>NW_027675322.1:40000-640000 GCF_965601325.2 Salmo salar | reverse complement strand
CCTTTTGTTGTCTTCGTCAGAATGCACACCCAGGACAGCTACTTCAATAACAAATGTTGGTTTGGTCCAAAATAATCCATCGTTATATCCGAATAGCGGCGTTTTGTTCGTGCGTTCCAAACACTATCCGAAATAGTAAAGAAGTGTCACGCGCTTGGCGCAATTCCTGACAATAAAATTCAAAGTATTCCATTACCGTACGTCGAAGCATGTCAACCGCTGTTTAAAATCAATTTTTACGTCATTTGTCTCGTAGAAAAGCGATAATATTCCGACAGGGAATCTCCTTTTCGGCAAACAGAGGAAAAAATCCCAAAGGCGGGGGCGGTCGGGGTCACGCGCATAAGCTAGTGTCTCTTGATGGGCCACTTGAGAAAGGCGATAATGTGTTTCAGCCTGGGGCTGGAATGACGACATTCTGTTTTTTCCCGGGCTCTGAGAGCCTATGGAAGACGTGGGAAGTGTCACGTTAGAGCAGAGATCCTTAGTAAATGATAGAGATGGAAAAGAAGTTCAACAAATGGTCAGACAGGCCACTTCCTGTAAAGGAATCTCTCAGGTTTTGACCTGCCATTTGAGTTCTGTTATACTCACAGACACCATTCAAACAGTTTTAGAAAATTTAGGGTGTTTTCTATCCATATGTAATAAGTATATGCATATTCTAGTTACTGAGTAGGAGTGGTAACCAGATTAAATCGGGTATGTTTTTTATCCAGCCGTGTCAATGCTGCCCCCTAGCCCTAACAGGTTAATCTGGTTACTAATCCTACCCAGTAACTAGAATATGCATATACTTATTATATATGGATAGAAAACACTAAAGTTTCTAAAACTGTTTGAATGGTGTCTGTGAGTATAACAGAACTCATTTGGCAGGCAAAACCCTGAGACATTTTCTGACAGGAAGTGGATACCTGATGTGTTGTATTGACTTTAAACCTATCCCATTGAAAAACACAGGGGCTTAGGAATATTTTGGCACTTCCTATTGCTTCCACTAGATGTCACCAGCCTTTACAAAGTGTTTTGAGTCTTCTGGAGGGAGATCTGACCGAACAAGAGCCATGGAACGATGATGTCCCATTAGACACCTGGCGACGCGAGTTCATGTTGGGTACCCTCGTTCCAATACGTTATAAAAGAGTATGCATTCGTCCACCTTGAATATTATTCATGTTCTGGTTAAAAAAGGCCCTAATGATTTATGCTATACAACGTTTGACATGTTTGAACGAACGGAAATATATTTTTTCCCCTCGTTCATGACGAGAAGTCCGGCTGGCTTAGATCATGTGCTAACAAGACGGAGATTTTTGGACATAAATGATGAGCTTTTTTGAACAAAACTACATTCGTTATGGACCTGTGATACCTGGAAGTGACATCTGATGAAGAGAATCAAAGGTAATGGATTATTTACATAGTATTTTCGATTTTAGATCTCCCCAACATGACGTCTAGTCTGTATCGCAACGCGTATTTTTCTGGGCGCAGTGCTCAGATTATTGCAAAGTGTGATTTCCCAGTAAGGTTATTTTTAAATCTGGCAAGTTGATTGCGTTCAAGAGATGTAAATCTATAATTCTTTAAATGACAATATAATATTTTACCAATGTTTTCTAATTTTAATTATTTAATTTGTGACGCTGACTTGACTGCCGGTTATTGGAGGGAAACGATTTCCTCAACATCAATGCCATAGTAAAACGCTGTTTTTGGATATAAATATGAACTTGATAGAACTAAAAATGCATGCATTGTCTAACATAATGTCCTAGGAGTGTCATCTGATGGAGATTGTAAAAGGTTAGTGCATCATTTTAGCTGGTTTTATGGTTTTGGTGACCCTGTCTTTGAATTGACAAAACATTACACACAACTCTTGTAAATGTACTGTCCTAACATACTCTAAATTTATGCTTTCGCCGTAAAACCTTTTTGAAATCGTAAAACGTGGTTAGATTAAGGAGATGTTTATCTTTCAAAGGGTGTAAAATAGTTGTATTTTTGAAAAATTTGAATTTTGACATTTATTTGGATTCAAATTTGCCGCTCTTGAAATGCACCTGCTGTTGATGGAGTGCACCACGGGTGGCACGCTAGCGTCCCACCTAGCCCATAGAGGTTAAGGAATACCTAGGATAGGATAAAGTAATCCTTCTAACCCCCCCCCCCCTTAAAATATTTAGATGCACTATTGTAAAGTGGTTGTTCCACTGGATATCATAAGGTGAATGCACCATTTTGTAAGTCGCTCTGGATAAGAGCGTCTGCTAAATGACTTAAATGTAATTGTAATGTAATCTGGAACAGTGTTGTATTTTCCTTTCCTGTATTCTACTGCAAAGGTGAACTCTTGCAACCGTAGAGCCCATCTGATAAGTCTGGTGCTTGGTTTGTTGGTCTTGAACACCCACACAAGGGAGGAATGGTCAGTGACCACAGTGAAGTGTCTTCCCTCCAGGTAGTACCTCCACTTTTCCAAAGCCCAGACAACTGCGAGGCACTCTTGCTCGGTTGTGGAGTAGTTCCGTTCTGCTCCATTCAATGTTCGACTGGCGAACGCTAGCACTTCTTCAATGCCAAGTCCAGTCTGTTGGACTAGAACAGCACCAAGTCCAACATCACTTGCATCAGTGTAAACAACAAAAGGGCAATCAAAGTTGGGATGACCCAAAATGGGAGGTGTGACGAGGTGTCGTTTCAGGGTTTCAAAAGAGGTCTGGCACTCTGCCGTCCATCGGAATTTCGCACCTTTTCGCTTCAATGCGTTGAGGGGTTCTGCCACCTGGGAGAAGTTCAACACAAACCGATGGTACCATCCAGCCATCCCAAGGAACCGTTGAAGGGCCTTGAGTGTGGTTGGGACAGGGAAATCTTGTACCGCCTTGGTCTTTTCGGGATCCACATGAGTGCCGTCAAAAGACACAATATGGCCAAGGAACTTCAGGGAGGTTTGGCAGAAGTTGCTCTTCTTCATGTTCAATGTCAGACCAGCTTCCCTTAGCTTGTCCAACACTGCTTGAAGATCTTGAAAATGTTGTTCTCTGGTCTGGGAGTAGATAATTATATCGTCCAGGTAGACGAAACAGATCTTCCCTTTGAGCTCACCTAACGCAATCTCCATGAGTCTTTGGAAAGTGGCAGGTGCATTCTTTAATCCAAAAGGCATCACCTTAAAGGAAAACAAGCCCTCAGCACAGACAAAAGCAGTCTTGTCCTTGCTTTCCTGGTCCATCTCAACCTGCCAATAGCCACTATTGAGGTCAAGGGTAGTGAACACAACCGCGCCAGACAATGACTCCAGGATCTCTTGGATGGTGGGAAGAGGATAGGCATCAGTCTGGGAAACCTTGTTGGTCTTCCTATAGTCCACACAAAATCTAAGACCACCAGTCTTTTTTGGGATGAGGACAACAGGAGCAGCCCAGGGAGAGGATGAACGTTCAATTATATTTTGTGTCAACATATCATTAATGAGTCCTTTTTGGATGATTAGCTTTGCTGGGGACAAACGATATGGCTTCTGCTTGATCGGCATTTCCTGTGTAAGGAATATTTTGTGCTTCAGGAGCCCGGTACGTCCCAGCTTTGAAGTACATACATCAGCGTTATTCTGCAGCTGTTCCAACAGCCTTAACTCCTCTGGCTGTTCCAGCTGAGCTCTTCTCACAGCCTGTAAAAGGAGATCATCAGAAGGATTATCGAGGGTTAGTGGTACCGGAGCAATGGCAGAGAAGACTGCCACATTTGGACCCCAATCATGTAACTTTGTAGCTTCTGACTGGAAGAAATGCTTCTTGCTCAGATTGTATGGAAACCAGTAGCAATTGTGTGCGATATCAATCTGGACACCACTGAAGTACATGAAATCAATTCCCAACACAACAGGAAAAGCAAGGTTCTTGGTTTGTAGGATAACAGAAGGAATCATATAGGAGTGGTTACACAGGTGGAACTCTACCTCACTCCATCCAAGTGGTCGTTTAGCCTCACCATCAGCCAGATAGAGTGGACCTTCTGTCCACGGCTTCAAGTTGTAGTGTAGACCTTTAACCTCCTTCCACAGTTTCTCATTGAGCAGTGTGTAGGATGACCCGGTGTCCAGGATGGCTCTTCCTGTCCATGGACCTATGGACAGGGGTAACACCAATTGGTGCGGTATTAACTGAAAGGAAGGGGATGTCGATGGGGCGGCGTAGGCAGTGACACTTGGGGTTTCATCTCTGGTCAAAGCACCCAGAGTAGGATGGTCGTTCCTGCGAAGGGAGTTAGGTGTGTTTGCCTGTTGTGATTTGTGGTTTCTGGAAGGGTTTACTTGATATGGTCTTGGACATGTAGCTGAAGAATGTCCCTTTTGGCTACATCTCCAACAGAACATGGGAGGGGTTTTGGCTGGAGACTGTGGCTGTTGTTGATGGTCTGGCTTGGGTAACGGTTTGGGTGTCTGTTTCTTTCTCTGTTCATATTGCTGTTGGCATTCTCTGTCCTTCTCGAACTGCTGTCCCAGGCGAACCAGTCCATCAACAGTGGTGACTCTTTCTCTGAGTTGACTGGCTAGTAGTGGGTTGATGTTCTTCAAGATCAATTTAATGACCTCTTCCTCCTCAATACCAGGTTTCCACCTTCTGCACAGGGAGTGGTAACCGTATGCAAAGTCACGGATACTCTCCTTCTCTCTTTGCACTCGATTAAAGACTGTCTGCCAGCTCATCTGTGTAGTCCTCAGACAGAAATGCAGAGGAAAACTTGGCCTCAAAGTCAGCCCAGGAGGTAGTGGTGAGACGTGCCACATCCCACCAGTCTCGAGCTGTACCATGCAACACATTCCTCAATGTGGCAAGGAGTTCTTCGTCAGCCAGGGGATTGAGGGCAAGAAAGTCACGACATCTTTCCAGATACATTAGCGGATCAGGACTGTCATCTTTTTTCCCAAAGGTGGGAAATTGCAATTTAATGGGCATCGCCCCCACATGACGTCTACTCAAATCACCATGAACAAAAGAGCTAGGAGGGATTGAGGAAGTAGAGGGTGAGGGAGTTATCGGACCATGAAAATGAACACCAGGATGCATGGTGGATTGCATCCTGTAAGGGGTGGCTGCAGCATGGCCTTGTCTTAGCTGTTCTGAGGTGCCAGCTTGGCCCTCAGTGGTCTGAACAGAAGTGGACACCAGAGAAGCTCTGTGCAAGGAGTTGTGCCTAATGGAGGCCATGTCAACAGACACGTCAGCCAACATTTTAACACAATTAGAAAGCTCTTTCTGCAAGTGGTCTACAGTGTTAACCAGAGGAGAAAAAACTGAATTAACGTCCTTGAGAACCTCAGTGTGATGATGTTGCAAGCGCCACTGGAGAGTGGCAGTGAGTTGGGTTTGTTGGTAGTCAAACTGCCTGTCCATGGCACCAGTAACATCCCGTCTTCCACTCTCACTGAGCTCTGTCAGTGTGTGGGTTAGAGTGCTCAGTGAGTTTCTGAATTCCATGGCACTCTGTTGTTGCTCTTCACTCAGACATTTGAATTTATGGTGGATTAGAGTTTGGAGATGTTGTTGAGTCCGACGAATATCAAGGATGTCACCTTGAAGTTGTAAGACTACAACCTCTGGAGATAAACCAGACAATGGAGGAAGGTTGGGCGTCAGAGGGAAGGCTAGCTCAGTACTTCCACACAGATCCATGTCAATAAGGGAGTAGCTGGTTAGACCTCCTGTGGCCTGTGGTCCAGACCGAGCCTTCAGATTCCCAGGGCTCTGGCCCAAATCAACTCCATTGACATTATGATTTGTATTGTCGGCTCGATGGTCAGACTGGCCCTGTGTATTCCCATTGACAGGTATGATATGGATGAGCACATTTTCTTGGGGTGAATCCATTGTTTTAATTCCACACAAAAGATTTGCTTTGGTTATTTCTCAATGTTGAGGTCCCATCTGGGGTGCCATATTTTATGTAACGGTTTTGACTTGAGGTTATAATTTATAGGGGTGCCAGGTAGGTTGTGCCTACCAGAGAAAATATTAGTTTCTCCTTTTAGTTTGATAGGGAATGAGTCCCATCTGGTCCGTCAAGTCTACACCAATACAAAGGACTCATGTAAAAGTCAGGATGGAAATACACTTTTCATAAACCCTTAAAACAATGGAAATAACTTCAAAACAACTGTATTCTTTTGCGTGGTTGTATTAACAACCTAAATGATCACACACACACACAACAATATAACAATAATGAGCTTTAAACAGCTCTGGTTCCTCCAGAAATGTCCTGTACCTCGGGCCTAAAAAGAGTCCAGCCCGGTAAACAAGTTCAGGGAACTCAAGTGACCTTAGTCACGCAATGGTTGTCCGTTCATACAGTGTAGCGTAAACCCTGTGTCAATCATACAATGAAAAGAACAAATATTTTACCACACATTTCAATAAATCCTCAACTACAACTAACTACCTAAATCATCACAGTATACATCACACCAAAACAAATGAAATACCGTATACAAAAAAGGTTGTAGTCCGTCGGTCAGTCAGAGAAGCCAATCCGCCGACAGATCTCCAGCGGAGAAAGGCCACGAAAACCAACGGAGAGGTGTAGTCCACAGATGCAAGAGTGGAGCCGACCTTGGGTAGATTTTCTATTAGGCTACACAAAGCACACTTTTAAAGCAGCACAACAAACGGAAGAGAGACGCTTCAGAACTGAGGGTCGAACACATCCTCATTCATGTTTCCATCACAACTCCTCTTTTGCACAGCTGATGCTGGCTATTTAATTGGGAATTAAAGGGGAAGCGCCCTATTGGAAGAAGCACTAATTAATTGAGAATTAAAGGGAAAGCGCCCTATTGGAAGGAGAAGCACTGAGACGGTTCAGAAACATTCAGGGCCGTCACAACGTGTAGGTGTCACAGAAAACAAACCTGGAATTTTCCGAATCAGACCAACCAGCTCTTTCCGCCCATCAACAGGTAGCTGAGTAAAAGGGCTATCCAAAATATCCAGTGTCTCTGAGTTTTTCAATCTACCCTGCAGTATGCAATCATCGGGACCAGGAACATTTTCGTCCTCATGCACAGACCTAGTATTACAAGAACCAAGGGAAGTAACGGTATCAGCCAAACGAACAGTTTTACCATCCTCTGTAGACTCCCACTTTCTCATCAGAACATCCTCTTGGAGAAAATAACCATGTGCGACATCTCCCAACTGTTCCACAGGCACAATTTGGTCACGCAACTCTTCTAATGTGGGGTCAGTCCGTGGCGCATTGATTAGATCGGAGCGGAATACAGATAACGGGATAACAGGGAAAACAGTGAGAGACTTCTTTGTGGTATTCTCATTTACCGGAGCAGGGACCGGGTCACCATGGCTCATAGACCGCGTCACTGCACCCGCAGAGAACACCGCTGGGAAACTCTGCGCACTCTCATCAGGAATCCCTACAATTGACGGTTTAGTGGAAACCACTAGAGATGGAAACACGACAGGCCACACACGCTCACCAGCCAAGTTATTCCCAAGGATAACGTCGATACCCTCAATAGGCAACGAAGGACGCACCCCCACAACAACGTCACCTTTCACCAGTCCACAATCCAATATCAGTTTATGCAATGGAACTGACAGATTGTTCAAACCTATTCCCCTAATTAGAACACTATTCCCAGAATCAGTCTCAGCAGAGAAAGGTAACACAGATTCCAACACAAACGATTCCGAGGCACCTGTGTCTCGTAGGATCTTCACTGGCACTAGGTTCTTACTTCCTAACATAGACACAAAACCCTCCGTAATGAAAGGTAAATAGCCTGGGTCAATATGGACTTTCACATGCCCCTGGGCCTGAGACAATGTGTCAGGAGTAAACTGATGTGGAACAGACGCAGCTAACGCCGTAGGCCTAGATTTAACGTTAACCTGTTAGGGCTAGGGGGCAGTATTGACACGGCTGGATAAAAAACATACCCGATTTAATCTGGTTACCACTCCTACCCAGTAACTAGAATATGCATATACTTATTACATATGGATAGAAAACACCCTAAATTTTCTAAAACTGTTTGAATGGTGTCTGTGAGTATAACAGAACTCAAATGGCAGGTCAAAACCTGAGAGATTCCTTTACAGGAAGTGGCCTGTCTGACCATTTCTTGAACTTCTTTTCCATCTCTATCATTTACTAAGGATCTCTGCTCTAACGTGACACTTCCCACGTCTTCCATAGGCTCTCAGAGCCCGGGAAAAAACAGAATGTCGTCATTCCAGCCCCAGGCTGAAACACATTATCGCCTTTCTCAAGTGGCCGATCAAGGGACACTGGGCTTATGCGCGTGACCCCGACCGCCCCCGCCTTTGGGATTTTTTCCTCTGTTTGCCGAAAAGGAGATTCCCTGTCGGAATATTATCGCTTTTCTACGAGAAAAATGTCGTAAAAATTGATTTTAAACAGCGGTTGACATGCTTCGAAGTACGGTAATGGAATATTTAGAATTTTATTGTCACGAATTGCGCCATGCGCGCGACACTTCTTTACTATTTCGGATAGTGTCTGGAACGCACGAACAAAACGCCGCTATTCGGATATAACGATGGATTATTTTGGACCAAACCAACATTTGTTATTGAAGTAGCAGTCCTGGGTGTGCATTCTGACGAAGACAACAAAAGGTAATCAAACTTTTATAATAGTAAATATGATTATGGTGAGTGCTAAACTTGCCGGGTGTCTAAATAGCGAGCCCGTGATGCCTGGGCTATGTACTTAGAATATTGCAAAATGTGCTTTCACCAAAAAGCTATTTTAAAATCGGACATATCGAGTGCATAGAGGAGGTCTGTATCTATAATTCTTAAAATAATTGTTATGCTTTTTGTGAACGTTTATCGTGAGTAATTTAGTAAAATGTTAGCGAATTCCCCGGAAGTTTGCGGGGGGTATGCTAGTTCTGAACGTCACATGCTAATGTAAAAAGCTGTTTTTTGATATAAATATGAACTTGATTGAACAAAACATGCATGTATTGTATAACATAATGTCCTAGGGTTGTCATCTGATGAAGATCATCAAAGGTGAGTGCTGCATTTAGCTGTCTTCTGGGTTTTGGTGACATTATATGCTGGCTTGAAAAATGGGTGTCTGATTATTTCTGGCTTGGTACTCTGCTGACATAATCTAATGTTTTGCTTTCGTTGTAAAGCCTTTTTGAAATCGGACAGTGTGGTTAGATTAACGAGAGTCTTGTCTTTAAATGGCTGTAAAATAGTCATATGTTTGAGAAATTGAAGTAATAGGATTTTTAAGGTTTTGAAAATCGCGCCACAGGCTGGCAGTGGCGTCCCACCTAGCCCATAGAGGTTAACACACGTACTGAATTTACCCCTAGACCTGAGAACCGGACATTCGTTTTTCCAATGACCTGAGCCTTGACAGTAGTGACACTCTTGACCAAAGTCAGTTTTACCACGGGAGTCAGGCTCAACCCTAGTTGAATAAAACTCTGCCCGTGAACCAGAGTATCTCGGTGAGCGAGGCCCAAATCTCTCCGAACGCCCCCACTCACTCCAAGTACGGGGTTCTACAAAAATACTTTTGTGAGTCAAAACATATTCGTCCGCCAAAACCGCAGCTTCAGCGACAGTCTGTACTTTTCGTTCGTTAATATACGTCGCTATATGATCAGGGATTGTGTCCTTAAATTGCTCTAGCATAATCAGATCACACAGCCCTTGAAAAGTCATAACCGCAGAGGCGGAACACCAGCGATTAAACTGTGAAGATAATTTTCGCGCAAACTCAACATGAGTCTGCCTATCATCCCTTTCTAAAGTTCTAAATCGTTGGCAGTAAGCCTCAGGAACCAATTCGTAAATCTGTAACACCGCCCTTTTAACCTTATCATAACTGACACTGTCGGCTACACTAAGAGCTGAATATGCTTCCTGCGCTTTACCAGTCAGCACACACTGCAACATTAAAGTGCGGTCAGAATCAGGCCAACTCCTAGCGTCAGCAACACGCTCAAACAACGAAAATAATGTCTCAGGGTCCTTTTCATTAAACTGAGGCAACAACCGTAAATTCCCAACAATGTCAAATGTGTCCGGGGCACACCCAAAAGAGGAACGACTCCTAAGTAAATCTGCGTCACCTTCCCAGAGCAAACTCTCCCCTGAGAGCTTTCCTTCCCTAACCAACTCTAGTCGCTCTTGTTGCAGCTTGATTTTAGCACGCTCCATATCCTGTTTAAATTCCAATTCCTTCTCATATTTTACACGATCGTGCTCTAGCTGTAACAGAAGCAGCTCTTTCTGCTGTTCAAAAAGAAGACTACTAGGACTAACCGATGGAGCGGTAATTGTAACATATCGGGGAGACGGCGAGTCCTCAGCAGAGGCTGCCCCAGTGGTATCTTCAAGAATACCACTCTCCATCAGATTGGCCTTCAATATTAACCTAATAGAATTTTTTTTACATTTATCACTAATTTCAACCTTGTAGTGTTCAGCAACCTTCAACAGCTGTTCTTTAGTACATACATCTAACAGTTCCTTTGATGGAAAGCGAATGAACTCGTCTACATTAGACGCCATAGTCAAAAAAATTCTCACTCAACCCCTCTACTGAGCACACCAGACCACAACAAGAGAAAATACAAATCACACCGGGCACCACAGAAAAGAGATGAGAAATGGAGCTTCCCCAAAATCTACAATAACTCAACCCTAGTCTTCATGCAGATTTGCGGTGGGTAATTATGCACTGTAGCCCGCTGGCAAGGAAGTAACCCCCCAGCACGCTGGTAGATTCCACCAAGCCACGGATGTGCCCCCGAGACAACTGCTCAGTCCACAGACACCACACAAAAATAACAAACATTAACAATGCCCAACATATTCCAAAATGAAACACGTCACTAAGCCTATCAGGGGAAAAAGGTTATAGCTCCGGGTAGTAAGTTTCACTACCCTATCCAAATCTCCCACCAAGGTACACAGCTGATTGTACTCACCTCAGACCAACGTCCCAACAGCAAGTAGAACAAGCGTTTCCAGGCTAGGCAGGGGCCTGGAAACTAACCAATGTATTCTCTCCAACACAGCACACAAACCAAACAAACAAAGGCAACCAATACTGAGCACCAAACTCAAACTAACAAACAAAGCACCTCAATTTAACATACCGCCACGTTTTCTCCCAAACACAAGTTCAAGATCCCGGATGAGCCCCCACTTGTTACGAACCTGTAAGGGCTGTCTTCAGGAAAGGACCAAAATGCAGCAGAGTTAGTATTCATCCTTCAATTTAATTGGAAAGAACACTATACAAAAACAAAAACAAGGAAACTGACAGCCAACAGTCCTGTCAGGTGCAACCACACTAAACAAGAAACAATTACCCACAAAACCCAAAGGAAAAACATGCTCCTTATGTGTGACTCCCAATCAGCAGCAACGAGCACCACCTGTGCCTGATTGGGAGCCACACACATGGCCCAAAACAAAGAAATACCAAAACATAGAAAAAGGAACATAGAACGCCCACCCAATGTAACACCCTGGCCTAACCAAAATAAAGAACAAAAACCCCTCTCTATGGCCAGAGCGTTACAGAACCGGCACTGAGTTCACAACAAAAGGGAGACAACGTGGAGACGAGGAGTATCAAAATATATATTTATTAACTAAAATAACTAAATAATTAACAATGGCGTGTGTGTAATCAGTAGTGTAAGTGAGTGTTTTGCATACCTGAATGTAATAATGCAGGGTGTTGAAAGGTGCCAAAGGAAATAACCAAAAAGCCACAAAACTACACAACCAAAATCAAAAAAGTGTCTGCATGGAGAGAGTCCTCTCAATAACTGTGGAAGAGGTCTCTTTATCCTGGGACACAGCTGGGCCCAGGTGCTTCCCATTTAGCTGACGACCCTTCCAACTCCGCCCACCGGCATCCTAACAAGGAAACAAGAACAGAGAGAATACGGCAGACAGAGTGGGAGGGTCGTCACACACCCCCCCATAAAACCGGGGACCAACAAGGGCCCCGGAACAACGTACCAGCCTCTGCGTCCCAAATTGACACAGGCCTCTGCGTCCCAAATTGACACAGGCCTCTGCGTCCCAAATTGACACAGGCCTCTGCGTCCCAAATTGACACAGGCCTCTGCGTCCCAAATTGACACAGGCCTCTGCGTCCCAAATTGACACAGGCCTCTGCGTCCCAAATTGACACAGGCCTCTGCGTCCCAAATTGACACAGGCCTCTGCGTCCCAAATTGACACAGGCCTCTGCGTCCCAAATTGACACAGGCCTCTGCGTCCCAAATTGACACAGGCCTCTGCGTCCCAAATTGACACAGGCCTTTGCGTCCCAAATTGACGAGAGGTTACATGTTCACCTTCCACTTGCCCCAGCCAACCTCCTTCTCCCCAGACCTCAGCAACCTTTGTGCACAGGAAGCAACATTTAAGAGGAAAGGAGAACACAAGACCAGGAGGGAACAGACAGGAAAGTTAGAACATGATAAAACCAAACAATGGTCAGTCACATAACATTCAGGAACAGGGCGCACAAGAGACCACATCAGCTACAAACGCAAACAACATCTTCCAACGGTTCATAGTCACTTCTCAACGGTTGTCATTTCCCAACGATTCATAGTGACTCCAACGATTCATAGTGACTCCAACGATTCATAGTGACTCCAACGATTCATAGTGACTCCAACGATTCATAGTGACTCCAACGATTCATAGTGACTCCAACGATTCATAGTGACTCCAACGATTCATAGTGACTCCAACGATTCATAGTCACTAAACTCATAACCGAATACGAGTACAGACCAGAGGGTGTAATAAAGGCAAAAATGTCATGTGCCCTACTCGTCAGTGGCACCTGCCAATAGCACAATAACAGGTCAAATTTGCACAAACAGCTGCGCCGACTTGATCAACGCAGTCCTCCATCCGAGGAAGAGGAAATTAATCTGGCTTAGTGACTCCGTTTACCTTACGGTGGTCCGTTCCATCCGGTTTACTGACCAAGATACAGGGAGAAGCCCAACTGGAGAAAGAAGGCTCTGCTATCTTACTCTCCAGCATGTACCTGACCTCAGCATCCAGACAACGCAGTTTCTCTACAGAGACTCTATAAACCGCTGACGAATGGGGTCAGCATCTCCAATGTCAATATTATGCTCTATCAAGTTTGTACGTTGTAACGGTTTTGACTTGAGGTTATAATTTATAGGGGTGCCAGGTAGGTTGTGCCTACCAGAGAAAATATTAGTTTCTCCTTTTAGTTTGATAGGGAATGAGTCCCATCTGGTCCGTCAAGTCTACACCAATACAAAGGACTCATGTAAAAGTCAGGATGGAAATACACTTTTCATAAACCCTTAAAACAATGGAAATAACTTCAAAACAACTGTATTCTTTTGCGTGGTTGTATTAACAACCTAAATGATCACACACACACAACAATATAACAATAATGAGCTTTAAACAGCTCTGGTTCCTCCAGAAATGTCCTGTACCTCGGGCCTAAAAAGAGTCCAGCCCGGTAAACAAGTTCAGGGAACTCAAGTGACCTTAGTCACGCAATGGTTGTCCGTTCATACAGTGTAGCGTAAACCCAGTGTCAATCATACAATGAAAAGAACAAATATTTTACCACACATTTCAATAAATCCTCAACTACAACTAACTACCTAAATCATCACAGTATACATCACACCAAAACAAATGAAATACCGTATACAAAAAAGGTTGTAGTCCGTCGGTCAGTCAGAGAAGCCAATCCGCCGACAGATCTCCAGCGGAGAAAGGCCACGAAAACCAACGGAGAGGTGTAGTCCACAGATGCAAGAGTGGAGCCGACCTTGGGTAGATTTTCTATTAGGCTACACAAAGCACACTTTTAAAGCAGCACAACAAACGGAAGAGAGACGCTTCAGAACTGAGGGTCGAACACATCCTCATTCATGTTTCCATCACAACTCCTCTTTTGCACAGCTGATGCTGGCTATTTAATTGGGAATTAAAGGGGAAGCGCCCTATTGGAAGAAGCACTAATTAATTGAGAATTAAAGGGAAAGCGCCCTATTGGAAGGAGAAGCACTGAGACGGTTCAGAAACATTCAGGGCCGTCACAACGTGTAGGTGTCACAGAAAACAAACCTGGAATTTTCCGAATCAGACCAACCAGCTCTTTCCGCCCATCAACAGGTAGCTGAGTAAAAGGGCTATCCAAAATATCCAGTGTCTCTGAATTTTTCAATCTACCCTGCAGTATGCAATCATCGGGACCAGGAACATTTTCGTCCTCATGCACAGACCTAGTATTACAAGAACCAAGGGAAGTAACGGTATCAGCCAAACGAACAGTTTTACCATCCTCTGTAGACTCCCACTTTCTCATCAGAACATCCTCTTGGAGAAAATAACCATGTGCGACATCTCCCAACTGTTCCACAGGCACAATTTGGTCACGCAACTCTTCTAATGTGGGGTCAGTCCGTGGCGCATTGATTAGATCGGAGCGGAATACAGATAACGGGATAACAGGGAAAACAGTGAGAGACTTCTTTGTGGTATTCTCATTTACCGGAGCAGGGACCGGGTCACCATGGCTCATAGACCGCGTCACTGCACCCGCAGAGAACACCGCTGGGAAACTCTGCGCACTCTCATCAGGAATCCCTACAATTGACGGTTTAGTGGAAACCACTAGAGATGGAAACACGACAGGCCACACACGCTCACCAGCCAAGTTATTCCCAAGGATAACGTCGATACCCTCAATAGGCAACGAAGGACGCACCCCCACAACAACGTCACCTTTCACCAGTCCACAATCCAATATCAGTTTATGCAATGGAACTGACAGATTGTTCAAACCTATTCCCCTAATTAGAACACTATTCCCAGAATCAGTCTCAGCAGAGAAAGGTAACACAGATTCCAACACAAACGATTCCGAGGCACCTGTGTCTCGTAGGATCTTCACTGGCACTAGGTTCTTACTTCCTAACATAGACACAAAACCCTCCGTAATGAAAGGTAAATAGCCTGGGTCAATATGGACTTTCACATGCCCCTGGGCCTGAGACAATGTGTCAGGAGTAAACTGATGTGGAACAGACGCAGCTAACGCCGTAGGCCTAGATTTAACGTTAACCTGTTAGGGCTAGGGGGCAGTATTGACACGGCTGGATAAAAAACATACCCGATTTAATCTGGTTACCACTCCTACCCAGTAACTAGAATATGCATATACTTATTACATATGGATAGAAAACACCCTAAATTTTCTAAAACTGTTTGAATGGTGTCTGTGAGTATAACAGAACTCAAATGGCAGGTCAAAACCTGAGAGATTCCTTTACAGGAAGTGGCCTGTCTGACCATTTCTTGAACTTCTTTTCCATCTCTATCATTTACTAAGGATCTCTGCTCTAACGTGACACTTCCCACGTCTTCCATAGGCTCTCAGAGCCCGGGAAAAAACAGAATGTCGTCATTCCAGCCCCAGGCTGAAACACATTATCGCCTTTCTCAAGTGGCCGATCAAGGGACACTGGGCTTATGCGCGTGACCCCGACCGCCCCCGCCTTTGGGATTTTTTCCTCTGTTTGCCGAAAAGGAGATTCCCTGTCGGAATATTATCGCTTTTCTACGAGAAAAATGTCGTAAAAATTGATTTTAAACAGCGGTTGACATGCTTCGAAGTACGGTAATGGAATATTTAGAATTTTATTGTCACGAATTGCGCCATGCGCGCGACACTTCTTTACTATTTCGGATAGTGTCTGGAACGCACGAACAAAACGCCGCTATTCGGATATAACGATGGATTATTTTGGACCAAACCAACATTTGTTATTGAAGTAGCAGTCCTGGGTGTGCATTCTGACGAAGACAACAAAAGGTAATCAAACTTTTATAATAGTAAATATGATTATGGTGAGTGCTAAACTTGCCGGGTGTCTAAATAGCGAGCCCGTGATGCCTGGGCTATGTACTTAGAATATTGCAAAATGTGCTTTCACCAAAAAGCTATTTTAAAATCGGACATATCGAGTGCATAGAGGAGGTCTGTATCTATAATTCTTAAAATAATTGTTATGCTTTTTGTGAACGTTTATCGTGAGTAATTTAGTAAAATGTTAGCGAATTCCCCGGAAGTTTGCGGGGGGTATGCTAGTTCTGAACGTCACATGCTAATGTAAAAAGCTGTTTTTTGATATAAATATGAACTTGATTGAACAAAACATGCATGTATTGTATAACATAATGTCCTAGGGTTGTCATCTGATGAAGATCATCAAAGGTGAGTGCTGCATTTAGCTGTCTTCTGGGTTTTGGTGACATTATATGCTGGCTTGAAAAATGGGTGTCTGATTATTTCTGGCTTGGTACTCTGCTGACATAATCTAATGTTTTGCTTTCGTTGTAAAGCCTTTTTGAAATCGGACAGTGTGGTTAGATTAACGAGAGTCTTGTCTTTAAATGGCTGTAAAATAGTCATATGTTTGAGAAATTGAAGTAATAGGATTTTTAAGGTTTTGAAAATCGCGCCACAGGCTGGCAGTGGCGTCCCACCTAGCCCATAGAGGTTAACACACGTACTGAATTTACCCCTAGACCTGAGAACCGGACATTCGTTTTTCCAATGACCTGAGCCTTGACAGTAGTGACACTCTTGACCAAAGTCAGTTTTACCACGGGAGTCAGGCTCAACCCTAGTTGAATAAAACTCTGCCCGTGAACCAGAGTATCTCGGTGAGCGAGGCCCAAATCTCTCCGAACGCCCCCACTCACTCCAAGTACGGGGTTCTACAAAAATACTTTTGTGAGTCAAAACATATTCGTCCGCCAAAACCGCAGCTTCAGCGACAGTCTGTACTTTTCGTTCGTTAATATACGTCGCTATATGATCAGGGATTGTGTCCTTAAATTGCTCTAGCATAATCAGATCACACAGCCCTTGAAAAGTCATAACCGCAGAGGCGGAACACCAGCGATTAAACTGTGAAGATAATTTTCGCGCAAACTCAACATGAGTCTGCCTATCATCCCTTTCTAAAGTTCTAAATCGTTGGCAGTAAGCCTCAGGAACCAATTCGTAAATCTGTAACACCGCCCTTTTAACCTTATCATAACTGACACTGTCGGCTACACTAAGAGCTGAATATGCTTCCTGCGCTTTACCAGTCAGCACACACTGCAACATTAAAGTGCGGTCAGAATCAGGCCAACTCCTAGCGTCAGCAACACGCTCAAACAACGAAAATAATGTCTCAGGGTCCTTTTCATTAAACTGAGGCAACAACCGTAAATTCCCAACAATGTCAAATGTGTCCGGGGCACACCCAAAAGAGGAACGACTCCTAAGTAAATCTGCGTCACCTTCCCAGAGCAAACTCTCCCCTGAGAGCTTTCCTTCCCTAACCAACTCTAGTCGCTCTTGTTGCAGCTTGATTTTAGCACGCTCCATATCCTGTTTAAATTCCAATTCCTTCTCATATTTTACACGATCGTGCTCTAGCTGTAACAGAAGCAGCTCTTTCTGCTGTTCAAAAAGAAGACTACTAGGACTAACCGATGGAGCGGTAATTGTAACATATCGGGGAGACGGCGAGTCCTCAGCAGAGGCTGCCCCAGTGGTATCTTCAAGAATACCACTCTCCATCAGATTGGCCTTCAATATTAACCTAATAGAATTTTTTTTACATTTATCACTAATTTCAACCTTGTAGTGTTCAGCAACCTTCAACAGCTGTTCTTTAGTACATACATCTAACAGTTCCTTTGATGGAAAGCGAATGAACTCGTCTACATTAGACGCCATAGTCAAAAAAATTCTCACTCAACCCCTCTACTGAGCACACCAGACCACAACAAGAGAAAATACAAATCACACCGGGCACCACAGAAAAGAGATGAGAAATGGAGCTTCCCCAAAATCTACAATAACTCAACCCTAGTCTTCATGCAGATTTGCGGTGGGTAATTATGCACTGTAGCCCGCTGGCAAGGAAGTAACCCCCCAGCACGCTGGTAGATTCCACCAAGCCACGGATGTGCCCCCGAGACAACTGCTCAGTCCACAGACACCACACAAAAATAACAAACATTAACAATGCCCAACATATTCCAAAATGAAACACGTCACTAAGCCTATCAGGGGAAAAAGGTTATAGCTCCGGGTAGTAAGTTTCACTACCCTATCCAAATCTCCCACCAAGGTACACAGCTGATTGTACTCACCTCAGACCAACGTCCCAACAGCAAGTAGAACAAGCGTTTCCAGGCTAGGCAGGGGCCTGGAAACTAACCAATGTATTCTCTCCAACACAGCACACAAACCAAACAAACAAAGGCAACCAATACTGAGCACCAAACTCAAACTAACAAACAAAGCACCTCAATTTAACATACCGCCACGTTTTCTCCCAAACACAAGTTCAAGATCCCGGATGAGCCCCCACTTGTTACGAACCTGTAAGGGCTGTCTTCAGGAAAGGACCAAAATGCAGCAGAGTTAGTATTCATCCTTCAATTTAATTGGAAAGAACACTATACAAAAACAAAAACAAGGAAACTGACAGCCAACAGTCCTGTCAGGTGCAACCACACTAAACAAGAAACAATTACCCACAAAACCCAAAGGAAAAACATGCTCCTTATGTGTGACTCCCAATCAGCAGCAACGAGCACCACCTGTGCCTGATTGGGAGCCACACACATGGCCCAAAACAAAGAAATACCAAAACATGGAACATAGAACGCCCACCCAATGTAACACCCTGGCCTAACCAAAATAAAGAACAAAAACCCCTCTCTATGGCCAGAGCGTTACAGAACCGGCTCTGAGTTCACAACAAAAGGGAGACAACGTGGAGACAAGGAGTATCAAAATATATATTTATTAACTAAAATAACTAAATAATTAACAATGGCGTGTGTGTAATCAGTAATCAGTAGTGTAAGTGAGTGTTTTGCATACCTGAATGTAATAATGCAGGGTGTTGAAAGGTGCCAAAGGAAATAACCAAAAAGCCACAAAACTACACAACCAAAATCAAAAAAGTGTCTGCATGGAGAGAGTCCTCTCAATAACTGTGGAAGAGGTCTCTTTATCCTGGGACACAGCTGGGCCCAGGTGCTTCCCATTTAGCTGACGACCCTTCCAACTCCGCCCACCGGCATCCTAACAAGGAAACAAGAACAGAGAGAATACGGCAGACAGAGTGGGAGGGTCGTCACACACCCCCCCATAAAACCGGGGACCAACAAGGGCCCCGGAACAACGTACCAGCCTCTGCGTCCCAAATTGACACAGGCCTCTGCGTCCCAAATTGACACAGGCCTCTGCGTCCCAAATTGACACAGGCCTCTGCGTCCCAAATTGACACAGGCCTCTGCGTCCCAAATTGACACAGGCCTCTGCGTCCCAAATTGACACAGGCCTCTGCGTCCCAAATTGACACAGGCCTCTGCGTCCCAAATTGACACAGGCCTCTGCGTCCCAAATTGACACAGGCCTCTGCGTCCCAAATTGACACAGGCCTCTGCGTCCCAAATTGACACAGGCCTCTGCGTCCCAAATTGACGAGAGGTTACATGTTCACCTTCCACTTGCCCCAGCCAACCTCCTTCTCCCCAGACCTCAGCAACCTTTGTGCACAGGAAGCAACATTTAAGAGGAAAGGAGAACACAAGACCAGGAGGGAACAGACAGGAAAGTTAGAACATGATAAAACCAAACAATGGTCAGTCACATAACATTCAGGAACAGGGCGCACAAGAGACCACATCAGCTACAAACGCAAACAACATCTTCCAACGGTTCATAGTCACTTCTCAACGGTTGTCATTTCCCAACGATTCATAGTCACTCCAACGATTCATAGTGACTCCAACGATTCATAGTGACTCCAACGATTCATAGTGACTCCAACGATTCATAGTGACTCCAACGATTCATAGTGACTCCAACGATTCATAGTCACTAAACTCATAACCGAATACGAGTACAGACCAGAGGGTGTAATAAAGGCAAAAATGTCATGTGCCCTACTCGTCAGTGGCACCTGCCAATAGCACAATAACAGGTCAAATTTGCACAAACAGCTGCGCCGACTTGATCAACGCAGTCCTCCATCCGAGGAAGAGGAAATTAATCTGGCTTAGTGACTCCGTTTACCTTACGGTGGTCCGTTCCATCCGGTTTACTGACCAAGATACAGGGAGAAGCCCAACTGGAGAAAGAAGGCTCTGCTATCTTACTCTCCAGCATGTACCTGACCTCAGCATCCAGACAACGCAGTTTCTCTACAGAGACTCTATAGAACCGCTGACGAATGGGGTCAGCATCTCCAATGTCAATATTATGCTCTATCAAGTTTGTACGTTGTAACGGTTTTGACTTGAGGTTATAATTTATAGGGGTGCCAGGTAGGTTGTGCCTACCAGAGAAAATATTAGTTTCTCCTTTTAGTTTGATAGGGAATGAGTCCCATCTGGTCCGTCAAGTCTACACCAATACAAAGGACTCATGTAAAAGTCAGGATGGAAATACACTTTTCATAAACCCTTAAAACAATGGAAATAACTTCAAAACAACTGTATTCTTTTGCCTGGTTGTATTAACAACCTAAATGATCACACACACACACACAACAATATAACAATAATGAGCTTTAAACAGCTCTGGTTCCTCCAGAAATGTCCTGTACCTCGGGCCTAAAAAGAGTCCAGCCCGGTAAACAAGTTCAGGGAACTCAAGTGACCTTAGTCACGCAATGGTTGTCCGTTCATACAGTGTAGCGTAAACCCAGTGTCAATCATACAATGAAAAGAACAAATATTTTACCACACATTTCAATAAATCCTCAACTACAACTAACTACCTAAATCATCACAGTATACATCACACCAAAACAAATGAAATACCGTATACAAAAAAGGTTGTAGTCCGTCGGTCAGTCAGAGAAGCCAATCCGCCGACAGATCTCCAGCGGAGAAAGGCCACGAAAACCAACGGAGAGGTGTAGTCCACAGATGCAAGAGTGGAGCCGACCTTGGGTAGATTTTCTATTAGGCTACACAAAGCACACTTTTAAAGCAGCACAACAAACGGAAGAGAGACGCTTCAGAACTGAGGGTCGAACACATCCTCATTCATGTTTCCATCACAACTCCTCTTTTGCACAGCTGATGCTGGCTATTTAATTGGGAATTAAAGGGGAAGCGCCCTATTGGAAGAAGCACTAATTAATTGAGAATTAAAGGGAAATGGGAAATATTGGAAGGAGAAGCACTGAGACGGTTCAGAAACATTCAGGGCCGTCACAACGTGTAGGTGTCACAGAAAACAAACCTGGAATTTTCCGAATCAGACCAACCAGCTCTTTCCGCCCATCAACAGGTAGCTGAGTAAAAGGGCTATCCAAAATATCCAGTGTCTCTGAATTTTTCAATCTACCCTGCAGTATGCAATCATCGGGACCAGGAACATTTTCGTCCTCATGCACAGACCTAGTATTACAAGAACCAAGGGAAGTAACGGTATCAGCCAAACGAACAGTTTTACCATCCTCTGTAGACTCCCACTTTCTCATCAGAACATCCTCTTGGAGAAAATAACCATGTGCGACATCTCCCAACTGTTCCACAGGCACAATTTGGTCACGCAACTCTTCTAATGTGGGGTCAGTCCGTGGCGCATTGATTAGATCGGAGCGGAATACAGATAACGGGATAACAGGGAAAACAGTGAGAGACTTCTTTGTGGTATTCTCATTTACCGGAGCAGGGACCGGGTCACCATGGCTCATAGACCGCGTCACTGCACCCGCAGAGAACACCGCTGGGAAACTCTGCGCACTCTCATCAGGAATCCCTACAATTGACGGTTTAGTGGAAACCACTAGAGATGGAAACACGACAGGCCACACACGCTCACCAGCCAAGTTATTCCCAAGGATAACGTCGATACCCTCAATAGGCAACGAAGGACGCACCCCCACAACAACGTCACCTTTCACCAGTCCACAATCCAATATCAGTTTATGCAATGGAACTGACAGATTGTTCAAACCTATTCCCCTAATTAGAACACTATTCCCAGAATCAGTCTCAGCAGAGAAAGGTAACACAGATTCCAACACAAACGATTCCGAGGCACCTGTGTCTCGTAGGATCTTCACTGGCACTAGGTTCTTACTTCCTAACATAGACACAAAACCCTCCGTAATGAAAGGTAAATAGCCTGGGTCAATATGGACTTTCACATGCCCCTGGGCCTGAGACAATGTGTCAGGAGTAAACTGATGTGGAACAGACGCAGCTAACGCCGTAGGCCTAGATTTAACGTTAACCTGTTAGGGCTAGGGGGCAGTATTGACACGGCCGGATAAAAAACATACCCGATTTAATCTGGTTACCACTCCTACCCAGTAACTAGAATATGCATATACTTATTACATATGGATAGAAAACACCCTAAATTTTCTAAAACTGTTTGAATGGTGTCTGTGAGTATAACAGAACTCAAATGGCAGGTCAAAACCTGAGAGATTCCTTTACAGGAAGTGGCCTGTCTGACCATTTCTTGAACTTCTTTTCCATCTCTATCATTTACTAAGGATCTCTGCTCTAACGTGACACTTCCCACGTCTTCCATAGGCTCTCAGAGCCCGGGAAAAAACAGAATGTCGTCATTCCAGCCCCAGGCTGAAACACATTATCGCCTTTCTCAAGTGGCCGATCAAGGGACACTGGGCTTATGCGCGTGACCCCGACCGCCCCCGCCTTTGGGATTTTTTCCTCTGTTTGCCGAAAAGGAGATTCCCTGTCGGAATATTATCGCTTTTCTACGAGAAAAATGTCGTAAAAATTGATTTTAAACAGCGGTTGACATGCTTCGAAGTACGGTAATGGAATATTTAGAATTTTATTGTCACGAATTGCGCCATGCGCGCGACACTTCTTTACTATTTCGGATAGTGTCTGGAACGCACGAACAAAACGCCGCTATTCGGATATAACGATGGATTATTTTGGACCAAACCAACATTTGTTATTGAAGTAGCAGTCCTGGGTGTGCATTCTGACGAAGACAACAAAAGGTAATCAAACTTTTATAATAGTAAATATGATTATGGTGAGTGCTAAACTTGCCGGGTGTCTAAATAGCAAGCCCGTGATGCCTGGGCTATGTACTTAGAATATTGCAAAATGTGCTTTCACCAAAAAGCTATTTTAAAATCGGACATATCGAGTGCATAGAGGAGGTCTGTATCTATAATTCTTAAAATAATTGTTATGCTTTTTGTGAACGTTTATCGTGAGTAATTTAGTAAAATGTTAGCGAATTCCCCGGAAGTTTGCGGGGGGTATGCTAGTTCTGAACGTCACATGCTAATGTAAAAAGCTGTTTTTTGATATAAATATGAACTTGATTGAACAAAACATGCATGTATTGTATAACATAATGTCCTAGGGTTGTCATCTGATGAAGATCATCAAAGGTGAGTGCTGCATTTAGCTGTCTTCTGGGTTTTGGTGACATTATATGCTGGCTTGAAAAATGGGTGTCTGATTATTTCTGGCTTGGTACTCTGCTGACATAATCTAATGTTTTGCTTTCGTTGTAAAGCCTTTTTGAAATCGGACAGTGTGGTTAGATTAACGAGAGTCTTGTCTTTAAATGGCTGTAAAATAGTCATATGTTTGAGAAATTGAAGTAATAGGATTTTTAAGGTTTTGAAAATCGCGCCACAGGCTGGCAGTGGCGTCCCACCTAGCCCATAGAGGTTAACACACGTACTGAATTTACCCCTAGACCTGAGAACCGGACATTCGTTTTTCCAATGACCTGAGCCTTGACAGTAGTGACACTCTTGACCAAAGTCAGTTTTACCACGGGAGTCAGGCTCAACCCTAGTTGAATAAAACTCTGCCCGTGAACCAGAGTATCTCGGTGAGCGAGGCCCAAATCTCTCCGAACGCCCCCACTCACTCCAAGTACGGGGTTCTACAAAAATACTTTTGTGAGTCAAAACATATTCGTCCGCCAAAACCGCAGCTTCAGCGACAGTCTGTACTTTTCGTTCGTTAATATACGTCGCTATATGATCAGGGATTGTGTCCTTAAATTGCTCTAGCATAATCAGATCACACAGCCCTTGAAAAGTCATAACCGCAGAGGCGGAACACCAGCGATTAAACTGTGAAGATAATTTTCGCGCAAACTCAACATGAGTCTGCCTATCATCCCTTTCTAAAGTTCTAAATCGTTGGCAGTAAGCCTCAGGAACCAATTCGTAAATCTGTAACACCGCCCTTTTAACCTTATCATAACTGACACTGTCGGCTACACTAAGAGCTGAATATGCTTCCTGCGCTTTACCAGTCAGCACACACTGCAACATTAAAGTGCGGTCAGAATCAGGCCAACTCCTAGCGTCAGCAACACGCTCAAACAACGAAAATAATGTCTCAGGGTCCTTTTCATTAAACTGAGGCAACAACCGTAAATTCCCAACAATGTCAAATGTGTCCGGGGCACACCCAAAAGAGGAACGACTCCTAAGTAAATCTGCGTCACCTTCCCAGAGCAAACTCTCCCCTGAGAGCTTTCCTTCCCTAACCAACTCTAGTCGCTCTTGTTGCAGCTTGATTTTAGCACGCTCCATATCCTGTTTAAATTCCAATTCCTTCTCATATTTTACACGATCATGCTCTAGCTGTAACAGAAGCAGCTCTTTCTGCTGTTCAAAAAGAAGACTACTAGGACTAACCGATGGAGCGGTAATTGTAACATATCGGGGAGACGGCGAGTCCTCAGCAGAGGCTGCCCCAGTGGTATCTTCAAGAATACCACTCTCCATCAGATTGGCCTTCAATATTAACCTAATAGAATTTTTTTTACATTTATCACTAATTTCAACCTTGTAGTGTTCAGCAACCTTCAACAGCTGTTCTTTAGTACATACATCTAACAGTTCCTTTGATGGAAAGCGAATGAACTCGTCTACATTAGACGCCATAGTCAAAAAAATTCTCACTCAACCCCTCTACTGAGCACACCAGACCACAACAAGAGAAAATACAAATCACACCGGGCACCACAGAAAAGAGATGAGAAATGGAGCTTCCCCAAAATCTACAATAACTCAACCCTAGTCTTCATGCAGATTTGCGGTGGGTAATTATGCACTGTAGCCCGCTGGCAAGGAAGTAACCCCCCAGCACGCTGGTAGATTCCACCAAGCCACGGATGTGCCCCCGAGACAACTGCTCAGTCCACAGACACCACACAAAAATAACAAACATTAACAATGCCCAACATATTCCAAAATGAAACACGTCACTAAGCCTATCAGGGGAAAAAGGTTATAGCTCCGGGTAGTAAGTTTCACTACCCTATCCAAATCTCCCACCAAGGTACACAGCTGATTGTACTCACCTCAGACCAACGTCCCAACAGCAAGTAGAACAAGCGTTTCCAGGCTAGGCAGGGGCCTGGAAACTAACCAATGTATTCTCTCCAACACAGCACACAAACCAAACAAACAAAGGCAACCAATACTGAGCACCAAACTCAAACTAACAAACAAAGCACCTCAATTTAACATACCGCCACGTTTTCTCCCAAACACAAGTTCAAGATCCCGGATGAGCCCCCACTTGTTACGAACCTGTAAGGGCTGTCTTCAGGAAAGGACCAAAATGCAGCAGAGTTAGTATTCATCCTTCAATTTAATTGGAAAGAACACTATACAAAAACAAAAACAAGGAAACTGACAGCCAACAGTCCTGTCAGGTGCAACCACACTAAACAAGAAACAATTACCCACAAAACCCAAAGGAAAAACATGCTCCTTATGTGTGACTCCCAATCAGCAGCAACGAGCACCACCTGTGCCTGATTGGGAGCCACACACATGGCCCAAAACAAAGAAATACCAAAACATAGAAAAAGGAACATAGAACGCCCACCCAATGTAACACCCTGGCCTAACCAAAATAAAGAACAAAAACCCCTCTCTATGGCCAGAGCGTTACAGAACCGGCTCTGAGTTCACAACAAAAGGGAGACAACGTGGAGACAAGGAGTATCAAAATATATATTTATTAACTAAAATAACTAAATAATTAACAATGGCGTGTGTGTAATCAGTAATCAGTAGTGTAAGTGAGTGTTTTGCATACCTGAATGTAATAATGCAGGGTGTTGAAAGGTGCCAAAGGAAATAACCAAAAAGCCACAAAACTACACAACCAAAATCAAAAAAGTGTCTGCATGGAGAGAGTCCTCTCAATAACTGTGGAAGAGGTCTCTTTATCCTGGGACACAGCTGGGCCCAGGTGCTTCCCATTTAGCTGACGACCCTTCCAACTCCGCCCACCGGCATCCTAACAAGGAAACAAGAACAGAGAGAATACGGCAGACAGAGTGGGAGGGTCGTCACACACCCCCCCATAAAACCGGGGACCAACAAGGGCCCCGGAACAACGTACCAGCCTCTGCGTCCCAAATTGACACAGGCCTCTGCGTCCCAAATTGACACAGGCCTCTGCGTCCCAAATTGACACAGGCCTCTGCGTCCCAAATTGACACAGGCCTCTGCGTCCCAAATTGACACAGGCCTCTGCGTCCCAAATTGACACAGGCCTCTGCGTCCCAAATTGACACAGGCCTCTGCGTCCCAAATTGACACAGGCCTCTGCGTCCCAAATTGACACAGGCCTCTGCGTCCCAAATTGACGAGAGGTTACATGTTCACCTTCCACTTGCCCCAGCCAACCTCCTTCTCCCCAGACCTCAGCAACCTTTGTGCACAGGAAGCAACATTTAAGAGGAAAGGAGAACACAAGACCAGGAGGGAACAGACAGGAAAGTTAGAACATGATAAAACCAAACAATGGTCAGTCACATAACATTCAGGAACAGGGCGCACAAGAGACCACATCAGCTACAAACGCAAACAACATCTTCCAACGGTTCATAGTCACTTCTCAACGGTTGTCATTTCCCAACGATTCATAGTCACTCCAATGATTCATAGTGACTCCAACGATTCATAGTGACTCCAACGATTCATAGTGACTCCAACGATTCATAGTGACTCCAACGATTCATAGTCACTAAACTCATAACCGAATACGAGTACAGACCAGAGGGTGTAATAAAGGCAAAAATGTCATGTGCCCTACTCGTCAGTGGCACCTGCCAATAGCACAATAACAGGTCAAATTTGCACAAACAGCTGCGCCGACTTGATCAACGCAGTCCTCCATCCGAGGAAGAGGAAATTAATCTGGCTTAGTGACTCCGTTTACCTTACGGTGGTCCGTTCCATCCGGTTTACTGACCAAGATACAGGGAGAAGCCCAACTGGAGAAAGAAGGCTCTGCTATCTTACTCTCCAGCATGTACCTGACCTCAGCATCCAGACAACGCAGTTTCTCTACAGAGACTCTATAGAACCGCTGACGAATGGGGTCAGCATCTCCAATGTCAATATTATGCTCTATCAAGTTTGTACGTTGTAACGGTTTTGACGAGGTTATAATTTATAGGGGTGCCAGGTAGGTTGTGCCTACCAGAGAAAATATTAGTTTCTCCTTTTAGTTTGATAGGGAATGAGTCCCATCTGGTCCGTCAAGTCTACACCAATACAAAGGACTCATGTAAAAGTCAGGATGGAAATACACTTTTCATAAACCCTTAAAACAATGGAAATAACTTCAAAACAACTGTATTCTTTTGCGTGGTTGTATTAACAACCTAAATGATCACACACACACACACACACACACAACAATATAACAATAATGAGCTTTAAACAGCTCTGGTTCCTCCAGAAATGTCCTGTACCTCGGGCCTAAAAAGAGTCCAGCCCGGTAAACAAGTTCAGGGAACTCAAGTGACCTTAGTCACGCAATGGTTGTCCGTTCATACAGTGTAGCGTAAACCCAGTGTCAATCATACAATGAAAAGAACAAATATTTTACCACACATTTCAATAAATCCTCAACTACAACTAACTACCTAAATCATCACAGTATACATCACACCAAAACAAATGAAATACCGTATACAAAAAAGGTTGTAGTCCGTCGGTCAGTCAGAGAAGCCAATCCGCCGACAGATCTCCAGCGGAGAAAGGCCACGAAAACCAACGGAGAGGTGTAGTCCACAGATGCAAGAGTGGAGCCGACCTTGGGTAGATTTTCTATTAGGCTACACAAAGCACACTTTTAAAGCAGCACAACAAACGGAAGAGAGACGCTTCAGAACTGAGGGTCGAACACATCCTCATTCATGTTTCCATCACAACTCCTCTTTTGCACAGCTGATGCTGGCTATTTAATTGGGAATTAAAGGGGAAGCGCCCTATTGGAAGAAGCACTAATTAATTGAGAATTAAAGGGAAAGCGCCCTATTGGACGGTTCAGAAACATTCAGGGCCGTCACACACCCCCTCCCCTGGAAAAAGCCGACCATTGCCCTGGAAGGCACATCTTGGTCGGGGAAACCGAGAAAGGTCTCTTCATCACTTTCCTCTACAAAAATATTCGTTACATTTTGGCGCTCATGCTCCTCAGCCGAGGGGTCACAGTTCTTAAAGCGTGAGACTTCTAGATCTGGGAATCCGAGAAAAGTCTCCTCACTTTCCTCTTCAAAGATCTCCAGGACCTTGCGGCGCTCAATCTCCTCCAATTCGTCAGCTGAGGGGTAACAGGCCTTAAGGCGTGAGACATGGACAACGCGCATATCTTCACCTGTGTCCTCTTTCACCACTCGATAGTTCAAAGGGCCTCTCTGCTCCACAATCCTATATGGTCCTTGCCATTTAGGAGCGAGCTTGGCCGAGAAGAATTGTTCAGCTTTTGAATAAGGATGAGAGCGAAGCCACACCCGATCACGAAGCTGGAACTGCATGTCTCGTCTCTTCTTATCATAATTTCTCTTCTGCCTGAGTCGAGCCTGGATCATGTTCTTTGAGACAAGAGCTCTCAAGTCGTGGAGATGGACTACCTGGTCATAGCAAGCAGCGTCTGGAGTAACCTGCTGGGGCTGTAGCACCATCTCCAAGGGTCCTCGGAGGGGACGACTCAGGTTCAGCTCTGCAGGTGTGACTCCAGTGGACTCTTGCACAGCAGAATTCAGGGCAAATCGAAACTCGTGAAGGTGCTTGTCCCAGTGTTTGTGCTGGGTCCCTACATAGGAAGCAACCATTGTCTTCAAGGTTCGATTAACTCTCTCAGTGAGGTTGGTCTGTGGGTGATAAGCCGTGGTCAACTTCTGTCTCAGGTTCCATCTTTGGCAGGTCTCCTCAAAGAGATCAGAGACGAATTGGGAACCTCGATCAGACAGGATGTAATCAGGCACTCCCCAGCGAGTCAGGATCTCTTTCGTAAGGATGTTAGAGACTGTCCTTGCTGTGGCCTGACGCAGGGCAAAGAGCTCCACCCACTTGGAATAGTAATCAACAAAAACAAGCATGTACACATTCTGATTGGAGCTTCTAGGAAATGGACCCATCAAATCCACTCCTAACATTTCCCAAGGTCGGGTAATCACAGTTTGCTGCAACTTGCCAGCAGGCTTTCTACCTTCTGGTTTGTACATTTGACAAACCTGACAGTTTCGGATGTGTGACTTTACATCCATGCTCAGATGTGGCCAGTACAGTAATGCTTGCAACCGCTTGTAGGTTTTGAACCTGCCCAAATGACCAGCTAACGGGTCTTCATGGAAATGTTGAAGCAGTTGAAGGCGTAGAGTTTCAGGTATGTACATTTGGTATAGTGTTCTGTGAGGTAGTTGTACAACTCGGTAGACTTTGTCTTCAATGATGGTCAGCTTGGTGGTAGGATTGACCATCTTTTCTCTATCTTCCAGGATAGTCTGGTACAAAGCCTGTACTTCTGGATCATCCTGTTGGGCTTTCCAAATGGCCTCATCAGAGATGGGAAAGTCAGTTTTGGGTGAGTCTCGACTGCTTGACAGGACAGTAGCACATGTAAGATGAGGGCCACCATTACCACCAGCAGGAGCTCTGGATAAGGCATCTGGAATCATCATCATCTCACTTGGCTCTGTCATATCCTCACATGGTCTCTCCTATCATTGCTATGCAGACGACACACAATTAATCTTCTCCTTTCCCCCTTCTGATAACCAGGCGGCGAATCGCATCTCTGCATGTCTGTCAGACATATCAGTGTGGATGACGGATCACCAGCTCAAGCTGAACCTCGGCAAGACGGAGCTGCTCTTCCTCCCGGGGAAGGACTGCCCGTTCCATGATCTCGCCATCACGGTTGACAACTCCCTTGTGTCCTCCTCCCAGAGTGCTAAGAACCTTGGCGTGATCCTGGACAACACCCTGTCGTTCTCCACTAACATCAAGGCGGTGACCCGATCCTGTAGGTTCATGCTCTACAACATTCGCAGAGTACGACCCTGCCTCACACAGGAAGCGGCGCAGGTCCTAATCCAGGCACTTGTCATCTCCCGTCTGGATTACTGCAACTCGCTGTTGGCTGGGCTCCCTGCCTGTGCCATTAAACCCCTACAACTCATCCAGAACGCCGCAGCCCGTCTGGTGTTCAACCTTCCCAAGTTCTCTCACGTCACCCCGCTCCTCCGCTCTCTCCACTGGCTTCCAGTTGAAGCTCGCATCCGCTACAAGACCATGGTGATTGCCTACGGAGCTGTGAAGGGAACGGCACCTCCATACCTTCAGGCTCTGATCAGGCCCTACACCCAAACAAGGGCACTGCGTTCATCCACCACTGGCCTGCTGGCCCCCCTACCTCTGAGGAAGCACAGTTCCCGCTCAGCCCAGTCAAAACTGTTCGCTGCTCTGGCACCCCAATGGTGGAACAAGCTCCCTCACGACGCCAGGACAGCGGAGTCAATCACCACCTTCCGGAGACACCTGAAACCCCACCTCTTTAACCTGTTAGGGCTAGGGGGCAGCATTTGCACGTCTGGATAAAAAAAATGTACCCGATTTAATCTGGTTACTAATCCTACCCAGTAACTAGAATATGCATATACTTATTATATATGGATATAAAACACTCTAAAGTTTCTAAAACTGTTTGAATGGTGTCTGTGAGTATAACAGAACTCATTTGGCAGGCAAAACCCTGAGACATTTTCTGACAGGAAGTGGATACCTGGTGTTGTATTGACTTTAAACCTATCCCATTGAAAAACACAGGGGCTTAGGAATATTTTGGCACTTCCTATTGCTTCCACTAGATGTCACCAGCCTTTACAAAGTGTTTTGAGTCTTCTGGAGGGAGATCTGACCGAACAAGAGCCATGGAACGATGATGTCCCATTAGACACCTGGCGCGCGAGTTCATGTTGGCTACCCTCGTTCCAATACGTTATAAAAGAGTATGCATTCGTCCACCTTGAATATTATTCATGTTCTGGTTAAAAAAGGCCCTAATGATTTATGCTATACAACGTTTGACATGTTTGAACGAACGGAAATATATTTTTTCCCCTCGTTCATGACGAGAAGTCCGGCTGGCTTAGATCATGTGCTAACAAGACGGAGATTTTTGGACATAAATGATGAGCTTTTTTGAACAAAACTACATTCGTTATGGACCTGTGATACCTGGAAGTGACATCTGATCAAGAGAATCAAAGGTAATGGATTATTTACATAGTATTTTCGATTTTAGATCTCCCCAACATGACGTCTAGTCTGTATCGCAACGCGTATTTTTCTGGGCGCAGTGCTCAGATTATTGCAAAGTGTGATTTCCCAGTAAGGTTATTTTTAAATCTGGCAAGTTGATTGCGTTCAAGAGATGTAAATCTATAATTCTTTAAATGACAATATAATATTTTACCAATGTTTTCTAATTTTAATTATTTAATTTGTGACGCTGACTTGACTGCCGGTTATTGGAGGGAAACGATTTCCTCAACATCAATGCCATAGTAAAACGCTGTTTTTGGATATAAATATGAACTTGATAGAACTAAAAATGCATGCATTGTCTAACATAATGTCCTAGGAGTGTCATCTGATGGAGATTGTAAAAGGTTAGTGCATCATTTTAGCTGGTTTTATGGTTTTGGTGACCCTGTCTTTGAATTGACAAAACATTACACACAACTCTTGTAAATGTACTGTCCTAACATACTCTAAATTTATGCTTTCGCCGTAAAACCTTTTTGAAATCGTAAAACGTGGTTAGATTAAGGAGATGTTTATCTTTCAAAGGGTGTAAAATAGTAGTATTTTTGAAAAATTTGAATTTTGACATTTATTTGGATTCAAATTTGCCGCTCTTGAAATGCACCTGCTGTTGATGGAGTGCACCACGGGTGGCACGCTAGCGTCCCACCTAGCCCATAGAGGTTAAGGAATACCTAGGATAGGATAAAGTAATCCTTCTAACCCCCCCCCCCCTTAAAATATTTAGATGCACTATTGTAAAGTGGTTGTTCCACTGGATATCATAAGGTGAATGCACCATTTTGTAAGTCGCTCTGGATAAGAGCGTCTGCTAAATGACTTAAATGTAATTGTAATGTAATCTGGAACAGTGTTGTATTTTCCTTTCCTGTATTCTACTGCAAAGGTGAACTCTTGCAACCGTAGAGCCCATCTGATAAGTCTGGTGCTTGGTTTGTTGGTCTTGAACACCCACACAAGGGAGGAATGGTCAGTGACCACAGTGAAGTGTCTTCCCTCCAGGTAGTACCTCCACTTTTCCAAAGCCCAGACAACTGCGAGGCACTCTTGCTCGGTTGTGGAGTAGTTCCGTTCTGCTCCATTCAATGTTCGACTGGCGAACGCTAGCACTTCTTCAATGCCAAGTCCAGTCTGTTGGACTAGAACAGCACCAAGTCCAACATCACTTGCATCAGTGTAAACAACAAAAGGGCAATCAAAGTTGGGATGACCCAAAATGGGAGGTGTGACGAGGTGTCGTTTCAGGGTTTCAAAAGAGGTCTGGCACTCTGCCGTCCATCGGAATTTCGCACCTTTTCGCTTCAATGCGTTGAGGGGTTCTGCCACCTGGGAGAAGTTCAACACAAACCGATGGTACCATCCAGCCATCCCAAGGAACCGTTGAAGGGCCTTGAGTGTGGTTGGGACAGGGAAATCTTGTACCGCCTTGGTCTTTTCGGGATCCACATGAGTGCCGTCAAAAGACACAATATGGCCAAGGAACTTCAGGGAGGTTTGGCAGAAGTTGCTCTTCTTCATGTTCAATGTCAGACCAGCTTCCCTTAGCTTGTCCAACACTGCTTGAAGATCTTGAAAATGTTGTTCTCTGGTCTGGGAGTAGATAATTATATCGTCCAGGTAGACGAAACAGATCTTCCCTTTGAGCTCACCTAACGCAATCTCCATGAGTCTTTGGAAAGTGGCAGGTGCATTCTTTAATCCAAAAGGCATCACCTTAAAGGAAAACAAGCCCTCAGCACAGACAAAAGCAGTCTTGTCCTTGCTTTCCTGGTCCATCTCAACCTGCCAATAGCCACTATTGAGGTCAAGGGTAGTGAACACAACCGCGCCAGACAATGACTCCAGGATCTCTTGGATGGTGGGAAGAGGATAGGCATCAGTCTGGGAAACCTTGTTGGTCTTCCTATAGTCCACACAAAATCTAAGACCACCGGTCTTTTTTGGGATGAGGACAACAGGAGCAGCCCAGGGAGAGGATGAACGTTCAATTATATTTTGTGTCAACATATCATTAATGAGTCCTTTTTGGATGATTAGCTTTGCTGGGGACAAACGATATGGCTTCTGCTTGATCGGCATTTCCTGTGTAAGGAATATTTTGTGCTTCAGGAGCCCGGTACGTCCCAGCTTTGAAGTACATACATCAGCGTTATTCTGCAGCTGTTCCAACAGCCTTAACTCCTCTGGCTGTTCCAGCTGAGCTCTTCTCACAGCCTGTAAAAGGAGATCATCAGAAGGATTATCGAGGGTTAGTGGTACCGGAGCAATGGCAGAGAAGACTGCCACATTTGGACCCCAATCATGTAACTTTGTAGCTTCTGACTGGAAGAAATGCTTCTTGCTCGGATTGTATGGAAACCAGTAGCAATTGTGTGCGATATCAATCTGGACACCACTGAAGTACATGAAATCAATTCCCAACACAACAGGAAAAGCAAGGTTCTTGGTTTGTAGGATAACAGAAGGAATCATATAGGAGTGGTTACACAGGTGGAACTCTACCTCACTCCATCCAAGTGGTCGTTTAGCCTCACCATCAGCCAGATAGAGTGGACCTTCTGTCCACGGCTTCAAGTTGTAGTGTAGACCTTTAACCTCCTTCCACAGTTTCTCATTGAGCAGTGTGTAGGATGACCCGGTGTCCAGGATGGCTCTTCCTGTCCATGGACCTATGGACAGGGGTAACACCAATTGGTGCGGTATTAACTGAAAGGAAGGGGATGTCGATGGGGCGGCGTAGGCAGTGACACTTGGGGTTTCATCTCTGGTCAAAGCACCCAGAGTAGGATGGTCGTTCCTGCGAAGGGAGTTAGGTGTGTTTGCCTGTTGTGATTTGTGGTTTCTGGAAGGGTTTACTTGATATGGTCTTGGACATGTAGCTGAAGAATGTCCCTTTTGGCTACATCTCCAACAGAACATGGGAGGGGTTTTGGCTGGAGACTGTGGCTGTTGTTGATGGTCTGGCTTGGGTAACGGTTTGGGTGTCTGTTTCTTTCTCTGTTCATATTGCTGTTGGCATTCTCTGTCCTTCTCGAACTGCTGTCCCAGGCGAACCAGTCCATCAACAGTGGTGACTCTTTCTCTGAGTTGACTGGCTAGTAGTGGGTTGATGTTCTTCAAGATCAATTTAATGACCTCTTCCTCCTCAATACCAGGTTTCCACCTTCTGCACAGGGAGTGGTAACCGTATGCAAAGTCACGGATACTCTCCTTCTCTCTTTGCACTCGATTAAAGACTCTGTCTGCCAGCTCATCTGTGTAGTCCTCAGACAGAAATGCAGAGGAAAACTTGGCCTCAAAGTCAGCCCAGGAGGTAGTGGTGAGACGTGCCACATCCCACCAGTCTCGAGCTGTACCATGCAACACATTCCTCAATGTGGCAAGGAGTTCTTCGTCAGCCAGGGGATTGAGGGCAAGAAAGTCACGACATCTTTCCAGATACATTAGCGGATCAGGACTGTCATCTTTTTTCCCAAAGGTGGGAAATTGCAATTTAATGGGCATCGCCCCCACATGACGTCTACTCAAATCACCATGAACAAAAGAGCTAGGAGGGATTGAGGAAGTAGAGGGTGAGGGAGTTATCGGACCATGAAAATGAACACCAGGATGCATGGTGGATTGCATCCTGTAAGGGGTGGCTGCAGCATGGCCTTGTCTTAGCTGTTCTGAGGTGCCAGCTTGGCCCTCAGTGGTCTGAACAGAAGTGGACACCAGAGAAGCTCTGTGCAAGGAGTTGTGCCTAATGGAGGCCATGTCAACAGACACGTCAGCCAACATTTTAACACAATTAGAAAGCTCTTTCTGCAAGTGGTCTACAGTGTTAACCAGAGGAGAAAAAACTGAATTAACGTCCTTGAGAACCTCAGTGTGATGATGTTGCAAGCGCCACTGGAGAGTGGCAGTGAGTTGGGTTTGTTGGTAGTCAAACTGCCTGTCCATGGCACCAGTAACATCCCGTCTTCCACTCTCACTGAGCTCTGTCAGTGTGTGGGTTAGAGTGCTCAGTGAGTTTCTGAATTCCATGGCACTCTGTTGTTGCTCTTCACTCAGACATTTGAATTTATGGTGGATTAGAGTTTGGAGATGTTGTTGAGTCCGACGAATATCAAGGATGTCACCTTGAAGTTGTAAGACTACAACCTCTGGAGATAAACCAGACAATGGAGGAAGGTTGGGCGTCAGAGGGAAGGCTAGCTCAGTACTTCCACACAGATCCATGTCAATAAGGGAGTAGCTGGTTAGACCTCCTGTGGCCTGTGGTCCAGACCGAGCCTTCAGATTCCCAGGGCTCTGGCCCAAATCAACTCCATTGACATTATGATTTGTATTGTCGGCTCGATGGTCAGACTGGCCCTGTGTATTCCCATTGACAGGTATGATATGGATGAGCACATTTTCTTGGGGTGAATCCATTGTTTTAATTCCACACAAAAGATTTGCTTTGGTTATTTCTCAATGTTGAGGTCCCATCTGGGGTGCCATATTTTATGTAACGGTTTTGACTTGAGGTTATAATTTATAGGGGTGCCAGGTAGGTTGTGCCTACCAGAGAAAATATTAGTTTCTCCTTTTAGTTTGATAGGGAATGAGTCCCATCTGGTCCGTCAAGTCTACACCAATACAAAGGACTCATGTAAAAGTCAGGATGGAAATACACTTTTCATAAACCCTTAAAACAATGGAAATAACTTCAAAACAACTGTATTCTTTTGCGTGGTTGTATTAACAACCTAAATGATCACACACACACACAACAATATAACAATAATGAGCTTTAAACAGCTCTGGTTCCTCCAGAAATGTCCTGTACCTCGGGCCTAAAAAGAGTCCAGCCCGGTAAACAAGTTCAGGGAACTCAAGTGACCTTAGTCACGCAATGGTTGTCCGTTCATACAGTGTAGCGTAAACCCTGTGTCAATCATACAATGAAAAGAACAAATATTTTACCACACATTTCAATAAATCCTCAACTACAACTAACTACCTAAATCATCACAGTATACATCACACCAAAACAAATGAAATACCGTATACAAAAAAGGTTGTAGTCCGTCGGTCAGTCAGAGAAGCCAATCCGCCGACAGATCTCCAGCGGAGAAAGGCCACGAAAACCAACGGAGAGGTGTAGTCCACAGATGCAAGAGTGGAGCCGACCTTGGGTAGATTTTCTATTAGGCTACACAAAGCACACTTTTAAAGCAGCACAACAAACGGAAGAGAGACGCTTCAGAACTGAGGGTCGAACACATCCTCATTCATGTTTCCATCACAACTCCTCTTTTGCACAGCTGATGCTGGCTATTTAATTGGGAATTAAAGGGGAAGCGCCCTATTGGAAGAAGCACTAATTAATTGAGAATTAAAGGGAAAGCGCCCTATTGGAAGGAGAAGCACTGAGACGGTTCAGAAACATTCAGGGCCGTCACAACGTGTAGGTGTCACAGAAAACAAACCTGGAATTTTCCGAATCAGACCAACCAGCTCTTTCCGCCCATCAACAGGTAGCTGAGTAAAAGGGCTATCCAAAATATCCAGTGTCTCTGAATTTTTCAATCTACCCTGCAGTATGCAATCATCGGGACCAGGAACATTTTCGTCCTCATGCACAGACCTAGTATTACAAGAACCAAGGGAAGTAACGGTATCAGCCAAACGAACAGTTTTACCATCCTCTGTAGACTCCCACTTTCTCATCAGAACATCCTCTTGGAGAAAATAACCATGTGCGACATCTCCCAACTGTTCCACAGGCACAATTTGGTCACGCAACTCTTCTAATGTGGGGTCAGTCCGTGGCGCATTGATTAGATCGGAGCGGAATACAGATAACGGGATAACAGGGAAAACAGTGAGAGACTTCTTTGTGGTATTCTCATTTACCGGAGCAGGGACCGGGTCACCATGGCTCATAGACCGCGTCACTGCACCCGCAGAGAACACCGCTGGGAAACTCTGCGCACTCTCATCAGGAATCCCTACAATTGACGGTTTAGTGGAAACCACTAGAGATGGAAACACGACAGGCCACACACGCTCACCAGCCAAGTTATTCCCAAGGATAACGTCGATACCCTCAATAGGCAACGAAGGACGCACCCCCACAACAACGTCACCTTTCACCAGTCCACAATCCAATATCAGTTTATGCAATGGAACTGACAGATTGTTCAAACCTATTCCCCTAATTAGAACACTATTCCCAGAATCAGTCTCAGCAGAGAAAGGTAACACAGATTCCAACACAAACGATTCCGAGGCACCTGTGTCTCGTAGGATCTTCACTGGCACTAGGTTCTTACTTCCTAACATAGACACAAAACCCTCCGTAATGAAAGGTAAATAGCCTGGGTCAATATGGACTTTCACATGCCCCTGGGCCTGAGACAATGTGTCAGGAGTAAACTGATGTGGAACAGACGCAGCTAACGCCGTAGGCCTAGATTTAACGTTAACCTGTTAGGGCTAGGGGGCAGTATTGACACGGCTGGATAAAAAACATACCCGATTTAATCTGGTTACCACTCCTACCCAGTAACTAGAATATGCATATACTTATTACATATGGATAGAAAACACCCTAAATTTTCTAAAACTGTTTGAATGGTGTCTGTGAGTATAACAGAACTCAAATGGCAGGTCAAAACCTGAGAGATTCCTTTACAGGAAGTGGCCTGTCTGACCATTTCTTGAACTTCTTTTCCATCTCTATCATTTACTAAGGATCTCTGCTCTAACGTGACACTTCCCACGTCTTCCATAGGCTCTCAGAGCCCGGGAAAAAACAGAATGTCGTCATTCCAGCCCCAGGCTGAAACACATTATCGCCTTTCTCAAGTGGCCGATCAAGGGACACTGGGCTTATGCGCGTGACCCCGACCGCCCCCGCCTTTGGGATTTTTTCCTCTGTTTGCCGAAAAGGAGATTCCCTGTCGGAATATTATCGCTTTTCTACGAGAAAAATGTCGTAAAAATTGATTTTAAACAGCGGTTGACATGCTTCGAAGTACGGTAATGGAATATTTAGAATTTTATTGTCACGAATTGCGCCATGCGCGCGACACTTCTTTACTATTTCGGATAGTGTCTGGAACGCACGAACAAAACGCCGCTATTCGGATATAACGATGGATTATTTTGGACCAAACCAACATTTGTTATTGAAGTAGCAGTCCTGGGTGTGCATTCTGACGAAGACAACAAAAGGTAATCAAACTTTTATAATAGTAAATATGATTATGGTGAGTGCTAAACTTGCCGGGTGTCTAAATAGCGAGCCCGTGATGCCTGGGCTATGTACTTAGAATATTGCAAAATGTGCTTTCACCAAAAAGCTATTTTAAAATCGGACATATCGAGTGCATAGAGGAGGTCTGTATCTATAATTCTTAAAATAATTGTTATGCTTTTTGTGAACGTTTATCGTGAGTAATTTAGTAAAATGTTAGCGAATTCCCCGGAAGTTTGCGGGGGGTATGCTAGTTCTGAACGTCACATGCTAATGTAAAAAGCTGTTTTTTGATATAAATATGAACTTGATTGAACAAAACATGCATGTATTGTATAACATAATGTCCTAGGGTTGTCATCTGATGAAGATCATCAAAGGTGAGTGCTGCATTTAGCTGTCTTCTGGGTTTTGGTGACATTATATGCTGGCTTGAAAAATGGGTGTCTGATTATTTCTGGCTTGGTACTCTGCTGACATAATCTAATGTTTTGCTTTCGTTGTAAAGCCTTTTTGAAATCGGACAGTGTGGTTAGATTAACGAGAGTCTTGTCTTTAAATGGCTGTAAAATAGTCATATGTTTGAGAAATTGAAGTAATAGGATTTTTAAGGTTTTGAAAATCGCGCCACAGGCTGGCAGTGGCGTCCCACCTAGCCCATAGAGGTTAACACACGTACTGAATTTACCCCTAGACCTGAGAACCGGACATTCGTTTTTCCAATGACCTGAGCCTTGACAGTAGTGACACTCTTGACCAAAGTCAGTTTTACCACGGGAGTCAGGCTCAACCCTAGTTGAATAAAACTCTGCCCGTGAACCAGAGTATCTCGGTGAGCGAGGCCCAAATCTCTCCGAACGCCCCCACTCACTCCAAGTACGGGGTTCTACAAAAATACTTTTGTGAGTCAAAACATATTCGTCCGCCAAAACCGCAGCTTCAGCGACAGTCTGTACTTTTCGTTCGTTAATATACGTCGCTATATGATCAGGGATTGTGTCCTTAAATTGCTCTAGCATAATCAGATCACACAGCCCTTGAAAAGTCATAACCGCAGAGGCGGAACACCAGCGATTAAACTGTGAAGATAATTTTCGCGCAAACTCAACATGAGTCTGCCTATCATCCCTTTCTAAAGTTCTAAATCGTTGGCAGTAAGCCTCAGGAACCAATTCGTAAATCTGTAACACCGCCCTTTTAACCTTATCATAACTGACACTGTCGGCTACACTAAGAGCTGAATATGCTTCCTGCGCTTTACCAGTCAGCACACACTGCAACATTAAAGTGCGGTCAGAATCAGGCCAACTCCTAGCGTCAGCAACACGCTCAAACAACGAAAATAATGTCTCAGGGTCCTTTTCATTAAACTGAGGCAACAACCGTAAATTCCCAACAATGTCAAATGTGTCCGGGGCACACCCAAAAGAGGAACGACTCCTAAGTAAATCTGCGTCACCTTCCCAGAGCAAACTCTCCCCTGAGAGCTTTCCTTCCCTAACCAACTCTAGTCGCTCTTGTTGCAGCTTGATTTTAGCACGCTCCATATCCTGTTTAAATTCCAATTCCTTCTCATATTTTACACGATCGTGCTCTAGCTGTAACAGAAGCAGCTCTTTCTGCTGTTCAAAAAGAAGACTACTAGGACTAACCGATGGAGCGGTAATTGTAACATATCGGGGAGACAGCGAGTCCTCAGCAGAGGCTGCCCCAGTGGTATCTTCAAGAATACCACTCTCCATCAGATTGGCCTTCAATATTAACCTAATAGAATTTTTTTTACATTTATCACTAATTTCAACCTTGTAGTGTTCAGCAACCTTCAACAGCTGTTCTTTAGTACATACATCTAACAGTTCCTTTGATGGAAAGCGAATGAACTCGTCTACATTAGACGCCATAGTCAAAAAAATTCTCACTCAACCCCTCTACTGAGCACACCAGACCACAACAAGAGAAAATACAAAATCACACCGGGCACCACAGAAAAGAGATGAGAAATGGAACTTCCCCAAAATCTACAATAACTCAACCCTAGTCTTCATGCAGATTTGCGGTGGGTAATTATGCACTGTAGCCCGCTGGCAAGGAAGTAACCCCCCAGCACGCTGGTAGATTCCACCAAGCCACGGATGTGCCCCCGAGACAACTGCTCAGTCCACAGACACCACACAAAAATAACAAACATTAACAATGCCCAACATATTCCAAAATGAAACACGTCACTAAGCCTATCAGGGGAAAAAGGTTATAGCTCCGGGTAGTAAGTTTCACTACCCTATCCAAATCTCCCACCAAGGTACACAGCTGATTGTACTCACCTCAGACCAACGTCCCAACAGCAAGTAGAACAAGCGTTTCCAGGCTAGGCAGGGGCCTGGAAACTAACCAATGTATTCTCTCCAACACAGCACACAAACCAAACAAACAAAGGCAACCAATACTGAGCACCAAACTCAAACTAACAAACAAAGCACCTCAATTTAACATACCGCCACGTTTTCTCCCAAACACAAGTTCAAGATCCCGGATGAGCCCCCACTTGTTACGAACCTGTAAGGGCTGTCTTCAGGAAAGGACCAAAATGCAGCAGAGTTAGTATTCATCCTTCAATTTAATTGGAAAGAACACTATACAAAAACAAAAACAAGGAAACTGACAGCCAACAGTCCTGTCAGGTGCAACCACACTAAACAAGAAACAATTACCCACAAAACCCAAAGGAAAAACATGCTCCTTATGTGTGACTCCCAATCAGCAGCAACGAGCACCACCTGTGCCTGATTGGGAGCCACACACATGGCCCAAAACAAAGAAATACCAAAACATAGAAAAAGGAACATAGAACGCCCACCCAATGTAACACCCTGGCCTAACCAAAATAAAGAACAAAAACCCCTCTCTATGGCCAGAGCGTTACAGAACCGGCTCTGAGTTCACAACAAAAGGGAGACAACGTGGAGACAAGGAGTATCAAAATATATATTTATTAACTAAAATAACTAAATAATTAACAATGGCGTGTGTGTAATCAGTAGTGTAAGTGAGTGTTTTGCATACCTGAATGTAATAATGCAGGGTGTTGAAAGGTGCCAAAGGAAATAACCAAAAAGCCACAAAACTACACAACCAAAATCAAAAAAGTGTCTGCATGGAGAGAGTCCTCTCAATAACTGTGGAAGAGGTCTCTTTATCCTGGGACACAGCTGGGCCCAGGTGCTTCCCATTTAGCTGACGACCCTTCCAACTCCGCCCACCGGCATCCTAACAAGGAAACAAGAACAGAGAGAATACGGCAGACAGAGTGGGAGGGTCGTCACACACCCCCCCATAAAACCGGGGACCAACAAGGGCCCCGGAACAACGTACCAGCCTCTGCGTCCCAAATTGACACAGGCCTCTGCGTCCCAAATTGACACAGGCCTCTGCGTCCCAAATTGACACAGGCCTCTGCGTCCCAAATTGACACAGGCCTCTGCGTCCCAAATTGACACAGGCCTCTGCGTCCCAAATTGACACAGGCCTCTGCGTCCCAAATTGACACAGGCCTCTGCGTCCCAAATTGACACAGGCCTCTGCGTCCCAAATTGACACAGGCCTCTGCGTCCCAAATTGACACAGGCCTCTGCGTCCCAAATTGACGAGAGGTTACATGTTCACCTTCCACTTGCCCCAGCCAACCTCCTTCTCCCCAGACCTCAGCAACCTTTGTGCACAGGAAGCAACATTTAAGAGGAAAGGAGAACACAAGACCAGGAGGGAACAGACAGGAAAGTTAGAACATGATAAAACCAAACAATGGTCAGTCACATAACATTCAGGAACAGGGCGCACAAGAGACCACATCAGCTACAAACGCAAACAACATCTTCCAACGGTTCATAGTCACTTCTCAACGGTTGTCATTTCCCAACGATTCATAGTGACTCCAACGATTCATAGTGACTCCAACGATTCATAGTCACTAAACTCATAACCGAATACGAGTACAGACCAGAGGGTGTAATAAAGGCAAAAATGTCATGTGCCCTACTCGTCAGTGGCACCTGCCAATAGCACAATAACAGGTCAAATTTGCACAAACAGCTGCGCCGACTTGATCAACGCAGTCCTCCATCCGAGGAAGAGGAAATTAATCTGGCTTAGTGACTCCGTTTACCTTACGGTGGTCCGTTCCATCCGGTTTACTGACCAAGATACAGGGAGAAGCCCAACTGGAGAAAGAAGGCTCTGCTATCTTACTCTCCAGCATGTACCTGACCTCAGCATCCAGACAACGCAGTTTCTCTACAGAGACTCTATAGAACCGCTGACGAATGGGGTCAGCATCTCCAATGTCAATATTATGCTCTATCAAGTTTGTACGTTGTAACGGTTTTGACTTGAGGTTATAATTTATAGGGGTGCCAGGTAGGTTGTGCCTACCAGAGAAAATATTAGTTTCTCCTTTTAGTTTGATAGGGAATGAGTCCCATCTGGTCCGTCAAGTCTACACCAATACAAAGGACTCATGTAAAAGTCAGGATGGAAATACACTTTTCATAAACCCTTAAAACAATGGAAATAACTTCAAAACAACTGTATTCTTTTGCGTGGTTGTATTAACAACCTAAATGATCACACACACACACACACAACAATATAACAATAATGAGCTTTAAACAGCTCTGGTTCCTCCAGAAATGTCCTGTACCTCGGGCCTAAAAAGAGTCCAGCCCGGTAAACAAGTTCAGGGAACTCAAGTGACCTTAGTCACGCAATGGTTGTCCGTTCATACAGTGTAGCGTAAACCCAGTGTCAATCATACAATGAAAAGAACAAATATTTTACCACACATTTCAATAAATCCTCAACTACAACTAACTACCTAAATCATCACAGTATACATCACACCAAAACAAATGAAATACCGTATACAAAAAAGGTTGTAGTCCGTCGGTCAGTCAGAGAAGCCAATCCGCCGACAGATCTCCAGCGGAGAAAGGCCACGAAAACCAACGGAGAGGTGTAGTCCACAGATGCAAGAGTGGAGCCGACCTTGGGTAGATTTTCTATTAGGCTACACAAAGCACACTTTTAAAGCAGCACAACAAACGGAAGAGAGACGCTTCAGAACTGAGGGTCGAACACATCCTCATTCATGTTTCCATCACAACTCCTCTTTTGCACAGCTGATGCTGGCTATTTAATTGGGAATTAAAGGGGAAGCGCCCTATTGGAAGAAGCACTAATTAATTGAGAATTAAAGGGAAAGCGCCCTATTGGAAGGAGAAGCACTGAGACGGTTCAGAAACATTCAGGGCCGTCACAACGTGTAGGTGTCACAGAAAACAAACCTGGAATTTTCCGAATCAGACCAACCAGCTCTTTCCGCCCATCAACAGGTAGCTGAGTAAAAGGGCTATCCAAAATATCCAGTGTCTCTGAATTTTTCAATCTACCCTGCAGTATGCAATCATCGGGACCAGGAACATTTTCGTCCTCATGCACAGACCTAGTATTACAAGAACCAAGGGAAGTAACGGTATCAGCCAAACGAACAGTTTTACCATCCTCTGTAGACTCCCACTTTCTCATCAGAACATCCTCTTGGAGAAAATAACCATGTGCGACATCTCCCAACTGTTCCACAGGCACAATTTGGTCACGCAACTCTTCTAATGTGGGGTCAGTCCGTGGCGCATTGATTAGATCGGAGCGGAATACAGATAACGGGATAACAGGGAAAACAGTGAGAGACTTCTTTGTGGTATTCTCATTTACCGGAGCAGGGACCGGGTCACCATGGCTCATAGACCGCGTCACTGCACCCGCAGAGAACACCGCTGGGAAACTCTGCGCACTCATCAGGAATCCCTACAATTGACGGTTTAGTGGAAACCACTAGAGATGGAAACACGACAGGCCACACACGCTCACCAGCCAAGTTATTCCCAAGGATAACGTCGATACCCTCAATAGGCAACGAAGGACGCACCCCCACAACAACGTCACCTTTCACCAGTCCACAATCCAATATCAGTTTATGCAATGGAACTGACAGATTGTTCAAACCTATTCCCCTAATTAGAACACTATTCCCAGAATCAGTCTCAGCAGAGAAAGGTAACACAGATTCCAACACAAACGATTCCGAGGCACCTGTGTCTCGTAGGATCTTCACTGGCACTAGGTTCTTACTTCCTAACATAGACACAAAACCCTCCGTAATGAAAGGTAAATAGCCTGGGTCAATATGGACTTTCACATGCCCCTGGGCCTGAGACAATGTGTCAGGAGTAAACTGATGTGGAACAGACGCAGCTAACGCCGTAGGCCTAGATTTAACGTTAACCTGTTAGGGCTAGGGGGCAGTATTGACACGGCCGGATAAAAAACATACCCGATTTAATCTGGTTACCACTCCTACCCAGTAACTAGAATATGCATATACTTATTACATATGGATAGAAAACACCCTAAATTTTCTAAAACTGTTTGAATGGTGTCTGTGAGTATAACAGAACTCAAATGGCAGGTCAAAACCTGAGAGATTCCTTTACAGGAAGTGGCCTGTCTGACCATTTCTTGAACTTCTTTTCCATCTCTATCATTTACTAAGGATCTCTGCTCTAACGTGACACTTCCCACGTCTTCCATAGGCTCTCAGAGCCCGGGAAAAAACAGAATGTCGTCATTCCAGCCCCAGGCTGAAACACATTATCGCCTTTCTCAAGTGGCCGATCAAGGGACACTGGGCTTATGCGCGTGACCCCGACCGCCCCCGCCTTTGGGATTTTTTCCTCTGTTTGCCGAAAAGGAGATTCCCTGTCGGAATATTATCGCTTTTCTACGAGAAAAATGTCGTAAAAATTGATTTTAAACAGCGGTTGACATGCTTCGAAGTACGGTAATGGAATATTTAGAATTTTATTGTCACGAATTGCGCCATGCGCGCGACACTTCTTTACTATTTCGGATAGTGTCTGGAACGCACGAACAAAACGCCGCTATTCGGATATAACGATGGATTATTTTGGACCAAACCAACATTTGTTATTGAAGTAGCAGTCCTGGGTGTGCATTCTGACGAAGACAACAAAAGGTAATCAAACTTTTATAATAGTAAATATGATTATGGTGAGTGCTAAACTTGCCGGGTGTCTAAATAGCGAGCCCGTGATGCCTGGGCTATGTACTTAGAATATTGCAAAATGTGCTTTCACCAAAAAGCTATTTTAAAATCGGACATATCGAGTGCATAGAGGAGGTCTGTATCTATAATTCTTAAAATAATTGTTATGCTTTTTGTGAACGTTTATCGTGAGTAATTTAGTAAAATGTTAGCGAATTCCCCGGAAGTTTGCGGGGGGTATGCTAGTTCTGAACGTCACATGCTAATGTAAAAAGCTGTTTTTTGATATAAATATGAACTTGATTGAACAAAACATGCATGTATTGTATAAATGGCTGTAAAATAGTCATATGTTTGAGAAATTGAAGTAATAGGATTTTTAAGGTTTTGAAAATCGCGCCACAGGCTGGCAGTGGCTGTTACGTAGGTGGGACGCAAGCGTCCCACCTAGCCCATAGAGGTTAACCTCTATGGGACCGGCGGGACGAATTCGTCCCACCTACGTAACAGCCACTTGCAGCCTGTGGCGCGATTTTCAAAATCTTAAAAATCCTATTACTTCAATTTCTCAAACATATGACTATTTTACAGCCATTTAAAGATAAGACTCTCGTTAATCTAACCACACTGTCCGATTTCAAAAAGGCTTTACAACGAAAGCAAAACATTAGATTATGTCAGCAGAGTACCAAGCCAGAAATAATCAGACACCCATTTTTCAAGCCAGCATATAATGTCACCAAAACCCAGAAGACAGCTAAATGCAGCACTCACCTTTGATGATCTTCATCAGATGACAACCCTAGGACATTGTTATACAATACATGCATGTTTTGTTCAATCAAGTTCATATTTATATCAAAAACCAGCTTTTTACATTAGCATGTGACGTTCAGAACTAGCATACCCCCCGCAAACTTCCGGGGAATTCGCTAACATTTTACTAAATTACTCACGATAAACGTTCACAAAAAGCATAACAATTATTTTAAGAATTATAGATACAGACCTCTATGCACTCGATATGTCCGATTTTAAAATAGCTTTTTGGTGAAAGCACATTTTGCAATATTCTAAGTACATAGCCCAGGCATCACGGGCTCGCTATTTAGACACCCGGCAAGTTTAGCACTCACCATAATCATATTTACTATTATAAAAATGTCATTACCTTTTGTTGTCTTCGTCAGAATGCACACCCAGGACAGCTACTTCAATAACAAATGTTGGTTTGGTCCAAAATAATCCATCGTTATATCCGAATAGCGGCGTTTTGTTCGTGCGTTCCAGACACTATCCGAAATAGTAAAGAAGTGTCACGCGCTTGGCGCAATTCCTGACAATAAAATTCAAAGTATTCCATTACCGTACGTCGAAGCATGTCAACCGCTGTTTAAAATCAATTTTTACGTCATTTGTCTCGTAGAAAAGCGATAATATTCCGACAGGGAATCTCCTTTTCGGCAAACAGAGGAAAAAATCCCAAAGGCGGGGGCGGTCGGGGTCACGCGCATAAGCTAGTGTCTCTTGATGGGCCACTTGAGAAAGGCGATAATGTGTTTCAGCCTGGGGCTGGAATGACGACATTCTGTTTTTTCCCGGGCTCTGAGAGCCTATGGAAGACGTGGGAAGTGTCACGTTAGAGCAGAGATCCTTAGTAAATGATAGAGATGGAAAAGAAGTTCAACAAATTGTCAGACAGGCCACTTCCTGTAAAGGAATCTCTCAGGTTTTGACCTGCCATTTGAGTTCTGTTATACTCACAGACACCATTCAAACAGTTTTAGAAAATGTAGGGTGTTTTCTATCCATATGTAATAAGTATATGCATATTCTAGTTACTGAGTAGGAGTGGTAACCAGATTAAATCGGGTATGTTTTTTATCCAGCCGTGTCAATGCTGCCCCCTAGCCCTAACAGGTTAATCTGGTTACTAATCCTACCCAGTAACTAGAATATGCATATACTTATTATATATGGATAGAAAACACTCTAAAGTTTCTAAAACTGTTTGAATGGTGTCTGTGAGTATAACAGAACTCATTTGGCAGGCAAAACCCTGAGACATTTTCTGACAGGAAGTGGATACCTGATGTGTTGTATTGACTTTAAACCTATCCCATTGAAAAACACAGGGGCTTAGGAATATTTTGGCACTTCCTATTGCTTCCACTAGATGTCACCAGCCTTTACAAAGTGTTTTGAGTCTTCTGGAGGGAGATCTGACCGAACAAGAGCCATGGAACGATGATGTCCCATTAGACACCTGGCGACGCGAGTTCATGTTGGGTACCCTCGTTCCAATACGTTATAAAAGAGTATGCATTCGTCCACCTTGAATATTATTCATGTTCTGGTTAAAAAAGGCCCTAATGATTTATGCTATACAACGTTTGACATGTTTGAACGAACGGAAATATATTTTTTCCCCTCGTTCATGACGAGAAGTCCGGCTGGCTTAGATCATGTGCTAACAAGACGGAGATTTTTGGACATAAATGATGAGCTTTTTTGAACAAAACTACATTCGTTATGGACCTGTGATACCTGGAAGTGACATCTGATGAAGAGAATCAAAGGTAATGGATTATTTACATAGTATTTTCGATTTTAGATCTCCCCAACATGACGTCTAGTCTGTATCGCAACGCGTATTTTTCTGGGCGCAGTGCTCAGATTATTGCAAAGTGTGATTTCCCAGTAAGGTTATTTTTAAATCTGGCAAGTTGATTGCGTTCAAGAGATGTAAATCTTTAATTCTTTAAATGACAATATAATATTTTACCAATGTTTTCTAATTTTAATTATTTAATTTGTGACGCTGACTTGACTGCCGGTTATTGGAGGGAAACGATTTCCTCAACATCAATGCCATAGTAAAACGCTGTTTTTGGATATAAATATGAACTTGATAGAACTAAAAATGCATGCATTGTCTAACATAATGTCCTAGGAGTGTCATCTGATGGAGATTGTAAAAGGTTAGTGCATCATTTTAGCTGGTTTTATGGTTTTGGTGACCCTGTCTTTGAATTGACAAAACATTACACACAACTCTTGTAAATGTACTGTCCTAACATACTCTAAATTTATGCTTTCGCCGTAAAACCTTTTTGAAATCGTAAAACGTGGTTAGATTAAGGAGATGTTTATCTTTCAAAGGGTGTAAAATAGTTGTATTTTTGAAAAATTTGAATTTTGACATTTATTTGGATTCAAATTTGCCGCTCTTGAAATGCACCTGCTGTTGATGGAGTGCACCACGGGTGGCACGCTAGCGTCCCACCTAGCCCATAGAGGTTAAGGAATACCTAGGATAGGATAAAGTAATCCTTCTAACCCCCCCCCCCCTTAAAATATTTAGATGCACTATTGTAAAGTGGTTGTTCCACTGGATATCATAAGGTGAATGCACCATTTTGTAAGTCGCTCTGGATAAGAGCGTCTGCTAAATGACTTAAATGTAATTGTAATGTAATCTGGAACAGTGTTGTATTTTCCTTTCCTGTATTCTACTGCAAAGGTGAACTCTTGCAACCGTAGAGCCCATCTGATAAGTCTGGTGCTTGGTTTGTTGGTCTTGAACACCCACACAAGGGAGGAATGGTCAGTGACCACAGTGAAGTGTCTTCCCTCCAGGTAGTACCTCCACTTTTCCAAAGCCCAGACAACTGCGAGGCACTCTTGCTCGGTTGTGGAGTAGTTCCGTTCTGCTCCATTCAATGTTCGACTGGCGAACGCTAGCACTTCTTCAATGCCAAGTCCAGTCTGTTGGACTAGAACAGCACCAAGTCCAACATCACTTGCATCAGTGTAAACAACAAAAGGGCAATCAAAGTTGGGATGACCCAAAATGGGAGGTGTGACGAGGTGTCGTTTCAGGGTTTCAAAAGAGGTCTGGCACTCTGCCGTCCATCGGAATTTCGCACCTTTTCGCTTCAATGCGTTGAGGGGTTCTGCCACCTGGGAGAAGTTCAACACAAACCGATGGTACCATCCAGCCATCCCAAGGAACCGTTGAAGGGCCTTGAGTGTGGTTGGGACAGGGAAATCTTGTACCGCCTTGGTCTTTTCGGGATCCACATGAGTGCCGTCAAAAGACACAATATGGCCAAGGAACTTCAGGGAGGTTTGGCAGAAGTTGCTCTTCTTCATGTTCAATGTCAGACCAGCTTCCCTTAGCTTGTCCAACACTGCTTGAAGATCTTGAAAATGTTGTTCTCTGGTCTGGGAGTAGATAATTATATCGTCCAGGTAGACGAAACAGATCTTCCCTTTGAGCTCACCTAACGCAATCTCCATGAGTCTTTGGAAAGTGGCAGGTGCATTCTTTAATCCAAAAGGCATCACCTTAAAGGAAAACAAGCCCTCAGCACAGACAAAAGCAGTCTTGTCCTTGCTTTCCTGGTCCATCTCAACCTGCCAATAGCCACTATTGAGGTCAAGGGTAGTGAACACAACCGCGCCAGACAATGACTCCAGGATCTCTTGGATGGTGGGAAGAGGATAGGCATCAGTCTGGGAAACCTTGTTGGTCTTCCTATAGTCCACACAAAATCTAAGACCACCGGTCTTTTTTGGGATGAGGACAACAGGAGCAGCCCAGGGAGAGGATGAACGTTCAATTATATTTTGTGTCAACATATCATTAATGAGTCCTTTTTGGATGATTAGCTTTGCTGGGGACAAACGATATGGCTTCTGCTTGATCGGCATTTCCTGTGTAAGGAATATTTTGTGCTTCAGGAGCCCGGTACGTCCCAGCTTTGAAGTACATACATCAGCGTTATTCTGCAGCTGTTCCAACAGCCTTAACTCCTCTGGCTGTTCCAGCTGAGCTCTTCTCACAGCCTGTAAAAGGAGATCATCAGAAGGATTATCGAGGGTTAGTGGTACCGGAGCAATGGCAGAGAAGACTGCCACATTTGGACCCCAATCATGTAACTTTGTAGCTTCTGACTGGAAGAAATGCTTCTTGCTCGGATTGTATGGAAACCAGTAGCAATTGTGTGCGATATCAATCTGGACACCACTGAAGTACATGAAATCAATTCCCAACACAACAGGAAAAGCAAGGTTCTTGGTTTGTAGGATAACAGAAGGAATCATATAGGAGTGGTTACACAGGTGGAACTCTACCTCACTCCATCCAAGTGGTCGTTTAGCCTCACCATCAGCCAGATAGAGTGGACCTTCTGTCCACGGCTTCAAGTTGTAGTGTAGACCTTTAACCTCCTTCCACAGTTTCTCATTGAGCAGTGTGTAGGATGACCCGGTGTCCAGGATGGCTCTTCCTGTCCATGGCCCTATGGACAGGGGTAACACCAATTGGTGCGGTATTAACTGAAAGGAAGGGGATGTCGATGGGGCGGCGTAGGCAGTGACACTTGGGGTTTCATCTCTGGTCAAAGCACCCAGAGTAGGATGGTCGTTCCTGCGAAGGGAGTTAGGTGTGTTTGCCTGTTGTGATTTGTGGTTTCTGGAAGGGTTTACTTGATATGGTCTTGGACATGTAGCTGAAGAATGTCCCTTTTGGCTACATCTCCAACAGAACATGGGAGGGGTTTTGGCTGGAGACTGTGGCTGTTGTTGATGGTCTGGCTTGGGTAACGGTTTGGGTGTCTGTTTCTTTCTCTGTTCATATTGCTGTTGGCATTCTCTGTCCTTCTCGAACTGCTGTCCCAGGCGAACCAGTCCATCAACAGTGGTGACTCTTTCTCTGAGTTGACTGGCTAGTAGTGGGTTGATGTTCTTCAAGATCAATTTAATGACCTCTTCCTCCTCAATACCAGGTTTCCACCTTCTGCACAGGGAGTGGTAACCGTATGCAAAGTCACGGATACTCTCCTTCTCTCTTTGCACTCGATTAAAGACTGTCTGCCAGCTCATCTGTGTAGTCCTCAGACAGAAATGCAGAGGAAAACTTGGCCTCAAAGTCAGCCCAGGAGGTAGTGGTGAGACGTGCCACATCCCACCAGTCTCGAGCTGTACCATGCAACACATTCCTCAATGTGGCAAGGAGTTCTTCGTCAGCCAGGGGATTGAGGGCAAGAAAGTCACGACATCTTTCCAGATACATTAGCGGATCAGGACTGTCATCTTTTTTCCCAAAGGTGGGAAATTGCAATTTAATGGGCATCGCCCCCACATGACGTCTACTCAAATCACCATGAACAAAAGAGCTAGGAGGGATTGAGGAAGTAGAGGGTGAGGGAGTTATCGGACCATGAAAATGAACACCAGGATGCATGGTGGATTGCATCCTGTAAGGGGTGGCTGCAGCATGGCCTTGTCTTAGCTGTTCTGAGGTGCCAGCTTGGCCCTCAGTGGTCTGAACAGAAGTGGACACCAGAGAAGCTCTGTGCAAGGAGTTGTGCCTAATGGAGGCCATGTCAACAGACACGTCAGCCAACATTTTAACACAATTAGAAAGCTCTTTCTGCAAGTGGTCTACAGTGTTAACCAGAGGAGAAAAAACTGAATTAACGTCCTTGAGAACCTCAGTGTGATGATGTTGCAAGCGCCACTGGAGAGTGGCAGTGAGTTGGGTTTGTTGGTAGTCAAACTGCCTGTCCATGGCACCAGTAACATCCCGTCTTCCACTCTCACTGAGCTCTGTCAGTGTGTGGGTTAGAGTGCTCAGTGAGTTTCTGAATTCCATGGCACTCTGTTGTTGCTCTTCACTCAGACATTTGAATTTATGGTGGATTAGAGTTTGGAGATGTTGTTGAGTCCGACGAATATCAAGGATGTCACCTTGAAGTTGTAAGACTACAACCTCTGGAGATAAACCAGACAATGGAGGAAGGTTGGGCGTCAGAGGGAAGGCTAGCTCAGTACTTCCACACAGATCCATGTCAATAAGGGAGTAGCTGGTTAGACCTCCTGTGGCCTGTGGTCCAGACCGAGCCTTCAGATTCCCAGGGCTCTGGCCCAAATCAACTCCATTGACATTATGATTTGTATTGTCGGCTCGATGGTCAGACTGGCCCTGTGTATTCCCATTGACAGGTATGATATGGATGAGCACATTTTCTTGGGGTGAATCCATTGTTTTAATTCCACACAAAAGATTTGCTTTGGTTATTTCTCAATGTTGAGGTCCCATCTGGGGTGCCATATTTTATGTAACGGTTTTGACTTGAGGTTATAATTTATAGGGGTGCCAGGTAGGTTGTGCCTACCAGAGAAAATATTAGTTTCTCCTTTTAGTTTGATAGGGAATGAGTCCCATCTGGTCCGTCAAGTCTACACCAATACAAAGGACTCATGTAAAAGTCAGGATGGAAATACACTTTTCATAAACCCTTAAAACAATGGAAATAACTTCAAAACAACTGTATTCTTTTGCGTGGTTGTATTAACAACCTAAATGATCACACACACACACACACACACACACAACAATATAACAATAATGAGCTTTAAACAGCTCTGGTTCCTCCAGAAATGTCCTGTACCTCGGGCCTAAAAAGAGTCCAGCCCGGTAAACAAGTTCAGGGAACTCAAGTGACCTTAGTCACGCAATGGTTGTCCGTTCATACAGTGTAGCGTAAACCCAGTGTCAATCATACAATGAAAAGAACAAATATTTTACCACACATTTCAATAAATCCTCAACTACAACTAACTACCTAAATCATCACAGTATACATCACACCAAAACAAATGAAATACCGTATACAAAAAAGGTTGTAGTCCGTCGGTCAGTCAGAGAAGCCAATCCGCCGACAGATCTCCAGCGGAGAAAGGCCACGAAAACCAACGGAGAGGTGTAGTCCACAGATGCAAGAGTGGAGCCGACCTTGGGTAGATTTTCTATTAGGCTACACAAAGCACACTTTTAAAGCAGCACAACAAACGGAAGAGAGACGCTTCAGAACTGAGGGTCGAACACATCCTCATTCATGTTTCCATCACAACTCCTCTTTTGCACAGCTGATGCTGGCTATTTAATTGGGAATTAAAGGGGAAGCGCCCTATTGGAAGAAGCACTAATTAATTGAGAATTAAAGGGAAATGGGAAATATTGGAAGGAGAAGCACTGAGACGGTTCAGAAACATTCAGGGCCGTCACAACGTGTAGGTGTCACAGAAAACAAACCTGGAATTTTCCGAATCAGACCAACCAGCTCTTTCCGCCCATCAACAGGTAGCTGAGTAAAAGGGCTATCCAAAATATCCAGTGTCTCTGAATTTTTCAATCTACCCTGCAGTATGCAATCATCGGGACCAGGAACATTTTCGTCCTCATGCACAGACCTAGTATTACAAGAACCAAGGGAAGTAACGGTATCAGCCAAACGAACAGTTTTACCATCCTCTGTAGACTCCCACTTTCTCATCAGAACATCCTCTTGGAGAAAATAACCATGTGCGACATCTCCCAACTGTTCCACAGGCACAATTTGGTCACGCAACTCTTCTAATGTGGGGTCAGTCCGTGGCGCATTGATTAGATCGGAGCGGAATACAGATAACGGGATAACAGGGAAAACAGTGAGAGACTTCTTTGTGGTATTCTCATTTACCGGAGCAGGGACCGGGTCACCATGGCTCATAGACCGCGTCACTGCACCCGCAGAGAACACCGCTGGGAAACTCTGCGCACTCTCATCAGGAATCCCTACAATTGACGGTTTAGTGGAAACCACTAGAGATGGAAACACGACAGGCCACACACGCTCACCAGCCAAGTTATTCCCAAGGATAACGTCGATACCCTCAATAGGCAACGAAGGACGCACCCCCACAACAACGTCACCTTTCACCAGTCCACAATCCAATATCAGTTTATGCAATGGAACTGACAGATTGTTCAAACCTATTCCCCTAATTAGAACACTATTCCCAGAATCAGTCTCAGCAGAGAAAGGTAACACAGATTCCAACACAAACGATTCCGAGGCACCTGTGTCTCGTAGGATCTTCACTGGCACTAGGTTCTTACTTCCTAACATAGACACAAAACCCTCCGTAATGAAAGGTAAATAGCCTGGGTCAATATGGACTTTCACATGCCCCTGGGCCTGAGACAATGTGTCAGGAGTAAACTGATGTGGAACAGACGCAGCTAACGCCGTAGGCCTAGATTTAACGTTAACCTGTTAGGGCTAGGGGGCAGTATTGACACGGCTGGATAAAAAACATACCCGATTTAATCTGGTTACCACTCCTACCCAGTAACTAGAATATGCATATACTTATTACATATGGATAGAAAACACCCTAAATTTTCTAAAACTGTTTGAATGGTGTCTGTGAGTATAACAGAACTCAAATGGCAGGTCAAAACCTGAGAGATTCCTTTACAGGAAGTGGCCTGTCTGACCATTTCTTGAACTTCTTTTCCATCTCTATCATTTACTAAGGATCTCTGCTCTAACGTGACACTTCCCACGTCTTCCATAGGCTCTCAGAGCCCGGGAAAAAACAGAATGTCGTCATTCCAGCCCCAGGCTGAAACACATTATCGCCTTTCTCAAGTGGCCGATCAAGGGACACTGGGCTTATGCGCGTGACCCCGACCGCCCCCGCCTTTGGGATTTTTTCCTCTGTTTGCCGAAAAGGAGATTCCCTGTCGGAATATTATCGCTTTTCTACGAGAAAAATGTCGTAAAAATTGATTTTAAACAGCGGTTGACATGCTTCGAAGTACGGTAATGGAATATTTAGAATTTTATTGTCACGAATTGCGCCATGCGCGCGACACTTCTTTACTATTTCGGATAGTGTCTGGAACGCACGAACAAAACGCCGCTATTCGGATATAACGATGGATTATTTTGGACCAAACCAACATTTGTTATTGAAGTAGCAGTCCTGGGTGTGCATTCTGACGAAGACAACAAAAGGTAATCAAACTTTTATAATAGTAAATATGATTATGGTGAGTGCTAAACTTGCCGGGTGTCTAAATAGCGAGCCCGTGATGCCTGGGCTATGTACTTAGAATATTGCAAAATGTGCTTTCACCAAAAAGCTATTTTAAAATCGGACATATCGAGTGCATAGAGGAGGTCTGTATCTATAATTCTTAAAATAATTGTTATGCTTTTTGTGAACGTTTATCGTGAGTAATTTAGTAAAATGTTAGCGAATTCCCCGGAAGTTTGCGGGGGGTATGCTAGTTCTGAACGTCACATGCTAATGTAAAAAGCTGTTTTTTGATATAAATATGAACTTGATTGAACAAAACATGCATGTATTGTATAACATAATGTCCTAGGGTTGTCATCTGATGAAGATCATCAAAGGTGAGTGCTGCATTTAGCTGTCTTCTGGGTTTTGGTGACATTATATGCTGGCTTGAAAAATGTGTGTCTGATTATTTCTGGCTTGGTACTCTGCTGACATAATCTAATGTTTTGCTTTCGTTGTAAAGCCTTTTTGAAATCGGACAGTGTGGTTAGATTAACGAGAGTCTTGTCTTTAAATGGCTGTAAAATAGTCATATGTTTGAGAAATTGAAGTAATAGGATTTTTAAGGTTTTGAAAATCGCGCCACAGGCTGGCAGTGGCGTCCCACCTAGCCCATAGAGGTTAACACACGTACTGAATTTACCCCTAGACCTGAGAACCGGACATTCGTTTTTCCAATGACCTGAGCCTTGACAGTAGTGACACTCTTGACCAAAGTCAGTTTTACCACGGGAGTCAGGCTCAACCCTAGTTGAATAAAACTCTGCCCGTGAACCAGAGTATCTCGGTGAGCGAGGCCCAAATCTCTCCGAACGCCCCCACTCACTCCAAGTACGGGGTTCTACAAAAATACTTTTGTGAGTCAAAACATATTCGTCCGCCAAAACCGCAGCTTCAGCGACAGTCTGTACTTTTCGTTCGTTAATATACGTCGCTATATGATCAGGGATTGTGTCCTTAAATTGCTCTAGCATAATCAGATCACACAGCCCTTGAAAAGTCATAACCGCAGAGGCGGAACACCAGCGATTAAACTGTGAAGATAATTTTCGCGCAAACTCAACATGAGTCTGCCTATCATCCCTTTCTAAAGTTCTAAATCGTTGGCAGTAAGCCTCAGGAACCAATTCGTAAATCTGTAACACCGCCCTTTTAACCTTATCATAACTGACACTGTCGGCTACACTAAGAGCTGAATATGCTTCCTGCGCTTTACCAGTCAGCACACACTGCAACATTAAAGTGCGGTCAGAATCAGGCCAACTCCTAGCGTCAGCAACACGCTCAAACAACGAAAATAATGTCTCAGGGTCCTTTTCATTAAACTGAGGCAACAACCGTAAATTCCCAACAATGTCAAATGTGTCCGGGGCACACCCAAAAGAGGAACGACTCCTAAGTAAATCTGCGTCACCTTCCCAGAGCAAACTCTCCCCTGAGAGCTTTCCTTCCCTAACCAACTCTAGTCGCTCTTGTTGCAGCTTGATTTTAGCACGCTCCATATCCTGTTTAAATTCCAATTCCTTCTCATATTTTACACGATCGTGCTCTAGCTGTAACAGAAGCAGCTCTTTCTGCTGTTCAAAAAGAAGACTACTAGGACTAACCGATGGAGCGGTAATTGTAACATATCGGGGAGACGGCGAGTCCTCAGCAGAGGCTGCCCCAGTGGTATCTTCAAGAATACCACTCTCCATCAGATTGGCCTTCAATATTAACCTAATAGAATTTTTTTTACATTTATCACTAATTTCAACCTTGTAGTGTTCAGCAACCTTCAACAGCTGTTCTTTAGTACATACATCTAACAGTTCCTTTGATGGAAAGCGAATGAACTCGTCTACATTAGACGCCATAGTCAAAAAAATTCTCACTCAACCCCTCTACTGAGCACACCAGACCACAACAAGAGAAAATACAAATCACACCGGGCACCACAGAAAAGAGATGAGAAATGGAGCTTCCCCAAAATCTACAATAACTCAACCCTAGTCTTCATGCAGATTTGCGGTGGGTAATTATGCACTGTAGCCCGCTGGCAAGGAAGTAACCCCCCAGCACGCTGGTAGATTCCACCAAGCCACGGATGTGCCCCCGAGACAACTGCTCAGTCCACAGACACCACACAAAAATAACAAACATTAACAATGCCCAACATATTCCAAAATGAAACACGTCACTAAGCCTATCAGGGGAAAAAGGTTATAGCTCCGGGTAGTAAGTTTCACTACCCTATCCAAATCTCCCACCAAGGTACACAGCTGATTGTACTCACCTCAGACCAACGTCCCAACAGCAAGTAGAACAAGCGTTTCCAGGCTAGGCAGGGGCCTGGAAACTAACCAATGTATTCTCTCCAACACAGCACACAAACCAAACAAACAAAGGCAACCAATACTGAGCACCAAACTCAAACTAACAAACAAAGCACCTCAATTTAACATACCGCCACGTTTTCTCCCAAACACAAGTTCAAGATCCCGGATGAGCCCCCACTTGTTACGAACCTGTAAGGGCTGTCTTCAGGAAAGGACCAAAATGCAGCAGAGTTAGTATTCATCCTTCAATTTAATTGGAAAGAACACTATACAAAAACAAAAACAAGGAAACTGACAGCCAACAGTCCTGTCAGGTGCAACCACACTAAACAAGAAACAATTACCCACAAAACCCAAAGGAAAAACATGCTCCTTATGTGTGACTCCCAATCAGCAGCAACGAGCACCACCTGTGCCTGATTGGGAGCCACACACATGGCCCAAAACAAAGAAATACCAAAACATAGAAAAAGGAACATAGAACGCCCACCCAATGTAACACCCTGGCCTAACCAAAATAAAGAACAAAAACCCCTCTCTATGGCCAGAGCGTTACAGAACCGGCTCTGAGTTCACAACAAAAGGGAGACAACGTGGAGACAAGGAGTATCAAAATATATATTTATTAACTAAAATAACTAAATAATTAACAATGGCGTGTGTGTAATCAGTAGTGTAAGTGAGTGTTTTGCATACCTGAATGTAATAATGCAGGGTGTTGAAAGGTGCCAAAGGAAATAACCAAAAAGCCACAAAACTACACAACCAAAATCAAAAAAGTGTCTGCATGGAGAGAGTCCTCTCAATAACTGTGGAAGAGGTCTCTTTATCCTGGGACACAGCTGGGCCCAGGTGCTTCCCATTTAGCTGACGACCCTTCCAACTCCGCCCACCGGCATCCTAACAAGGAAACAAGAACAGAGAGAATACGGCAGACAGAGTGGGAGGGTCGTCACACACCCCCCCATAAAACCGGGGACCAACAAGGGCCCCGGAACAACGTACCAGCCTCTGCGTCCCAAATTGACACAGGCCTCTGCGTCCCAAATTGACACAGGCCTCTGCGTCCCAAATTGACACAGGCCTCTGCGTCCCAAATTGACACAGGCCTCTGCGTCCCAAATTGACACAGGCCTCTGCGTCCCAAATTGACACAGGCCTCTGCGTCCCAAATTGACACAGGCCTCTGCGTCCCAAATTGACACAGGCCTTTGCGTCCCAAATTGACGAGAGGTTACATGTTCACCTTCCACTTGCCCCAGCCAACCTCCTTCTCCCCAGACCTCAGCAACCTTTGTGCACAGGAAGCAACATTTAAGAGGAAAGGAGAACACAAGACCAGGAGGGAACAGACAGGAAAGTTAGAACATGATAAAACCAAACAATGGTCAGTCACATAACATTCAGGAACAGGGCGCACAAGAGACCACATCAGCTACAAACGCAAACAACATCTTCCAACGGTTCATAGTCACTTCTCAACGGTTGTCATTTCCCAACGATTCATAGTCACTCCAATGATTCATAGTGACTCCAACGATTCATAGTCACTAAACTCATAACCGAATACGAGTACAGACCAGAGGGTGTAATAAAGGCAAAAATGTCATGTGCCCTACTCGTCAGTGGCACCTGCCAATAGCACAATAACAGGTCAAATTTGCACAAACAGCTGCGCCGACTTGATCAACGCAGTCCTCCATCCGAGGAAGAGGAAATTAATCTGGCTTAGTGACTCCGTTTACCTTACGGTGGTCCGTTCCATCCGGTTTACTGACCAAGATACAGGGAGAAGCCCAACTGGAGAAAGAAGGCTCTGCTATCTTACTCTCCAGCATGTACCTGACCTCAGCATCCAGACAACGCAGTTTCTCTACAGAGACTCTATAGAACCGCTGACGAATGGGGTCAGCATCTCCAATGTCAATATTATGCTCTATCAAGTTTGTACGTTGTAACGGTTTTGACTTGAGGTTATAATTTATAGGGGTGCCAGGTAGGTTGTGCCTACCAGAGAAAATATTAGTTTCTCCTTTTAGTTTGATAGGGAATGAGTCCCATCTGGTCCGTCAAGTCTACACCAATACAAAGGACTCATGTAAAAGTCAGGATGGAAATACACTTTTCATAAACCCTTAAAACAATGGAAATAACTTCAAAACAACTGTATTCTTTTGCGTGGTTGTATTAACAACCTAAATGATCACACACACACACACAACAATATAACAATAATGAGCTTTAAACAGCTCTGGTTCCTCCAGAAATGTCCTGTACCTCGGGCCTAAAAAGAGTCCAGCCCGGTAAACAAGTTCAGGGAACTCAAGTGACCTTAGTCACGCAATGGTTGTCCGTTCATACAGTGTAGCGTAAACCCTGTGTCAATCATACAATGAAAAGAACAAATATTTTACCACACATTTCAATAAATCCTCAACTACAACTAACTACCTAAATCATCACAGTATACATCACACCAAAACAAATGAAATACCGTATACAAAAAAGGTTGTAGTCCGTCGGTCAGTCAGAGAAGCCAATCCGCCGACAGATCTCCAGCGGAGAAAGGCCACGAAAACCAACGGAGAGGTGTAGTCCACAGATGCAAGAGTGGAGCCGACCTTGGGTAGATTTTCTATTAGGCTACACAAAGCACACTTTTAAAGCAGCACAACAAACGGAAGAGAGACGCTTCAGAACTGAGGGTCGAACACATCCTCATTCATGTTTCCATCACAACTCCTCTTTTGCACAGCTGATGCTGGCTATTTATTTGGGAATTAAAGGGGAAGCGCCCTATTGGAAGAAGCACTAATTAATTGAGAATTAAAGGGAAAGCGCCCTATTGGACGGTTCAGAAACATTCAGGGCCGTCACACACCCCCTCCCCTGGAAAAAGCCGACCATTGCCCTGGAAGGCACATCTTGGTCGGGGAAACCGAGAAAGGTCTCTTCATCACTTTCCTCTTCAAAGATCTCCAGGACCTTGCGGCGCTCAATCTCCTCCAATTCGTCAGCTGAGGGGTAACAGGCCTTAAGGCGTGAGACATGGACAACGCGCATATCTTCACCTGTGTCCTCTTTCACCACTCGATAGTTCAAAGGGCCTCTCTGCTCCACAATCCTATATGGTCCTTGCCATTTAGGAGCGAGCTTGGCCGAGAAGAATTGTTCAGCTTTTGAATAAGGATGAGAGCGAAGCCACACCCGATCACGAAGCTGGAACTGCATGTCTCGTCTCTTATCATAATTTCTCTTCTGCCTGAGTCGAGCATGGATCATGTTCTTTGAGACAAGAGCTCTCAAGTCGTGGAGATGGACTACCTGGTCATAGCAAGCAGCGTCTGGAGTAACCTGCTGGGGCTGTAGCACCATCTCCAAGGGTCCTCGGAGGGGACGACTCAGGTTCAGCTCTGCAGGTGTGACTCCAGTGGACTCTTGCACAGCAGAATTCAGGGCAAATCGAAACTCGTGAAGGTGCTTGTCCCAGTGTTTGTGCTGGGTCCCTACATAGGAAGCAACCATTGTCTTCAAGGTTCGATTAACTCTCTCAGTGAGGTTGGTCTGTGGGTGATAAGCCGTGGTCAACTTCTGTCTCAGGTTCCATCTTTGGCAGGTCTCCTCAAAGAGATCAGAGACGAATTGGGAACCTCGATCAGACAGGATGTAATCAGGCACTCCCCAGCGAGTCAGGATCTCTTTCGTAAGGATGTTAGAGACTGTCCTTGCTGTGGCCTGACGCAGGGCAAAGAGCTCCACCCACTTGGAATAGTAATCAACAAAAACAAGCATGTACACATTCTGATTGGAGCTTCTAGGAAATGGACCCATCAAATCCACTCCTAACATTTCCCAAGGTCGGGTAATCACAGTTTGCTGCAACTTGCCAGCAGGCTTTCTACCTTCTGGTTTGTACATTTGACAAACCTGACAGTTTCGGATGTGTGACTTTACATCCATGCTCAGATGTGGCCAGTACAGTAATGCTTGCAACCGCTTGTAGGTTTTGAACCTGCCCAAATGACCAGCTAACGGGTCTTCATGGAAATGTTGAAGCAGTTGAAGGCGTAGAGTTTCACGTATGTACATTTGGTATAGTGTTCTGTGAGGTAGTTGTACAACTCGGTAGACTTTGTCTTCAATGATGGTCAGCTTGGTGGTAGGATTGACCATCTTTTCTCTATCTTCCAGGATAGTCTGGTACAAAGCCTGTACTTCTGGATCATCCTGTTGGGCTTTCCAAATGGCCTCATCAGAGATGGGAAAGTCAGTTTTGGGTGAGTCTCGACTGCTTGACAGGACAGTAGCACATGTAAGATGAGGGCCACCATTACCACCAGCAGGAGCTCTGGATAAGGCATCTGGAATCATCATCATCTCACTTGGCTCTGTCATATCCTCACATGGTCTCTCCTATCATTGCTATGCAGACGACACACAATTAATCTTCTCCTTTCCCCCTTCTGATAACCAGGCGGCGAATCGCATCTCTGCATGTCTGTCAGACATATCAGTGTGGATGACGGATCACCAGCTCAAGCTGAACCTCGGCAAGACGGAGCTGCTCTTCCTCCCGGGGAAGGACTGCCCGTTCCATGATCTCGCCATCACGGTTGACAACTCCCTTGTGTCCTCCTCCCAGAGTGCTAAGAACCTTGGCGTGATCCTGGACAACACCCTGTCGTTCTCCACTAACATCAAGGCGGTGACCCGATCCTGTAGGTTCATGCTCTACAACATTCGCAGAGTACGACCCTGCCTCACACAGGAAGCGGCGCAGGTCCTAATCCAGGCACTTGTCATCTCCCGTCTGGATTACTGCAACTCGCTGTTGGCTGGGCTCCCTGCCTGTGCCATTAAACCCCTACAACTCATCCAGAACGCCGCAGCCCGTCTGGTGTTCAACCTTCCCAAGTTCTCTCACGTCACCCCGCTCCTCCGCTCTCTCCACTGGCTTCCAGTTGAAGCTCGCATCCGCTACAAGACCATGGTGATTGCCTACGGAGCTGTGAAGGGAACGGCACCTCCATACCTTCAGGCTCTGATCAGGCCCTACACCCAAACAAGGGCACTGCGTTCATCCACCACTGGCCTGCTGGCCCCCCTACCTCTGAGGAAGCACAGTTCCCGCTCAGCCCAGTCAAAACTGTTCGCTGCTCTGGCACCCCAATGGTGGAACAAGCTCCCTCACGACGCCAGGACAGCGGAGTCAATCACCACCTTCCGGAGACACCTGAAACCCCACCTCTTTAACCTGTTAGGGCTAGGGGGCAGCATTTGCACGTCTGGATAAAAAAAAATGTACCCGATTTAACCTCTCTAGGCTAGGCGGGACGAATTCGTCCCACCTACGTAACAGCCAGTGTAATCCAGTGGCGCGATTTTCAAAACGTTAAAAATCCTATTACTTCAATTTCTCAAACATATGACTATTTTACAGCCATTTAAAGATAAGACTCTCGTTAATCTAACCACACTGTCCGATTTCAAAAAGGCTTTACAACGAAAGCAAAACATTAGATTATGTCAGCAGAGTACCAAGCCAGAAATAATCAGACACCCATTTTTCAAGCCAGCATATAATGTCACCAAAACCCAGAAGACAGCTAAATGCAGCACTCACCTTTGATGATCTTCATCAGATGACAACCCTAGGACATTGTTATACAATACATGCATGTTTTGTTCAATCAAGTTCATATTTATATCAAAAACCAGCTTTTTACATTAGCATGTGACGTTCAGAACTAGCATACCCCCCGCAAACTTCCGGGGAATTCGCTAACATTTTACTAAATTACTCACGATAAACGTTCACAAAAAGCATAACAATTATTTTAAGAATTATAGATACAGACCTCTATGCACTCGATATGTCCGATTTTAAAATAGCTTTTTGGTGAAAGCACATTTTGCAATATTCTAAGTACATAGCCCAGGCATCACGGGCTCGCTATTTAGACACCCGGCAAGTTTAGCACTCACCATAATCATATTTACTATTATAAAAATGTCATTACCTTTTGTTGTCTTCGTCAGAATGCACACCCAGGACAGCTACTTCAATAACAAATGTTGGTTTGGTCCAAAATAATCCATCGTTATATCCGAATAGCGGCGTTTTGTTCGTGCGTTCCAGACACTATCCGAAATAGTAAAGAAGTGTCACGCGCTTGGCGCAATTCCTGACAATAAAATTCAAAGTATTCCATTACCGTACGTCGAAGCATGTCAACCGCTGTTTAAAATCAATTTTTACGTCATTTGTCTCGTAGAAAAGCGATAATATTCCGACAGGGAATCTCCTTTTCGGCAAACAGAGGAAAAAATCCCAAAGGCGGGGGCGGTCGGGGTCACGCGCATAAGCTAGTGTCTCTTGATGGGCCACTTGAGAAAGGCGATAATGTGTTTCAGCCTGGGGCTGGAATGACGACATTCTGTTTTTTCCCGGGCTCTGAGAGCCTATGGAAGACGTGGGAAGTGTCACGTTAGAGCAGAGATCCTTAGTAAATGATAGAGATGGAAAAGAAGTTCAACAAATGGTCAGACAGGCCACTTCCTGTAAAGAAATCTCTCAGGTTTTGACCTGCCATTTGAGTTCTGTTATACTCACAGACACCATTCAAACAGTTTTAGAAAATTTAGGGTGTTTTCTATCCATATGTAATAAGTATATGCATATTCTAGTTACTGAGTAGGAGTGGTAACCAGATTAAATCGGGTATGTTTTTTATCCAGCCGTGTCAATGCTGCCCCCTAGCCCTAACAGGTTAATCTGGTTACTAATCCTACCCAGTAACTAGAATATGCATATACTTATTATATATGGATAGAAAACACTAAAGTTTCTAAAACTGTTTGAATGGTGTCTGTGAGTATAACAGAACTCATTTGGCAGGCAAAACCCTGAGACATTTTCTGACAGGAAGTGGATACCTGATGTGTTGTATTGACTTTAAACCTATCCCATTGAAAAACACAGGGGCTTAGGAATATTTTGGCACTTCCTATTGCTTCCACTAGATGTCACCAGCCTTTACAAAGTGTTTTGAGTCTTCTGGAGGGAGATCTGACCGAACAAGAGCCATGGAACGATGATGTCCCATTAGACACCTGGCGACGCGAGTTCATGTTGGGTACCCTCGTTCCAATACGTTATAAAAGAGTATGCATTCGTCCACCTTGAATATTATTCATGTTCTGGTTAAAAAAGGCCCTAATGATTTATGCTATACAACGTTTGACATGTTTGAACGAACGGAAATATATTTTTTCCCCTCGTTCATGACGAGAAGTCCGGCTGGCTTAGATCATGTGCTAACAAGACGGAGATTTTTGGACATAAATGATGAGCTTTTTTGAACAAAACTACATTCGTTATGGACCTGTGATACCTGGAAGTGACATCTGATGAAGAGAATCAAAGGTAATGGATTATTTACATAGTATTTTCGATTTTAGATCTCCCCAACATGACGTCTAGTCTGTATCGCAACGCGTATTTTTCTGGGCGCAGTGCTCAGATTATTGCAAAGTGTGATTTCCCAGTAAGGTTATTTTTAAATCTGGCAAGTTGATTGCGTTCAAGAGATGTAAATCTATAATTCTTTAAATGACAATATAATATTTTACCAATGTTTTCTAATTTTAATTATTTAATTTGTGACGCTGACTTGACTGCCGGTTATTGGAGGGAAACGATTTCCTCAACATCAATGCCATAGTAAAACGCTGTTTTTGGATATAAATATGAACTTGATAGAACTAAAAATGCATGCATTGTCTAACATAATGTCCTAGGAGTGTCATCTGATGGAGATTGTAAAAGGTTAGTGCATCATTTTAGCTGGTTTTATGGTTTTGGTGACCCTGTCTTTGAATTGACAAAACATTACACACAACTCTTGTAAATGTACTGTCCTAACGTACTCTAAATTTATGCTTTCGCCGTAAAACCTTTTTGAAATCGTAAAACGTGGTTAGATTAAGGAGATGTTTATCTTTCAAAGGGTGTAAAATAGTTGTATTTTTGAAAAATTTGAATTTTGACATTTATTTGGATTCAAATTTGCCGCTCTTGAAATGCACCTGCTGTTGATGGAGTGCACCACGGGTGGCACGCTAGCGTCCCACCTAGCCCATAGAGGTTAAGGAATACCTAGGATAGGATAAAGTAATCCTTCTAACCCCCCCCCCCCTTAAAATATTTAGATGCACTATTGTAAAGTGGTTGTTCCACTGGATATCATAAGGTGAATGCACCATTTTGTAAGTCGCTCTGGATAAGAGCGTCTGCTAAATGACTTAAATGTAATTGTAATGTAATCTGGAACAGTGTTGTATTTTCCTTTCCTGTATTCTACTGCAAAGGTGAACTCTTGCAACCGTAGAGCCCATCTGATAAGTCTGGTGCTTGGTTTGTTGGTCTTGAACACCCACACAAGGGAGGAATGGTCAGTGACCACAGTGAAGTGTCTTCCCTCCAGGTAGTACCTCCACTTTTCCAAAGCCCAGACAACTGCGAGGCACTCTTGCTCGGTTGTGGAGTAGTTCCGTTCTGCTCCATTCAATGTTCGACTGGCGAACGCTAGCACTTCTTCAATGCCAAGTCCAGTCTGTTGGACTAGAACAGCACCAAGTCCAACATCACTTGCATCAGTGTAAACAACAAAAGGGCAATCAAAGTTGGGATGACCCAAAATGGGAGGTGTGACGAGGTGTCGTTTCAGGGTTTCAAAAGAGGTCTGGCACTCTGCCGTCCATCGGAATTTCGCACCTTTTCGCTTCAATGCGTTGAGGGGTTCTGCCACCTGGGAGAAGTTCAACACAAACCGATGGTACCATCCAGCCATCCCAAGGAACCGTTGAAGGGCCTTGAGTGTGGTTGGGACAGGGAAATCTTGTACCGCCTTGGTCTTTTCGGGATCCACATGAGTGCCGTCAAAAGACACAATATGGCCAAGGAACTTCAGGGAGGTTTGGCAGAAGTTGCTCTTCTTCATGTTCAATGTCAGACCAGCTTCCCTTAGCTTGTCCAACACTGCTTGAAGATCTTGAAAATGTTGTTCTCTGGTCTGGGAGTAGATAATTATATCGTCCAGGTAGACGAAACAGATCTTCCCTTTGAGCTCACCTAACGCAATCTCCATGAGTCTTTGGAAAGTGGCAGGTGCATTCTTTAATCCAAAAGGCATCACCTTAAAGGAAAACAAGCCCTCAGCACAGACAAAAGCAGTCTTGTCCTTGCTTTCCTGGTCCATCTCAACCTGCCAATAGCCACTATTGAGGTCAAGGGTAGTGAACACAACCGCGCCAGACAATGACTCCAGGATCTCTTGGATGGTGGGAAGAGGATAGGCATCAGTCTGGGAAACCTTGTTGGTCTTCCTATAGTCCACACAAAATCTAAGACCACCGGTCTTTTTTGGGATGAGGACAACAGGAGCAGCCCAGGGAGAGGATGAACGTTCAATTATATTTTGTGTCAACATATCATTAATGAGTCCTTTTTGGATGATTAGCTTTGCTGGGGACAAACGATATGGCTTCTGCTTGATCGGCATTTCCTGTGTAAGGAATATTTTGTGCTTCAGGAGCCCGGTACGTCCCAGCTTTGAAGTACATACATCAGCGTTATTCTGCAGCTGTTCCAACAGCCTTAACTCCTCTGGCTGTTCCAGCTGAGCTCTTCTCACAGCCTGTAAAAGGAGATCACCAGAAGGATTATCGAGGGTTAGTGGTACCGGAGCAATGGCAGAGAAGACTGCCACATTTGGACCCCAATCATGTAACTTTGTAGCTTCTGACTGGAAGAAATGCTTCTTGCTCGGATTGTATGGAAACCAGTAGCAATTGTGTGCGATATCAATCTGGACACCACTGAAGTACATGAAATCAATTCCCAACACAACAGGAAAAGCAAGGTTCTTGGTTTGTAGGATAACAGAAGGAATCATATAGGAGTGGTTACACAGGTGGAACTCTACCTCACTCCATCCAAGTGGTCGTTTAGCCTCACCATCAGCCAGATAGAGTGGACCTTCTGTCCACGGCTTCAAGTTGTAGTGTAGACCTTTAACCTCCTTCCACAGTTTCTCATTGAGCAGTGTGTAGGATGACCCGGTGTCCAGGATGGCTCTTCCTGTCCATGGCCCTATGGACAGGGGTAACACCAATTGGTGCGGTATTAACTGAAAGGAAGGGGATGTCGATGGGGCGGCGTAGGCAGTGACACTTGGGGTTTCATCTCTGGTCAAAGCACCCAGAGTAGGATGGTCGTTCCTGCGAAGGGAGTTAGGTGTGTTTGCCTGTTGTGATTTGTGGTTTCTGGAAGGGTTTACTTGATATGGTCTTGGACATGTAGCTGAAGAATGTCCCTTTTGGCTACATCTCCAACAGAACATGGGAGGGGTTTTGGCTGGAGACTGTGGCTGTTGTTGATGGTCTGGCTTGGGTAACGGTTTGGGTGTCTGTTTCTTTCTCTGTTCATATTGCTGTTGGCATTCTCTGTCCTTCTCGAACTGCTGTCCCAGGCGAACCAGTCCATCAACAGTGGTGACTCTTTCTCTGAGTTGACTGGCTAGTAGTGGGTTGATGTTCTTCAAGATCAATTTAATGACCTCTTCCTCCTCAATACCAGGTTTCCACCTTCTGCACAGGGAGTGGTAACCGTATGCAAAGTCACGGATACTCTCCTTCTCTCTTTGCACTCGATTAAAGACTCTGTCTGCCAGCTCATCTGTGTAGTCCTCAGACAGAAATGCAGAGGAAAACTTGGCCTCAAAGTCAGCCCAGGAGGTAGTGGTGAGACGTGCCACATCCCACCAGTCTCGAGCTGTACCATGCAACACATTCCTCAATGTGGCAAGGAGTTCTTCGTCAGCCAGGGGATTGAGGGCAAGAAAGTCACGACATCTTTCCAGATACATTAGCGGATCAGGACTGTCATCTTTTTTCCCAAAGGTGGGAAATTGCAATTTAATGGGCATCGCCCCCACATGACGTCTACTCAAATCACCATGAACAAAAGAGCTAGGAGGGATTGAGGAAGTAGAGGGTGAGGGAGTTATCGGACCATGAAAATGAACACCAGGATGCATGGTGGATTGCATCCTGTAAGGGGTGGCTGCAGCATGGCCTTGTCTTAGCTGTTCTGAGGTGCCAGCTTGGCCCTCAGTGGTCTGAACAGAAGTGGACACCAGAGAAGCTCTGTGCAAGGAGTTGTGCCTAATGGAGGCCATGTCAACAGACACGTCAGCCAACATTTTAACACAATTAGAAAGCTCTTTCTGCAAGTGGTCTACAGTGTTAACCAGAGGAGAAAAAACTGAATTAACGTCCTTGAGAACCTCAGTGTGATGATGTTGCAAGCGCCACTGGAGAGTGGCAGTGAGTTGGGTTTGTTGGTAGTCAAACTGCCTGTCCATGGCACCAGTAACATCCCGTCTTCCACTCTCACTGAGCTCTGTCAGTGTGTGGGTTAGAGTGCTCAGTGAGTTTCTGAATTCCATGGCACTCTGTTGTTGCTCTTCACTCAGACATTTGAATTTATGGTGGATTAGAGTTTGGAGATGTTGTTGAGTCCGACGAATATCAAGGATGTCACCTTGAAGTTGTAAGACTACAACCTCTGGAGATAAACCAGACAATGGAGGAAGGTTGGGCGTCAGAGGGAAGGCTAGCTCAGTACTTCCACACAGATCCATGTCAATAAGGGAGTAGCTGGTTAGACCTCCTGTGGCCTGTGGTCCAGACCGAGCCTTCAGATTCCCAGGGCTCTGGCCCAAATCAACTCCATTGACATTATGATTTGTATTGTCGGCTCGATGGTCAGACTGGCCCTGTGTATTCCCATTGACAGGTATGATATGGATGAGCACATTTTCTTGGGGTGAATCCATTGTTTTAATTCCACACAAAAGATTTGCTTTGGTTATTTCTCAATGTTGAGGTCCCATCTGGGGTGCCATATTTTATGTAACGGTTTTGACTTGAGGTTATAATTTATAGGGGTGCCAGGTAGGTTGTGCCTACCAGAGAAAATATTAGTTTCTCCTTTTAGTTTGATAGGGAATGAGTCCCATCTGGTCCGTCAAGTCTACACCAATACAAAGGACTCATGTAAAAGTCAGGATGGAAATACACTTTTCATAAACCCTTAAAACAATGGAAATAACTTCAAAACAACTGTATTCTTTTGCGTGGTTGTATTAACAACCTAAATGATCACACACACACACACACAACAATATAACAATAATGAGCTTTAAACAGCTCTGGTTCCTCCAGAAATGTCCTGTACCTCGGGCCTAAAAAGAGTCCAGCCCGGTAAACAAGTTCAGGGAACTCAAGTGACCTTAGTCACGCAATGGTTGTCCGTTCATACAGTGTAGCGTAAACCCAGTGTCAATCATACAATGAAAAGAACAAATATTTTACCACACATTTCAATAAATCCTCAACTACAACTAACTACCTAAATCATCACAGTATACATCACACCAAAACAAATGAAATACCGTATACAAAAAAGGTTGTAGTCCGTCGGTCAGTCAGAGAAGCCAATCCGCCGACAGATCTCCAGCGGAGAAAGGCCACGAAAACCAACGGAGAGGTGTAGTCCACAGATGCAAGAGTGGAGCCGACCTTGGGTAGATTTTCTATTAGGCTACACAAAGCACACTTTTAAAGCAGCACAACAAACGGAAGAGAGACGCTTCAGAACTGAGGGTCGAACACATCCTCATTCATGTTTCCATCACAACTCCTCTTTTGCACAGCTGATGCTGGCTATTTAATTGGGAATTAAAGGGGAAGCGCCCTATTGGAAGAAGCACTAATTAATTGAGAATTAAAGGGAAAGCGCCCTATTGGAAGGAGAAGCACTGAGACGGTTCAGAAACATTCAGGGCCGTCACAACGTGTAGGTGTCACAGAAAACAAACCTGGAATTTTCCGAATCAGACCAACCAGCTCTTTCCGCCCATCAACAGGTAGCTGAGTAAAAGGGCTATCCAAAATATCCAGTGTCTCTGAATTTTTCAATCTACCCTGCAGTATGCAATCATCGGGACCAGGAACATTTTCGTCCTCATGCACAGACCTAGTATTACAAGAACCAAGGGAAGTAACGGTATCAGCCAAACGAACAGTTTTACCATCCTCTGTAGACTCCCACTTTCTCATCAGAACATCCTCTTGGAGAAAATAACCATGTGCGACATCTCCCAACTGTTCCACAGGCACAATTTGGTCACGCAACTCTTCTAATGTGGGGTCAGTCCGTGGCGCATTGATTAGATCGGAGCGGAATACAGATAACGGGATAACAGGGAAAACAGTGAGAGACTTCTTTGTGGTATTCTCATTTACCGGAGCAGGGACCGGGTCACCATGGCTCATAGACCGCGTCACTGCACCCGCAGAGAACACCGCTGGGAAACTCTGCGCACTCATCAGGAATCCCTACAATTGACGGTTTAGTGGAAACCACTAGAGATGGAAACACGACAGGCCACACACGCTCACCAGCCAAGTTATTCCCAAGGATAACGTCGATACCCTCAATAGGCAACGAAGGACGCACCCCCACAACAACGTCACCTTTCACCAGTCCACAATCCAATATCAGTTTATGCAATGGAACTGACAGATTGTTCAAACCTATTCCCCTAATTAGAACACTATTCCCAGAATCAGTCTCAGCAGAGAAAGGTAACACAGATTCCAACACAAACGATTCCGAGGCACCTGTGTCTCGTAGGATCTTCACTGGCACTAGGTTCTTACTTCCTAACATAGACACAAAACCCTCCGTAATGAAAGGTAAATAGCCTGGGTCAATATGGACTTTCACATGCCCCTGGGCCTGAGACAATGTGTCAGGAGTAAACTGATGTGGAACAGACGCAGCTAACGCCGTAGGCCTAGATTTAACGTTAACCTGTTAGGGCTAGGGGGCAGTATTGACACGGCCGGATAAAAAACATACCCGATTTAATCTGGTTACCACTCCTACCCAGTAACTAGAATATGCATATACTTATTACATATGGATAGAAAACACCCTAAATTTTCTAAAACTGTTTGAATGGTGTCTGTGAGTATAACAGAACTCAAATGGCAGGTCAAAACCTGAGAGATTCCTTTACAGGAAGTGGCCTGTCTGACCATTTCTTGAACTTCTTTTCCATCTCTATCATTTACTAAGGATCTCTGCTCTAACGTGACACTTCCCACGTCTTCCATAGGCTCTCAGAGCCCGGGAAAAAACAGAATGTCGTCATTCCAGCCCCAGGCTGAAACACATTATCGCCTTTCTCAAGTGGCCGATCAAGGGACACTGGGCTTATGCGCGTGACCCCGACCGCCCCCGCCTTTGGGATTTTTTCCTCTGTTTGCCGAAAAGGAGATTCCCTGTCGGAATATTATCGCTTTTCTACGAGAAAAATGTCGTAAAAATTGATTTTAAACAGCGGTTGACATGCTTCGAAGTACGGTAATGGAATATTTAGAATTTTATTGTCACGAATTGCGCCATGCGCGCGACACTTCTTTACTATTTCGGATAGTGTCTGGAACGCACGAACAAAACGCCGCTATTCGGATATAACGATGGATTATTTTGGACCAAACCAACATTTGTTATTGAAGTAGCAGTCCTGGGTGTGCATTCTGACGAAGACAACAAAAGGTAATCAAACTTTTATAATAGTAAATATGATTATGGTGAGTGCTAAACTTGCCGGGTGTCTAAATAGCGAGCCCGTGATGCCTGGGCTATGTACTTAGAATATTGCAAAATGTGCTTTCACCAAAAAGCTATTTTAAAATCGGACATATCGAGTGCATAGAGGAGGTCTGTATCTATAATTCTTAAAATAATTGTTATGCTTTTTGTGAACGTTTATCGTGAGTAATTTAGTAAAATGTTAGCGAATTCCCCGGAAGTTTGCGGGGGGTATGCTAGTTCTGAACGTCACATGCTAATGTAAAAAGCTGTTTTTTGATATAAATATGAACTTGATTGAACAAAACATGCATGTATTGTATAAATGGCTGTAAAATAGTCATATGTTTGAGAAATTGAAGTAATAGGATTTTTAAGGTTTTGAAAATCGCGCCACAGGCTGGCAGTGGCTGTTACGTAGGTGGGACGCAAGCGTCCCACCTAGCCCATAGAGGTTAACCTCTATGGGACCGGCGGGACGAATTCGTCCCACCTACGTAACAGCCACTTGCAGCCTGTGGCGCGATTTTCAAAATCTTAAAAATCCTATTACTTCAATTTCTCAAACATATGACTATTTTACAGCCATTTAAAGATAAGACTCTCGTTAATCTAACCACACTGTCCGATTTCAAAAAGGCTTTACAACGAAAGCAAAACATTAGATTATGTCAGCAGAGTACCAAGCCAGAAATAATCAGACACCCATTTTTCAAGCCAGCATATAATGTCACCAAAACCCAGAAGACAGCTAAATGCAGCACTCACCTTTGATGATCTTCATCAGATGACAACCCTAGGACATTGTTATACAATACATGCATGTTTTGTTCAATCAAGTTCATATTTATATCAAAAACCAGCTTTTTACATTAGCATGTGACGTTCAGAACTAGCATACCCCCCGCAAACTTCCGGGGAATTCGCTAACATTTTACTAAATTACTCACGATAAACGTTCACAAAAAGCATAACAATTATTTTAAGAATTATAGATACAGACCTCTATGCACTCGATATGTCCGATTTTAAAATAGCTTTTTGGTGAAAGCACATTTTGCAATATTCTAAGTACATAGCCCAGGCATCACGGGCTCGCTATTTAGACACCCGGCAAGTTTAGCACTCACCATAATCATATTTACTATTATAAAAATGTCATTACCTTTTGTTGTCTTCGTCAGAATGCACACCCAGGACAGCTACTTCAATAACAAATGTTGGTTTGGTCCAAAATAATCCATCGTTATATCCGAATAGCGGCGTTTTGTTCGTGCGTTCCAGACACTATCCGAAATAGTAAAGAAGTGTCACGCGCTTGGCGCAATTCCTGACAATAAAATTCAAAGTATTCCATTACCGTACGTCGAAGCATGTCAACCGCTGTTTAAAATCAATTTTTACGTCATTTGTCTCGTAGAAAAGCGATAATATTCCGACAGGGAATCTCCTTTTCGGCAAACAGAGGAAAAAATCCCAAAGGCGGGGGCGGTCGGGGTCACGCGCATAAGCTAGTGTCTCTTGATGGGCCACTTGAGAAAGGCGATAATGTGTTTCAGCCTGGGGCTGGAATGACGACATTCTGTTTTTTCCCGGGCTCTGAGAGCCTATGGAAGACGTGGGAAGTGTCACGTTAGAGCAGAGATCCTTAGTAAATGATAGAGATGGAAAAGAAGTTCAACAAATTGTCAGACAGGCCACTTCCTGTAAAGGAATCTCTCAGGTTTTGACCTGCCATTTGAGTTCTGTTATACTCACAGACACCATTCAAACAGTTTTAGAAAATGTAGGGTGTTTTCTATCCATATGTAATAAGTATATGCATATTCTAGTTACTGAGTAGGAGTGGTAACCAGATTAAATCGGGTATGTTTTTTATCCAGCCGTGTCAATGCTGCCCCCTAGCCCTAACAGGTTAATCTGGTTACTAATCCTACCCAGTAACTAGAATATGCATATACTTATTATATATGGATAGAAAACACTCTAAAGTTTCTAAAACTGTTTGAATGGTGTCTGTGAGTATAACAGAACTCATTTGGCAGGCAAAACCCTGAGACATTTTCTGACAGGAAGTGGATACCTGGTGTTGTATTGACTTTAAACCTATCCCATTGAAAAACACAGGGGCTTAGGAATATTTTGGCACTTCCTATTGCTTCCACTAGATGTCACCAGCCTTTACAAAGTGTTTTGAGTCTTCTGGAGGGAGATCTGACCGAACAAGAGCCATGGAACGATGATGTCCCATTAGACACCTGGCGACGCGAGTTCATGTTGGGTACCCTCGTTCCAATACGTTATAAAAGAGTATGCATTCGTCCACCTTGAATATTATTCATGTTCTGGTTAAAAAAGGCCCTAATGATTTATGCTATACAACGTTTGACATGTTTGAACGAACGGAAATATATTTTTTCCCCTCGTTCATGACGAGAAGTCCGGCTGGCTTAGATCATGTGCTAACAAGACGGAGATTTTTGGACATAAATGATGAGCTTTTTTGAACAAAACTACATTCGTTATGGACCTGTGATACCTGGAAGTGACATCTGATGAAGAGAATCAAAGGTAATGGATTATTTACATAGTATTTTCGATTTTAGATCTCCCCAACATGACGTCTAGTCTGTATCGCAACGCGTATTTTTCTGGGCGCAGTGCTCAGATTATTGCAAAGTGTGATTTCCCAGTAAGGTTATTTTTAAATCTGGCAAGTTGATTGCGTTCAAGAGATGTAAATCTTTAATTCTTTAAATGACAATATAATATTTTACCAATGTTTTCTAATTTTAATTATTTAATTTGTGACGCTGACTTGACTGCCGGTTATTGGAGGGAAACGATTTCCTCAACATCAATGCCATAGTAAAACGCTGTTTTTGGATATAAATATGAACTTGATAGAACTAAAAATGCATGCATTGTCTAACATAATGTCCTAGGAGTGTCATCTGATGGAGATTGTAAAAGGTTAGTGCATCATTTTAGCTGGTTTTATGGTTTTGGTGACCCTGTCTTTGAATTGACAAAACATTACACACAACTCTTGTAAATGTACTGTCCTAACATACTCTAAATTTATGCTTTCGCCGTAAAACCTTTTTGAAATCGTAAAACGTGGTTAGATTAAGGAGATGTTTATCTTTCAAAGGGTGTAAAATAGTTGTATTTTTGAAAAATTTGAATTTTGACATTTATTTGGATTCAAATTTGCCGCTCTTGAAATGCACCTGCTGTTGATGGAGTGCACCACGGGTGGCACGCTAGCGTCCCACCTAGCCCATAGAGGTTAAGGAATACCTAGGATAGGATAAAGTAATCCTTCTAACCCCCCCCCCCCTTAAAATATTTAGATGCACTATTGTAAAGTGGTTGTTCCACTGGATATCATAAGGTGAATGCACCATTTTGTAAGTCGCTCTGGATAAGAGCGTCTGCTAAATGACTTAAATGTAATTGTAATGTAATCTGGAACAGTGTTGTATTTTCCTTTCCTGTATTCTACTGCAAAGGTGAACTCTTGCAACCGTAGAGCCCATCTGATAAGTCTGGTGCTTGGTTTGTTGGTCTTGAACACCCACACAAGGGAGGAATGGTCAGTGACCACAGTGAAGTGTCTTCCCTCCAGGTAGTACCTCCACTTTTCCAAAGCCCAGACAACTGCGAGGCACTCTTGCTCGGTTGTGGAGTAGTTCCGTTCTGCTCCATTCAATGTTCGACTGGCGAACGCTAGCACTTCTTCAATGCCAAGTCCAGTCTGTTGGACTAGAACAGCACCAAGTCCAACATCACTTGCATCAGTGTAAACAACAAAAGGGCAATCAAAGTTGGGATGACCCAAAATGGGAGGTGTGACGAGGTGTCGTTTCAGGGTTTCAAAAGAGGTCTGGCACTCTGCCGTCCATCGGAATTTCGCACCTTTTCGCTTCAATGCGTTGAGGGGTTCTGCCACCTGGGAGAAGTTCAACACAAACCGATGGTACCATCCAGCCATCCCAAGGAACCGTTGAAGGGCCTTGAGTGTGGTTGGGACAGGGAAATCTTGTACCGCCTTGGTCTTTTCGGGATCCACATGAGTGCCGTCAAAAGACACAATATGGCCAAGGAACTTCAGGGAGGTTTGGCAGAAGTTGCTCTTCTTCATGTTCAATGTCAGACCAGCTTCCCTTAGCTTGTCCAACACTGCTTGAAGATCTTGAAAATGTTGTTCTCTGGTCTGGGAGTAGATAATTATATCGTCCAGGTAGACGAAACAGATCTTCCCTTTGAGCTCACCTAACGCAATCTCCATGAGTCTTTGGAAAGTGGCAGGTGCATTCTTTAATCCAAAAGGCATCACCTTAAAGGAAAACAAGCCCTCAGCACAGACAAAAGCAGTCTTGTCCTTGCTTTCCTGGTCCATCTCAACCTGCCAATAGCCACTATTGAGGTCAAGGGTAGTGAACACAACCGCGCCAGACAATGACTCCAGGATCTCTTGGATGGTGGGAAGAGGATAGGCATCAGTCTGGGAAACCTTGTTGGTCTTCCTATAGTCCACACAAAATCTAAGACCACCGGTCTTTTTTGGGATGAGGACAACAGGAGCAGCCCAGGGAGAGGATGAACGTTCAATTATATTTTGTGTCAACATATCATTAATGAGTCCTTTTTGGATGATTAGCTTTGCTGGGGACAAACGATATGGCTTCTGCTTGATCGGCATTTCCTGTGTAAGGAATATTTTGTGCTTCAGGAGCCCGGTACGTCCCAGCTTTGAAGTACATACATCAGCGTTATTCTGCAGCTGTTCCAACAGCCTTAACTCCTCTGGCTGTTCCAGCTGAGCTCTTCTCACAGCCTGTAAAAGGAGATCATCAGAAGGATTATCGAGGGTTAGTGGTACCGGAGCAATGGCAGAGAAGACTGCCACATTTGGACCCCAATCATGTAACTTTGTAGCTTCTGACTGGAAGAAATGCTTCTTGCTCGGATTGTATGGAAACCAGTAGCAATTGTGTGCGATATCAATCTGGACACCACTGAAGTACATGAAATCAATTCCCAACACAACAGGAAAAGCAAGGTTCTTGGTTTGTAGGATAACAGAAGGAATCATATAGGAGTGGTTACACAGGTGGAACTCTACCTCACTCCATCCAAGTGGTCGTTTAGCCTCACCATCAGCCAGATAGAGTGGACCTTCTGTCCACGGCTTCAAGTTGTAGTGTAGACCTTTAACCTCCTTCCACAGTTTCTCATTGAGCAGTGTGTAGGATGACCCGGTGTCCAGGATGGCTCTTCCTGTCCATGGCCCTATGGACAGGGGTAACACCAATTGGTGCGGTATTAACTGAAAGGAAGGGGATGTCGATGGGGCGGCGTAGGCAGTGACACTTGGGGTTTCATCTCTGGTCAAAGCACCCAGAGTAGGATGGTCGTTCCTGCGAAGGGAGTTAGGTGTGTTTGCCTGTTGTGATTTGTGGTTTCTGGAAGGGTTTACTTGATATGGTCTTGGACATGTAGCTGAAGAATGTCCCTTTTGGCTACATCTCCAACAGAACATGGGAGGGGTTTTGGCTGGAGACTGTGGCTGTTGTTGATGGTCTGGCTTGGGTAACGGTTTGGGTGTCTGTTTCTTTCTCTGTTCATATTGCTGTTGGCATTCTCTGTCCTTCTCGAACTGCTGTCCCAGGCGAACCAGTCCATCAACAGTGGTGACTCTTTCTCTGAGTTGACTGGCTAGTAGTGGGTTGATGTTCTTCAAGATCAATTTAATGACCTCTTCCTCCTCAATACCAGGTTTCCACCTTCTGCACAGGGAGTGGTAACCGTATGCAAAGTCACGGATACTCTCCTTCTCTCTTTGCACTCGATTAAAGACTCTGTCTGCCAGCTCATCTGTGTAGTCCTCAGACAGAAATGCAGAGGAAAACTTGGCCTCAAAGTCAGCCCAGGAGGTAGTGGTGAGACGTGCCACATCCCACCAGTCTCGAGCTGTACCATGCAACACATTCCTCAATGTGGCAAGGAGTTCTTCGTCAGCCAGGGGATTGAGGGCAAGAAAGTCACGACATCTTTCCAGATACATTAGCGGATCAGGACTGTCATCTTTTTTCCCAAAGGTGGGAAATTGCAATTTAATGGGCATCGCCCCCACATGACGTCTACTCAAATCACCATGAACAAAAGAGCTAGGAGGGATTGAGGAAGTAGAGGGTGAGGGAGTTATCGGACCATGAAAATGAACACCAGGATGCATGGTGGATTGCATCCTGTAAGGGGTGGCTGCAGCATGGCCTTGTCTTAGCTGTTCTGAGGTGCCAGCTTGGCCCTCAGTGGTCTGAACAGAAGTGGACACCAGAGAAGCTCTGTGCAAGGAGTTGTGCCTAATGGAGGCCATGTCAACAGACACGTCAGCCAACATTTTAACACAATTAGAAAGCTCTTTCTGCAAGTGGTCTACAGTGTTAACCAGAGGAGAAAAAACTGAATTAACGTCCTTGAGAACCTCAGTGTGATGATGTTGCAAGCGCCACTGGAGAGTGGCAGTGAGTTGGGTTTGTTGGTAGTCAAACTGCCTGTCCATGGCACCAGTAACATCCCGTCTTCCACTCTCACTGAGCTCTGTCAGTGTGTGGGTTAGAGTGCTCAGTGAGTTTCTGAATTCCATGGCACTCTGTTGTTGCTCTTCACTCAGACATTTGAATTTATGGTGGATTAGAGTTTGGAGATGTTGTTGAGTCCGACGAATATCAAGGATGTCACCTTGAAGTTGTAAGACTACAACCTCTGGAGATAAACCAGACAATGGAGGAAGGTTGGGCGTCAGAGGGAAGGCTAGCTCAGTACTTCCACACAGATCCATGTCAATAAGGGAGTAGCTGGTTAGACCTCCTGTGGCCTGTGGTCCAGACCGAGCCTTCAGATTCCCAGGGCTCTGGCCCAAATCAACTCCATTGACATTATGATTTGTATTGTCGGCTCGATGGTCAGACTGGCCCTGTGTATTCCCATTGACAGGTATGATATGGATGAGCACATTTTCTTGGGGTGAATCCATTGTTTTAATTCCACACAAAAGATTTGCTTTGGTTATTTCTCAATGTTGAGGTCCCATCTGGGGTGCCATATTTTATGTAACGGTTTTGACTTGAGGTTATAATTTATAGGGGTGCCAGGTAGGTTGTGCCTACCAGAGAAAATATTAGTTTCTCCTTTTAGTTTGATAGGGAATGAGTCCCATCTGGTCCGTCAAGTCTACACCAATACAAAGGACTCATGTAAAAGTCAGGATGGAAATACACTTTTCATAAACCCTTAAAACAATGGAAATAACTTCAAAACAACTGTATTCTTTTGCGTGGTTGTATTAACAACCTAAATGATCACACACACACAACAATATAACAATAATGAGCTTTAAACAGCTCTGGTTCCTCCAGAAATGTCCTGTACCTCGGGCCTAAAAAGAGTCCAGCCCGGTAAACAAGTTCAGGGAACTCAAGTGACCTTAGTCACGCAATGGTTGTCCGTTCATACAGTGTAGCGTAAACCCAGTGTCAATCATACAATGAAAAGAACAAATATTTTACCACACATTTCAATAAATCCTCAACTACAACTAACTACCTAAATCATCACAGTATACATCACACCAAAACAAATGAAATACCGTATACAAAAAAGGTTGTAGTCCGTCGGTCAGTCAGAGAAGCCAATCCGCCGACAGATCTCCAGCGGAGAAAGGCCACGAAAACCAACGGAGAGGTGTAGTCCACAGATGCAAGAGTGGAGCCGACCTTGGGTAGATTTTCTATTAGGCTACACAAAGCACACTTTTAAAGCAGCACAACAAACGGAAGAGAGACGCTTCAGAACTGAGGGTCGAACACATCCTCATTCATGTTTCCATCACAACTCCTCTTTTGCACAGCTGATGCTGGCTATTTAATTGGGAATTAAAGGGGAAGCGCCCTATTGGAAGAAGCACTAATTAATTGAGAATTAAAGGGAAAGCGCCCTATTGGAAGGAGAAGCACTGAGACGGTTCAGAAACATTCAGGGCCGTCACAACGTGTAGGTGTCACAGAAAACAAACCTGGAATTTTCCGAATCAGACCAACCAGCTCTTTCCGCCCATCAACAGGTAGCTGAGTAAAAGGGCTATCCAAAATATCCAGTGTCTCTGAATTTTTCAATCTACCCTGCAGTATGCAATCATCGGGACCAGGAACATTTTCGTCCTCATGCACAGACCTAGTATTACAAGAACCAAGGGAAGTAACGGTATCAGCCAAACGAACAGTTTTACCATCCTCTGTAGACTCCCACTTTCTCATCAGAACATCCTCTTGGAGAAAATAACCATGTGCGACATCTCCCAACTGTTCCACAGGCACAATTTGGTCACGCAACTCTTCTAATGTGGGGTCAGTCCGTGGCGCATTGATTAGATCGGAGCGGAATACAGATAACGGGATAACAGGGAAAACAGTGAGAGACTTCTTTGTGGTATTCTCATTTACCGGAGCAGGGACCGGGTCACCATGGCTCATAGACCGCGTCACTGCACCCGCAGAGAACACCGCTGGGAAACTCTGCGCACTCTCATCAGGAATCCCTACAATTGACGGTTTAGTGGAAACCACTAGAGATGGAAACACGACAGGCCACACACGCTCACCAGCCAAGTTATTCCCAAGGATAACGTCGATACCCTCAATAGGCAACGAAGGACGCACCCCCACAACAACGTCACCTTTCACCAGTCCACAATCCAATATCAGTTTATGCAATGGAACTGACAGATTGTTCAAACCTATTCCCCTAATTAGAACACTATTCCCAGAATCAGTCTCAGCAGAGAAAGGTAACACAGATTCCAACACAAACGATTCCGAGGCACCTGTGTCTCGTAGGATCTTCACTGGCACTAGGTTCTTACTTCCTAACATAGACACAAAACCCTCCGTAATGAAAGGTAAATAGCCTGGGTCAATATGGACTTTCACATGCCCCTGGGCCTGAGACAATGTGTCAGGAGTAAACTGATGTGGAACAGACGCAGCTAACGCCGTAGGCCTAGATTTAACGTTAACCTGTTAGGGCTAGGGGGCAGTATTGACACGGCTGGATAAAAAACATACCCGATTTAATCTGGTTACCACTCCTACCCAGTAACTAGAATATGCATATACTTATTACATATGGATAGAAAACACCCTAAATTTTCTAAAACTGTTTGAATGGTGTCTGTGAGTATAACAGAACTCAAATGGCAGGTCAAAACCTGAGAGATTCCTTTACAGGAAGTGGCCTGTCTGACCATTTCTTGAACTTCTTTTCCATCTCTATCATTTACTAAGGATCTCTGCTCTAACGTGACACTTCCCACGTCTTCCATAGGCTCTCAGAGCCCGGGAAAAAACAGAATGTCGTCATTCCAGCCCCAGGCTGAAACACATTATCGCCTTTCTCAAGTGGCCGATCAAGGGACACTGGGCTTATGCGCGTGACCCCGACCGCCCCCGCCTTTGGGATTTTTTCCTCTGTTTGCCGAAAAGGAGATTCCCTGTCGGAATATTATCGCTTTTCTACGAGAAAAATGTCGTAAAAATTGATTTTAAACAGCGGTTGACATGCTTCGAAGTACGGTAATGGAATATTTAGAATTTTATTGTCACGAATTGCGCCATGCGCGCGACACTTCTTTACTATTTCGGATAGTGTCTGGAACGCACGAACAAAACGCCGCTATTCGGATATAACGATGGATTATTTTGGACCAAACCAACATTTGTTATTGAAGTAGCAGTCCTGGGTGTGCATTCTGACGAAGACAACAAAAGGTAATCAAACTTTTATAATAGTAAATATGATTATGGTGAGTGCTAAACTTGCCGGGTGTCTAAATAGCGAGCCCGTGATGCCTGGGCTATGTACTTAGAATATTGCAAAATGTGCTTTCACCAAAAAGCTATTTTAAAATCGGACATATCGAGTGCATAGAGGAGGTCTGTATCTATAATTCTTAAAATAATTATGCTTTTTGTGAACGTTTATCGTGAGTAATTTAGTAAAATGTTAGCGAATTCCCCGCAAGTTTGCGGGGGGTATGCTAGTTCTGAACGTCACATGCTAATGTAAAAAGCTGGTTTTTGATATAAATATGAACTTGATTGAACAAAACATGCATGTATTGTATAACATAATGTCCTAGGGTTGTCATCTGATGAAGATCATCAAAGGTGAGTGCTGCATTTAGCTGTCTTCTGGGTTTTGGTGACATTATATGCTGGCTTGAAAAATGGGTGTCTGATTATTTCTGGCTTGGTACTCTGCTGACATAATCTAATGTTTTGCTTTCGTTGTAAAGCCTTTTTGAAATCGGACAGTGTGGTTAGATTAACGAGAGTCTTGTCTTTAAATGGCTGTAAAATAGTCATATGTTTGAGAAATTGAAGTAATAGGATTTTTAAGGTTTTGAAAATCGCGCCACAGGCTGGCAGTGGCGTCCCACCTAGCCCATAGAGGTTAACACACGTACTGAATTTACCCCTAGACCTGAGAACCGGACATTCGTTTTTCCAATGACCTGAGCCTTGACAGTAGTGACACTCTTGACCAAAGTCAGTTTTACCACGGGAGTCAGGCTCAACCCTAGTTGAATAAAACTCTGCCCGTGAACCAGAGTATCTCGGTGAGCGAGGCCCAAATCTCTCCGAACGCCCCCACTCACTCCAAGTACGGGGTTCTACAAAAATACTTTTGTGAGTCAAAACATATTCGTCCGCCAAAACCGCAGCTTCAGCGACAGTCTGTACTTTTCGTTCGTTAATATACGTCGCTATATGATCAGGGATTGTGTCCTTAAATTGCTCTAGCATAATCAGATCACACAGCCCTTGAAAAGTCATAACCGCAGAGGCGGAACACCAGCGATTAAACTGTGAAGATAATTTTCGCGCAAACTCAACATGAGTCTGCCTATCATCCCTTTCTAAAGTTCTAAATCGTTGGCAGTAAGCCTCAGGAACCAATTCGTAAATCTGTAACACCGCCCTTTTAACCTTATCATAACTGACACTGTCGGCTACACTAAGAGCTGAATATGCTTCCTGCGCTTTACCAGTCAGCACACACTGCAACATTAAAGTGCGGTCAGAATCAGGCCAACTCCTAGCGTCAGCAACACGCTCAAACAATGAAAATAATGTCTCAGGGTCCTTTTCATTAAACTGAGGCAACAACCGTAAATTCCCAACAATGTCAAATGTGTCCGGGGCACACCCAAAAGAGGAACGACTCCTAAGTAAATCTGCGTCACCTTCCCAGAGCAAACTCTCCCCTGAGAGCTTTCCTTCCCTAACCAACTCTAGTCGCTCTTGTTGCAGCTTGATTTTAGCACGCTCCATATCCTGTTTAAATTCCAATTCCTTCTCATATTTTACACGATCGTGCTCTAGCTGTAACAGAAGCAGCTCTTTCTGCTGTTCAAAAAGAAGACTACTAGGACTAACCGATGGAGCGGTAATTGTAACATATCGGGGAGACGGCGAGTCCTCAGCAGAGGCTGCCCCAGTGGTATCTTCAAGAATACCACTCTCCATCAGATTGGCCTTCAATATTAACCTAATAGAATTTTTTTTACATTTATCACTAATTTCAACCTTGTAGTGTTCAGCAACCTTCAACAGCTGTTCTTTAGTACATACATCTAACAGTTCCTTTGATGGAAAGCGAATGAACTCGTCTACATTAGACGCCATAGTCAAAAAAATTCTCACTCAACCCCTCTACTGAGCACACCAGACCACAACAAGAGAAAATACAAATCACACCGGGCACCACAGAAAAGAGATGAGAAATGGAGCTTCCCCAAAATCTACAATAACTCAACCCTAGTCTTCATGCAGATTTGCGGTGGGTAATTATGCACTGTAGCCCGCTGGCAAGGAAGTAACCCCCCAGCACGCTGGTAGATTCCACCAAGCCACGGATGTGCCCCCGAGACAACTGCTCAGTCCACAGACACCACACAAAAATAACAAACATTAACAATGCCCAACATATTCCAAAATGAAACACGTCACTAAGCCTATCAGGGGAAAAAGGTTATAGCTCCAGGTAGTAAGTTTCACTACCCTATCCAAATCTCCCACCAAGGTACACAGCTGATTGTACTCACCTCAGACCAACGTCCCAACAGCAAGTAGAACAAGCGTTTCCAGGCTAGGCAGGGGCCTGGAAACTAACCAATGTATTCTCTCCAACACAGCACACAAACCAAACAAACAAAGGCAACCAATACTGAGCACCAAACTCAAACTAACAAACAAAGCACCTCAATTTAACATACAGTCACGTTTTCTCCCAAACACAAGTTCAAGATCCCGGATGAGCCCCCACTTGTTACGAACCTGTAAGGGCTGTCTTCAGGAAAGGACCAAAATGCAGCAGAGTTAGTATTCATCCTTCAATTTAATTGGAAAGAACACTATACAAAAACAAAAACAAGGAAACTGACAGCCAACAGTCCTGTCAGGTGCAACCACACTAAACAAGAAACAATTACCCACAAAACCCAAAGGAAAAACATGCTCCTTATGTGTGACTCCCAATCAGCAGCAACGAGCACCACCTGTGCCTGATTGGGAGCCACACACATGGCCCAAAACAAAGAAATACCAAAACATAGAAAAAGGAACATAGAACGCCCACCCAATGTAACACCCTGGCCTAACCAAAATAAAGAACAAAAACCCCTCTCTATGGCCAGAGCGTTACAGAACCGGCTCTGAGTTCACAACAAAAGGGAGACAACGTGGAGACAAGGAGTATCAAAATATATATTTATTAACTAAAATAACTAAATAATTAACAATGGCGTGTGTGTAATCAGTAGTGTAAGTGAGTGTTTTGCATACCTGAATGTAATAATGCAGGGTGTTGAAAGGTGCCAAAGGAAATAACCAAAAAGCCACAAAACTACACAACCAAAATCAAAAAAGTGTCTGCATGGAGAGAGTCCTCTCAATAACTGTGGAAGAGGTCTCTTTATCCTGGGACACAGCTGGGCCCAGGTGCTTCCCATTTAGCTGACGACCCTTCCAACTCCGCCCACCGGCATCCTAACAAGGAAACAAGAACAGAGAGAATACGGCAGACAGAGTGGGAGGGTCGTCACACACCCCCCCATAAAACCGGGGACCAACAAGGGCCCCGGAACAACGTACCAGCCTCTGCGTCCCAAATTGACACAGGCCTCTGCGTCCCAAATTGACACAGGCCTCTGCGTCCCAAATTGACACAGGCCTCTGCGTCCCAAATTGACACAGGCCTCTGCGTCCCAAATTGACACAGGCCTCTGCGTCCCAAATTGACACAGGCCTCTGCGTCCCAAATTGACACAGGCCTCTGCGTCCCAAATTGACACAGGCCTCTGCGTCCCAAATTGACACAGGCCTCTGCGTCCCAAATTGACACAGGCCTCTGCGTCCCAAATTGACGAGAGGTTACATGTTCACCTTCCACTTGCCCCAGCCAACCTCCTTCTCCCCAGACCTCAGCAACCTTTGTGCACAGGAAGCAACATTTAAGAGGAAAGGAGAACACAAGACCAGGAGGGAACAGACAGGAAAGTTAGAACATGATAAAACCAAACAATGGTCAGTCACATAACATTCAGGAACAGGGCGCACAAGAGACCACATCAGCTACAAACGCAAACAACATCTTCCAACGGTTCATAGTCACTTCTCAACGGTTGTCATTTCCCAACGATTCATAGTCACTCCAATGATTCATAGTGACTCCAACGATTCATAGTGACTCCAACGATTCATAGTGACTCCAACGATTCATAGTGACTCCAACGATTCATAGTGACTCCAACGATTCATAGTCACTAAACTCATAACCGAATACGAGTACAGACCAGAGGGTGTAATAAAGGCAAAAATGTCATGTGCCCTACTCGTCAGTGGCACCTGCCAATAGCACAATAACAGGTCAAATTTGCACAAACAGCTGCGCCGACTTGATCAACGCAGTCCTCCATCCGAGGAAGAGGAAATTAATCTGGCTTAGTGACTCCGTTTACCTTACGGTGGTCCGTTCCATCCGGTTTACTGACCAAGATACAGGGAGAAGCCCAACTGGAGAAAGAAGGCTCTGCTATCTTACTCTCCAGCATGTACCTGACCTCAGCATCCAGACAACGCAGTTTCTCTACAGAGACTCTATAGAACCGCTGACGAATGGGGTCAGCATCTCCAATGTCAATATTATGCTCTATCAAGTTTGTACGTTGTAACGGTTTTGACTTGAGGTTATAATTTATAGGGGTGCCAGGTAGGTTGTGCCTACCAGAGAAAATATTAGTTTCTCCTTTTAGTTTGATAGGGAATGAGTCCCATCTGGTCCGTCAAGTCTACACCAATACAAAGGACTCATGTAAAAGTCAGGATGGAAATACACTTTTCATAAACCCTTAAAACAATGGAAATAACTTCAAAACAACTGTATTCTTTTGCGTGGTTGTATTAACAACCTAAATGATCACACACACACACACAACAATATAACAATAATGAGCTTTAAACAGCTCTGGTTCCTCCAGAAATGTCCTGTACCTCGGGCCTAAAAAGAGTCCAGCCCGGTAAACAAGTTCAGGGAACTCAAGTGACCTTAGTCACGCAATGGTTGTCCGTTCATACAGTGTAGCGTAAACCCTGTGTCAATCATACAATGAAAAGAACAAATATTTTACCACACATTTCAATAAATCCTCAACTACAACTAACTACCTAAATCATCACAGTATACATCACACCAAAACAAATGAAATACCGTATACAAAAAAGGTTGTAGTCCGTCGGTCAGTCAGAGAAGCCAATCCGCCGACAGATCTCCAGCGGAGAAAGGCCACGAAAACCAACGGAGAGGTGTAGTCCACAGATGCAAGAGTGGAGCCGACCTTGGGTAGATTTTCTATTAGGCTACACAAAGCACACTTTTAAAGCAGCACAACAAACGGAAGAGAGACGCTTCAGAACTGAGGGTCGAACACATCCTCATTCATGTTTCCATCACAACTCCTCTTTTGCACAGCTGATGCTGGCTATTTAATTGGGAATTAAAGGGGAAGCGCCCTATTGGAAGAAGCACTAATTAATTGAGAATTAAAGGGAAAGCGCCCTATTGGAAGGAGAAGCACTGAGACGGTTCAGAAACATTCAGGGCCGTCACACACCCCCTCCCCTGGAAAAAGCCGACCATTGCCCTGGAAGGCACATCTTGGTCGGGGAAACCGAGAAAGGTCTCTTCATCACTTTCCTCTACAAAAATATTCGTTACATTTTGGCGCTCATGCTCCTCAGCCGAGGGGTCACAGTTCTTAAAGCGTGAGACTTCTAGATCTGGGAATCCGAGAAAAGTCTCCTCACTTTCCTCTTCAAAGATCTCCAGGACCTTGCGGCGCTCAATCTCCTCCAATTCGTCAGCTGAGGGGTAACAGGCCTTAAGGCGTGAGACATGGACAACGCGCATATCTTCACCTGTGTCCGCTTTCACCACTCGATAGTTCAAAGGGCCTCTCTGCTCCACAATCCTATATGGTCCTTGCCATTTAGGAGCGAGCTTGGCCGAGAAGAATTGTTCAGCTTTTGAATAAGGATGAGAGCGAAGCCACACCCGATCACGAAGCTGGAACTGCATGTCTCGTCTCTTCTTATCATAATTTCTCTTCTGCCTGAGTCGAGCATGGATCATGTTCTTTGAGACAAGAGCTCTCAAGTCGTGGAGATGGACTACCTGGTCATAGCAAGCAGCGTCTGGAGTAACCTGCTGGGGCTGTAGCACCATCTCCAAGGGTCCTCGGAGGGGACGACTCAGGTTCAGCTCTGCAGGTGTGACTCCAGTGGACTCTTGCACAGCAGAATTCAGGGCAAATCGAAACTCGTGAAGGTGCTTGTCCCAGTGTTTGTGCTGGGTCCCTACATAGGAAGCAACCATTGTCTTCAAGGTTCGATTAACTCTCTCAGTGAGGTTGGTCTGTGGGTGATAAGCCGTGGTCAACTTCTGTCTCAGGTTCCATCTTTGGCAGGTCTCCTCAAAGAGATCAGAGACGAATTGGGAACCTCGATCAGACAGGATGTAATCAGGCACTCCCCAGCGAGTCAGGATCTCTTTCGTAAGGATGTTAGAGACTGTCCTTGCTGTGGCCTGACGCAGGGCAAAGAGCTCCACCCACTTGGAATAGTAATCAACAAAAACAAGCATGTACACATTCTGATTGGAGCTTCTAGGAAATGGACCCATCAAATCCACTCCTAACATTTCCCAAGGTCGGGTAATCACAGTTTGCTGCAACTTGCCAGCAGGCTTTCTACCTTCTGGTTTGTACATTTGACAAACCTGACAGTTTCGGATGTGTGACTTTACATCCATGCTCAGATGTGGCCAGTACAGTAATGCTTGCAACCGCTTGTAGGTTTTGAACCTGCCCAAATGACCAGCTAACGGGTCTTCATGGAAATGTTGAAGCAGTTGAAGGCGTAGAGTTTCAGGTATGTACATTTGGTATAGTGTTCTGTGAGGTAGTTGTACAACTCGGTAGACTTTGTCTTCAATGATGGTCAGCTTGGTGGTAGGATTGACCATCTTTTCTCTATCTTCCAGGATAGTCTGGTACAAAGCCTGTACTTCTGGATCATCCTGTTGGGCTTTCCAAATGGCCTCATCAGAGATGGGAAAGTCAGTTTTGGGTGAGTCTCGACTGCTTGACAGGACAGTAGCACATGTAAGATGAGGGCCACCATTACCACCAGCAGGAGCTCTGGATAAGGAATCTGGAATCATCATCATCTCACTTGGCTCTGTCATATCCTCACATGGTCTCTCCTATCATTGCTATGCAGACGACACACAATTAATCTTCTCCTTTCCCCCTTCTGATAACCAGGCGGCGAATCGCATCTCTGCATGTCTGTCAGACATATCAGTGTGGATGACGGATCACCAGCTCAAGCTGAACCTCGGCAAGACGGAGCTGCTCTTCCTCCCGGGGAAGGACTGCCCGTTCCATGATCTCGCCATCACGGTTGACAACTCCCTTGTGTCCTCCTCCCAGAGTGCTAAGAACCTTGGCGTGATCCTGGACAACACCCTGTCGTTCTCCACTAACATCAAGGCGGTGACCCGATCCTGTAGGTTCATGCTCTACAACATTCGCAGAGTACGACCCTGCCTCACACAGGAAGCGGCGCAGGTCCTAATCCAGGCACTTGTCATCTCCCGTCTGGATTACTGCAACTCGCTGTTGGCTGGGCTCCCTGCCTGTGCCATTAAACCCCTACAACTCATCCAGAACGCCGCAGCCCGTCTGGTGTTCAACCTTCCCAAGTTCTCTCACGTCACCCCGCTCCTCCGCTCTCTCCACTGGCTTCCAGTTGAAGCTCGCATCCGCTACAAGACCATGGTGATTGCCTACGGAGCTGTGAAGGGAACGGCACCTCCATACCTTCAGGCTCTGATCAGGCCCTACACCCAAACAAGGGCACTGCGTTCATCCACCACTGGCCTGCTGGCCCCCCTACCTCTGAGGAAGCACAGTTCCCGCTCAGCCCAGTCAAAACTGTTTGCTGCTCTGGCACCCCAATGGTGGAACAAGCTCCCTCACGACGCCAGGACAGCGGAGTCAATCACCACCTTCCGGAGACACCTGAAACCCCACCTCTTTAACCTGTTAGGGCTAGGGGGCAGCATTTGCACGTCTGGATAAAAAAAAATGTACCCGATTTAATCTGGTTACTAATCCTACCCAGTAACTAGAATATGCATATACTTATTATATATGGATAGAAAACACTAAAGTTTCTAAAACTGTTTGAATGGTGTCTGTGAGTATAACAGAACTCATTTGGCAGGCAAAACCCTGAGACATTTTCTGACAGGAAGTGGATACCTGATGTGTTGTATTGACTTTAAACCTATCCCATTGAAAAACACAGGGGTTTAGGAATATTTTGGCACTTCCTATTGCTTCCACTAGATGTCACCAGCCTTTACAAAGTGTTTTGAGTCTTCTGGAGGGAGATCTGACCGAACAAGAGCCATGGAACGATGATGTCCCATTAGACACCTGGCGACGCGAGTTCATGTTGGGTACCCTCGTTCCAATACGTTATAAAAGAGTATGCATTCGTCCACCTTGAATATTATTCATGTTCTGGTTAAAAAAGGCCCTAATGATTTATGCTATACAACGTTTGACATGTTTGAACGAACGGAAATATATTTTTTCCCCTCGTTCATGACGAGAAGTCCGGCTGGCTTAGATCATGTGCTAACAAGACGGAGATTTTTGGACATAAATGATGAGCTTTTTTGAACAAAACTACATTCGTTATGGACCTGTGATACCTGGAAGTGACATCTGATGAAGAGAATCAAAGGTAATGGATTATTTACATAGTATTTTCGATTTTAGATCTCCCCAACATGACGTCTAGTCTGTATCGCAACGCGTATTTTTCTGGGCGCAGTGCTCAGATTATTGCAAAGTGTGATTTCCCAGTAAGGTTATTTTTAAATCTGGCAAGTTGATTGCGTTCAAGAGATGTAAATCTATAATTCTTTAAATGACAATATAATATTTTACCAATGTTTTCTAATTTTAATTATTTAATTTGTGACGCTGACTTGACTGCCGGTTATTGGAGGGAAACGATTTCCTCAACATCAATGCCATAGTAAAACGCTGTTTTTGGATATAAATATGAACTTGATAGAACTAAAAATGCATGCATTGTCTAACATAATGTCCTAGGAGTGTCATCTGATGGAGATTGTAAAAGGTTAGTGCATCATTTTAGCTGGTTTTATGGTTTTGGTGACCCTGTCTTTGAATTGACAAAACATTACACACAACTCTTGTAAATGTACTGTCCTAACATACTCTAAATTTATGCTTTCGCCGTAAAACCTTTTTGAAATCGTAAAACGTGGTTAGATTAAGGAGATGTTTATCTTTCAAAGGGTGTAAAATAGTTGTATTTTTGAAAAATTTGAATTTTGACATTTATTTGGATTCAAATTTGCCGCTCTTGAAATGCACCTGCTGTTGATGGAGTGCACCACGGGTGGCACGCTAGCGTCCCACCTAGCCCATAGAGGTTAAGGAATACCTAGGATAGGATAAAGTAATCCTTCTAACCCCCCCCCCCCCTTAAAATATTTAGATGCACTATTGTAAAGTGGTTGTTCCACTGGATATCATAAGGTGAATGCACCATTTTGTAAGTCGCTCTGGATAAGAGCGTCTGCTAAATGACTTAAATGTAATTGTAATGTAATCTGGAACAGTGTTGTATTTTCCTTTCCTGTATTCTACTGCAAAGGTGAACTCTTGCAACCGTAGAGCCCATCTGATAAGTCTGGTGCTTGGTTTGTTGGTCTTGAACACCCACACAAGGGAGGAATGGTCAGTGACCACAGTGAAGTGTCTTCCCTCCAGGTAGTACCTCCACTTTTCCAAAGCCCAGACAACTGCGAGGCACTCTTGCTCGGTTGTGGAGTAGTTCCGTTCTGCTCCATTCAATGTTCGACTGGCGAACGCTAGCACTTCTTCAATGCCAAGTCCAGTCTGTTGGACTAGAACAGCACCAAGTCCAACATCACTTGCATCAGTGTAAACAACAAAAGGGCAATCAAAGTTGGGATGACCCAAAATGGGAGGTGTGACGAGGTGTCGTTTCAGGGTTTCAAAAGAGGTCTGGCACTCTGCCGTCCATCGGAATTTCGCACCTTTTCGCTTCAATGCGTTGAGGGGTTCTGCCACCTGGGAGAAGTTCAACACAAACCGATGGTACCATCCAGCCATCCCAAGGAACCGTTGAAGGGCCTTGAGTGTGGTTGGGACAGGGAAATCTTGTACCGCCTTGGTCTTTTCGGGATCCACATGAGTGCCGTCAAAAGACAATATGGCCAAGGAACTTCAGGGAGGTTTGGCAGAAGTTGCTCTTCTTCATGTTCAATGTCAGACCAGCTTCCCTTAGCTTGTCCAACACTGCTTGAAGATCTTGAAAATGTTGTTCTCTGGTCTGGGAGTAGATAATTATATCGTCCAGGTAGACGAAACAGATCTTCCCTTTGAGCTCACCTAACGCAATCTCCATGAGTCTTTGGAAAGTGGCAGGTGCATTCTTTAATCCAAAAGGCATCACCTTAAAGGAAAACAAGCCCTCAGCACAGACAAAAGCAGTCTTGTCCTTGCTTTCCTGGTCCATCTCAACCTGCCAATAGCCACTATTGAGGTCAAGGGTAGTGAACACAACCGCGCCAGACAATGACTCCAGGATCTCTTGGATGGTGGGAAGAGGATAGGCATCAGTCTGGGAAACCTTGTTGGTCTTCCTATAGTCCACACAAAATCTAAGACCACCGGTCTTTTTTGGGATGAGGACAACAGGAGCAGCCCAGGGAGAGGATGAACGTTCAATTATATTTTGTGTCAACATATCATTAATGAGTCCTTTTTGGATGATTAGCTTTGCTGGGGACAAACGATATGGCTTCTGCTTGATCGGCATTTCCTGTGTAAGGAATATTTTGTGCTTCAGGAGCCCGGTACGTCCCAGCTTTGAAGTACATACATCAGCGTTATTCTGCAGCTGTTCCAACAGCCTTAACTCCTCTGGCTGTTCCAGCTGAGCTCTTCTCACAGCCTGTAAAAGGAGATCATCAGAAGGATTATCGAGGGTTAGTGGTACCGGAGCAATGGCAGAGAAGACTGCCACATTTGGACCCCAATCATGTAACTTTGTAGCTTCTGACTGGAAGAAATGCTTCTTGCTCGGATTGTATGGAAACCAGTAGCAATTGTGTGCGATATCAATCTGGACACCACTGAAGTACATGAAATCAATTCCCAACACAACAGGAAAAGCAAGGTTCTTGGTTTGTAGGATAACAGAAGGAATCATATAGGAGTGGTTACACAGGTGGAACTCTACCTCACTCCATCCAAGTGGTCGTTTAGCCTCACCATCAGCCAGATAGAGTGGACCTTCTGTCCACGGCTTCAAGTTGTAGTGTAGACCTTTAACCTCCTTCCACAGTTTCTCATTGAGCAGTGTGTAGGATGACCCGGTGTCCAGGATGGCTCTTCCTGTCCATGGCCCTATGGACAGGGGTAACACCAATTGGTGCGGTATTAACTGAAAGGAAGGGGATGTCGATGGGGCGGCGTAGGCAGTGACACTTGGGGTTTCATCTCTGGTCAAAGCACCCAGAGTAGGATGGTCGTTCCTGCGAAGGGAGTTAGGTGTGTTTGCCTGTTGTGATTTGTGGTTTCTGGAAGGGTTTACTTGATATGGTCTTGGACATGTAGCTGAAGAATGTCCCTTTTGGCTACATCTCCAACAGAACATGGGAGGGGTTTTGGCTGGAGACTGTGGCTGTTGTTGATGGTCTGGCTTGGGTAACGGTTTGGGTGTCTGTTTCTTTCTCTGTTCATATTGCTGTTGGCATTCTCTGTCCTTCTCGAACTGCTGTCCCAGGCGAACCAGTCCATCAACAGTGGTGACTCTTTCTCTGAGTTGACTGGCTAGTAGTGGGTTGATGTTCTTCAAGATCAATTTAATGACCTCTTCCTCCTCAATACCAGGTTTCCACCTTCTGCACAGGGAGTGGTAACCGTATGCAAAGTCACGGATACTCTCCTTCTCTCTTTGCACTCGATTAAAGACTCTGTCTGCCAGCTCATCTGTGTAGTCCTCAGACAGAAATGCAGAGGAAAACTTGGCCTCAAAGTCAGCCCAGGAGGTAGTGGTGAGACGTGCCACATCCCACCAGTCTCGAGCTGTACCATGCAACACATTCCTCAATGTGGCAAGGAGTTCTTCGTCAGCCAGGGGATTGAGGGCAAGAAAGTCACGACATCTTTCCAGATACATTAGCGGATCAGGACTGTCATCTTTTTTCCCAAAGGTGGGAAATTGCAATTTAATGGGCATCGCCCCCACATGACGTCTACTCAAATCACCATGAACAAAAGAGCTAGGAGGGATTGAGGAAGTAGAGGGTGAGGGAGTTATCGGACCATGAAAATGAACACCAGGATGCATGGTGGATTGCATCCTGTAAGGGGTGGCTGCAGCATGGCCTTGTCTTAGCTGTTCTGAGGTGCCAGCTTGGCCCTCAGTGGTCTGAACAGAAGTGGACACCAGAGAAGCTCTGTGCAAGGAGTTGTGCCTAATGGAGGCCATGTCAACAGACACGTCAGCCAACATTTTAACACAATTAGAAAGCTCTTTCTGCAAGTGGTCTACAGTGTTAACCAGAGGAGAAAAAACTGAATTAACGTCCTTGAGAACCTCAGTGTGATGATGTTGCAAGCGCCACTGGAGAGTGGCAGTGAGTTGGGTTTGTTGGTAGTCAAACTGCCTGTCCATGGCACCAGTAACATCCCGTCTTCCACTCTCACTGAGCTCTGTCAGTGTGTGGGTTAGAGTGCTCAGTGAGTTCCTGAATTCCATGGCACTCTGTTGTTGCTCTTCACTCAGACATTTGAATTTATGGTGGATTAGAGTTTGGAGATGTTGTTGAGTCCGACGAATATCAAGGATGTCACCTTGAAGTTGTAAGACTACAACCTCTGGAGATAAACCAGACAATGGAGGAAGGTTGGGCGTCAGAGGGAAGGCTAGCTCAGTACTTCCACACAGATCCATGTCAATAAGGGAGTAGCTGGTTAGACCTCCTGTGGCCTGTGGTCCAGACCGAGCCTTCAGATTCCCAGGGCTCTGGCCCAAATCAACTCCATTGACATTATGATTTGTATTGTCGGCTCGATGGTCAGACTGGCCCTGTGTATTCCCATTGACAGGTATGATATGGATGAGCACATTTTCTTGGGGTGAATCCATTGTTTTAATTCCACACAAAAGATTTGCTTTGGTTATTTCTCAATGTTGAGGTCCCATCTGGGGTGCCATATTTTATGTAACGGTTTTGACTTGAGGTTATAATTTATAGGGGTGCCAGGTAGGTTGTGCCTACCAGAGAAAATATTAGTTTCTCCTTTTAGTTTGATAGGGAATGAGTCCCATCTGGTCCGTCAAGTCTACACCAATACAAAGGACTCATGTAAAAGTCAGGATGGAAATACACTTTTCATAAACCCTTAAAACAATGGAAATAACTTCAAAACAACTGTATTCTTTTGCGTGGTTGTATTAACAACCTAAATGATCACACACACACACAACAATATAACAATAATGAGCTTTAAACAGCTCTGGTTCCTCCAGAAATGTCCTGTACCTCGGGCCTAAAAAGAGTCCAGCCCGGTAAACAAGTTCAGGGAACTCAAGTGACCTTAGTCACGCAATGGTTGTCCGTTCATACAGTGTAGCGTAAACCCAGTGTCAATCATACAATGAAAAGAACAAATATTTTACCACACATTTCAATAAATCCTCAACTACAACTAACTACCTAAATCATCACAGTATACATCACACCAAAACAAATGAAATACCGTATACAAAAAAGGTTGTAGTCCGTCGGTCAGTCAGAGAAGCCAATCCACCGACAGATCTCCAGCGGAGAAAGGCCACGAAAACCAACGGAGAGGTGTAGTCCACAGATGCAAGAGTGGAGCCGACCTTGGGTAGATTTTCTATTAGGCTACACAAAGCACACTTTTAAAGCAGCACAACAAACGGAAGAGAGACGCTTCAGAACTGAGGGTCGAACACATCCTCATTCATGTTTCCATCACAACTCCTCTTTTGCACAGCTGATGCTGGCTATTTAATTGGGAATTAAAGGGGAAGCGCCCTATTGGAAGAAGCACTAATTAATTGAGAATTAAAGGGAAAGCGCCCTATTGGACGGTTCAGAAACATTCAGGGCCGTCACACACCCCCTCCCCTGGAAAAAGCCGACCATTGCCCTGGAAGGCACATCTTGGTCGGGGAAACCGAGAAAGGTCTCTTCATCACTTTCCTCTTCAAAGATCTCCAGGACCTTGCGGCGCTCAATCTCCTCCAATTCGTCAGCTGAGGGGTAACAGGCCTTAAGGCGTGAGACATGGACAACGCGCATATCTTCACCTGTGTCCTCTTTCACCACTCGATAGTTCAAAGGGCCTCTCTGCTCCACAATCCTATATGGTCCTTGCCATTTAGGAGCGAGCTTGGCCGAGAAGAATTGTTCAGCTTTTGAATAAGGATGAGAGCGAAGCCACACCCGATCACGAAGCTGGAACTGCATGTCTCGTCTCTTCTTATCATAATTTCTCTTCTGCCTGAGTCGAGCCTGGATCATGTTCTTTGAGACAAGAGCTCTCAAGTCGTGGAGATGGACTACCTGGTCATAGCAAGCAGCGTCTGGAGTAACCTGCTGGGGCTGTAGCACCATCTCCAAGGGTCCTCGGAGGGGACGACTCAGGTTCAGCTCTGCAGGTGTGACTCCAGTGGACTCTTGCACAGCAGAATTCAGGGCAAATCGAAACTCGTGAAGGTGCTTGTCCCAGTGTTTGTGCTGGGTCCCTACATAGGAAGCAACCATTGTCTTCAAGGTTCGATTAACTCTCTCAGTGAGGTTGGTCTGTGGGTGATAAGCCGTGGTCAACTTCTGTCTCAGGTTCCATCTTTGGCAGGTCTCCTCAAAGAGATCAGAGACGAATTGGGAACCTCGATCAGACAGGATGTAATCAGGCACTCCCCAGCGAGTCAGGATCTCTTTCGTAAGGATGTTAGAGACTGTCCTTGCTGTGGCCTGACGCAGGGCAAAGAGCTCCACCCACTTGGAATAGTAATCAACAAAAACAAGCATGTACACATTCTGATTGGAGCTTCTAGGAAATGGACCCATCAAATCCACTCCTAACATTTCCCAAGGTCGGGTAATCACAGTTTGCTGCAACTTGCCAGCAGGCTTTCTACCTTCTGGTTTGTACATTTGACAAACCTGACAGTTTCGGATGTGTGACTTTACATCCATGCTCAGATGTGGCCAGTACAGTAATGCTTGCAACCGCTTGTAGGTTTTGAACCTGCCCAAATGACCAGCTAACGGGTCTTCATGGAAATGTTGAAGCAGTTGAAGGCGTAGAGTTTCAGGTATGTACATTTGGTATAGTGTTCTGTGAGGTAGTTGTACAACTCGGTAGACTTTGTCTTCAATGATGGTCAGCTTGGTGGTAGGATTGACCATCTTTTCTCTATCTTCCAGGATAGTCTGGTACAAAGCCTGTACTTCTGGATCATCCTGTTGGGCTTTCCAAATGGCCTCATCAGAGATGGGAAAGTCAGTTTTGGGTGAGTCTCGACTGCTTGACAGGACAGTAGCACATGTAAGATGAGGGCCACCATTACCACCAGCAGGAGCTCTGGATAAGGCATCTGGAATCATCATCATCTCACTTGGCTCTGTCATATCCTCACATGGTCTCTCCTATCATTGCTATGCAGACGACACACAATTAATCTTCTCCTTTCCCCCTTCTGATAACCAGGCGGCGAATCGCATCTCTGCATGTCTGTCAGACATATCAGTGTGGATGACGGATCACCAGCTCAAGCTGAACCTCGGCAAGACGGAGCTGCTCTTCCTCCCGGGGAAGGACTGCCCGTTCCATGATCTCGCCATCACGGTTGACAACTCCCTTGTGTCCTCCTCCCAGAGTGCTAAGAACCTTGGCGTGATCCTGGACAACACCCTGTCGTTCTCCACTAACATCAAGGCGGTGACCCGATCCTGTAGGTTCATGCTCTACAACATTCGCAGAGTACGACCCTGCCTCACACAGGAAGCGGCGCAGGTCCTAATCCAGGCACTTGTCATCTCCCGTCTGGATTACTGCAACTCGCTGTTGGCTGGGCTCCCTGCCTGTGCCATTAAACCCCTACAACTCATCCAGAACGCCGCAGCCCGTCTGGTGTTCAACCTTCCCAAGTTCTCTCACGTCACCCCGCTCCTCCGCTCTCTCCACTGGCTTCCAGTTGAAGCTCGCATCCGCTACAAGACCATGGTGATTGCCTACGGAGCTGTGAAGGGAACGGCACCTCCATACCTTCAGGCTCTGATCAGGCCCTACACCCAAACAAGGGCACTGCGTTCATCCACCACTGGCCTGCTGGCCCCCCTACCTCTGAGGAAGCACAGTTCCCGCTCAGCCCAGTCAAAACTGTTCGCTGCTCTGGCACCCCAATGGTGGAACAAGCTCCCTCACGACGCCAGGACAGCGGAGTCAATCACCACCTTCCGGAGACACCTGAAACCCCACCTCTTTAACCTGTTAGGGCTAGGGGGCAGCATTTGCACGTCTGGATAAAAAAAATGTACCCGATTTAACCTCTCTAGGCTAGGCGGGACGAATTCGTCCCACCTACGTAACAGCCAGTGTAATCCAGTGGCGCGATTTTCAAAACGTTAAAAATCCTATTACTTCAATTTCTCAAACATATGACTATTTTACAGCCATTTAAAGATAAGACTCTCGTTAATCTAACCACACTGTCCGATTTCAAAAAGGCTTTACAACGAAAGCAAAACATTAGATTATGTCAGCAGAGTACCAAGCCAGAAATAATCAGACACCCATTTTTCAAGCCAGCATATAATGTCACCAAAACCCAGAAGACAGCTAAATGCAGCACTCACCTTTGATGATCTTCATCAGATGACAACCCTAGGACATTGTTATACAATACATGCATGTTTTGTTCAATCAAGTTCATATTTATATCAAAAACCAGCTTTTTACATTAGCATGTGACGTTCAGAACTAGCATACCCCCCGCAAACTTCCGGGGAATTCGCTAACATTTTACTAAATTACTCACGATAAACGTTCACAAAAAGCATAACAATTATTTTAAGAATTATAGATACAGACCTCTATGCACTCGATATGTCCGATTTTAAAATAGCTTTTTGGTGAAAGCACATTTTGCAATATTCTAAGTACATAGCCCAGGCATCACGGGCTCGCTATTTAGACACCCGGCAAGTTTAGCACTCACCATAATCATATTTACTATTATAAAAATGTCATTACCTTTTGTTGTCTTCGTCAGAATGCACACCCAGGACAGCTACTTCAATAACAAATGTTGGTTTGGTCCAAAATAATCCATCGTTATATCCGAATAGCGGCGTTTTGTTCGTGCGTTCCAGACACTATCCGAAATAGTAAAGAAGTGTCACGCGCTTGGCGCAATTCCTGACAATAAAATTCAAAGTATTCCATTACCGTACGTCGAAGCATGTCAATCGCTGTTTAAAATCAATTTTTACGTCATTTGTCTCGTAGAAAAGCGATAATATTCCGACAGGGAATCTCCTTTTCGGCAAACAGAGGAAAAAATCCCAAAGGCGGGGGCGGTCGGGGTCACGCGCATAAGCTAGTGTCTCTTGATGGGCCACTTGAGAAAGGCGATAATGTGTTTCAGCCTGGGGCTGGAATGACGACATTCTGTTTTTTCCCGGGCTCTGAGAGCCTATGGAAGACGTGGGAAGTGTCACGTTAGAGCAGAGATCCTTAGTAAATGATAGAGATGGAAAAGAAGTTCAACAAATGGTCAGACAGGCCACTTCCTGTAAAGGAATCTCTCAGGTTTTGACCTGCCATTTGAGTTCTGTTATACTCACAGACACCATTCAAACAGTTTTAGAAAATGTAGGGTGTTTTCTATCCATATGTAATAAGTATATGCATATTCTAGTTACTGAGTAGGAGTGGTAACCAGATTAAATCGGGTATGTTTTTTATCCAGCCGTGTCAATGCTGCCCCCTAGCCCTAACAGGTTAATCTGGTTACTAATCCTACCCAGTAACTAGAATATGCATATACTTATTATATATGGATAGAAAACACTAAAGTTTCTAAAAAACTGTTTGAATGGTGTCTGTGAGTATAACAGAACTCATTTGGCAGGCAAAACCCTGAGACATTTTCTGACAGGAAGTGGATACCTGATGTGTTGTATTGACTTTAAACCTATCCCATTGAAAAACACAGGGGCTTAGGAATATTTTGGCACTTCCTATTGCTTCCACTAGATGTCACCAGCCTTTACAAAGTGTTTTGAGTCTTCTGGAGGGAGATCTGACCGAACAAGAGCCATGGAACGATGATGTCCCATTAGACACCTGGCGACGCGAGTTCATGTTGGGTACCCTCGTTCCAATACGTTATAAAAGAGTATGCATTCGTCCACCTTGAATATTATTCATGTTCTGGTTAAAAAAGGCCCTAATGATTTATGCTATACAACGTTTGACATGTTTGAACGAACGGAAATATATTTTTTCCCCTCGTTCATGACGAGAAGTCCGGCTGGCTTAGATCATGTGCTAACAAGACGGAGATTTTTGGACATAAATGAGCTTTTTTGAACAAAACTACATTCGTTATGGACCTGTGATACCTGGAAGTGACATCTGATGAAGAGAATCAAAGGTAATGGATTATTTACATAGTATTTTCAATTTTAGATCTCCCCAACATGACGTCTAGTCTGTATCGCAACGCGTATTTTTCTGGGCGCAGTGCTCAGATTATTGCAAAGTGTGATTTCCCAGTAAGGTTATTTTTAAATCTGGCAAGTTGATTGCGTTCAAGAGATGTAAATCTTTAATTCTTTAAATGACAATATAATATTTTACCAATGTTTTCTAATTTTAATTATTTAATTTGTGACGCTGACTTGACTGCCGGTTATTGGAGGGAAACGATTTCCTCAACATCAATGCCATAGTAAAACGCTGTTTTTGGATATAAATATGAACTTGATAGAACTAAAAATGCATGCATTGTCTAACATAATGTCCTAGGAGTGTCATCTGATGGAGATTGTAAAAGGTTAGTGCATCATTTTAGCTGGTTTTATGGTTTTGGTGACCCTGTCTTTGAATTGACAAAACATTACACACAACTCTTGTAAATGTACTGTCCTAACATACTCTAAATTTATGCTTTCGCCGTAAAACCTTTTTGAAATCGTAAAACGTGGTTAGATTAAGGAGATGTTTATCTTTCAAAGGGTGTAAAATAGTTGTATTTTTGAAAAATTTGAATTTTGACATTTATTTGGATTCAAATTTGCCGCTCTTGAAATGCACCTGCTGTTGATGGAGTGCACCACGGGTGGCACGCTAGCGTCCCACCTAGCCCATAGAGGTTAAGGAATACCTAGGTTAGGATAAAGTAATCCTTCTAACCCCCCCCCCCTTAAAATATTTAGATGCACTATTGTAAAGTGGTTGTTCCACTGGATATCATAAGGTGAATGCACCATTTTGTAAGTCGCTCTGGATAAGAGCGTCTGCTAAATGACTTAAATGTAATTGTAATGTAATCTGGAACAGTGTTGTATTTTCCTTTCCTGTATTCTACTGCAAAGGTGAACTCTTGCAACCGTAGAGCCCATCTGATAAGTCTGGTGCTTGGTTTGTTGGTCTTGAACACCCACACAAGGGAGGAATGGTCAGTGACCACAGTGAAGTGTCTTCCCTCCAGGTAGTACCTCCACTTTTCCAAAGCCCAGACAACTGCGAGGCACTCTTGCTCGGTTGTGGAGTAGTTCCGTTCTGCTCCATTCAATGTTCGACTGGCGAACGCTAGCACTTCTTCAATGCCAAGTCCAGTCTGTTGGACTAGAACAGCACCAAGTCCAACATCACTTGCATCAGTGTAAACAACAAAAGGGCAATCAAAGTTGGGATGACCCAAAATGGGAGGTGTGACGAGGTGTCGTTTCAGGGTTTCAAAAGAGGTCTGGCACTCTGCCGTCCATCGGAATTTCGCACCTTTTCGCTTCAATGCGTTGAGGGGTTCTGCCACCTGGGAGAAGTTCAACACAAACCGATGGTACCATCCAGCCATCCCAAGGAACCGTTGAAGGGCCTTGAGTGTGGTTGGGACAGGGAAATCTTGTACCGCCTTGGTCTTTTCGGGATCCACATGAGTGCCGTCAAAAGACACAATATGGCCAAGGAACTTCAGGGAGGTTTGGCAGAAGTTGCTCTTCTTCATGTTCAATGTCAGACCAGCTTCCCTTAGCTTGTCCAACACTGCTTGAAGATCTTGAAAATGTTGTTCTCTGGTCTGGGAGTAGATAATTATATCGTCCAGGTAGACGAAACAGATCTTCCCTTTGAGCTCACCTAACGCAATCTCCATGAGTCTTTGGAAAGTGGCAGGTGCATTCTTTAATCCAAAAGGCATCACCTTAAAGGAAAACAAGCCCTCAGCACAGACAAAAGCAGTCTTGTCCTTGCTTTCCTGGTCCATCTCAACCTGCCAATAGCCACTATTGAGGTCAAGGGTAGTGAACACAACCGCGCCAGACAATGACTCCAGGATCTCTTGGATGGTGGGAAGAGGATAGGCATCAGTCTGGGAAACCTTGTTGGTCTTCCTATAGTCCACACAAAATCTAAGACCACCGGTCTTTTTTGGGATGAGGACAACAGGAGCAGCCCAGGGAGAGGATGAACGTTCAATTATATTTTGTGTCAACATATCATTAATGAGTCCTTTTTGGATGATTAGCTTTGCTGGGGACAAACGATATGGCTTCTGCTTGATCGGCATTTCCTGTGTAAGGAATATTTTGTGCTTCAGGAGCCCGGTACGTCCCAGCTTTGAAGTACATACATCAGCGTTATTCTGCAGCTGTTCCAACAGCCTTAACTCCTCTGGCTGTTCCAGCTGAGCTCTTCTCACAGCCTGTAAAAGGAGATCATCAGAAGGATTATCGAGGGTTAGTGGTACCGGAGCAATGGCAGAGAAGACTGCCACATTTGGACCCCAATCATGTAACTTTGTAGCTTCTGACTGGAAGAAATGCTTCTTGCTCGGATTGTATGGAAACCAGTAGCAATTGTGTGCGATATCAATCTGGACACCACTGAAGTACATGAAATCAATTCCCAACACAACAGGAAAAGCAAGGTTCTTGGTTTGTAGGATAACAGAAGGAATCATATAGGAGTGGTTACACAGGTGGAACTCTACCTCACTCCATCCAAGTGGTCGTTTAGCCTCACCATCAGCCAGATAGAGTGGACCTTCTGTCCACGGCTTCAAGTTGTAGTGTAGACCTTTAACCTCCTTCCACAGTTTCTCATTGAGCAGTGTGTAGGATGACCCGGTGTCCAGGATGGCTCTTCCTGTCCATGGCCCTATGGACAGGGGTAACACCAATTGGTGCGGTATTAACTGAAAGGAAGGGGATGTCGATGGGGCGGCGTAGGCAGTGACACTTGGGGTTTCATCTCTGGTCAAAGCACCCAGAGTAGGATGGTCGTTCCTGCGAAGGGAGTTAGGTGTGTTTGCCTGTTGTGATTTGTGGTTTCTGGAAGGGTTTACTTGATATGGTCTTGGACATGTAGCTGAAGAATGTCCCTTTTGGCTACATCTCCAACAGAACATGGGAGGGGTTTTGGCTGGAGACTGTGGCTGTTGTTGATGGTCTGGCTTGGGTAACGGTTTGGGTGTCTGTTTCTTTCTCTGTTCATATTGCTGTTGGCATTCTCTGTCCTTCTCGAACTGCTGTCCCAGGCGAACCAGTCCATCAACAGTGGTGACTCTTTCTCTGAGTTGACTGGCTAGTAGTGGGTTGATGTTCTTCAAGATCAATTTAATGACCTCTTCCTCCTCAATACCAGGTTTCCACCTTCTGCACAGGGAGTGGTAACCGTATGCAAAGTCACGGATACTCTCCTTCTCTCTTTGCACTCGATTAAAGACTCTGTCTGCCAGCTCATCTGTGTAGTCCTCAGACAGAAATGCAGAGGAAAACTTGGCCTCAAAGTCAGCCCAGGAGGTAGTGGTGAGACGTGCCACATCCCACCAGTCTCGAGCTGTACCATGCAACACATTCCTCAATGTGGCAAGGAGTTCTTCGTCAGCCAGGGGATTGAGGGCAAGAAAGTCACGACATCTTTCCAGATACATTAGCGGATCAGGACTGTCATCTTTTTTCCCAAAGGTGGGAAATTGCAATTTAATGGGCATCGCCCCCACATGACGTCTACTCAAATCACCATGAACAAAAGAGCTAGGAGGGATTGAGGAAGTAGAGGGTGAGGGAGTTATCGGACCATGAAAATGAACACCAGGATGCATGGTGGATTGCATCCTGTAAGGGGTGGCTGCAGCATGGCCTTGTCTTAGCTGTTCTGAGGTGCCAGCTTGGCCCTCAGTGGTCTGAACAGAAGTGGACACCAGAGAAGCTCTGTGCAAGGAGTTGTGCCTAATGGAGGCCATGTCAACAGACACGTCAGCCAACATTTTAACACAATTAGAAAGCTCTTTCTGCAAGTGGTCTACAGTGTTAACCAGAGGAGAAAAAACTGAATTAACGTCCTTGAGAACCTCAGTGTGATGATGTTGCAAGCGCCACTGGAGAGTGGCAGTGAGTTGGGTTTGTTGGTAGTCAAACTGCCTGTCCATGGCACCAGTAACATCCCGTCTTCCACTCTCACTGAGCTCTGTCAGTGTGTGGGTTAGAGTGCTCAGTGAGTTTCTGAATTCCATGGCACTCTGTTGTTGCTCTTCACTCAGACATTTGAATTTATGGTGGATTAGAGTTTGGAGATGTTGTTGAGTCCGACGAATATCAAGGATGTCACCTTGAAGTTGTAAGACTACAACCTCTGGAGATAAACCAGACAATGGAGGAAGGTTGGGCGTCAGAGGGAAGGCTAGCTCAGTACTTCCACACAGATCCATGTCAATAAGGGAGTAGCTGGTTAGACCTCCTGTGGCCTGTGGTCCAGACCGAGCCTTCAGATTCCCAGGGCTCTGGCCCAAATCAACTCCATTGACATTATGATTTGTATTGTCGGCTCGATGGTCAGACTGGCCCTGTGTATTCCCATTGACAGGTATGATATGGATGAGCACATTTTCTTGGGGTGAATCCATTGTTTTAATTCCACACAAAAGATTTGCTTTGGTTATTTCTCAATGTTGAGGTCCCATCTGGGGTGCCATATTTTATGTAACGGTTTTGACTTGAGGTTATAATTTATAGGGGTGCCAGGTAGGTTGTGCCTACCAGAGAAAATATTAGTTTCTCCTTTTAGTTTGATAGGGAATGAGTCCCATCTGGTCCGTCAAGTCTACACCAATACAAAGGACTCATGTAAAAGTCAGGATGGAAATACACTTTTCATAAACCCTTAAAACAATGGAAATAACTTCAAAACAACTGTATTCTTTTGCGTGGTTGTATTAACAACCTAAATGATCACACACACACACACACACACAACAATATAACAATAATGAGCTTTAAACAGCTCTGGTTCCTCCAGAAATGTCCTGTACCTCGGGCCTAAAAAGAGTCCAGCCCGGTAAACAAGTTCAGGGAACTCAAGTGACCTTAGTCACGCAATGGTTGTCCGTTCATACAGTGTAGCGTAAACCCAGTGTCAATCATACAATGAAAAGAACAAATATTTTACCACACATTTCAATAAATCCTCAACTACAACTAACTACCTAAATCATCACAGTATACATCACACCAAAACAAATGAAATACCGTATACAAAAAAGGTTGTAGTCCGTCGGTCAGTCAGAGAAGCCAATCCGCCGACAGATCTCCAGCGGAGAAAGGCCACGAAAACCAACGGAGAGGTGTAGTCCACAGATGCAAGAGTGGAGCCGACCTTGGGTAGATTTTCTATTAGGCTACACAAAGCACACTTTTAAAGCAGCACAACAAACGGAAGAGAGACGCTTCAGAACTGAGGGTCGAACACATCCTCATTCATGTTTCCATCACAACTCCTCTTTTGCACAGCTGATGCTGGCTATTTAATTGGGAATTAAAGGGGAAGCGCCCTATTGGAAGAAGCACTAATTAATTGAGAATTAAAGGGAAAGCGCCCTATTGGAAGGAGAAGCACTGAGACGGTTCAGAAACATTCAGGGCCGTCACAACGTGTAGGTGTCACAGAAAACAAACCTGGAATTTTCCGAATCAGACCAACCAGCTCTTTCCGCCCATCAACAGGTAGCTGAGTAAAAGGGCTATCCAAAATATCCAGTGTCTCTGAATTTTTCAATCTACCCTGCAGTATGCAATCATCGGGACCAGGAACATTTTCGTCCTCATGCACAGACCTAGTATTACAAGAACCAAGGGAAGTAACGGTATCAGCCAAACGAACAGTTTTACCATCCTCTGTAGACTCCCACTTTCTCATCAGAACATCCTCTTGGAGAAAATAACCATGTGCGACATCTCCCAACTGTTCCACAGGCACAATTTGGTCACGCAACTCTTCTAATGTGGGGTCAGTCCGTGGCGCATTGATTAGATCGGAGCGGAATACAGATAACGGGATAACAGGGAAAACAGTGAGAGACTTCTTTGTGGTATTCTCATTTACCGGAGCAGGGACCGGGTCACCATGGCTCATAGACCGCGTCACTGCACCCGCAGAGAACACCGCTGGGAAACTCTGCGCACTCTCATCAGGAATCCCTACAATTGACGGTTTAGTGGAAACCACTAGAGATGGAAACACGACAGGCCACACACGCTCACCAGCCAAGTTATTCCCAAGGATAACGTCGATACCCTCAATAGGCAACGAAGGACGCACCCCCACAACAACGTCACCTTTCACCAGTCCACAATCCAATATCAGTTTATGCAATGGAACTGACAGATTGTTCAAACCTATTCCCCTAATTAGAACACTATTCCCAGAATCAGTCTCAGCAGAGAAAGGTAACACAGATTCCAACACAAACGATTCCGAGGCACCTGTGTCTCGTAGGATCTTCACTGGCACTAGGTTCTTACTTCCTAACATAGACACAAAACCCTCCGTAATGAAAGGTAAATAGCCTGGGTCAATATGGACTTTCACATGCCCCTGGGCCTGAGACAATGTGTCAGGAGTAAACTGATGTGGAACAGACGCAGCTAACGCCGTAGGCCTAGATTTAACGTTAACCTGTTAGGGCTAGGGGGCAGTATTGACACGGCCGGATAAAAAACATACCCGATTTAATCTGGTTACCACTCCTACCCAGTAACTAGAATATGCATATACTTATTACATATGGATAGAAAACACCCTAAATTTTCTAAAACTGTTTGAATGGTGTCTGTGAGTATAACAGAACTCAAATGGCAGGTCAAAACCTGAGAGATTCCTTTACAGGAAGTGGCCTGTCTGACCATTTCTTGAACTTCTTTTCCATCTCTATCATTTACTAAGGATCTCTGCTCTAACGTGACACTTCCCACGTCTTCCATAGGCTCTCAGAGCCCGGGAAAAAACAGAATGTCGTCATTCCAGCCCCAGGCTGAAACACATTATCGCCTTTCTCAAGTGGCCGATCAAGGGACACTGGGCTTATGCGCGTGACCCCGACCGCCCCCGCCTTTGGGATTTTTTCCTCTGTTTGCCGAAAAGGAGATTCCCTGTCGGAATATTATCGCTTTTCTACGAGAAAAATGTCGTAAAAATTGATTTTAAACAGCGGTTGACATGCTTCGAAGTACGGTAATGGAATATTTAGAATTTTATTGTCACGAATTGCGCCATGCGCGCGACACTTCTTTACTATTTCGGATAGTGTCTGGAACGCACGAACAAAACGCCGCTATTCGGATATAACGATGGATTATTTTGGACCAAACCAACATTTGTTATTGAAGTAGCAGTCCTGGGTGTGCATTCTGACGAAGACAACAAAAGGTAATCAAACTTTTATAATAGTAAATATGATTATGGTGAGTGCTAAACTTGCCGGGTGTCTAAATAGCGAGCCCGTGATGCCTGGGCTATGTACTTAGAATATTGCAAAATGTGCTTTCACCAAAAAGCTATTTTAAAATCGGACATATCGAGTGCATAGAGGAGGTCTGTATCTATAATTCTTAAAATAATTGTTATGCTTTTTGTGAACGTTTATCGTGAGTAATTTAGTAAAATGTTAGCGAATTCCCCGGAAGTTTGCGGGGGGTATGCTAGTTCTGAACGTCACATGCTAATGTAAAAAGCTGGTTTTTGATATAAATATGAACTTGATTGAACAAAACATGCATGTATTGTATAACATAATGTCCTAGGGTTGTCATCTGATGAAGATCATCAAAGGTGAGTGCTGCATTTAGCTGTCTTCTGGGTTTTGGTGACATTATATGCTGGCTTGAAAAATGGGTGTCTGATTATTTCTGGCTTGGTACTCTGCTGACATAATCTAATGTTTTGCTTTCGTTGTAAAGCCTTTTTGAAATCGGACAGTGTGGTTAGATTAACGAGAGTCTTGTCTTTAAATGGCTGTAAAATAGTCATATGTTTGAGAAATTGAAGTAATAGGATTTTTAAGGTTTTGAAAATCGCGCCACAGGCTGGCAGTGGCGTCCCACCTAGCCCATAGAGGTTAACACACGTACTGAATTTACCCCTAGACCTGAGAACCGGACATTCGTTTTTCCAATGACCTGAGCCTTGACAGTAGTGACACTCTTGACCAAAGTCAGTTTTACCACGGGAGTCAGGCTCAACCCTAGTTGAATAAAACTCTGCCCGTGAACCAGAGTATCTCGGTGAGCGAGGCCCAAATCTCTCCGAACGCCCCCACTCACTCCAAGTACGGGGTTCTACAAAAATACTTTTGTGAGTCAAAACATATTCGTCCGCCAAAACCGCAGCTTCAGCGACAGTCTGTACTTTTCGTTCGTTAATATACGTCGCTATATGATCAGGGATTGTGTCCTTAAATTGCTCTAGCATAATCAGATCACACAGCCCTTGAAAAGTCATAACCGCAGAGGCGGAACACCAGCGATTAAACTGTGAAGATAATTTTCGCGCAAACTCAACATGAGTCTGCCTATCATCCCTTTCTAAAGTTCTAAATCGTTGGCAGTAAGCCTCAGGAACCAATTCGTAAATCTGTAACACCGCCCTTTTAACCTTATCATAACTGACACTGTCGGCTACACTAAGAGCTGAATATGCTTCCTGCGCTTTACCAGTCAGCACACACTGCAACATTAAAGTGCGGTCAGAATCAGGCCAACTCCTAGCGTCAGCAACACGCTCAAACAACGAAAATAATGTCTCAGGGTCCTTTTCATTAAACTGAGGCAACAACCGTAAATTCCCAACAATGTCAAATGTGTCCGGGGCACACCCAAAAGAGGAACGACTCCTAAGTAAATCTGCGTCACCTTCCCAGAGCAAACTCTCCCCTGAGAGCTTTCCTTCCCTAACCAACTCTAGTCGCTCTTGTTGCAGCTTGATTTTAGCACGCTCCATATCCTGTTTAAATTCCAATTCCTTCTCATATTTTACACGATCGTGCTCTAGCTGTAACAGAAGCAGCTCTTTCTGCTGTTCAAAAAGAAGACTACTAGGACTAACCGATGGAGCGGTAATTGTAACATATCGGGGAGACGGCGAGTCCTCAGCAGAGGCTGCCCCAGTGGTATCTTCAAGAATACCACTCTCCATCAGATTGGCCTTCAATATTAACCTAATAGAATTTTTTTTACATTTATCACTAATTTCAACCTTGTAGTGTTCAGCAACCTTCAACAGCTGTTCTTTAGTACATACATCTAACAGTTCCTTTGATGGAAAGCGAATGAACTCGTCTACATTAGACGCCATAGTCAAAAAAATTCTCACTCAACCCCTCTACTGAGCACACCAGACCACAACAAGAGAAAATACAAATCACACCGGGCACCACAGAAAAGAGATGAGAAATGGAGCTTCCCCAAAATCTACAATAACTCAACCCTAGTCTTCATGCAGATTTGCGGTGGGTAATTATGCACTGTAGCCCGCTGGCAAGGAAGTAACCCCCCAGCACGCTGGTAGATTCCACCAAGCCACGGATGTGCCCCCGAGACAACTGCTCAGTCCACAGACACCACACAAAAATAACAAACATTAACAATGCCCAACATATTCCAAAATGAAACACGTCACTAAGCCTATCAGGGGAAAAAGGTTATAGCTCCGGGTAGTAAGTTTCACTACCCTATCCAAATCTCCCACCAAGGTACACAGCTGATTGTACTCACCTCAGACCAACGTCCCAACAGCAAGTAGAACAAGCGTTTCCAGGCTAGGCAGGGGCCTGGAAACTAACCAATGTATTCTCTCCAACACAGCACACAAACCAAACAAACAAAGGCAACCAATACTGAGCACCAAACTCAAACTAACAAACAAAGCACCTCAATTTAACATACCGCCACGTTTTCTCCCAAACACAAGTTCAAGATCCCGGATGAGCCCCCACTTGTTACGAACCTGTAAGGGCTGTCTTCAGGAAAGGACCAAAATGCAGCAGAGTTAGTATTCATCCTTCAATTTAATTGGAAAGAACACTATACAAAAACAAAAACAAGGAAACTGACAGCCAACAGTCCTGTCAGGTGCAACCACACTAAACAAGAAACAATTACCCACAAAACCCAAAGGAAAAACATGCTCCTTATGTGTGACTCCCAATCAGCAGCAACGAGCACCACCTGTGCCTGATTGGGAGCCACACACATGGCCCAAAACAAAGAAATACCAAAACATAGAAAAAGGAACATAGAACGCCCACCCAATGTAACACCCTGGCCTAACCAAAATAAAGAACAAAAACCCCTCTCTATGGCCAGAGCGTTACAGAACCGGCTCTGAGTTCACAACAAAAGGGAGACAACGTGGAGACAAGGAGTATCAAAATATATATTTATTAACTAAAATAACTAAATAATTAACAATGGCGTGTGTGTAATCAGTAGTGTAAGTGAGTGTTTTGCATACCTGAATGTAATAATGCAGGGTGTTGAAAGGTGCCAAAGGAAATAACCAAAAAGCCACAAAACTACACAACCAAAATCAAAAAAGTGTCTGCATGGAGAGAGTCCTCTCAATAACTGTGGAAGAGGTCTCTTTATCCTGGGACACAGCTGGGCCCAGGTGCTTCCCATTTAGCTGACGACCCTTCCAACTCCGCCCACCGGCATCCTAACAAGGAAACAAGAACAGAGAGAATACGGCAGACAGAGTGGGAGGGTCGTCACACACCCCCCCATAAAACCGGGGACCAACAAGGGCCCCGGAACAACGTACCAGCCTCTGCGTCCCAAATTGACACAGGCCTCTGCGTCCCAAATTGACACAGGCCTCTGCGTCCCAAATTGACACAGGCCTCTGCGTCCCAAATTGACACAGGCCTCTGCGTCCCAAATTGACACAGGCCTCTGCGTCCCAAATTGACACAGGCCTCTGCGTCCCAAATTGACACAGGCCTCTGCGTCCCAAATTGACACAGGCCTCTGCGTCCCAAATTGACACAGGCCTCTGCGTCCCAAATTGACGAGAGGTTACATGTTCACCTTCCACTTGCCCCAGCCAACCTCCTTCTCCCCAGACCTCAGCAACCTTTGTGCACAGGAAGCAACATTTAAGAGGAAAGGAGAACACAAGACCAGGAGGGAACAGACAGGAAAGTTAGAACATGATAAAACCAAACAATGGTCAGTCACATAACATTCAGGAACAGGGCGCACAAGAGACCACATCAGCTACAAACGCAAACAACATCTTCCAACGGTTCATAGTCACTTCTCAACGGTTGTCATTTCCCAACGATTCATAGTCACTCCAATGATTCATAGTGACTCCAACGATTCATAGTGACTCCAACGATTCATAGTGACTCCAACGATTCATAGTGACTCCAACGATTCATAGTCACTAAACTCATAACCGAATACGAGTACAGACCAGAGGGTGTAATAAAGGCAAAAATGTCATGTGCCCTACTCGTCAGTGGCACCTGCCAATAGCACAATAACAGGTCAAATTTGCACAAACAGCTGCGCCGACTTGATCAACGCAGTCCTCCATCCGAGGAAGAGGAAATTAATCTGGCTTAGTGACTCCGTTTACCTTACGGTGGTCCGTTCCATCCGGTTTACTGACCAAGATACAGGGAGAAGCCCAACTGGAGAAAGAAGGCTCTGCTATCTTACTCTCCAGCATGTACCTGACCTCAGCATCCAGACAACGCAGTTTCTCTACAGAGACTCTATAGAACCGCTGACGAATGGGGTCAGCATCTCCAATGTCAATATTATGCTCTATCAAGTTTGTACGTTGTAACGGTTTTGACTTGAGGTTATAATTTATAGGGGTGCCAGGTAGGTTGTGCCTACCAGAGAAAATATTAGTTTCTCCTTTTAGTTTGATAGGGAATGAGTCCCATCTGGTCCGTCAAGTCTACACCAATACAAAGGACTCATGTAAAAGTCAGGATGGAAATACACTTTTCATAAACCCTTAAAACAATGGAAATAACTTCAAAACAACTGTATTCTTTTGCGTGGTTGTATTAACAACCTAAATGATCACACACACACACAACAATATAACAATAATGAGCTTTAAACAGCTCTGGTTCCTCCAGAAATGTCCTGTACCTCGGGCCTAAAAAGAGTCCAGCCCGGTAAACAAGTTCAGGGAACTCAAGTGACCTTAGTCACGCAATGGTTGTCCGTTCATACAGTGTAGCGTAAACCCAGTGTCAATCATACAATGAAAAGAACAAATATTTTACCACACATTTCAATAAATCCTCAACTACAACTAACTACCTAAATCATCACAGTATACATCACACCAAAACAAATGAAATACCGTATACAAAAAAGGTTGTAGTCCGTCGGTCAGTCAGAGAAGCCAATCCGCCGACAGATCTCCAGCGGAGAAAGGCCACGAAAACCAACGGAGAGGTGTAGTCCACAGATGCAAGAGTGGAGCCGACCTTGGGTAGATTTTCTATTAGGCTACACAAAGCACACTTTTAAAGCAGCACAACAAACGGAAGAGAGACGCTTCAGAACTGAGGGTCGAACACATCCTCATTCATGTTTCCATCACAACTCCTCTTTTGCACAGCTGATGCTGGCTATTTAATTGGGAATTAAAGGGGAAGCGCCCTATTGGAAGAAGCACTAATTAATTGAGAATTAAAGGGAAAGCGCCCTATTGGACGGTTCAGAAACATTCAGGGCCGTCACACACCCCCTCCCCTGGAAAAAGCCGACCATTGCCCTGGAAGGCACATCTTGGTCGGGGAAACCGAGAAAGGTCTCTTCATCACTTTCCTCTTCAAAGATCTCCAGGACCTTGCGGCGCTCAATCTCCTCCAATTCGTCAGCTGAGGGGTAACAGGCCTTAAGGCGTGAGACATGGACAACGCGCATATCTTCACCTGTGTCCTCTTTCACCACTCGATAGTTCAAAGGGCCTCTCTGCTCCACAATCCTATATGGTCCTTGCCATTTAGGAGCGAGCTTGGCCGAGAAGAATTGTTCAGCTTTTGAATAAGGATGAGAGCGAAGCCACACCCGATCACGAAGCTGGAACTGCATGTCTCGTCTCTTCTTATCATAATTTCTCTTCTGCCTGAGTCGAGCATGGATCATGTTCTTTGAGACAAGAGCTCTCAAGTCGTGGAGATGGACTACCTGGTCATAGCAAGCAGCGTCTGGAGTAACCTGCTGGGGCTGTAGCACCATCTCCAAGGGTCCTCGGAGGGGACGACTCAGGTTCAGCTCTGCAGGTGTGACTCCAGTGGACTCTTGCACAGCAGAATTCAGGGCAAATCGAAACTCGTGAAGGTGCTTGTCCCAGTGTTTGTGCTGGGTCCCTACATAGGAAGCAACCATTGTCTTCAAGGTTCGATTAACTCTCTCAGTGAGGTTGGTCTGTGGGTGATAAGCCGTGGTCAACTTCTGTCTCAGGTTCCATCTTTGGCAGGTCTCCTCAAAGAGATCAGAGACGAATTGGGAACCTCGATCAGACAGGATGTAATCAGGCACTCCCCAGCGAGTCAGGATCTCTTTCGTAAGGATGTTAGAGACTGTCCTTGCTGTGGCCTGACGCAGGGCAAAGAGCTCCACCCACTTGGAATAGTAATCAACAAAAACAAGCATGTACACATTCTGATTGGAGCTTCTAGGAAATGGACCCATCAAATCCACTCCTAACATTTCCCAAGGTCGGGTAATCACAGTTTGCTGCAACTTGCCAGCAGGCTTTCTACCTTCTGGTTTGTACATTTGACAAACCTGACAGTTTCGGATGTGTGACTTTACATCCATGCTCAGATGTGGCCAGTACAGTAATGCTTGCAACCGCTTGTAGGTTTTGAACCTGCCCAAATGACCAGCTAACGGGTCTTCATGGAAATGTTGAAGCAGTTGAAGGCGTAGAGTTTCAGGTATGTACATTTGGTATAGTGTTCTGTGAGGTAGTTGTACAACTCGGTAGACTTTGTCTTCAATGATGGTCAGCTTGGTGGTAGGGTTGACCATCTTTTCTCTATCTTCCAGGATAGTCTGGTACAAAGCCTGTACTTCTGGATCATCCTGTTGGGCTTTCCAAATGGCCTCATCAGAGATGGGAAAGTCAGTTTTGGGTGAGTCTCGACTGCTTGACAGGACAGTAGCACATGTAAGATGAGGGCCACCATTACCACCAGCAGGAGCTCTGGATAAGGCATCTGGAATCATCATCATCTCACTTGGCTCTGTCATATCCTCACATGGTCTCTCCTATCATTGCTATGCAGACGACACACAATTAATCTTCTCCTTTCCCCCTTCTGATAACCAGGCGGCGAATCGCATCTCTGCATGTCTGTCAGACATATCAGTGTGGATGACGGATCACCAGCTCAAGCTGAACCTCGGCAAGACGGAGCTGCTCTTCCTCCCGGGGAAGGACTGCCCGTTCCATGATCTCGCCATCACGGTTGACAACTCCCTTGTGTCCTCCTCCCAGAGTGCTAAGAACCTTGGCGTGATCCTGGACAACACCCTGTCGTTCTCCACTAACATCAAGGCGGTGACCCGATCCTGTAGGTTCATGCTCTACAACATTCGCAGAGTACGACCCTGCCTCACACAGGAAGCGGCGCAGGTCCTAATCCAGGCACTTGTCATCTCCCGTCTGGATTACTGCAACTCGCTGTTGGCTGGGCTCCCTGCCTGTGCCATTAAACCCCTACAACTCATCCAGAACGCCGCAGCCCGTCTGGTGTTCAACCTTCCCAAGTTCTCTCACGTCACCCCGCTCCTCCGCTCTCTCCACTGGCTTCCAGTTGAAGCTCGCATCCGCTACAAGACCATGGTGATTGCCTACGGAGCTGTGAAGGGAACGGCACCTCCATACCTTCAGGCTCTGATCAGGCCCTACACCCAAACAAGGGCACTGCGTTCATCCACCACTGGCCTGCTGGCCCCCCTACCTCTGAGGAAGCACAGTTCCCGCTCAGCCCAGTCAAAACTGTTCGCTGCTCTGGCACCCCAATGGTGGAACAAGCTCCCTCACGACGCCAGGACAGCGGAGTCAATCACCACCTTCCGGAGACACCTGAAACCCCACCTCTTTAACCTGTTAGGGCTAGGGGGCAGCATTTGCACGTCTGGATAAAAAAAATGTACCCGATTTAACCTCTCTAGGCTAGGCGGGACGAATTCGTCCCACCTACGTAACAGCCAGTGTAATCCAGTGGCGCGATTTTCAAAACGTTAAAAATCCTATTACTTCAATTTCTCAAACATATGACTATTTTACAGCCATTTAAAGATAAGACTCTCGTTAATCTAACCACACTGTCCGATTTCAAAAAGGCTTTACAACGAAAGCAAAACATTAGATTATGTCAGCAGAGTACCAAGCCAGAAATAATCAGACACCCATTTTTCAAGCCAGCATATAATGTCACCAAAACCCAGAAGACAGCTAAATGCAGCACTCACCTTTGATGATCTTCATCAGATGACAACCCTAGGACATTATTATACAATACATGCATGTTTTGTTCAATCAAGTTCATATTTATATCAAAAACCAGCTTTTTACATTAGCATGTGACGTTCAGAACTAGCATACCCCCCGCAAACTTCCGGGGAATTCGCTAACATTTTACTAAATTACTCACGATAAACGTTCACAAAAAGCATAACAATTATTTTAAGAATTATAGATACAGACCTCTATGCACTCGATATGTCCGATTTTAAAATAGCTTTTTGGTGAAAGCACATTTTGCAATATTCTAAGTACATAGCCCAGGCATCACGGGCTCGCTATTTAGACACCCGGCAAGTTTAGCACTCACCATAATCATATTTACTATTATAAAAATGTCATTACCTTTTGTTGTCTTCGTCAGAATGCACACCCAGGACAGCTACTTCAATAACAAATGTTGGTTTGGTCCAAAATAATCCATCGTTATATCCGAATAGCGGCGTTTTGTTCGTGCGTTCCAGACACTATCCGAAATAGTAAAGAAGTGTCACGCGCTTGGCGCAATTCCTGACAATAAAATTCAAAGTATTCCATTACCGTACGTCGAAGCATGTCAATCGCTGTTTAAAATAAATTTTTACGTCATTTGTCTCGTAGAAAAGCGATAATATTCCGACAGGGAATCTCCTTTTCGGCAAACAGAGGAAAAAATCCCAAAGGCGGGGGCGGTCGGGGTCACGCGCATAAGCTAGTGTCTCTTGATGGGCCACTTGAGAAAGGCGATAATGTGTTTCAGCCTGGGGCTGGAATGACGACATTCTGTTTTTTCCCGGGCTCTGAGAGCCTATGGAAGACGTGGGAAGTGTCACGTTAGAGCAGAGATCCTTAGTAAATGATAGAGATGGAAAAGAAGTTCAACAAATGGTCAGACAGGCCACTTCCTGTAAAGGAATCTCTCAGGTTTTGACCTGCCATTTGAGTTCTGTTATACTCACAGACACCATTCAAACAGTTTTAGAAAATGTAGGGTGTTTTCTATCCATATGTAATAAGTATATGCATATTCTAGTTACTGAGTAGGAGTGGTAACCAGATTAAATCGGGTATGTTTTTTATCCAGCCGTGTCAATGCTGCCCCCTAGCCCTAACAGGTTAATCTGGTTACTAATCCTACCCAGTAACTAGAATATGCATATACTTATTATATATGGATAGAAAACACTAAAGTTTCTAAAACTGTTTGAATGGTGTCTGTGAGTATAACAGAACTCATTTGGCAGGCAAAACCCTGAGACATTTTCTGACAGGAAGTGGATACCTGATGTGTTGTATTGACTTTAAACCTATCCCATTGAAAAACACAGGGGCTTAGGAATATTTTGGCACTTCCTATTGCTTCCACTAGATGTCACCAGCCTTTACAAAGTGTTTTGAGTCTTCTGGAGGGAGATCTGACCGAACAAGAGCCATGGAACGATGATGTCCCATTAGACACCTGGCGACGCGAGTTCATGTTGGGTACCCTCGTTCCAATACGTTATAAAAGAGTATGCATTCGTCCACCTTGAATATTATTCATGTTCTGGTTAAAAAAGGCCCTAATGATTTATGCTATACAACGTTTGACATGTTTGAACGAACGGAAATATATTTTTTCCCCTCGTTCATGACGAGAAGTCCGGCTGGCTTAGATCATGTGCTAACAAGACGGAGATTTTTGGACATAAATGATGAGCTTTTTTGAACAAAACTACATTCGTTATGGACCTGTGATACCTGGAAGTGACATCTGATGAAGAGAATCAAAGGTAATGGATTATTTACATAGTATTTTCGATTTTAGATCTCCCCAACATGACGTCTAGTCTGTATCGCAACGCGTATTTTTCTGGGCGCAGTGCTCAGATTATTGCAAAGTGTGATTTCCCAGTAAGGTTATTTTTAAATCTGGCAAGTTGATTGCGTTCAAGAGATGTAAATCTTTAATTCTTTAAATGACAATATAATATTTTACCAATGTTTTCTAATTTTAATTATTTAATTTGTGACGCTGACTTGACTGCCGGTTATTGGAGGGAAACGATTTCCTCAACATCAATGCCATAGTAAAACGCTGTTTTTGGATATAAATATGAACTTGATAGAACTAAAAATGCATGCATTGTCTAACATAATGTCCTAGGAGTGTCATCTGATGGAGATTGTAAAAGGTTAGTGCATCATTTTAGCTGGTTTTATGGTTTTGGTGACCCTGTCTTTGAATTGACAAAACATTACACACAACTCTTGTAAATGTACTGTCCTAACATACTCTAAATTTATGCTTTCGCCGTAAAACCTTTTTGAAATCGTAAAACGTGGTTAGATTAAGGAGATGTTTATCTTTCAAAGGGTGTAAAATAGTTGTATTTTTGAAAAATTTGAATTTTGACATTTATTTGGATTCAAATTTGCCGCTCTTGAAATGCACCTGCTGTTGATGGAGTGCACCACGGGTGGCACGCTAGCGTCCCACCTAGCCCATAGAGGTTAAGGAATACCTAGGATAGGATAAAGTAATCCTTCTAACCCCCCCCCCCCCCCCCCTTAAAATATTTAGATGCACTATTGTAAAGTGGTTGTTCCACTGGATATCATAAGGTGAATGCACCATTTTGTAAGTCGCTCTGGATAAGAGCGTCTGCTAAATGACTTAAATGTAATTGTAATGTAATCTGGAACAGTGTTGTATTTTCCTTTCCTGTATTCTACTGCAAAGGTGAACTCTTGCAACCGTAGAGCCCATCTGATAAGTCTGGTGCTTGGTTTGTTGGTCTTGAACACCCACACAAGGGAGGAATGGTCAGTGACCACAGTGAAGTGTCTTCCCTCCAGGTAGTACCTCCACTTTTCCAAAGCCCAGACAACTGCGAGGCACTCTTGCTCGGTTGTGGAGTAGTTCCGTTCTGCTCCATTCAATGTTCGACTGGCGAACGCTAGCACTTCTTCAATGCCAAGTCCAGTCTGTTGGACTAGAACAGCACCAAGTCCAACATCACTTGCATCAGTGTAAACAACAAAAGGGCAATCAAAGTTGGGATGACCCAAAATGGGAGGTGTGACGAGGTGTCGTTTCAGGGTTTCAAAAGAGGTCTGGCACTCTGCCGTCCATCGGAATTTCGCACCTTTTCGCTTCAATGCGTTGAGGGGTTCTGCCACCTGGGAGAAGTTCAACACAAACCGATGGTACCATCCAGCCATCCCAAGGAACCGTTGAAGGGCCTTGAGTGTGGTTGGGACAGGGAAATCTTGTACCGCCTTGGTCTTTTCGGGATCCACATGAGTGCCGTCAAAAGACACAATATGGCCAAGGAACTTCAGGGAGGTTTGGCAGAAGTTGCTCTTCTTCATGTTCAATGTCAGACCAGCTTCCCTTAGCTTGTCCAACACTGCTTGAAGATCTTGAAAATGTTGTTCTCTGGTCTGGGAGTAGATAATTATATCGTCCAGGTAGACGAAACAGATCTTCCCTTTGAGCTCACCTAACGCAATCTCCATGAGTCTTTGGAAAGTGGCAGGTGCATTCTTTAATCCAAAAGGCATCACCTTAAAGGAAAACAAGCCCTCAGCACAGACAAAAGCAGTCTTGTCCTTGCTTTCCTGGTCCATCTCAACCTGCCAATAGCCACTATTGAGGTCAAGGGTAGTGAACACAACCGCGCCAGACAATGACTCCAGGATCTCTTGGATGGTGGGAAGAGGATAGGCATCAGTCTGGGAAACCTTGTTGGTCTTCCTATAGTCCACACAAAATCTAAGACCACCGGTCTTTTTTGGGATGAGGACAACAGGAGCAGCCCAGGGAGAGGATGAACGTTCAATTATATTTTGTGTCAACATATCATTAATGAGTCCTTTTTGGATGATTAGCTTTGCTGGGGACAAACGATATGGCTTCTGCTTGATCGGCATTTCCTGTGTAAGGAATATTTTGTGCTTCAGGAGCCCGGTACGTCCCAGCTTTGAAGTACATACATCAGCGTTATTCTGCAGCTGTTCCAACAGCCTTAACTCCTCTGGCTGTTCCAGCTGAGCTCTTCTCACAGCCTGTAAAAGGAGATCATCAGAAGGATTATCGAGGGTTAGTGGTACCGGAGCAATGGCAGAGAAGACTGTCACATTTGGACCCCAATCATGTAACTTTGTAGCTTCTGACTGGAAGAAATGCTTCTTGCTCGGATTGTATGGAAACCAGTAGCAATTGTGTGCGATATCAATCTGGACACCACTGAAGTACATGAAATCAATTCCCAACACAACAGGAAAAGCAAGGTTCTTGGTTTGTAGGATAACAGAAGGAATCATATAGGAGTGGTTACACAGGTGGAACTCTACCTCACTCCATCCAAGTGGTCGTTTAGCCTCACCATCAGCCAGATAGAGTGGACCTTCTGTCCACGGCTTCAAGTTGTAGTGTAGACCTTTAACCTCCTTCCACAGTTTCTCATTGAGCAGTGTGTAGGATGACCCGGTGTCCAGGATGGCTCTTCCTGTCCATGGACCTATGGACAGGGGTAACACCAATTGGTGCGGTATTAACTGAAAGGAAGGGGATGTCGATGGGGCGGCGTAGGCAGTGACACTTGGGGTTTCATCTCTGGTCAAAGCACCCAGAGTAGGATGGTCGTTCCTGCGAAGGGAGTTAGGTGTGTTTGCCTGTTGTGATTTGTGGTTTCTGGAAGGGTTTACTTGATATGGTCTTGGACATGTAGCTGAAGAATGTCCCTTTTGGCTACATCTCCAACAGAACATGGGAGGGGTTTTGGCTGGAGACTGTGGCTGTTGTTGATGGTCTGGCTTGGGTAACGGTTTGGGTGTCTGTTTCTTTCTCTGTTCATATTGCTGTTGGCATTCTCTGTCCTTCTCGAACTGCTGTCCCAGGCGAACCAGTCCATCAACAGTGGTGACTCTTTCTCTGAGTTGACTGGCTAGTAGTGGGTTGATGTTCTTCAAGATCAATTTAATGACCTCTTCCTCCTCAATACCAGGTTTCCACCTTCTGCACAGGGAGTGGTAACCGTATGCAAAGTCACGGATACTCTCCTTCTCTCTTTGCACTCGATTAAAGACTGTCTGCCAGCTCATCTGTGTAGTCCTCAGACAGAAATGCAGAGGAAAACTTGGCCTCAAAGTCAGCCCAGGAGGTAGTGGTGAGACGTGCCACATCCCACCAGTCTCGAGCTGTACCATGCAACACATTCCTCAATGTGGCAAGGAGTTCTTCGTCAGCCAGGGGATTGAGGGCAAGAAAGTCACGACATCTTTCCAGATACATTAGCGGATCAGGACTGTCATCTTTTTTCCCAAAGGTGGGAAATTGCAATTTAATGGGCATCGCCCCCACATGACGTCTACTCAAATCACCATGAACAAAAGAGCTAGGAGGGATTGAGGAAGTAGAGGGTGAGGGAGTTATCGGACCATGAAAATGAACACCAGGATGCATGGTGGATTGCATCCTGTAAGGGGTGGCTGCAGCATGGCCTTGTCTTAGCTGTTCTGAGGTGCCAGCTTGGCCCTCAGTGGTCTGAACAGAAGTGGACACCAGAGAAGCTCTGTGCAAGGAGTTGTGCCTAATGGAGGCCATGTCAACAGACACGTCAGCCAACATTTTAACACAATTAGAAAGCTCTTTCTGCAAGTGGTCTACAGTGTTAACCAGAGGAGAAAAAACTGAATTAACGTCCTTGAGAACCTCAGTGTGATGATGTTGCAAGCGCCACTGGAGAGTGGCAGTGAGTTGGGTTTGTTGGTAGTCAAACTGCCTGTCCATGGCACCAGTAACATCCCGTCTTCCACTCTCACTGAGCTCTGTCAGTGTGTGGGTTAGAGTGCTCAGTGAGTTTCTGAATTCCATGGCACTCTGTTGTTGCTCTTCACTCAGACATTTGAATTTATGGTGGATTAGAGTTTGGAGATGTTGTTGAGTCCGACGAATATCAAGGATGTCACCTTGAAGTTGTAAGACTACAACCTCTGGAGATAAACCAGACAATGGAGGAAGGTTGGGCGTCAGAGGGAAGGCTAGCTCAGTACTTCCACACAGATCCATGTCAATAAGGGAGTAGCTGGTTAGACCTCCTGTGGCCTGTGGTCCAGACCGAGCCTTCAGATTCCCAGGGCTCTGGCCCAAATCAACTCCATTGACATTATGATTTGTATTGTCGGCTCGATGGTCAGACTGGCCCTGTGTATTCCCATTGACAGGTATGATATGGATGAGCACATTTTCTTGGGGTGAATCCATTGTTTTAATTCCACACAAAAGATTTGCTTTGGTTATTTCTCAATGTTGAGGTCCCATCTGGGGTGCCATATTTTATGTAACGGTTTTGACTTGAGGTTATAATTTATAGGGGTGCCAGGTAGGTTGTGCCTACCAGAGAAAATATTAGTTTCTCCTTTTAGTTTGATAGGGAATGAGTCCCATCTGGTCCGTCAAGTCTACACCAATACAAAGGACTCATGTAAAAGTCAGGATGGAAATACACTTTTCATAAACCCTTAAAACAATGGAAATAACTTCAAAACAACTGTATTCTTTTGCGTGGTTGTATTAACAACCTAAATGATCACACACACACACAACAATATAACAATAATGAGCTTTAAACAGCTCTGGTTCCTCCAGAAATGTCCTGTACCTCGGGCCTAAAAAGAGTCCAGCCCGGTAAACAAGTTCAGGGAACTCAAGTGACCTTAGTCACGCAATGGTTGTCCGTTCATACAGTGTAGCGTAAACCCAGTGTCAATCATACAATGAAAAGAACAAATATTTTACCACACATTTCAATAAATCCTCAACTACAACTAACTACCTAAATCATCACAGTATACATCACACCAAAACAAATGAAATACCGTATACAAAAAAGGTTGTAGTCCGTCGGTCAGTCAGAGAAGCCAATCCGCCGACAGATCTCCAGCGGAGAAAGGCCACGAAAACCAACGGAGAGGTGTAGTCCACAGATGCAAGAGTGGAGCCGACCTTGGGTAGATTTTCTATTAGGCTACACAAAGCACACTTTTAAAGCAGCACAACAAACGGAAGAGAGACGCTTCAGAACTGAGGGTCGAACACATCCTCATTCATGTTTCCATCACAACTCCTCTTTTGCACAGCTGATGCTGGCTATTTAATTGGGAATTAAAGGGGAAGCGCCCTATTGGAAGAAGCACTAATTAATTGAGAATTAAAGGGAAAGCGCCCTATTGGAAGGAGAAGCACTGAGACGGTTCAGAAACATTCAGGGCCGTCACAACGTGTAGGTGTCACAGAAAACAAACCTGGAATTTTCCGAATCAGACCAACCAGCTCTTTCCGCCCATCAACAGGTAGCTGAGTAAAAGGGCTATCCAAAATATCCAGTGTCTCTGAATTTTTCAATCTACCCTGCAGTATGCAATCATCGGGACCAGGAACATTTTCGTCCTCATGCACAGACCTAGTATTACAAGAACCAAGGGAAGTAACGGTATCAGCCAAACGAACAGTTTTACCATCCTCTGTAGACTCCCACTTTCTCATCAGAACATCCTCTTGGAGAAAATAACCATGTGCGACATCTCCCAACTGTTCCACAGGCACAATTTGGTCACGCAACTCTTCTAATGTGGGGTCAGTCCGTGGCGCATTGATTAGATCGGAGCGGAATACAGATAACGGGATAACAGGGAAAACAGTGAGAGACTTCTTTGTGGTATTCTCATTTACCGGAGCAGGGACCGGGTCACCATGGCTCATAGACCGCGTCACTGCACCCGCAGAGAACACCGCTGGGAAACTCTGCGCACTCTCATCAGGAATCCCTACAATTGACGGTTTAGTGGAAACCACTAGAGATGGAAACACGACAGGCCACACACGCTCACCAGCCAAGTTATTCCCAAGGATAACGTCGATACCCTCAATAGGCAACGAAGGACGCACCCCCACAACAACGTCACCTTTCACCAGTCCACAATCCAATATCAGTTTATGCAATGGAACTGACAGATTGTTCAAACCTATTCCCCTAATTAGAACACTATTCCCAGAATCAGTCTCAGCAGAGAAAGGTAACACAGATTCCAACACAAACGATTCCGAGGCACCTGTGTCTCGTAGGATCTTCACTGGCACTAGGTTCTTACTTCCTAACATAGACACAAAACCCTCCGTAATGAAAGGTAAATAGCCTGGGTCAATATGGACTTTCACATGCCCCTGGGCCTGAGACAATGTGTCAGGAGTAAACTGATGTGGAACAGACGCAGCTAACGCCGTAGGCCTAGATTTAACGTTAACCTGTTAGGGCTAGGGGGCAGTATTGACACGGCTGGATAAAAAACATACCCGATTTAATCTGGTTACCACTCCTACCCAGTAACTAGAATATGCATATACTTATTACATATGGATAGAAAACACCCTAAATTTTCTAAAACTGTTTGAATGGTGTCTGTGAGTATAACAGAACTCAAATGGCAGGTCAAAACCTGAGAGATTCCTTTACAGGAAGTGGCCTGTCTGACCATTTCTTGAACTTCTTTTCCATCTCTATCATTTACTAAGGATCTCTGCTCTAACGTGACACTTCCCACGTCTTCCATAGGCTCTCAGAGCCCGGGAAAAAACAGAATGTCGTCATTCCAGCCCCAGGCTGAAACACATTATCGCCTTTCTCAAGTGGCCGATCAAGGGACACTGGGCTTATGCGCGTGACCCCGACCGCCCCCGCCTTTGGGATTTTTTCCTCTGTTTGCCGAAAAGGAGATTCCCTGTCGGAATATTATCGCTTTTCTACGAGAAAAATGTCGTAAAAATTGATTTTAAACAGCGGTTGACATGCTTCGAAGTACGGTAATGGAATATTTAGAATTTTATTGTCACGAATTGCGCCATGCGCGCGACACTTCTTTACTATTTCGGATAGTGTCTGGAACGCACGAACAAAACGCCGCTATTCGGATATAACGATGGATTATTTTGGACCAAACCAACATTTGTTATTGAAGTAGCAGTCCTGGGTGTGCATTCTGACGAAGACAACAAAAGGTAATCAAACTTTTATAATAGTAAATATGATTATGGTGAGTGCTAAACTTGCCGGGTGTCTAAATAGCGAGCCCGTGATGCCTGGGCTATGTACTTAGAATATTGCAAAATGTGCTTTCACCAAAAAGCTATTTTAAAATCGGACATATCGAGTGCATAGAGGAGGTCTGTATCTATAATTCTTAAAATAATTGTTATGCTTTTTGTGAACGTTTATCGTGAGTAATTTAGTAAAATGTTAGCGAATTCCCCGGAAGTTTGCGGGGGGTATGCTAGTTCTGAACGTCACATGCTAATGTAAAAAGCTGTTTTTTGATATAAATATGAACTTGATTGAACAAAACATGCATGTATTGTATAACATAATGTCCTAGGGTTGTCATCTGATGAAGATCATCAAAGGTGAGTGCTGCATTTAGCTGTCTTCTGGGTTTTGGTGACATTATATGCTGGCTTGAAAAATGGGTGTCTGATTATTTCTGGCTTGGTACTCTGCTGACATAATCTAATGTTTTGCTTTCGTTGTAAAGCCTTTTTGAAATCGGACAGTGTGGTTAGATTAACGAGAGTCTTGTCTTTAAATGGCTGTAAAATAGTCATATGTTTGAGAAATTGAAGTAATAGGATTTTTAAGGTTTTGAAAATCGCGCCACAGGCTGGCAGTGGCGTCCCACCTAGCCCATAGAGGTTAACACACGTACTGAATTTACCCCTAGACCTGAGAACCGGACATTCGTTTTTCCAATGACCTGAGCCTTGACAGTAGTGACACTCTTGACCAAAGTCAGTTTTACCACGGGAGTCAGGCTCAACCCTAGTTGAATAAAACTCTGCCCGTGAACCAGAGTATCTCGGTGAGCGAGGCCCAAATCTCTCCGAACGCCCCCACTCACTCCAAGTACGGGGTTCTACAAAAATACTTTTGTGAGTCAAAACATATTCGTCCGCCAAAACCGCAGCTTCAGCGACAGTCTGTACTTTTCGTTCGTTAATATACGTCGCTATATGATCAGGGATTGTGTCCTTAAATTGCTCTAGCATAATCAGATCACACAGCCCTTGAAAAGTCATAACCGCAGAGGCGGAACACCAGCGATTAAACTGTGAAGATAATTTTCGCGCAAACTCAACATGAGTCTGCCTATCATCCCTTTCTAAAGTTCTAAATCGTTGGCAGTAAGCCTCAGGAACCAATTCGTAAATCTGTAACACCGCCCTTTTAACCTTATCATAACTGACACTGTCGGCTACACTAAGAGCTGAATATGCTTCCTGCGCTTTACCAGTCAGCACACACTGCAACATTAAAGTGCGGTCAGAATCAGGCCAACTCCTAGCGTCAGCAACACGCTCAAACAACGAAAATAATGTCTCAGGGTCCTTTTCATTAAACTGAGGCAACAACCGTAAATTCCCAACAATGTCAAATGTGTCCGGGGCACACCCAAAAGAGGAACGACTCCTAAGTAAATCTGCGTCACCTTCCCAGAGCAAACTCTCCCCTGAGAGCTTTCCTTCCCTAACCAACTCTAGTCGCTCTTGTTGCAGCTTGATTTTAGCACGCTCCATATCCTGTTTAAATTCCAATTCCTTCTCATATTTTACACGATCGTGCTCTAGCTGTAACAGAAGCAGCTCTTTCTGCTGTTCAAAAAGAAGACTACTAGGACTAACCGATGGAGCGGTAATTGTAACATATCGGGGAGACGGCGAGTCCTCAGCAGAGGCTGCCCCAGTGGTATCTTCAAGAATACCACTCTCCATCAGATTGGCCTTCAATATTAACCTAATAGAATTTTTTTTACATTTATCACTAATTTCAACCTTGTAGTGTTCAGCAACCTTCAACAGCTGTTCTTTAGTACATACATCTAACAGTTCCTTTGATGGAAAGCGAATGAACTCGTCTACATTAGACGCCATAGTCAAAAAAATTCTCACTCAACCCCTCTACTGAGCACACCAGACCACAACAAGAGAAAATACAAATCACACCGGGCACCACAGAAAAGAGATGAGAAATGGAGCTTCCCCAAAATCTACAATAACTCAACCCTAGTCTTCATGCAGATTTGCGGTGGGTAATTATGCACTGTAGCCCGCTGGCAAGGAAGTAACCCCCCAGCACGCTGGTAGATTCCACCAAGCCACGGATGTGCCCCCGAGACAACTGCTCAGTCCACAGACACCACACAAAAATAACAAACATTAACAATGCCCAACATATTCCAAAATGAAACACGTCACTAAGCCTATCAGGGGAAAAAGGTTATAGCTCCGGGTAGTAAGTTTCACTACCCTATCCAAATCTCCCACCAAGGTACACAGCTGATTGTACTCACCTCAGACCAACGTCCCAACAGCAAGTAGAACAAGCGTTTCCAGGCTAGGCAGGGGCCTGGAAACTAACCAATGTATTCTCTCCAACACAGCACACAAACCAAACAAACAAAGGCAACCAATACTGAGCACCAAACTCAAACTAACAAACAAAGCACCTCAATTTAACATACCGCCACGTTTTCTCCCAAACACAAGTTCAAGATCCCGGATGAGCCCCCACTTGTTACGAACCTGTAAGGGCTGTCTTCAGGAAAGGACCAAAATGCAGCAGAGTTAGTATTCATCCTTCAATTTAATTGGAAAGAACACTATACAAAAACAAAAACAAGGAAACTGACAGCCAACAGTCCTGTCAGGTGCAACCACACTAAACAAGAAACAATTACCCACAAAACCCAAAGGAAAAACATGCTCCTTATGTGTGACTCCCAATCAGCAGCAACGAGCACCACCTGTGCCTGATTGGGAGCCACACACATGGCCCAAAACAAAGAAATACCAAAACATAGAAAAAGGAACATAGAACGCCCACCCAATGTAACACCCTGGCCTAACCAAAATAAAGAACAAAAACCCCTCTCTATGGCCAGAGCGTTACAGAACCGGCTCTGAGTTCACAACAAAAGGGAGACAACGTGGAGACAAGGAGTATCAAAATATATATTTATTAACTAAAATAACTAAATAATTAACAATGGCGTGTGTGTAATCAGTAGTGTAAGTGAGTGTTTTGCATACCTGAATGTAATAATGCAGGGTGTTGAAAGGTGCCAAAGGAAATAACCAAAAAGCCACAAAACTACACAACCAAAATCAAAAAAGTGTCTGCATGGAGAGAGTCCTCTCAATAACTGTGGAAGAGGTCTCTTTATCCTGGGACACAGCTGGGCCCAGGTGCTTCCCATTTAGCTGACGACCCTTCCAACTCCGCCCACCGGCATCCTAACAAGGAAACAAGAACAGAGAGAATACGGCAGACAGAGTGGGAGGGTCGTCACACACCCCCCCATAAAACCGGGGACCAACAAGGGCCCCGGAACAACGTACCAGCCTCTGCGTCCCAAATTGACACAGGCCTCTGCGTCCCAAATTGACACAGGCCTCTGCGTCCCAAATTGACACAGGCCTCTGCGTCCCAAATTGACACAGGCCTCTGCGTCCCAAATTGACACAGGCCTCTGCGTCCCAAATTGACACAGGCCTCTGCGTCCCAAATTGACACAGGCCTCTGCGTCCCAAATTGACACAGGCCTCTGCGTCCCAAATTGACACAGGCCTCTGCGTCCCAAATTGACACAGGCCTCTGCGTCCCAAATTGACACAGGCCTCTGCGTCCCAAATTGACACAGGCCTCTGCGTCCCAAATTGACACAGGCCTCTGCGTCCCAAATTGACACAGGCCTTTGCGTCCCAAATTGACGAGAGGTTACATGTTCACCTTCCACTTGCCCCAGCCAACCTCCTTCTCCCCAGACCTCAGCAACCTTTGTGCACAGGAAGCAACATTTAAGAGGAAAGGAGAACACAAGACCAGGAGGGAACAGACAGGAAAGTTAGAACATGATAAAACCAAACAATGGTCAGTCACATAACATTCAGGAACAGGGCGCACAAGAGACCACATCAGCTACAAACGCAAACAACATCTTCCAACGGTTCATAGTCACTTCTCAACGGTTGTCATTTCCCAACGATTCATAGTGCACTCCAACGATTCATAGTGACTCCAACGATTCATAGTGACTCCAACGATTCATAGTCACTAAACTCATAACCGAATACGAGTACAGACCAGAGGGTGTAATAAAGGCAAAAATGTCATGTGCCCTACTCGTCAGTGGCACCTGCCAATAGCACAATAACAGGTCAAATTTGCACAAACAGCTGCGCCGACTTGATCAACGCAGTCCTCCATCCGAGGAAGAGGAAATTAATCTGGCTTAGTGACTCCGTTTACCTTACGGTGGTCCGTTCCATCCGGTTTACTGACCAAGATACAGGGAGAAGCCCAACTGGAGAAAGAAGGCTCTGCTATCTTACTCTCCAGCATGTACCTGACCTCAGCATCCAGACAACGCAGTTTCTCTACAGAGACTCTATAGAACCGCTGACGAATGGGGTCAGCATCTCCAATGTCAATATTATGCTCTATCAAGTTTGTACGTTGTAACGGTTTTGACTTGAGGTTATAATTTATAGGGGTGCCAGGTAGGTTGTGCCTACCAGAGAAAATATTAGTTTCTCCTTTTAGTTTGATAGGGAATGAGTCCCATCTGGTCCGTCAAGTCTACACCAATACAAAGGACTCATGTAAAAGTCAGGATGGAAATACACTTTTCATAAACCCTTAAAACAATGGAAATAACTTCAAAACAACTGTATTCTTTTGCGTGGTTGTATTAACAACCTAAATGATCACACACACACACAACAATATAACAATAATGAGCTTTAAACAGCTCTGGTTCCTCCAGAAATGTCCTGTACCTCGGGCCTAAAAAGAGTCCAGCCCGGTAAACAAGTTCAGGGAACTCAAGTGACCTTAGTCACGCAATGGTTGTCCGTTCATACAGTGTAGCGTAAACCCAGTGTCAATCATACAATGAAAAGAACAAATATTTTACCACACATTTCAATAAATCCTCAACTACAACTAACTACCTAAATCATCACAGTATACATCACACCAAAACAAATGAAATACCGTATACAAAAAAGGTTGTAGTCCGTCGGTCAGTCAGAGAAGCCAATCCGCCGACAGATCTCCAGCGGAGAAAGGCCACGAAAACCAACGGAGAGGTGTAGTCCACAGATGCAAGAGTGGAGCCGACCTTGGGTAGATTTTCTATTAGGCTACACAAAGCACACTTTTAAAGCAGCACAACAAACGGAAGAGAGACGCTTCAGAACTGAGGGTCGAACACATCCTCATTCATGTTTCCATCACAACTCCTCTTTTGCACAGCTGATGCTGGCTATTTAATTGGGAATTAAAGGGGAAGCGCCCTATTGGAAGAAGCACTAATTAATTGAGAATTAAAGGGAAAGCGCCCTATTGGAAGGAGAAGCACTGAGACGGTTCAGAAACATTCAGGGCCGTCACAACGTGTAGGTGTCACAGAAAACAAACCTGGAATTTTCCGAATCAGACCAACCAGCTCTTTCCGCCCATCAACAGGTAGCTGAGTAAAAGGGCTATCCAAAATATCCAGTGTCTCTGAATTTTTCAATCTACCCTGCAGTATGCAATCATCGGGACCAGGAACATTTTCGTCCTCATGCACAGACCTAGTATTACAAGAACCAAGGGAAGTAACGGTATCAGCCAAACGAACAGTTTTACCATCCTCTGTAGACTCCCACTTTCTCATCAGAACATCCTCTTGGAGAAAATAACCATGTGCGACATCTCCCAACTGTTCCACAGGCACAATTTGGTCACGCAACTCTTCTAATGTGGGGTCAGTCCGTGGCGCATTGATTAGATCGGAGCGGAATACAGATAACGGGATAACAGGGAAAACAGTGAGAGACTTCTTTGTGGTATTCTCATTTACCGGAGCAGGGACCGGGTCACCATGGCTCATAGACCGCGTCACTGCACCCGCAGAGAACACCGCTGGGAAACTCTGCGCACTCTCATCAGGAATCCCTACAATTGACGGTTTAGTGGAAACCACTAGAGATGGAAACACGACAGGCCACACACGCTCACCAGCCAAGTTATTCCCAAGGATAACGTCGATACCCTCAATAGGCAACGAAGGACGCACCCCCACAACAACGTCACCTTTCACCAGTCCACAATCCAATATCAGTTTATGCAATGGAACTGACAGATTGTTCAAACCTATTCCCCTAATTAGAACACTATTCCCAGAATCAGTCTCAGCAGAGAAAGGTAACACAGATTCCAACACAAACGATTCCGAGGCACCTGTGTCTCGTAGGATCTTCACTGGCACTAGGTTCTTACTTCCTAACATAGACACAAAACCCTCCGTAATGAAAGGTAAATAGCCTGGGTCAATATGGACTTTCACATGCCCCTGGGCCTGAGACAATGTGTCAGGAGTAAACTGATGTGGAACAGACGCAGCTAACGCCGTAGGCCTAGATTTAACGTTAACCTGTTAGGGCTAGGGGGCAGTATTGACACGGCTGGATAAAAAACATACCCGATTTAATCTGGTTACCACTCCTACCCAGTAACTAGAATATGCATATACTTATTACATATGGATAGAAAACACCCTAAATTTTCTAAAACTGTTTGAATGGTGTCTGTGAGTATAACAGAACTCAAATGGCAGGTCAAAACCTGAGAGATTCCTTTACAGGAAGTGGCCTGTCTGACCATTTCTTGAACTTCTTTTCCATCTCTATCATTTACTAAGGATCTCTGCTCTAACGTGACACTTCCCACGTCTTCCATAGGCTCTCAGAGCCCGGGAAAAAACAGAATGTCGTCATTCCAGCCCCAGGCTGAAACACATTATCGCCTTTCTCAAGTGGCCGATCAAGGGACACTGGGCTTATGCGCGTGACCCCGACCGCCCCCGCCTTTGGGATTTTTTCCTCTGTTTGCCGAAAAGGAGATTCCCTGTCGGAATATTATCGCTTTTCTACGAGAAAAATGTCGTAAAAATTGATTTTAAACAGCGGTTGACATGCTTCGAAGTACGGTAATGGAATATTTAGAATTTTATTGTCACGAATTGCGCCATGCGCGCGACACTTCTTTACTATTTCGGATAGTGTCTGGAACGCACGAACAAAACGCCGCTATTCGGATATAACGATGGATTATTTTGGACCAAACCAACATTTGTTATTGAAGTAGCAGTCCTGGGTGTGCATTCTGACGAAGACAACAAAAGGTAATCAAACTTTTATAATAGTAAATATGATTATGGTGAGTGCTAAACTTGCCGGGTGTCTAAATAGCGAGCCCGTGATGCCTGGGCTATGTACTTAGAATATTGCAAAATGTGCTTTCACCAAAAAGCTATTTTAAAATCGGACATATCGAGTGCATAGAGGAGGTCTGTATCTATAATTCTTAAAATAATTGTTATGCTTTTTGTGAACGTTTATCGTGAGTAATTTAGTAAAATGTTAGCGAATTCCCCGGAAGTTTGCGGGGGGTATGCTAGTTCTGAACGTCACATGCTAATGTAAAAAGCTGTTTTTTGATATAAATATGAACTTGATTGAACAAAACATGCATGTATTGTATAACATAATGTCCTAGGGTTGTCATCTGATGAAGATCATCAAAGGTGAGTGCTGCATTTAGCTGTCTTCTGGGTTTTGGTGACATTATATGCTGGCTTGAAAAATGGGTGTCTGATTATTTCTGGCTTGGTACTCTGCTGACATAATCTAATGTTTTGCTTTCGTTGTAAAGCCTTTTTGAAATCGGACAGTGTGGTTAGATTAACGAGAGTCTTGTCTTTAAATGGCTGTAAAATAGTCATATGTTTGAGAAATTGAAGTAATAGGATTTTTAAGGTTTTGAAAATCGCGCCACAGGCTGGCAGTGGCGTCCCACCTAGCCCATAGAGGTTAACACACGTACTGAATTTACCCCTAGACCTGAGAACCGGACATTCGTTTTTCCAATGACCTGAGCCTTGACAGTAGTGACACTCTTGACCAAAGTCAGTTTTACCACGGGAGTCAGGCTCAACCCTAGTTGAATAAAACTCTGCCCGTGAACCAGAGTATCTCGGTGAGCGAGGCCCAAATCTCTCCGAACGCCCCCACTCACTCCAAGTACGGGGTTCTACAAAAATACTTTTGTGAGTCAAAACATATTCGTCCGCCAAAACCGCAGCTTCAGCGACAGTCTGTACTTTTCGTTCGTTAATATACGTCGCTATATGATCAGGGATTGTGTCCTTAAATTGCTCTAGCATAATCAGATCACACAGCCCTTGAAAAGTCATAACCGCAGAGGCGGAACACCAGCGATTAAACTGTGAAGATAATTTTCGCGCAAACTCAACATGAGTCTGCCTATCATCCCTTTCTAAAGTTCTAAATCGTTGGCAGTAAGCCTCAGGAACCAATTCGTAAATCTGTAACACCGCCCTTTTAACCTTATCATAACTGACACTGTCGGCTACACTAAGAGCTGAATATGCTTCCTGCGCTTTACCAGTCAGCACACACTGCAACATTAAAGTGCGGTCAGAATCAGGCCAACTCCTAGCGTCAGCAACACGCTCAAACAACGAAAATAATGTCTCAGGGTCCTTTTCATTAAACTGAGGCAACAACCGTAAATTCCCAACAATGTCAAATGTGTCCGGGGCACACCCAAAAGAGGAACGACTCCTAAGTAAATCTGCGTCACCTTCCCAGAGCAAACTCTCCCCTGAGAGCTTTCCTTCCCTAACCAACTCTAGTCGCTCTTGTTGCAGCTTGATTTTAGCACGCTCCATATCCTGTTTAAATTCCAATTCCTTCTCATATTTTACACGATCGTGCTCTAGCTGTAACAGAAGCAGCTCTTTCTGCTGTTCAAAAAGAAGACTACTAGGACTAACCGATGGAGCGGTAATTGTAACATATCGGGGAGACGGCGAGTCCTCAGCAGAGGCTGCCCCAGTGGTATCTTCAAGAATACCACTCTCCATCAGATTGGCCTTCAATATTAACCTAATAGAATTTTTTTTACATTTATCACTAATTTCAACCTTGTAGTGTTCAGCAACCTTCAACAGCTGTTCTTTAGTACATACATCTAACAGTTCCTTTGATGGAAAGCGAATGAACTCGTCTACATTAGACGCCATAGTCAAAAAAATTCTCACTCAACCCCTCTACTGAGCACACCAGACCACAACAAGAGAAAATACAAATCACACCGGGCACCACAGAAAAGAGATGAGAAATGGAGCTTCCCCAAAATCTACAATAACTCAACCCTAGTCTTCATGCAGATTTGCGGTGGGTAATTATGCACTGTAGCCCGCTGGCAAGGAAGTAACCCCCCAGCACGCTGGTAGATTCCACCAAGCCACGGATGTGCCCCCGAGACAACTGCTCAGTCCACAGACACCACACAAAAATAACAAACATTAACAATGCCCAACATATTCCAAAATGAAACACGTCACTAAGCCTATCAGGGGAAAAAGGTTATAGCTCCGGGTAGTAAGTTTCACTACCCTATCCAAATCTCCCACCAAGGTACACAGCTGATTGTACTCACCTCAGACCAACGTCCCAACAGCAAGTAGAACAAGCGTTTCCAGGCTAGGCAGGGGCCTGGAAACTAACCAATGTATTCTCTCCAACACAGCACACAAACCAAACAAACAAAGGCAACCAATACTGAGCACCAAACTCAAACTAACAAACAAAGCACCTCAATTTAACATACCGCCACGTTTTCTCCCAAACACAAGTTCAAGATCCCGGATGAGCCCCCACTTGTTACGAACCTGTAAGGGCTGTCTTCAGGAAAGGACCAAAATGCAGCAGAGTTAGTATTCATCCTTCAATTTAATTGGAAAGAACACTATACAAAAACAAAAACAAGGAAACTGACAGCCAACAGTCCTGTCAGGTGCAACCACACTAAACAAGAAACAATTACCCACAAAACCCAAAGGAAAAACATGCTCCTTATGTGTGACTCCCAATCAGCAGCAACGAGCACCACCTGTGCCTGATTGGGAGCCACACACATGGCCCAAAACAAAGAAATACCAAAACATAGAAAAAGGAACATAGAACGCCCACCCAATGTAACACCCTGGCCTAACCAAAATAAAGAACAAAAACCCCTCTCTATGGCCAGAGCGTTACAGAACCGGCTCTGAGTTCACAACAAAAGGGAGACAACGTGGAGACAAGGAGTATCAAAATATATATTTATTAACTAAAATAACTAAATAATTAACAATGGCGTGTGTGTAATCAGTAGTGTAAGTGAGTGTTTTGCATACCTGAATGTAATAATGCAGGGTGTTGAAAGGTGCCAAAGGAAATAACCAAAAAGCCACAAAACTACACAACCAAAATCAAAAAAGTGTCTGCATGGAGAGAGTCCTCTCAATAACTGTGGAAGAGGTCTCTTTATCCTGGGACACAGCTGGGCCCAGGTGCTTCCCATTTAGCTGACGACCCTTCCAACTCCGCCCACCGGCATCCTAACAAGGAAACAAGAACAGAGAGAATACGGCAGACAGAGTGGGAGGGTCGTCACACACCCCCCCATAAAACCGGGGACCAACAAGGGCCCCGGAACAACGTACCAGCCTCTGCGTCCCAAATTGACACAGGCCTCTGCGTCCCAAATTGACACAGGCCTCTGCGTCCCAAATTGACACAGGCCTCTGCGTCCCAAATTGACACAGGCCTCTGCGTCCCAAATTGACACAGGCCTCTGCGTCCCAAATTGACACAGGCCTCTGCGTCCCAAATTGACACAGGCCTCTGCGTCCCAAATTGACACAGGCCTCTGCGTCCCAAATTGACACAGGCCTCTGCGTCCCAAATTGACACAGGCCTCTGCGTCCCAAATTGACACAGGCCTCTGCGTCCCAAATTGACACAGGCCTCTGCGTCCCAAATTGACACAGGCCTTTGCGTCCCAAATTGACGAGAGGTTACATGTTCACCTTCCACTTGCCCCAGCCAACCTCCTTCTCCCCAGACCTCAGCAACCTTTGTGCACAGGAAGCAACATTTAAGAGGAAAGGAGAACACAAGACCAGGAGGGAACAGACAGGAAAGTTAGAACATGATAAAACCAAACAATGGTCAGTCACATAACATTCAGGAACAGGGCGCACAAGAGACCACATCAGCTACAAACGCAAACAACATCTTCCAACGGTTCATAGTCACTTCTCAACGGTTGTCATTTCCCAACGATTCATAGTCACTCCAATGATTCATAGTGACTCCAACGATTCATAGTGACTCCAACGATTCATAGTGACTCCAACGATTCATAGTCACTAAACTCATAACCGAATACGAGTACAGACCAGAGGGTGTAATAAAGGCAAAAATGTCATGTGCCCTACTCGTCAGTGGCACCTGCCAATAGCACAATAACAGGTCAAATTTGCACAAACAGCTGCGCCGACTTGATCAACGCAGTCCTCCATCCGAGGAAGAGGAAATTAATCTGGCTTAGTGACTCCGTTTACCTTACGGTGGTCCGTTCCATCCGGTTTACTGACCAAGATACAGGGAGAAGCCCAACTGGAGAAAGAAGGCTCTGCTATCTTACTCTCCAGCATGTACCTGACCTCAGCATCCAGACAACGCAGTTTCTCTACAGAGACTCTATAGAACCGCTGACGAATGGGGTCAGCATCTCCAATGTCAATATTATGCTCTATCAAGTTTGTACGTTGTAACGGTTTTGACTTGAGGTTATAATTTATAGGGGTGCCAGGTAGGTTGTGCCTACCAGAGAAAATATTAGTTTCTCCTTTTAGTTTGATAGGGAATGAGTCCCATCTGGTCCGTCAAGTCTACACCAATACAAAGGACTCATGTAAAAGTCAGGATGGAAATACACTTTTCATAAACCCTTAAAACAATGGAAATAACTTCAAAACAACTGTATTCTTTTGCGTGGTTGTATTAACAACCTAAATGATCACACACACACACAACAATATAACAATAATGAGCTTTAAACAGCTCTGGTTCCTCCAGAAATGTCCTGTACCTCGGGCCTAAAAAGAGTCCAGCCCGGTAAACAAGTTCAGGGAACTCAAGTGACCTTAGTCACGCAATGGTTGTCCGTTCATACAGTGTAGCGTAAACCCAGTGTCAATCATACAATGAAAAGAACAAATATTTTACCACACATTTCAATAAATCCTCAACTACAACTAACTACCTAAATCATCACAGTATACATCACACCAAAACAAATGAAATACCGTATACAAAAAAGGTTGTAGTCCGTCGGTCAGTCAGAGAAGCCAATCCGCCGACAGATCTCCAGCGGAGAAAGGCCACGAAAACCAACGGAGAGGTGTAGTCCACAGATGCAAGAGTGGAGCCGACCTTGGGTAGATTTTCTATTAGGCTACACAAAGCACACTTTTAAAGCAGCACAACAAACGGAAGAGAGACGCTTCAGAACTGAGGGTCGAACACATCCTCATTCATGTTTCCATCACAACTCCTCTTTTGCACAGCTGATGCTGGCTATTTAATTGGGAATTAAAGGGGAAGCGCCCTATTGGAAGAAGCACTAATTAATTGAGAATTAAAGGGAAAGCGCCCTATTGGAAGGAGAAGCACTGAGACGGTTCAGAAACATTCAGGGCCGTCACAACGTGTAGGTGTCACAGAAAACAAACCTGGAATTTTCCGAATCAGACCAACCAGCTCTTTCCGCCCATCAACAGGTAGCTGAGTAAAAGGGCTATCCAAAATATCCAGTGTCTCTGAATTTTTCAATCTACCCTGCAGTATGCAATCATCGGGACCAGGAACATTTTCGTCCTCATGCACAGACCTAGTATTACAAGAACCAAGGGAAGTAACGGTATCAGCCAAACGAACAGTTTTACCATCCTCTGTAGACTCCCACTTTCTCATCAGAACATCCTCTTGGAGAAAATAACCATGTGCGACATCTCCCAACTGTTCCACAGGCACAATTTGGTCACGCAACTCTTCTAATGTGGGGTCAGTCCGTGGCGCATTGATTAGATCGGAGCGGAATACAGATAACGGGATAACAGGGAAAACAGTGAGAGACTTCTTTGTGGTATTCTCATTTACCGGAGCAGGGACCGGGTCACCATGGCTCATAGACCGCGTCACTGCACCCGCAGAGAACACCGCTGGGAAACTCTGCGCACTCTCATCAGGAATCCCTACAATTGACGGTTTAGTGGAAACCACTAGAGATGGAAACACGACAGGCCACACACGCTCACCAGCCAAGTTATTCCCAAGGATAACGTCGATACCCTCAATAGGCAACGAAGGACGCACCCCCACAACAACGTCACCTTTCACCAGTCCACAATCCAATATCAGTTTATGCAATGGAACTGACAGATTGTTCAAACCTATTCCCCTAATTAGAACACTATTCCCAGAATCAGTCTCAGCAGAGAAAGGTAACACAGATTCCAACACAAACGATTCCGAGGCACCTGTGTCTCGTAGGATCTTCACTGGCACTAGGTTCTTACTTCCTAACATAGACACAAAACCCTCCGTAATGAAAGGTAAATAGCCTGGGTCAATATGGACTTTCACATGCCCCTGGGCCTGAGACAATGTGTCAGGAGTAAACTGATGTGGAACAGACGCAGCTAACGCCGTAGGCCTAGATTTAACGTTAACCTGTTAGGGCTAGGGGGCAGTATTGACACGGCCAGATAAAAAACATACCCGATTTAATCTGGTTACCACTCCTACCCAGTAACTAGAATATGCATATACTTATTACATATGGATAGAAAACACCCTAAATTTTCTAAAACTGTTTGAATGGTGTCTGTGAGTATAACAGAACTCAAATGGCAGGTCAAAACCTGAGAGATTCCTTTACAGGAAGTGGCCTGTCTGACCATTTCTTGAACTTCTTTTCCATCTCTATCATTTACTAAGGATCTCTGCTCTAACGTGACACTTCCCACGTCTTCCATAGGCTCTCAGAGCCGGGAAAAAACAGAATGTCGTCATTCCAGCCCCAGGCTGAAACACATTATCGCCTTTCTCAAGTGGCCGATCAAGGGACACTGGGCTTATGCGCGTGACCCCGACCGCCCCCGCCTTTGGGATTTTTTCCTCTGTTTGCCGAAAAGGAGATTCCCTGTCGGAATATTATCGCTTTTCTACGAGAAAAATGTCGTAAAAATTGATTTTAAACAGCGGTTGACATGCTTCGAAGTACGGTAATGGAATATTTAGAATTTTATTGTCACGAATTGCGCCATGCGCGCGACACTTCTTTACTATTTCGGATAGTGTCTGGAACGCACGAACAAAACGCCGCTATTCGGATATAACGATGGATTATTTTGGACCAAACCAACATTTGTTATTGAAGTAGCAGTCCTGGGTGTGCATTCTGACGAAGACAACAAAAGGTAATCAAACTTTTATAATAGTAAATATGATTATGGTGAGTGCTAAACTTGCCGGGTGTCTAAATAGCGAGCCCGTGATGCCTGGGCTATGTACTTAGAATATTGCAAAATGTGCTTTCACCAAAAAGCTATTTTAAAATCGGACATATCGAGTGCATAGAGGAGGTCTGTATCTATAATTCTTAAAATAATTGTTATGCTTTTTGTGAACGTTTATCGTGAGTAATTTAGTAAAATGTTAGCGAATTCCCGGAAGTTTGCGGGGGGTATGCTAGTTCTGAACGTCACATGCTAATGTAAAAAGCTGGTTTTTGATATAAATATGAACTTGATTGAACAAAACATGCATGTATTGTATAACATAATGTCCTAGGGTTGTCATCTGATGAAGATCATCAAAGGTGAGTGCTGCATTTAGCTGTCTTCTGGGTTTTGGTGACATTATATGCTGGCTTGAAAAATGGGTGTCTGATTATTTCTGGCTTGGTACTCTGCTGACATAATCTAATGTTTTGCTTTCGTTGTAAAGCCTTTTTGAAATCGGACAGTGTGGTTAGATTAACGAGAGTCTTGTCTTTAAATGGCTGTAAAATAGTCATATGTTTGAGAAATTGAAGTAATAGGATTTTTAAGGTTTTGAAAATCGCGCCACAGGCTGGCAGTGGCGTCCCACCTAGCCCATAGAGGTTAACACACGTACTGAATTTACCCCTAGACCTGAGAACCGGACATTCGTTTTTCCAATGACCTGAGCCTTGACAGTAGTGACACTCTTGACCAAAGTCAGTTTTACCACGGGAGTCAGGCTCAACCCTAGTTGAATAAAACTCTGCCCGTGAACCAGAGTATCTCGGTGAGCGAGGCCCAAATCTCTCCGAACGCCCCCACTCACTCCAAGTACGGGGTTCTACAAAAATACTTTTGTGAGTCAAAACATATTCGTCCGCCAAAACCGCAGCTTCAGCGACAGTCTGTACTTTTCGTTCGTTAATATACGTCGCTATATGATCAGGGATTGTGTCCTTAAATTGCTCTAGCATAATCAGATCACACAGCCCTTGAAAAGTCATAACCGCAGAGGCGGAACACCAGCGATTAAACTGTGAAGATAATTTTCGCGCAAACTCAACATGAGTCTGCCTATCATCCCTTTCTAAAGTTCTAAATCGTTGGCAGTAAGCCTCAGGAACCAATTCGTAAATCTGTAACACCGCCCTTTTAACCTTATCATAACTGACACTGTCGGCTACACTAAGAGCTGAATATGCTTCCTGCGCTTTACCAGTCAGCACACACTGCAACATTAAAGTGCGGTCAGAATCAGGCCAACTCCTAGCGTCAGCAACACGCTCAAACAACGAAAATAATGTCTCAGGGTCCTTTTCATTAAACTGAGGCAACAACCGTAAATTCCCAACAATGTCAAATGTGTCCGGGGCACACCCAAAAGAGGAACGACTCCTAAGTAAATCTGCGTCACCTTCCCAGAGCAAACTCTCCCCTGAGAGCTTTCCTTCCCTAACCAACTCTAGTCGCTCTTGTTGCAGCTTGATTTTAGCACGCTCCATATCCTGTTTAAATTCCAATTCCTTCTCATATTTTACACGATCGTGCTCTAGCTGTAACAGAAGCAGCTCTTTCTGCTGTTCAAAAAGAAGACTACTAGGACTAACCGATGGAGCGGTAATTGTAACATATCGGGGAGACGGCGAGTCCTCAGCAGAGGCTGCCCCAGTGGTATCTTCAAGAATACCACTCTCCATCAGATTGGCCTTCAATATTAACCTAATAGAATTTTTTTTACATTTATCACTAATTTCAACCTTGTAGTGTTCAGCAACCTTCAACAGCTGTTCTTTAGTACATACATCTAACAGTTCCTTTGATGGAAAGCGAATGAACTCGTCTACATTAGACGCCATAGTCAAAAAAATTCTCACTCAACCCCTCTACTGAGCACACCAGACCACAACAAGAGAAAATACAAATCACACCGGGCACCACAGAAAAGAGATGAGAAATGGAGCTTCCCCAAAATCTACAATAACTCAACCCTAGTCTTCATGCAGATTTGCGGTGGGTAATTATGCACTGTAGCCCGCTGGCAAGGAAGTAACCCCCCAGCACGCTGGTAGATTCCACCAAGCCACGGATGTGCCCCCGAGACAACTGCTCAGTCCACAGACACCACACAAAAATAACAAACATTAACAATGCCCAACATATTCCAAAATGAAACACGTCACTAAGCCTATCAGGGGAAAAAGGTTATAGCTCCGGGTAGTAAGTTTCACTACCCTATCCAAATCTCCCACCAAGGTACACAGCTGATTGTACTCACCTCAGACCAACGTCCCAACAGCAAGTAGAACAAGCGTTTCCAGGCTAGGCAGGGGCCTGGAAACTAACCAATGTATTCTCTCCAACACAGCACACAAACCAAACAAACAAAGGCAACCAATACTGAGCACCAAACTCAAACTAACAAACAAAGCACCTCAATTTAACATACCGCCACGTTTTCTCCCAAACACAAGTTCAAGATCCCGGATGAGCCCCCACTTGTTACGAACCTGTAAGGGCTGTCTTCAGGAAAGGACCAAAATGCAGCAGAGTTAGTATTCATCCTTCAATTTAATTGGAAAGAACACTATACAAAAACAAAAACAAGGAAACTGACAGCCAACAGTCCTGTCAGGTGCAACCACACTAAACAAGAAACAATTACCCACAAAACCCAAAGGAAAAACATGCTCCTTATGTGTGACTCCCAATCAGCAGCAACGAGCACCACCTGTGCCTGATTGGGAGCCACACACATGGCCCAAAACAAAGAAATACCAAAACATAGAAAAAGGAACATAGAACGCCCACCCAATGTAACACCCTGGCCTAACCAAAATAAAGAACAAAAACCCCTCTCTATGGCCAGAGCGTTACAGAACCGGCTCTGAGTTCACAACAAAAGGGAGACAACGTGGAGACAAGGAGTATCAAAATATATATTTATTAACTAAAATAACTAAATAATTAACAATGGCGTGTGTGTAATCAGTAGTGTAAGTGAGTGTTTTGCATACCTGAATGTAATAATGCAGGGTGTTGAAAGGTGCCAAAGGAAATAACCAAAAAGCCACAAAACTACACAACCAAAATCAAAAAAGTGTCTGCATGGAGAGAGTCCTCTCAATAACTGTGGAAGAGGTCTCTTTATCCTGGGACACAGCTGGGCCCAGGTGCTTCCCATTTAGCTGACGACCCTTCCAACTCCGCCCACCGGCATCCTAACAAGGAAACAAGAACAGAGAGAATACGGCAGACAGAGTGGGAGGGTCGTCACACACCCCCCCATAAAACCGGGGACCAACAAGGGCCCCGGAACAACGTACCAGCCTCTGCGTCCCAAATTGACACAGGCCTCTGCGTCCCAAATTGACACAGGCCTCTGCGTCCCAAATTGACACAGGCCTCTGCGTCCCAAATTGACACAGGCCTCTGCGTCCCAAATTGACACAGGCCTCTGCGTCCCAAATTGACACAGGCCTCTGCGTCCCAAATTGACACAGGCCTCTGCGTCCCAAATTGACACAGGCCTCTGCGTCCCAAATTGACACAGGCCTCTGCGTCCCAAATTGACACAGGCCTCTGCGTCCCAAATTGACACAGGCCTCTGCGTCCCAAATTGACACAGGCCTCTGCGTCCCAAATTGACACAGGCCTCTGCGTCCCAAATTGACGAGAGGTTACATGTTCACCTTCCACTTGCCCCAGCCAACCTCCTTCTCCCCAGACCTCAGCAACCTTTGTGCACAGGAAGCAACATTTAAGAGGAAAGGAGAACACAAGACCAGGAGGGAACAGACAGGAAAGTTAGAACATGATAAAACCAAACAATGGTCAGTCACATAACATTCAGGAACAGGGCGCACAAGAGACCACATCAGCTACAAACGCAAACAACATCTTCCAACGGTTCATAGTCACTTCTCAACGGTTGTCATTTCCCAACGATTCATAGTCACTCCAATGATTCATAGTGACTCCAACGATTCATAGTGACTCCAACGATTCATAGTGACTCCAACGATTCATAGTCACTAAACTCATAACCGAATACGAGTACAGACCAGAGGGTGTAATAAAGGCAAAAATGTCATGTGCCCTACTCGTCAGTGGCACCTGCCAATAGCACAATAACAGGTCAAATTTGCACAAACAGCTGCGCCGACTTGATCAACGCAGTCCTCCATCCGAGGAAGAGGAAATTAATCTGGCTTAGTGACTCCGTTTACCTTACGGTGGTCCGTTCCATCCGGTTTACTGACCAAGATACAGGGAGAAGCCCAACTGGAGAAAGAAGGCTCTGCTATCTTACTCTCCAGCATGTACCTGACCTCAGCATCCAGACAACGCAGTTTCTCTACAGAGACTCTATAGAACCGCTGACGAATGGGGTCAGCATCTCCAATGTCAATATTATGCTCTATCAAGTTTGTACGTTGTAACGGTTTTGACTTGAGGTTATAATTTATAGGGGTGCCAGGTAGGTTGTGCCTACCAGAGAAAATATTAGTTTCTCCTTTTAGTTTGATAGGGAATGAGTCCCATCTGGTCCGTCAAGTCTACACCAATACAAAGGACTCATGTAAAAGTCAGGATGGAAATACACTTTTCATAAACCCTTAAAACAATGGAAATAACTTCAAAACAACTGTATTCTTTTGCGTGGTTGTATTAACAACCTAAATGATCACACACACACACAACAATATAACAATAATGAGCTTTAAACAGCTCTGGTTCCTCCAGAAATGTCCTGTACCTCGGGCCTAAAAAGAGTCCAGCCCGGTAAACAAGTTCAGGGAACTCAAGTGACCTTAGTCACGCAATGGTTGTCCGTTCATACAGTGTAGCGTAAACCCAGTGTCAATCATACAATGAAAAGAACAAATATTTTACCACACATTTCAATAAATCCTCAACTACAACTAACTACCTAAATCATCACAGTATACATCACACCAAAACAAATGAAATACCGTATACAAAAAAGGTTGTAGTCCGTCGGTCAGTCAGAGAAGCCAATCCGCCGACAGATCTCCAGCGGAGAAAGGCCACGAAAACCAACGGAGAGGTGTAGTCCACAGATGCAAGAGTGGAGCCGACCTTGGGTAGATTTTCTATTAGGCTACACAAAGCACACTTTTAAAGCAGCACAACAAACGGAAGAGAGACGCTTCAGAACTGAGGGTCGAACACATCCTCATTCATGTTTCCATCACAACTCCTCTTTTGCACAGCTGATGCTGGCTATTTAATTGGGAATTAAAGGGGAAGCGCCCTATTGGAAGAAGCACTAATTAATTGAGAATTAAAGGGAAAGCGCCCTATTGGAAGGAGAAGCACTGAGACGGTTCAGAAACATTCAGGGCCGTCACAACGTGTAGGTGTCACAGAAAACAAACCTGGAATTTTCCGAATCAGACCAACCAGCTCTTTCCGCCCATCAACAGGTAGCTGAGTAAAAGGGCTATCCAAAATATCCAGTGTCTCTGAGTTTTTCAATCTACCCTGCAGTATGCAATCATCGGGACCAGGAACATTTTCGTCCTCATGCACAGACCTAGTATTACAAGAACCAAGGGAAGTAACGGTATCAGCCAAACGAACAGTTTTACCATCCTCTGTAGACTCCCACTTTCTCATCAGAACATCCTCTTGGAGAAAATAACCATGTGCGACATCTCCCAACTGTTCCACAGGCACAATTTGGTCACGCAACTCTTCTAATGTGGGGTCAGTCCGTGGCGCATTGATTAGATCGGAGCGGAATACAGATAACGGGATAACAGGGAAAACAGTGAGAGACTTCTTTGTGGTATTCTCATTTACCGGAGCAGGGACCGGGTCACCATGGCTCATAGACCGCGTCACTGCACCCGCAGAGAACACCGCTGGGAAACTCTGCGCACTCTCATCAGGAATCCCTACAATTGACGGTTTAGTGGAAACCACTAGAGATGGAAACACGACAGGCCACACACGCTCACCAGCCAAGTTATTCCCAAGGATAACGTCGATACCCTCAATAGGCAACGAAGGACGCACCCCCACAACAACGTCACCTTTCACCAGTCCACAATCCAATATCAGTTTATGCAATGGAACTGACAGATTGTTCAAACCTATTCCCCTAATTAGAACACTATTCCCAGAATCAGTCTCAGCAGAGAAAGGTAACACAGATTCCAACACAAACGATTCCGAGGCACCTGTGTCTCGTAGGATCTTCACTGGCACTAGGTTCTTACTTCCTAACATAGACACAAAACCCTCCGTAATGAAAGGTAAATAGCCTGGGTCAATATGGACTTTCACATGCCCCTGGGCCTGAGACAATGTGTCAGGAGTAAACTGATGTGGAACAGACGCAGCTAACGCCGTAGGCCTAGATTTAACGTTAACCTGTTAGGGCTAGGGGGCAGTATTGACACGGCCAGATAAAAAACATACCCGATTTAATCTGGTTACCACTCCTACCCAGTAACTAGAATATGCATATACTTATTACATATGGATAGAAAACACCCTAAATTTTCTAAAACTGTTTGAATGGTGTCTGTGAGTATAACAGAACTCAAATGGCAGGTCAAAACCTGAGAGATTCCTTTACAGGAAGTGGCCTGTCTGACCATTTCTTGAACTTCTTTTCCATCTCTATCATTTACTAAGGATCTCTGCTCTAACGTGACACTTCCCACGTCTTCCATAGGCTCTCAGAGCCCGGGAAAAAACAGAATGTCGTCATTCCAGCCCCAGGCTGAAACACATTATCGCCTTTCTCAAGTGGCCGATCAAGGGACACTGGGCTTATGCGCGTGACCCCGACCGCCCCCGCCTTTGGGATTTTTTCCTCTGTTTGCCGAAAAGGAGATTCCCTGTCGGAATATTATCGCTTTTCTACGAGAAAAATGTCGTAAAAATTGATTTTAAACAGCGGTTGACATGCTTCGAAGTACGGTAATGGAATATTTAGAATTTTATTGTCACGAATTGCGCCATGCGCGCGACACTTCTTTACTATTTCGGATAGTGTCTGGAACGCACGAACAAAACGCCGCTATTCGGATATAACGATGGATTATTTTGGACCAAACCAACATTTGTTATTGAAGTAGCAGTCCTGGGTGTGCATTCTGACGAAGACAACAAAAGGTAATCAAACTTTTATAATAGTAAATATGATTATGGTGAGTGCTAAACTTGCCGGGTGTCTAAATAGCGAGCCCGTGATGCCTGGGCTATGTACTTAGAATATTGCAAAATGTGCTTTCACCAAAAAGCTATTTTAAAATCGGACATATCGAGTGCATAGAGGAGGTCTGTATCTATAATTCTTAAAATAATTGTTATGCTTTTTGTGAACGTTTATCGTGAGTAATTTAGTAAAATGTTAGCGAATTCCCCGGAAGTTTGCGGGGGGTATGCTAGTTCTGAACGTCACATGCTAATGTAAAAAGCTGTTTTTTGATATAAATATGAACTTGATTGAACAAAACATGCATGTATTGTATAACATAATGTCCTAGGGTTGTCATCTGATGAAGATCATCAAAGGTGAGTGCTGCATTTAGCTGTCTTCTGGGTTTTGGTGACATTATATGCTGGCTTGAAAAATGGGTGTCTGATTATTTCTGGCTTGGTACTCTGCTGACATAATCTAATGTTTTGCTTTCGTTGTAAAGCCTTTTTGAAATCGGACAGTGTGGTTAGATTAACGAGAGTCTTGTCTTTAAATGGCTGTAAAATAGTCATATGTTTGAGAAATTGAAGTAATAGGATTTTTAAGGTTTTGAAAATCGCGCCACAGGCTGGCAGTGGCGTCCCACCTAGCCCATAGAGGTTAACACACGTACTGAATTTACCCCTAGACCTGAGAACCGGACATTCGTTTTTCCAATGACCTGAGCCTTGACAGTAGTGACACTCTTGACCAAAGTCAGTTTTACCACGGGAGTCAGGCTCAACCCTAGTTGAATAAAACTCTGCCCGTGAACCAGAGTATCTCGGTGAGCGAGGCCCAAATCTCTCCGAACGCCCCCACTCACTCCAAGTACGGGGTTCTACAAAAATACTTTTGTGAGTCAAAACATATTCGTCCGCCAAAACCGCAGCTTCAGCGACAGTCTGTACTTTTCGTTCGTTAATATACGTCGCTATATGATCAGGGATTGTGTCCTTAAATTGCTCTAGCATAATCAGATCACACAGCCCTTGAAAAGTCATAACCGCAGAGGCGGAACACCAGCGATTAAACTGTGAAGATAATTTTCGCGCAAACTCAACATGAGTCTGCCTATCATCCCTTTCTAAAGTTCTAAATCGTTGGCAGTAAGCCTCAGGAACCAATTCGTAAATCTGTAACACCGCCCTTTTAACCTTATCATAACTGACACTGTCGGCTACACTAAGAGCTGAATATGCTTCCTGCGCTTTACCAGTCAGCACACACTGCAACATTAAAGTGCGGTCAGAATCAGGCCAACTCCTAGCGTCAGCAACACGCTCAAACAACGAAAATAATGTCTCAGGGTCCTTTTCATTAAACTGAGGCAACAACCGTAAATTCCCAACAATGTCAAATGTGTCCGGGGCACACCCAAAAGAGGAACGACTCCTAAGTAAATCTGCGTCACCTTCCCAGAGCAAACTCTCCCCTGAGAGCTTTCCTTCCCTAACCAACTCTAGTCGCTCTTGTTGCAGCTTGATTTTAGCACGCTCCATATCCTGTTTAAATTCCAATTCCTTCTCATATTTTACACGATCGTGCTCTAGCTGTAACAGAAGCAGCTCTTTCTGCTGTTCAAAAAGAAGACTACTAGGACTAACCGATGGAGCGGTAATTGTAACATATCGGGGAGACGGCGAGTCCTCAGCAGAGGCTGCCCCAGTGGTATCTTCAAGAATACCACTCTCCATCAGATTGGCCTTCAATATTAACCTAATAGAATTTTTTTTACATTTATCACTAATTTCAACCTTGTAGTGTTCAGCAACCTTCAACAGCTGTTCTTTAGTACATACATCTAACAGTTCCTTTGATGGAAAGCGAATGAACTCGTCTACATTAGACGCCATAGTCAAAAAAATTCTCACTCAACCCCTCTACTGAGCACACCAGACCACAACAAGAGAAAATACAAATCACACCGGGCACCACAGAAAAGAGATGAGAAATGGAGCTTCCCCAAAATCTACAATAACTCAACCCTAGTCTTCATGCAGATTTGCGGTGGGTAATTATGCACTGTAGCCCGCTGGCAAGGAAGTAACCCCCCAGCACGCTGGTAGATTCCACCAAGCCACGGATGTGCCCCCGAGACAACTGCTCAGTCCACAGACACCACACAAAAATAACAAACATTAACAATGCCCAACATATTCCAAAATGAAACACGTCACTAAGCCTATCAGGGGAAAAAGGTTATAGCTCCGGGTAGTAAGTTTCACTACCCTATCCAAATCTCCCACCAAGGTACACAGCTGATTGTACTCACCTCAGACCAACGTCCCAACAGCAAGTAGAACAAGCGTTTCCAGGCTAGGCAGGGGCCTGGAAACTAACCAATGTATTCTCTCCAACACAGCACACAAACCAAACAAACAAAGGCAACCAATACTGAGCACCAAACTCAAACTAACAAACAAAGCACCTCAATTTAACATACCGCCACGTTTTCTCCCAAACACAAGTTCAAGATCCCGGATGAGCCCCCACTTGTTACGAACCTGTAAGGGCTGTCTTCAGGAAAGGACCAAAATGCAGCAGAGTTAGTATTCATCCTTCAATTTAATTGGAAAGAACACTATACAAAAACAAAAACAAGGAAACTGACAGCCAACAGTCCTGTCAGGTGCAACCACACTAAACAAGAAACAATTACCCACAAAACCCAAAGGAAAAACATGCTCCTTATGTGTGACTCCCAATCAGCAGCAACGAGCACCACCTGTGCCTGATTGGGAGCCACACACATGGCCCAAAACAAAGAAATACCAAAACATAGAAAAAGGAACATAGAACGCCCACCCAATGTAACACCCTGGCCTAACCAAAATAAAGAACAAAAACCCCTCTCTATGGCCAGAGCGTTACAGAACCGGCTCTGAGTTCACAACAAAAGGGAGACAACGTGGAGACAAGGAGTATCAAAATATATATTTATTAACTAAAATAACTAAATAATTAACAATGGCGTGTGTGTAATCAGTAATCAGTAGTGTAAGTGAGTGTTTTGCATACCTGAATGTAATAATGCAGGGTGTTGAAAGGTGCCAAAGGAAATAACCAAAAAGCCACAAAACTACACAACCAAAATCAAAAAAGTGTCTGCATGGAGAGAGTCCTCTCAATAACTGTGGAAGAGGTCTCTTTATCCTGGGACACAGCTGGGCCCAGGTGCTTCCCATTTAGCTGACGACCCTTCCAACTCCGCCCACCGGCATCCTAACAAGGAAACAAGAACAGAGAGAATACGGCAGACAGAGTGGGAGGGTCGTCACACACCCCCCCATAAAACCGGGGACCAACAAGGGCCCCGGAACAACGTACCAGCCTCTGCGTCCCAAATTGACACAGGCCTCTGCGTCCCAAATTGACACAGGCCTCTGCGTCCCAAATTGACACAGGCCTCTGCGTCCCAAATTGACACAGGCCTCTGCGTCCCAAATTGACACAGGCCTCTGCGTCCCAAATTGACACAGGCCTCTGCGTCCCAAATTGACACAGGCCTCTGCGTCCCAAATTGACACAGGCCTCTGCGTCCCAAATTGACACAGGCCTCTGCGTCCCAAATTGACGAGAGGTTACATGTTCACCTTCCACTTGCCCCAGCCAACCTCCTTCTCCCCAGACCTCAGCAACCTTTGTGCACAGGAAGCAACATTTAAGAGGAAAGGAGAACACAAGACCAGGAGGGAACAGACAGGAAAGTTAGAACATGATAAAACCAAACAATGGTCAGTCACATAACATTCAGGAACAGGGCGCACAAGAGACCACATCAGCTACAAACGCAAACAACATCTTCCAACGGTTCATAGTCACTTCTCAACGGTTGTCATTTCCCAACGATTCATAGTCACTCCAACGATTCATAGTGACTCCAACGATTCATAGTGACTCCAACGATTCATAGTGACTCCAACGATTCATAGTGACTCCAACGATTCATAGTCACTAAACTCATAACCGAATACGAGTACAGACCAGAGGGTGTAATAAAGGCAAAAATGTCATGTGCCCTACTCGTCAGTGGCACCTGCCAATAGCACAATAACAGGTCAAATTTGCACAAACAGCTGCGCCGACTTGATCAACGCAGTCCTCCATCCGAGGAAGAGGAAATTAATCTGGCTTAGTGACTCCGTTTACCTTACGGTGGTCCGTTCCATCCGGTTTACTGACCAAGATACAGGGAGAAGCCCAACTGGAGAAAGAAGGCTCTGCTATCTTACTCTCCAGCATGTACCTGACCTCAGCATCCAGACAACGCAGTTTCTCTACAGAGACTCTATAGAACCGCTGACGAATGGGGTCAGCATCTCCAATGTCAATATTATGCTCTATCAAGTTTGTACGTTGTAACGGTTTTGACTTGAGGTTATAATTTATAGGGGTGCCAGGTAGGTTGTGCCTACCAGAGAAAATATTAGTTTCTCCTTTTAGTTTGATAGGGAATGAGTCCCATCTGGTCCGTCAAGTCTACACCAATACAAAGGACTCATGTAAAAGTCAGGATGGAAATACACTTTTCATAAACCCTTAAAACAATGGAAATAACTTCAAAACAACTGTATTCTTTTGCGTGGTTGTATTAACAACCTAAATGATCACACACACACACACACAACAATATAACAATAATGAGCTTTAAACAGCTCTGGTTCCTCCAGAAATGTCCTGTACCTCGGGCCTAAAAAGAGTCCAGCCCGGTAAACAAGTTCAGGGAACTCAAGTGACCTTAGTCACGCAATGGTTGTCCGTTCATACAGTGTAGCGTAAACCCTGTGTCAATCATACAATGAAAAGAACAAATATTTTACCACACATTTCAATAAATCCTCAACTACAACTAACTACCTAAATCATCACAGTATACATCACACCAAAACAAATGAAATACCGTATACAAAAAAGGTTGTAGTCCGTCGGTCAGTCAGAGAAGCCAATCCGCCGACAGATCTCCAGCGGAGAAAGGCCACGAAAACCAACGGAGAGGTGTAGTCCACAGATGCAAGAGTGGAGCCGACCTTGGGTAGATTTTCTATTAGGCTACACAAAGCACACTTTTAAAGCAGCACAACAAACGGAAGAGAGACGCTTCAGAACTGAGGGTCGAACACATCCTCATTCATGTTTCCATCACAACTCCTCTTTTGCACAGCTGATGCTGGCTATTTAATTGGGAATTAAAGGGGAAGCGCCCTATTGGAAGAAGCACTAATTAATTGAGAATTAAAGGGAAATGGGAAATATTGGAAGGAGAAGCACTGAGACGGTTCAGAAACATTCAGGGCCGTCACAACGTGTAGGTGTCACAGAAAACAAACCTGGAATTTTCCGAATCAGACCAACCAGCTCTTTCCGCCCATCAACAGGTAGCTGAGTAAAAGGGCTATCCAAAATATCCAGTGTCTCTGAATTTTTCAATCTACCCTGCAGTATGCAATCATCGGGACCAGGAACATTTTCGTCCTCATGCACAGACCTAGTATTACAAGAACCAAGGGAAGTAACGGTATCAGCCAAACGAACAGTTTTACCATCCTCTGTAGACTCCCACTTTCTCATCAGAACATCCTCTTGGAGAAAATAACCATGTGCGACATCTCCCAACTGTTCCACAGGCACAATTTGGTCACGCAACTCTTCTAATGTGGGGTCAGTCCGTGGCGCATTGATTAGATCGGAGCGGAATACAGATAACGGGATAACAGGGAAAACAGTGAGAGACTTCTTTGTGGTATTCTCATTTACCGGAGCAGGGACCGGGTCACCATGGCTCATAGACCGCGTCACTGCACCCGCAGAGAACACCGCTGGGAAACTCTGCGCACTCTCATCAGGAATCCCTACAATTGACGGTTTAGTGGAAACCACTAGAGATGGAAACACGACAGGCCACACACGCTCACCAGCCAAGTTATTCCCAAGGATAACGTCGATACCCTCAATAGGCAACGAAGGACGCACCCCCACAACAACGTCACCTTTCACCAGTCCACAATCCAATATCAGTTTATGCAATGGAACTGACAGATTGTTCAAACCTATTCCCCTAATTAGAACACTATTCCCAGAATCAGTCTCAGCAGAGAAAGGTAACACAGATTCCAACACAAACGATTCCGAGGCACCTGTGTCTCGTAGGATCTTCACTGGCACTAGGTTCTTACTTCCTAACATAGACACAAAACCCTCCGTAATGAAAGGTAAATAGCCTGGGTCAATATGGACTTTCACATGCCCCTGGGCCTGAGACAATGTGTCAGGAGTAAACTGATGTGGAACAGACGCAGCTAACGCCGTAGGCCTAGATTTAACGTTAACCTGTTAGGGCTAGGGGGCAGTATTGACACGGCTGGATAAAAAACATACCCGATTTAATCTGGTTACCACTCCTACCCAGTAACTAGAATATGCATATACTTATTACATATGGATAGAAAACACCCTAAATTTTCTAAAACTGTTTGAATGGTGTCTGTGAGTATAACAGAACTCAAATGGCAGGTCAAAACCTGAGAGATTCCTTTACAGGAAGTGGCCTGTCTGACCATTTCTTGAACTTCTTTTCCATCTCTATCATTTACTAAGGATCTCTGCTCTAACGTGACACTTCCCACGTCTTCCATAGGCTCTCAGAGCCCGGGAAAAAACAGAATGTCGTCATTCCAGCCCCAGGCTGAAACACATTATCGCCTTTCTCAAGTGGCCGATCAAGGGACACTGGGCTTATGCGCGTGACCCCGACCGCCCCCGCCTTTGGGATTTTTTCCTCTGTTTGCCGAAAAGGAGATTCCCTGTCGGAATATTATCGCTTTTCTACGAGAAAAATGTCGTAAAAATTGATTTTAAACAGCGGTTGACATGCTTCGAAGTACGGTAATGGAATATTTAGAATTTTATTGTCACGAATTGCGCCATGCGCGCGACACTTCTTTACTATTTCGGATAGTGTCTGGAACGCACGAACAAAACGCCGCTATTCGGATATAACGATGGATTATTTTGGACCAAACCAACATTTGTTATTGAAGTAGCAGTCCTGGGTGTGCATTCTGACGAAGACAACAAAAGGTAATCAAACTTTTATAATAGTAAATATGATTATGGTGAGTGCTAAACTTGCCGGGTGTCTAAATAGCGAGCCCGTGATGCCTGGGCTATGTACTTAGAATATTGCAAAATGTGCTTTCACCAAAAAGCTATTTTAAAATCGGACATATCGAGTGCATAGAGGAGGTCTGTATCTATAATTCTTAAAATAATTGTTATGCTTTTTGTGAACGTTTATCGTGAGTAATTTAGTAAAATGTTAGCGAATTCCCCGGAAGTTTGCGGGGGGTATGCTAGTTCTGAACGTCACATGCTAATGTAAAAAGCTGTTTTTTGATATAAATATGAACTTGATTGAACAAAACATGCATGTATTGTATAACATAATGTCCTAGGGTTGTCATCTGATGAAGATCATCAAAGGTGAGTGCTGCATTTAGCTGTCTTCTGGGTTTTGGTGACATTATATGCTGGCTTGAAAAATGGGTGTCTGATTATTTCTGGCTTGGTACTCTGCTGACATAATCTAATGTTTTGCTTTCGTTGTAAAGCCTTTTTGAAATCGGACAGTGTGGTTAGATTAACGAGAGTCTTGTCTTTAAATGGCTGTAAAATAGTCATATGTTTGAGAAATTGAAGTAATAGGATTTTTAAGGTTTTGAAAATCGCGCCACAGGCTGGCAGTGGCTGTTACGTAGGTGGGACGCAAGCGTCCCACCTAGCCCATAGAGGTTAACACACGTACTGAATTTACCCCTAGACCTGAGAACCGGACATTCGTTTTTCCAATGACCTGAGCCTTGACAGTAGTGACACTCTTGACCAAAGTCAGTTTTACCACGGGAGTCAGGCTCAACCCTAGTTGAATAAAACTCTGCCCGTGAACCAGAGTATCTCGGTGAGCGAGGCCCAAATCTCTCCGAACGCCCCCACTCACTCCAAGTACGGGGTTCTACAAAAATACTTTTGTGAGTCAAAACATATTCGTCCGCCAAAACCGCAGCTTCAGCGACAGTCTGTACTTTTCGTTCGTTAATATACGTCGCTATATGATCAGGGATTGTGTCCTTAAATTGCTCTAGCATAATCAGATCACACAGCCCTTGAAAAGTCATAACCGCAGAGGCGGAACACCAGCGATTAAACTGTGAAGATAATTTTCGCGCAAACTCAACATGAGTCTGCCTATCATCCCTTTCTAAAGTTCTAAATCGTTGGCAGTAAGCCTCAGGAACCAATTCGTAAATCTGTAACACCGCCCTTTTAACCTTATCATAACTGACACTGTCGGCTACACTAAGAGCTGAATATGCTTCCTGCGCTTTACCAGTCAGCACACACTGCAACATTAAAGTGCGGTCAGAATCAGGCCAACTCCTAGCGTCAGCAACACGCTCAAACAACGAAAATAATGTCTCAGGGTCCTTTTCATTAAACTGAGGCAACAACCGTAAATTCCCAACAATGTCAAATGTGTCCGGGGCACACCCAAAAGAGGAACGACTCCTAAGTAAATCTGCGTCACCTTCCCAGAGCAAACTCTCCCCTGAGAGCTTTCCTTCCCTAACCAACTCTAGTCGCTCTTGTTGCAGCTTGATTTTAGCACGCTCCATATCCTGTTTAAATTCCAATTCCTTCTCATATTTTACACGATCGTGCTCTAGCTGTAACAGAAGCAGCTCTTTCTGCTGTTCAAAAAGAAGACTACTAGGACTAACCGATGGAGCGGTAATTGTAACATATCGGGGAGACGGCGAGTCCTCAGCAGAGGCTGCCCCAGTGGTATCTTCAAGAATACCACTCTCCATCAGATTGGCCTTCAATATTAACCTAATAGAATTTTTTTTACATTTATCACTAATTTCAACCTTGTAGTGTTCAGCAACCTTCAACAGCTGTTCTTTAGTACATACATCTAACAGTTCCTTTGATGGAAAGCGAATGAACTCGTCTACATTAGACGCCATAGTCAAAAAAATTCTCACTCAACCCCTCTACTGAGCACACCAGACCACAACAAGAGAAAATACAAATCACACCGGGCACCACAGAAAAGAGATGAGAAATGGAGCTTCCCCAAAATCTACAATAACTCAACCCTAGTCTTCATGCAGATTTGCGGTGGGTAATTATGCACTGTAGCCCGCTGGCAAGGAAGTAACCCCCCAGCACGCTGGTAGATTCCACCAAGCCACGGATGTGCCCCCGAGACAACTGCTCAGTCCACAGACACCACACAAAAATAACAAACATTAACAATGCCCAACATATTCCAAAATGAAACACGTCACTAAGCCTATCAGGGGAAAAAGGTTATAGCTCCGGGTAGTAAGTTTCACTACCCTATCCAAATCTCCCACCAAGGTACACAGCTGATTGTACTCACCTCAGACCAACGTCCCAACAGCAAGTAGAACAAGCGTTTCCAGGCTAGGCAGGGGCCTGGAAACTAACCAATGTATTCTCTCCAACACAGCACACAAACCAAACAAACAAAGGCAACCAATACTGAGCACCAAACTCAAACTAACAAACAAAGCACCTCAATTTAACATACCGCCACGTTTTCTCCCAAACACAAGTTCAAGATCCCGGATGAGCCCCCACTTGTTACGAACCTGTAAGGGCTGTCTTCAGGAAAGGACCAAAATGCAGCAGAGTTAGTATTCATCCTTCAATTTAATTGGAAAGAACACTATACAAAAACAAAAACAAGGAAACTGACAGCCAACAGTCCTGTCAGGTGCAACCACACTAAACAAGAAACAATTACCCACAAAACCCAAAGGAAAAACATGCTCCTTATGTGTGACTCCCAATCAGCAGCAACGAGCACCACCTGTGCCTGATTGGGAGCCACACACATGGCCCAAAACAAAGAAATACCAAAACATAGAAAAAGGAACATAGAACGCCCACCCAATGTAACACCCTGGCCTAACCAAAATAAAGAACAAAAACCCCTCTCTATGGCCAGAGCGTTACAGAACCGGCTCTGAGTTCACAACAAAAGGGAGACAACGTGGAGACAAGGAGTATCAAAATATATATTTATTAACTAAAATAACTAAATAATTAACAATGGCGTGTGTGTAATCAGTAGTGTAAGTGAGTGTTTTGCATACCTGAATGTAATAATGCAGGGTGTTGAAAGGTGCCAAAGGAAATAACCAAAAAGCCACAAAACTACACAACCAAAATCAAAAAAGTGTCTGCATGGAGAGAGTCCTCTCAATAACTGTGGAAGAGGTCTCTTTATCCTGGGACACAGCTGGGCCCAGGTGCTTCCCATTTAGCTGACGACCCTTCCAACTCCGCCCACCGGCATCCTAACAAGGAAACAAGAACAGAGAGAATACGGCAGACAGAGTGGGAGGGTCGTCACACACCCCCCCATAAAACCGGGGACCAACAAGGGCCCCGGAACAACGTACCAGCCTCTGCGTCCCAAATTGACACAGGCCTCTGCGTCCCAAATTGACACAGGCCTCTGCGTCCCAAATTGACACAGGCCTCTGCGTCCCAAATTGACACAGGCCTCTGCGTCCCAAATTGACACAGGCCTCTGCGTCCCAAATTGACACAGGCCTCTGCGTCCCAAATTGACACAGGCCTCTGCGTCCCAAATTGACACAGGCCTCTGCGTCCCAAATTGACACAGGCCTTTGCGTCCCAAATTGACGAGAGGTTACATGTTCACCTTCCACTTGCCCCAGCCAACCTCCTTCTCCCCAGACCTCAGCAACCTTTGTGCACAGGAAGCAACATTTAAGAGGAAAGGAGAACACAAGACCAGGAGGGAACAGACAGGAAAGTTAGAACATGATAAAACCAAACAATGGTCAGTCACATAACATTCAGGAACAGGGCGCACAAGAGACCACATCAGCTACAAACGCAAACAACATCTTCCAACGGTTCATAGTCACTTCTCAACGGTTGTCATTTCCCAACGATTCATAGTCACTCCAATGATTCATAGTGACTCCAACGATTCATAGTCACTAAACTCATAACCGAATACGAGTACAGACCAGAGGGTGTAATAAAGGCAAAAATGTCATGTGCCCTACTCGTCAGTGGCACCTGCCAATAGCACAATAACAGGTCAAATTTGCACAAACAGCTGCGCCGACTTGATCAACGCAGTCCTCCATCCGAGGAAGAGGAAATTAATCTGGCTTAGTGACTCCGTTTACCTTACGGTGGTCCGTTCCATCCGGTTTACTGACCAAGATACAGGGAGAAGCCCAACTGGAGAAAGAAGGCTCTGCTATCTTACTCTCCAGCATGTACCTGACCTCAGCATCCAGACAACGCAGTTTCTCTACAGAGACTCTATAGAACCGCTGACGAATGGGGTCAGCATCTCCAATGTCAATATTATGCTCTATCAAGTTTGTACGTTGTAACGGTTTTGACTTGAGGTTATAATTTATAGGGGTGCCAGGTAGGTTGTGCCTACCAGAGAAAATATTAGTTTCTCCTTTTAGTTTGATAGGGAATGAGTCCCATCTGGTCCGTCAAGTCTACACCAATACAAAGGACTCATGTAAAAGTCAGGATGGAAATACACTTTTCATAAACCCTTAAAACAATGGAAATAACTTCAAAACAACTGTATTCTTTTGCGTGGTTGTATTAACAACCTAAATGATCACACACACACACACAACAATATAACAATAATGAGCTTTAAACAGCTCTGGTTCCTCCAGAAATGTCCTGTACCTCGGGCCTAAAAAGAGTCCAGCCCGGTAAACAAGTTCAGGGAACTCAAGTGACCTTAGTCACGCAATGGTTGTCCGTTCATACAGTGTAGCGTAAACCCTGTGTCAATCATACAATGAAAAGAACAAATATTTTACCACACATTTCAATAAATCCTCAACTACAACTAACTACCTAAATCATCACAGTATACATCACACCAAAACAAATGAAATACCGTATACAAAAAAGGTTGTAGTCCGTCGGTCAGTCAGAGAAGCCAATCCGCCGACAGATCTCCAGCGGAGAAAGGCCACGAAAACCAACGGAGAGGTGTAGTCCACAGATGCAAGAGTGGAGCCGACCTTGGGTAGATTTTCTATTAGGCTACACAAAGCACACTTTTAAAGCAGCACAACAAACGGAAGAGAGACGCTTCAGAACTGAGGGTCGAACACATCCTCATTCATGTTTCCATCACAACTCCTCTTTTGCACAGCTGATGCTGGCTATTTATTTGGGAATTAAAGGGGAAGCGCCCTATTGGAAGAAGCACTAATTAATTGAGAATTAAAGGGAAAGCGCCCTATTGGACGGTTCAGAAACATTCAGGGCCGTCACACACCCCCTCCCCTGGAAAAAGCCGACCATTGCCCTGGAAGGCACATCTTGGTCGGGGAAACCGAGAAAGGTCTCTTCATCACTTTCCTCTTCAAAGATCTCCAGGACCTTGCGGCGCTCAATCTCCTCCAATTCGTCAGCTGAGGGGTAACAGGCCTTAAGGCGTGAGACATGGACAACGCGCATATCTTCACCTGTGTCCTCTTTCACCACTCGATAGTTCAAAGGGCCTCTCTGCTCCACAATCCTATATGGTCCTTGCCATTTAGGAGCGAGCTTGGCCGAGAAGAATTGTTCAGCTTTTGAATAAGGATGAGAGCGAAGCCACACCCGATCACGAAGCTGGAACTGCATGTCTCGTCTCTTATCATAATTTCTCTTCTGCCTGAGTCGAGCATGGATCATGTTCTTTGAGACAAGAGCTCTCAAGTCGTGGAGATGGACTACCTGGTCATAGCAAGCAGCGTCTGGAGTAACCTGCTGGGGCTGTAGCACCATCTCCAAGGGTCCTCGGAGGGGACGACTCAGGTTCAGCTCTGCAGGTGTGACTCCAGTGGACTCTTGCACAGCAGAATTCAGGGCAAATCGAAACTCGTGAAGGTGCTTGTCCCAGTGTTTGTGCTGGGTCCCTACATAGGAAGCAACCATTGTCTTCAAGGTTCGATTAACTCTCTCAGTGAGGTTGGTCTGTGGGTGATAAGCCGTGGTCAACTTCTGTCTCAGGTTCCATCTTTGGCAGGTCTCCTCAAAGAGATCAGAGACGAATTGGGAACCTCGATCAGACAGGATGTAATCAGGCACTCCCCAGCGAGTCAGGATCTCTTTCGTAAGGATGTTAGAGACTGTCCTTGCTGTGGCCTGACGCAGGGCAAAGAGCTCCACCCACTTGGAATAGTAATCAACAAAAACAAGCATGTACACATTCTGATTGGAGCTTCTAGGAAATGGACCCATCAAATCCACTCCTAACATTTCCCAAGGTCGGGTAATCACAGTTTGCTGCAACTTGCCAGCAGGCTTTCTACCTTCTGGTTTGTACATTTGACAAACCTGACAGTTTCGGATGTGTGACTTTACATCCATGCTCAGATGTGGCCAGTACAGTAATGCTTGCAACCGCTTGTAGGTTTTGAACCTGCCCAAATGACCAGCTAACGGGTCTTCATGGAAATGTTGAAGCAGTTGAAGGCGTAGAGTTTCACGTATGTACATTTGGTATAGTGTTCTGTGAGGTAGTTGTACAACTCGGTAGACTTTGTCTTCAATGATGGTCAGCTTGGTGGTAGGATTGACCATCTTTTCTCTATCTTCCAGGATAGTCTGGTACAAAGCCTGTACTTCTGGATCATCCTGTTGGGCTTTCCAAATGGCCTCATCAGAGATGGGAAAGTCAGTTTTGGGTGAGTCTCGACTGCTTGACAGGACAGTAGCACATGTAAGATGAGGGCCACCATTACCACCAGCAGGAGCTCTGGATAAGGCATCTGGAATCATCATCATCTCACTTGGCTCTGTCATATCCTCACATGGTCTCTCCTATCATTGCTATGCAGACGACACACAATTAATCTTCTCCTTTCCCCCTTCTGATAACCAGGCGGCGAATCGCATCTCTGCATGTCTGTCAGACATATCAGTGTGGATGACGGATCACCAGCTCAAGCTGAACCTCGGCAAGACGGAGCTGCTCTTCCTCCCGGGGAAGGACTGCCCGTTCCATGATCTCGCCATCACGGTTGACAACTCCCTTGTGTCCTCCTCCCAGAGTGCTAAGAACCTTGGCGTGATCCTGGACAACACCCTGTCGTTCTCCACTAACATCAAGGCGGTGACCCGATCCTGTAGGTTCATGCTCTACAACATTCGCAGAGTACGACCCTGCCTCACACAGGAAGCGGCGCAGGTCCTAATCCAGGCACTTGTCATCTCCCGTCTGGATTACTGCAACTCGCTGTTGGCTGGGCTCCCTGCCTGTGCCATTAAACCCCTACAACTCATCCAGAACGCCGCAGCCCGTCTGGTGTTCAACCTTCCCAAGTTCTCTCACGTCACCCCGCTCCTCCGCTCTCTCCACTGGCTTCCAGTTGAAGCTCGCATCCGCTACAAGACCATGGTGATTGCCTACGGAGCTGTGAAGGGAACGGCACCTCCATACCTTCAGGCTCTGATCAGGCCCTACACCCAAACAAGGGCACTGCGTTCATCCACCACTGGCCTGCTGGCCCCCCTACCTCTGAGGAAGCACAGTTCCCGCTCAGCCCAGTCAAAACTGTTCGCTGCTCTGGCACCCCAATGGTGGAACAAGCTCCCTCACGACGCCAGGACAGCGGAGTCAATCACCACCTTCCGGAGACACCTGAAACCCCACCTCTTTAACCTGTTAGGGCTAGGGGGCAGCATTTGCACGTCTGGATAAAAAAAAATGTACCCGATTTAACCTCTCTAGGCTAGGCGGGACGAATTCGTCCCACCTACGTAACAGCCAGTGTAATCCAGTGGCGCGATTTTCAAAACGTTAAAAATCCTATTACTTCAATTTCTCAAACATATGACTATTTTACAGCCATTTAAAGATAAGACTCTCGTTAATCTAACCACACTGTCCGATTTCAAAAAGGCTTTACAACGAAAGCAAAACATTAGATTATGTCAGCAGAGTACCAAGCCAGAAATAATCAGACACCCATTTTTCAAGCCAGCATATAATGTCACCAAAACCCAGAAGACAGCTAAATGCAGCACTCACCTTTGATGATCTTCATCAGATGACAACCCTAGGACATTGTTATACAATACATGCATGTTTTGTTCAATCAAGTTCATATTTATATCAAAAACCAGCTTTTTACATTAGCATGTGACGTTCAGAACTAGCATACCCCCCGCAAACTTCCGGGGAATTCGCTAACATTTTACTAAATTACTCACGATAAACGTTCACAAAAAGCATAACAATTATTTTAAGAATTATAGATACAGACCTCTATGCACTCGATATGTCCGATTTTAAAATAGCTTTTTGGTGAAAGCACATTTTGCAATATTCTAAGTACATAGCCCAGGCATCACGGGCTCGCTATTTAGACACCCGGCAAGTTTAGCACTCACCATAATCATATTTACTATTATAAAAATGTCATTACCTTTTGTTGTCTTCGTCAGAATGCACACCCAGGACAGCTACTTCAATAACAAATGTTGGTTTGGTCCAAAATAATCCATCGTTATATCCGAATAGCGGCGTTTTGTTCGTGCGTTCCAGACACTATCCGAAATAGTAAAGAAGTGTCACGCGCTTGGCGCAATTCCTGACAATAAAATTCAAAGTATTCCATTACCGTACGTCGAAGCATGTCAACCGCTGTTTAAAATCAATTTTTACGTCATTTGTCTCGTAGAAAAGCGATAATATTCCGACAGGGAATCTCCTTTTCGGCAAACAGAGGAAAAAATCCCAAAGGCGGGGGCGGTCGGGGTCACGCGCATAAGCTAGTGTCTCTTGATGGGCCACTTGAGAAAGGCGATAATGTGTTTCAGCCTGGGGCTGGAATGACGACATTCTGTTTTTTCCCGGGCTCTGAGAGCCTATGGAAGACGTGGGAAGTGTCACGTTAGAGCAGAGATCCTTAGTAAATGATAGAGATGGAAAATGAAGTTCAACAAATGGTCAGACAGGCCACTTCCTGTAAAGGAATCTCTCAGGTTTTGACCTGCCATTTGAGTTCTGTTATACTCACAGACACCATTCAAACAGTTTTAGAAAATTTAGGGTGTTTTCTATCCATATGTAATAAGTATATGCATATTCTAGTTACTGAGTAGGAGTGGTAACCAGATTAAATCGGGTATGTTTTTTATCCAGCCGTGTCAATGCTGCCCCCTAGCCCTAACAGGTTAATCTGGTTACTAATCCTACCCAGTAACTAGAATATGCATATACTTATTATATATGGATAGAAAACACTAAAGTTTCTAAAACTGTTTGAATGGTGTCTGTGAGTATAACAGAACTCATTTGGCAGGCAAAACCCTGAGACATTTTCTGACAGGAAGTGGATACCTGATGTGTTGTATTGACTTTAAACCTATCCCATTGAAAAACACAGGGGCTTAGGAATATTTTGGCACTTCCTATTGCTTCCACTAGATGTCACCAGCCTTTACAAAGTGTTTTGAGTCTTCTGGAGGGAGATCTGACCGAACAAGAGCCATGGAACGATGATGTCCCATTAGACACCTGGCTACGCGAGTTCATGTTGGGTACCCTCGTTCCAATACGTTATAAAAGAGTATGCATTCGTCCACCTTGAATATTATTCATGTTCTGGTTAAAAAAGGCCCTAATGATTTATGCTATACAACGTTTGACATGTTTGAACGAACGGAAATATATTTTTTCCCCTCGTTCATGACGAGAAGTCCGGCTGGCTTAGATCATGTGCTAACAAGACGGAGATTTTTGGACATAAATGAGCTTTTTTGAACAAAACTACATTCGTTATGGACCTGTGATACCTGGAAGTGACATCTGATGAAGAGAATCAAAGGTAATGGATTATTTACATAGTATTTTCGATTTTAGATCTCCCCAACATGACGTCTAGTCTGTATCGCAACGCGTATTTTTCTGGGCGCAGTGCTCAGATTATTGCAAAGTGTGATTTCCCAGTAAGGTTATTTTTAAATCTGGCAAGTTGATTGCGTTCAAGAGATGTAAATCTATAATTCTTTAAATGACAATATAATATTTTACCAATGTTTTCTAATTTTAATTATTTAATTTGTGACGCTGACTTGACTGCCGGTTATTGGAGGGAAACGATTTCCTCAACATCAATGCCATAGTAAAACGCTGTTTTTGGATATAAATATGAACTTGATAGAACTAAAAATGCATGCATTGTCTAACATAATGTCCTAGGAGTGTCATCTGATGGAGATTGTAAAAGGTTAGTGCATCATTTTAGCTGGTTTTATGGTTTTGGTGACCCTGTCTTTGAATTGACAAAACATTACACACAACTCTTGTAAATGTACTGTCCTAACATACTCTAAATTTATGCTTTCGCCGTAAAACCTTTTTGAAATCGTAAAACGTGGTTAGATTAAGGAGATGTTTATCTTTCAAAGGGTGTAAAATAGTTGTATTTTTGAAAAATTTGAATTTTGACATTTATTTGGATTCAAATTTGCCGCTCTTGAAATGCACCTGCTGTTGATGGAGTGCACCACGGGTGGCACGCTAGCGTCCCACCTAGCCCATAGAGGTTAAGGAATACCTAGGATAGGATAAAGTAATCCTTCTAACCCCCCCCCCCCCTTAAAATATTTAGATGCACTATTGTAAAGTGGTTGTTCCACTGGATATCATAAGGTGAATGCACCATTTTGTAAGTCGCTCTGGATAAGAGCGTCTGCTAAATGACTTAAATGTAATTGTAATGTAATCTGGAACAGTGTTGTATTTTCCTTTCCTGTATTCTACTGCAAAGGTGAACTCTTGCAACCGTAGAGCCCATCTGATAAGTCTGGTGCTTGGTTTGTTGGTCTTGAACACCCACACAAGGGAGGAATGGTCAGTGACCACAGTGAAGTGTCTTCCCTCCAGGTAGTACCTCCACTTTTCCAAAGCCCAGACAACTGCGAGGCACTCTTGCTCGGTTGTGGAGTAGTTCCGTTCTGCTCCATTCAATGTTCGACTGGCGAACGCTAGCACTTCTTCAATGCCAAGTCCAGTCTGTTGGACTAGAACAGCACCAAGTCCAACATCACTTGCATCAGTGTAAACAACAAAAGGGCAATCAAAGTTGGGATGACCCAAAATGGGAGGTGTGACGAGGTGTCGTTTCAGGGTTTCAAAAGAGGTCTGGCACTCTGCCGTCCATCGGAATTTCGCACCTTTTCGCTTCAATGCGTTGAGGGGTTCTGCCACCTGGGAGAAGTTCAACACAAACCGATGGTACCATCCAGCCATCCCAAGGAACCGTTGAAGGGCCTTGAGTGTGGTTGGGACAGGGAAATCTTGTACCGCCTTGGTCTTTTCGGGATCCACATGAGTGCCGTCAAAAGACAATATGGCCAAGGAACTTCAGGGAGGTTTGGCAGAAGTTGCTCTTCTTCATGTTCAATGTCAGACCAGCTTCCCTTAGCTTGTCCAACACTGCTTGAAGATCTTGAAAATGTTGTTCTCTGGTCTGGGAGTAGATAATTATATCGTCCAGGTAGACGAAACAGATCTTCCCTTTGAGCTCACCTAACGCAATCTCCATGAGTCTTTGGAAAGTGGCAGGTGCATTCTTTAATCCAAAAGGCATCACCTTAAAGGAAAACAAGCCCTCAGCACAGACAAAAGCAGTCTTGTCCTTGCTTTCCTGGTCCATCTCAACCTGCCAATAGCCACTATTGAGGTCAAGGGTAGTGAACACAACCGCGCCAGACAATGACTCCAGGATCTCTTGGATGGTGGGAAGAGGATAGGCATCAGTCTGGGAAACCTTGTTGGTCTTCCTATAGTCCACACAAAATCTAAGACCACCGGTCTTTTTTGGGATGAGGACAACAGGAGCAGCCCAGGGAGAGGATGAACGTTCAATTATATTTTGTGTCAACATATCATTAATGAGTCCTTTTTGGATGATTAGCTTTGCTGGGGACAAACGATATGGCTTCTGCTTGATCGGCATTTCCTGTGTAAGGAATATTTTGTGCTTCAGGAGCCCGGTACGTCCCAGCTTTGAAGTACATACATCAGCGTTATTCTGCAGCTGTTCCAACAGCCTTAACTCCTCTGGCTGTTCCAGCTGAGCTCTTCTCACAGCCTGTAAAAGGAGATCATCAGAAGGATTATCGAGGGTTAGTGGTACCGGAGCAATGGCAGAGAAGACTGCCACATTTGGACCCCAATCATGTAACTTTGTAGCTTCTGACTGGAAGAAATGCTTCTTGCTCGGATTGTATGGAAACCAGTAGCAATTGTGTGCGATATCAATCTGGACACCACTGAAGTACATGAAATCAATTCCCAACACAACAGGAAAAGCAAGGTTCTTGGTTTGTAGGATAACAGAAGGAATCATATAGGAGTGGTTACACAGGTGGAACTCTACCTCACTCCATCCAAGTGGTCGTTTAGCCTCACCATCAGCCAGATAGAGTGGACCTTCTGTCCACGGCTTCAAGTTGTAGTGTAGACCTTTAACCTCCTTCCACAGTTTCTCATTGAGCAGTGTGTAGGATGACCCGGTGTCCAGGATGGCTCTTCCTGTCCATGGCCCTATGGACAGGGGTAACACCAATTGGTGCGGTATTAACTGAAAGGAAGGGGATGTCGATGGGGCGGCGTAGGCAGTGACACTTGGGGTTTCATCTCTGGTCAAAGCACCCAGAGTAGGATGGTCGTTCCTGCGAAGGGAGTTAGGTGTGTTTGCCTGTTGTGATTTGTGGTTTCTGGAAGGGTTTACTTGATATGGTCTTGGACATGTAGCTGAAGAATGTCCCTTTTGGCTACATCTCCAACAGAACATGGGAGGGGTTTTGGCTGGAGACTGTGGCTGTTGTTGATGGTCTGGCTTGGGTAACGGTTTGGGTGTCTGTTTCTTTCTCTGTTCATATTGCTGTTGGCATTCTCTGTCCTTCTCGAACTGCTGTCCCAGGCGAACCAGTCCATCAACAGTGGTGACTCTTTCTCTGAGTTGACTGGCTAGTAGTGGGTTGATGTTCTTCAAGATCAATTTAATGACCTCTTCCTCCTCAATACCAGGTTTCCACCTTCTGCACAGGGAGTGGTAACCGTATGCAAAGTCACGGATACTCTCCTTCTCTCTTTGCACTCGATTAAAGACTCTGTCTGCCAGCTCATCTGTGTAGTCCTCAGACAGAAATGCAGAGGAAAACTTGGCCTCAAAGTCAGCCCAGGAGGTAGTGGTGAGACGTGCCACATCCCACCAGTCTCGAGCTGTACCATGCAACACATTCCTCAATGTGGCAAGGAGTTCTTCGTCAGCCAGGGGATTGAGGGCAAGAAAGTCACGACATCTTTCCAGATACATTAGCGGATCAGGACTGTCATCTTTTTTCCCAAAGGTGGGAAATTGCAATTTAATGGGCATCGCCCCCACATGACGTCTACTCAAATCACCATGAACAAAAGAGCTAGGAGGGATTGAGGAAGTAGAGGGTGAGGGAGTTATCGGACCATGAAAATGAACACCAGGATGCATGGTGGATTGCATCCTGTAAGGGGTGGCTGCAGCATGGCCTTGTCTTAGCTGTTCTGAGGTGCCAGCTTGGCCCTCAGTGGTCTGAACAGAAGTGGACACCAGAGAAGCTCTGTGCAAGGAGTTGTGCCTAATGGAGGCCATGTCAACAGACACGTCAGCCAACATTTTAACACAATTAGAAAGCTCTTTCTGCAAGTGGTCTACAGTGTTAACCAGAGGAGAAAAAACTGAATTAACGTCCTTGAGAACCTCAGTGTGATGATGTTGCAAGCGCCACTGGAGAGTGGCAGTGAGTTGGGTTTGTTGGTAGTCAAACTGCCTGTCCATGGCACCAGTAACATCCCGTCTTCCACTCTCACTGAGCTCTGTCAGTGTGTGGGTTAGAGTGCTCAGTGAGTTTCTGAATTCCATGGCACTCTGTTGTTGCTCTTCACTCAGACATTTGAATTTATGGTGGATTAGAGTTTGGAGATGTTGTTGAGTCCGACGAATATCAAGGATGTCACCTTGAAGTTGTAAGACTACAACCTCTGGAGATAAACCAGACAATGGAGGAAGGTTGGGCGTCAGAGGGAAGGCTAGCTCAGTACTTCCACACAGATCCATGTCAATAAGGGAGTAGCTGGTTAGACCTCCTGTGGCCTGTGGTCCAGACCGAGCCTTCAGATTCCCAGGGCTCTGGCCCAAATCAACTCCATTGACATTATGATTTGTATTGTCGGCTCGATGGTCAGACTGGCCCTGTGTATTCCCATTGACAGGTATGATATGGATGAGCACATTTTCTTGGGGTGAATCCATTGTTTTAATTCCACACAAAAGATTTGCTTTGGTTATTTCTCAATGTTGAGGTCCCATCTGGGGTGCCATATTTTATGTAACGGTTTTGACTTGAGGTTATAATTTATAGGGGTGCCAGGTAGGTTGTGCCTACCAGAGAAAATATTAGTTTCTCCTTTTAGTTTGATAGGGAATGAGTCCCATCTGGTCCGTCAAGTCTACACCAATACAAAGGACTCATGTAAAAGTCAGGATGGAAATACACTTTTCATAAACCCTTAAAACAATGGAAATAACTTCAAAACAACTGTATTCTTTTGCGTGGTTGTATTAACAACCTAAATGATCACACACACACACACACACACAACAATATAACAATAATGAGCTTTAAACAGCTCTGGTTCCTCCAGAAATGTCCTGTACCTCGGGCCTAAAAAGAGTCCAGCCCGGTAAACAAGTTCAGGGAACTCAAGTGACCTTAGTCACGCAATGGTTGTCCGTTCATACAGTGTAGCGTAAACCCAGTGTCAATCATACAATGAAAAGAACAAATATTTTACCACACATTTCAATAAATCCTCAACTACAACTAACTACCTAAATCATCACAGTATACATCACACCAAAACAAATGAAATACCGTATACAAAAAAGGTTGTAGTCCGTCGGTCAGTCAGAGAAGCCAATCCGCCGACAGATCTCCAGCGGAGAAAGGCCACGAAAACCAACGGAGAGGTGTAGTCCACAGATGCAAGAGTGGAGCCGACCTTGGGTAGATTTTCTATTAGGCTACACAAAGCACACTTTTAAAGCAGCACAACAAACGGAAGAGAGACGCTTCAGAACTGAGGGTCGAACACATCCTCATTCATGTTTCCATCACAACTCCTCTTTTGCACAGCTGATGCTGGCTATTTAATTGGGAATTAAAGGGGAAGCGCCCTATTGGAAGAAGCACTAATTAATTGAGAATTAAAGGGAAAGCGCCCTATTGGAAGGAGAAGCACTGAGACGGTTCAGAAACATTCAGGGCCGTCACAACGTGTAGGTGTCACAGAAAACAAACCTGGAATTTTCCGAATCAGACCAACCAGCTCTTTCCGCCCATCAACAGGTAGCTGAGTAAAAGGGCTATCCAAAATATCCAGTGTCTCTGAATTTTTCAATCTACCCTGCAGTATGCAATCATCGGGACCAGGAACATTTTCGTCCTCATGCACAGACCTAGTATTACAAGAACCAAGGGAAGTAACGGTATCAGCCAAACGAACAGTTTTACCATCCTCTGTAGACTCCCACTTTCTCATCAGAACATCCTCTTGGAGAAAATAACCATGTGCGACATCTCCCAACTGTTCCACAGGCACAATTTGGTCACGCAACTCTTCTAATGTGGGGTCAGTCCGTGGCGCATTGATTAGATCGGAGCGGAATACAGATAACGGGATAACAGGGAAAACAGTGAGAGACTTCTTTGTGGTATTCTCATTTACCGGAGCAGGGACCGGGTCACCATGGCTCATAGACCGCGTCACTGCACCCGCAGAGAACACCGCTGGGAAACTCTGCGCACTCTCATCAGGAATCCCTACAATTGACGGTTTAGTGGAAACCACTAGAGATGGAAACACGACAGGCCACACACGCTCACCAGCCAAGTTATTCCCAAGGATAACGTCGATACCCTCAATAGGCAACGAAGGACGCACCCCCACAACAACGTCACCTTTCACCAGTCCACAATCCAATATCAGTTTATGCAATGGAACTGACAGATTGTTCAAACCTATTCCCCTAATTAGAACACTATTCCCAGAATCAGTCTCAGCAGAGAAAGGTAACACAGATTCCAACACAAACGATTCCGAGGCACCTGTGTCTCGTAGGATCTTCACTGGCACTAGGTTCTTACTTCCTAACATAGACACAAAACCCTCCGTAATGAAAGGTAAATAGCCTGGGTCAATATGGACTTTCACATGCCCCTGGGCCTGAGACAATGTGTCAGGAGTAAACTGATGTGGAACAGACGCAGCTAACGCCGTAGGCCTAGATTTAACGTTAACCTGTTAGGGCTAGGGGGCAGTATTGACACGGCTGGATAAAAAACATACCCGATTTAATCTGGTTACCACTCCTACCCAGTAACTAGAATATGCATATACTTATTACATATGGATAGAAAACACCCTAAATTTTCTAAAACTGTTTGAATGGTGTCTGTGAGTATAACAGAACTCAAATGGCAGGTCAAAACCTGAGAGATTCCTTTACAGGAAGTGGCCTGTCTGACCATTTCTTGAACTTCTTTTCCATCTCTATCATTTACTAAGGATCTCTGCTCTAACGTGACACTTCCCACGTCTTCCATAGGCTCTCAGAGCCCGGGAAAAAACAGAATGTCGTCATTCCAGCCCCAGGCTGAAACACATTATCGCCTTTCTCAAGTGGCCGATCAAGGGACACTGGGCTTATGCGCGTGACCCCGACCGCCCCCGCCTTTGGGATTTTTTCCTCTGTTTGCCGAAAAGGAGATTCCCTGTCGGAATATTATCGCTTTTCTACGAGAAAAATGTCGTAAAAATTGATTTTAAACAGCGGTTGACATGCTTCGAAGTACGGTAATGGAATATTTAGAATTTTATTGTCACGAATTGCGCCATGCGCGCGACACTTCTTTACTATTTCGGATAGTGTCTGGAACGCACGAACAAAACGCCGCTATTCGGATATAACGATGGATTATTTTGGACCAAACCAACATTTGTTATTGAAGTAGCAGTCCTGGGTGTGCATTCTGACGAAGACAACAAAAGGTAATCAAACTTTTATAATAGTAAATATGATTATGGTGAGTGCTAAACTTGCCGGGTGTCTAAATAGCGAGCCCGTGATGCCTGGGCTATGTACTTAGAATATTGCAAAATGTGCTTTCACCAAAAAGCTATTTTAAAATCGGACATATCGAGTGCATAGAGGAGGTCTGTATCTATAATTCTTAAAATAATTGTTATGCTTTTTGTGAACGTTTATCGTGAGTAATTTAGTAAAATGTTAGCGAATTCCCCGGAAGTTTGCGGGGGGTATGCTAGTTCTGAACGTCACATGCTAATGTAAAAAGCTGTTTTTTGATATAAATATGAACTTGATTGAACAAAACATGCATGTATTGTATAACATAATGTCCTAGGGTTGTCATCTGATGAAGATCATCAAAGGTGAGTGCTGCATTTAGCTGTCTTCTGGGTTTTGGTGACATTATATGCTGGCTTGAAAAATGGGTGTCTGATTATTTCTGGCTTGGTACTCTGCTGACATAATCTAATGTTTTGCTTTCGTTGTAAAGCCTTTTTGAAATCGGACAGTGTGGTTAGATTAACGAGAGTCTTGTCTTTAAATGGCTGTAAAATAGTCATATGTTTGAGAAATTGAAGTAATAGGATTTTTAAGGTTTTGAAAATCGCGCCACAGGCTGGCAGTGGCGTCCCACCTAGCCCATAGAGGTTAACACACGTACTGAATTTACCCCTAGACCTGAGAACCGGACATTCGTTTTTCCAATGACCTGAGCCTTGACAGTAGTGACACTCTTGACCAAAGTCAGTTTTACCACGGGAGTCAGGCTCAACCCTAGTTGAATAAAACTCTGCCCGTGAACCAGAGTATCTCGGTGAGCGAGGCCCAAATCTCTCCGAACGCCCCCACTCACTCCAAGTACGGGGTTCTACAAAAATACTTTTGTGAGTCAAAACATATTCGTCCGCCAAAACCGCAGCTTCAGCGACAGTCTGTACTTTTCGTTCGTTAATATACGTCGCTATATGATCAGGGATTGTGTCCTTAAATTGCTCTAGCATAATCAGATCACACAGCCCTTGAAAAGTCATAACCGCAGAGGCGGAACACCAGCGATTAAACTGTGAAGATAATTTTCGCGCAAACTCAACATGAGTCTGCCTATCATCCCTTTCTAAAGTTCTAAATCGTTGGCAGTAAGCCTCAGGAACCAATTCGTAAATCTGTAACACCGCCCTTTTAACCTTATCATAACTGACACTGTCGGCTACACTAAGAGCTGAATATGCTTCCTGCGCTTTACCAGTCAGCACACACTGCAACATTAAAGTGCGGTCAGAATCAGGCCAACTCCTAGCGTCAGCAACACGCTCAAACAACGAAAATAATGTCTCAGGGTCCTTTTCATTAAACTGAGGCAACAACCGTAAATTCCCAACAATGTCAAATGTGTCCGGGGCACACCCAAAAGAGGAACGACTCCTAAGTAAATCTGCGTCACCTTCCCAGAGCAAACTCTCCCCTGAGAGCTTTCCTTCCCTAACCAACTCTAGTCGCTCTTGTTGCAGCTTGATTTTAGCACGCTCCATATCCTGTTTAAATTCCAATTCCTTCTCATATTTTACACGATCGTGCTCTAGCTGTAACAGAAGCAGCTCTTTCTGCTGTTCAAAAAGAAGACTACTAGGACTAACCGATGGAGCGGTAATTGTAACATATCGGGGAGACGGCGAGTCCTCAGCAGAGGCTGCCCCAGTGGTATCTTCAAGAATACCACTCTCCATCAGATTGGCCTTCAATATTAACCTAATAGAATTTTTTTTACATTTATCACTAATTTCAACCTTGTAGTGTTCAGCAACCTTCAACAGCTGTTCTTTAGTACATACATCTAACAGTTCCTTTGATGGAAAGCGAATGAACTCGTCTACATTAGACGCCATAGTCAAAAAAATTCTCACTCAACCCCTCTACTGAGCACACCAGACCACAACAAGAGAAAATACAAATCACACCGGGCACCACAGAAAAGAGATGAGAAATGGAGCTTCCCCAAAATCTACAATAACTCAACCCTAGTCTTCATGCAGATTTGCGGTGGGTAATTATGCACTGTAGCCCGCTGGCAAGGAAGTAACCCCCCAGCACGCTGGTAGATTCCACCAAGCCACGGATGTGCCCCCGAGACAACTGCTCAGTCCACAGACACCACACAAAAATAACAAACATTAACAATGCCCAACATATTCCAAAATGAAACACGTCACTAAGCCTATCAGGGGAAAAAGGTTATAGCTCCGGGTAGTAAGTTTCACTACCCTATCCAAATCTCCCACCAAGGTACACAGCTGATTGTACTCACCTCAGACCAACGTCCCAACAGCAAGTAGAACAAGCGTTTCCAGGCTAGGCAGGGGCCTGGAAACTAACCAATGTATTCTCTCCAACACAGCACACAAACCAAACAAACAAAGGCAACCAATACTGAGCACCAAACTCAAACTAACAAACAAAGCACCTCAATTTAACATACCGCCACGTTTTCTCCCAAACACAAGTTCAAGATCCCGGATGAGCCCCCACTTGTTACGAACCTGTAAGGGCTGTCTTCAGGAAAGGACCAAAATGCAGCAGAGTTAGTATTCATCCTTCAATTTAATTGGAAAGAACACTATACAAAAACAAAAACAAGGAAACTGACAGCCAACAGTCCTGTCAGGTGCAACCACACTAAACAAGAAACAATTACCCACAAAACCCAAAGGAAAAACATGCTCCTTATGTGTGACTCCCAATCAGCAGCAACGAGCACCACCTGTGCCTGATTGGGAGCCACACACATGGCCCAAAACAAAGAAATACCAAAACATAGAAAAAGGAACATAGAACGCCCACCCAATGTAACACCCTGGCCTAACCAAAATAAAGAACAAAAACCCCTCTCTATGGCCAGAGCGTTACAGAACCGGCTCTGAGTTCACAACAAAAGGGAGACAACGTGGAGACAAGGAGTATCAAAATATATATTTATTAACTAAAATAACTAAATAATTAACAATGGCGTGTGTGTAATCAGTAGTGTAAGTGAGTGTTTTGCATACCTGAATGTAATAATGCAGGGTGTTGAAAGGTGCCAAAGGAAATAACCAAAAAGCCACAAAACTACACAACCAAAATCAAAAAAGTGTCTGCATGGAGAGAGTCCTCTCAATAACTGTGGAAGAGGTCTCTTTATCCTGGGACACAGCTGGGCCCAGGTGCTTCCCATTTAGCTGACGACCCTTCCAACTCCGCCCACCGGCATCCTAACAAGGAAACAAGAACAGAGAGAATACGGCAGACAGAGTGGGAGGGTCGTCACACACCCCCCCATAAAACCGGGGACCAACAAGGGCCCCGGAACAACGTACCAGCCTCTGCGTCCCAAATTGACACAGGCCTCTGCGTCCCAAATTGACACAGGCCTCTGCGTCCCAAATTGACACAGGCCTCTGCGTCCCAAATTGACACAGGCCTCTGCGTCCCAAATTGACACAGGCCTCTGCGTCCCAAATTGACACAGGCCTCTGCGTCCCAAATTGACACAGGCCTCTGCGTCCCAAATTGACACAGGCCTCTGCGTCCCAAATTGACACAGGCCTCTGCGTCCCAAATTGACACAGGCCTCTGCGTCCCAAATTGACACAGGCCTCTGCGTCCCAAATTGACGAGAGGTTACATGTTCACCTTCCACTTGCCCCAGCCAACCTCCTTCTCCCCAGACCTCAGCAACCTTTGTGCACAGGAAGCAACATTTAAGAGGAAAGGAGAACACAAGACCAGGAGGGAACAGACAGGAAAGTTAGAACATGATAAAACCAAACAATGGTCAGTCACATAACATTCAGGAACAGGGCGCACAAGAGACCACATCAGCTACAAACGCAAACAACATCTTCCAACGGTTCATAGTCACTTCTCAACGGTTGTCATTTCCCAACGATTCATAGTCACTCCAATGATTCATAGTGACTCCAACGATTCATAGTGACTCCAACGATTCATAGTGACTCCAACGATTCATAGTGACTCCAACGATTCATAGTCACTAAACTCATAACCGAATACGAGTACAGACCAGAGGGTGTAATAAAGGCAAAAATGTCATGTGCCCTACTCGTCAGTGGCACCTGCCAATAGCACAATAACAGGTCAAATTTGCACAAACAGCTGCGCCGACTTGATCAACGCAGTCCTCCATCCGAGGAAGAGGAAATTAATCTGGCTTAGTGACTCCGTTTACCTTACGGTGGTCCGTTCCATCCGGTTTACTGACCAAGATACAGGGAGAAGCCCAACTGGAGAAAGAAGGCTCTGCTATCTTACTCTCCAGCATGTACCTGACCTCAGCATCCAGACAACGCAGTTTCTCTACAGAGACTCTATAGAACCGCTGACGAATGGGGTCAGCATCTCCAATGTCAATATTATGCTCTATCAAGTTTGTACGTTGTAACGGTTTTGACTTGAGGTTATAATTTATAGGGGTGCCAGGTAGGTTGTGCCTACCAGAGAAAATATTAGTTTCTCCTTTTAGTTTGATAGGGAATGAGTCCCATCTGGTCCGTCAAGTCTACACCAATACAAAGGACTCATGTAAAAGTCAGGATGGAAATACACTTTTCATAAACCCTTAAAACAATGGAAATAACTTCAAAACAACTGTATTCTTTTGCGTGGTTGTATTAACAACCTAAATGATCACACACACACACACAACAATATAACAATAATGAGCTTTAAACAGCTCTGGTTCCTCCAGAAATGTCCTGTACCTCGGGCCTAAAAAGAGTCCAGCCCGGTAAACAAGTTCAGGGAACTCAAGTGACCTTAGTCACGCAATGGTTGTCCGTTCATACAGTGTAGCGTAAACCCAGTGTCAATCATACAATGAAAAGAACAAATATTTTACCACACATTTCAATAAATCCTCAACTACAACTAACTACCTAAATCATCACAGTATACATCACACCAAAACAAATGAAATACCGTATACAAAAAAGGTTGTAGTCCGTCGGTCAGTCAGAGAAGCCAATCCGCCGACAGATCTCCAGCGGAGAAAGGCCACGAAAACCAACGGAGAGGTGTAGTCCACAGATGCAAGAGTGGAGCCGACCTTGGGTAGATTTTCTATTAGGCTACACAAAGCACACTTTTAAAGCAGCACAACAAACGGAAGAGAGACGCTTCAGAACTGAGGGTCGAACACATCCTCATTCATGTTTCCATCACAACTCCTCTTTTGCACAGCTGATGCTGGCTATTTAATTGGGAATTAAAGGGGAAGCGCCCTATTGGAAGAAGCACTAATTAATTGAGAATTAAAGGGAAAGCGCCCTATTGGAAGGAGAAGCACTGAGACGGTTCAGAAACATTCAGGGCCGTCACAACGTGTAGGTGTCACAGAAAACAAACCTGGAATTTTCCGAATCAGACCAACCAGCTCTTTCCGCCCATCAACAGGTAGCTGAGTAAAAGGGCTATCCAAAATATCCAGTGTCTCTGAATTTTTCAATCTACCCTGCAGTATGCAATCATCGGGACCAGGAACATTTTCGTCCTCATGCACAGACCTAGTATTACAAGAACCAAGGGAAGTAACGGTATCAGCCAAACGAACAGTTTTACCATCCTCTGTAGACTCCCACTTTCTCATCAGAACATCCTCTTGGAGAAAATAACCATGTGCGACATCTCCCAACTGTTCCACAGGCACAATTTGGTCACGCAACTCTTCTAATGTGGGGTCAGTCCGTGGCGCATTGATTAGATCGGAGCGGAATACAGATAACGGGATAACAGGGAAAACAGTGAGAGACTTCTTTGTGGTATTCTCATTTACCGGAGCAGGGACCGGGTCACCATGGCTCATAGACCGCGTCACTGCACCCGCAGAGAACACCGCTGGGAAACTCTGCGCACTCTCATCAGGAATCCCTACAATTGACGGTTTAGTGGAAACCACTAGAGATGGAAACACGACAGGCCACACACGCTCACCAGCCAAGTTATTCCCAAGGATAACGTCGATACCCTCAATAGGCAACGAAGGACGCACCCCCACAACAACGTCACCTTTCACCAGTCCACAATCCAATATCAGTTTATGCAATGGAACTGACAGATTGTTCAAACCTATTCCCCTAATTAGAACACTATTCCCAGAATCAGTCTCAGCAGAGAAAGGTAACACAGATTCCAACACAAACGATTCCGAGGCACCTGTGTCTCGTAGGATCTTCACTGGCACTAGGTTCTTACTTCCTAACATAGACACAAAACCCTCCGTAATGAAAGGTAAATAGCCTGGGTCAATATGGACTTTCACATGCCCCTGGGCCTGAGACAATGTGTCAGGAGTAAACTGATGTGGAACAGACGCAGCTAACGCCGTAGGCCTAGATTTAACGTTAACCTGTTAGGGCTAGGGGGCAGTATTGACACGGCTGGATAAAAAACATACCCGATTTAATCTGGTTACCACTCCTACCCAGTAACTAGAATATGCATATACTTATTACATATGGATAGAAAACACCCTAAATTTTCTAAAACTGTTTGAATGGTGTCTGTGAGTATAACAGAACTCAAATGGCAGGTCAAAACCTGAGAGATTCCTTTACAGGAAGTGGCCTGTCTGACCATTTCTTGAACTTCTTTTCCATCTCTATCATTTACTAAGGATCTCTGCTCTAACGTGACACTTCCCACGTCTTCCATAGGCTCTCAGAGCCCGGGAAAAAACAGAATGTCGTCATTCCAGCCCCAGGCTGAAACACATTATCGCCTTTCTCAAGTGGCCGATCAAGGGACACTGGGCTTATGCGCGTGACCCCGACCGCCCCCGCCTTTGGGATTTTTTCCTCTGTTTGCCGAAAAGGAGATTCCCTGTCGGAATATTATCGCTTTTCTACGAGAAAAATGTCGTAAAAATTGATTTTAAACAGCGGTTGACATGCTTCGAAGTACGGTAATGGAATATTTAGAATTTTATTGTCACGAATTGCGCCATGCGCGCGACACTTCTTTACTATTTCGGATAGTGTCTGGAACGCACGAACAAAACGCCGCTATTCGGATATAACGATGGATTATTTTGGACCAAACCAACATTTGTTATTGAAGTAGCAGTCCTGGGTGTGCATTCTGACGAAGACAACAAAAGGTAATCAAACTTTTATAATAGTAAATATGATTATGGTGAGTGCTAAACTTGCCGGGTGTCTAAATAGCGAGCCCGTGATGCCTGGGCTATGTACTTAGAATATTGCAAAATGTGCTTTCACCAAAAAGCTATTTTAAAATCGGACATATCGAGTGCATAGAGGAGGTCTGTATCTATAATTCTTAAAATAATTGTTATGCTTTTTGTGAACGTTTATCGTGAGTAATTTAGTAAAATGTTAGCGAATTCCCCGGAAGTTTGCGGGGGGTATGCTAGTTCTGAACGTCACATGCTAATGTAAAAAGCTGTTTTTTGATATAAATATGAACTTGATTGAACAAAACATGCATGTATTGTATAACATAATGTCCTAGGGTTGTCATCTGATGAAGATCATCAAAGGTGAGTGCTGCATTTAGCTGTCTTCTGGGTTTTGGTGACATTATATGCTGGCTTGAAAAATGGGTGTCTGATTATTTCTGGCTTGGTACTCTGCTGACATAATCTAATGTTTTGCTTTCGTTGTAAAGCCTTTTTGAAATCGGACAGTGTGGTTAGATTAACGAGAGTCTTGTCTTTAAATGGCTGTAAAATAGTCATATGTTTGAGAAATTGAAGTAATAGGATTTTTAAGGTTTTGAAAATCGCGCCACAGGCTGGCAGTGGCTGTTACGTAGGTGGGACGCAAGCGTCCCACCTAGCCCATAGAGGTTAACACACGTACTGAATTTACCCCTAGACCTGAGAACCGGACATTCGTTTTTCCAATGACCTGAGCCTTGACAGTAGTGACACTCTTGACCAAAGTCAGTTTTACCACGGGAGTCAGGCTCAACCCTAGTTGAATAAAACTCTGCCCGTGAACCAGAGTATCTCGGTGAGCGAGGCCCAAATCTCTCCGAACGCCCCCACTCACTCCAAGTACGGGGTTCTACAAAAATACTTTTGTGAGTCAAAACATATTCGTCCGCCAAAACCGCAGCTTCAGCGACAGTCTGTACTTTTCGTTCGTTAATATACGTCGCTATATGATCAGGGATTGTGTCCTTAAATTGCTCTAGCATAATCAGATCACACAGCCCTTGAAAAGTCATAACCGCAGAGGCGGAACACCAGCGATTAAACTGTGAAGATAATTTTCGCGCAAACTCAACATGAGTCTGCCTATCATCCCTTTCTAAAGTTCTAAATCGTTGGCAGTAAGCCTCAGGAACCAATTCGTAAATCTGTAACACCGCCCTTTTAACCTTATCATAACTGACACTGTCGGCTACACTAAGAGCTGAATATGCTTCCTGCGCTTTACCAGTCAGCACACACTGCAACATTAAAGTGCGGTCAGAATCAGGCCAACTCCTAGCGTCAGCAACACGCTCAAACAACGAAAATAATGTCTCAGGGTCCTTTTCATTAAACTGAGGCAACAACCGTAAATTCCCAACAATGTCAAATGTGTCCGGGGCACACCCAAAAGAGGAACGACTCCTAAGTAAATCTGCGTCACCTTCCCAGAGCAAACTCTCCCCTGAGAGCTTTCCTTCCCTAACCAACTCTAGTCGCTCTTGTTGCAGCTTGATTTTAGCACGCTCCATATCCTGTTTAAATTCCAATTCCTTCTCATATTTTACACGATCGTGCTCTAGCTGTAACAGAAGCAGCTCTTTCTGCTGTTCAAAAAGAAGACTACTAGGACTAACCGATGGAGCGGTAATTGTAACATATCGGGGAGACGGCGAGTCCTCAGCAGAGGCTGCCCCAGTGGTATCTTCAAGAATACCACTCTCCATCAGATTGGCCTTCAATATTAACCTAATAGAATTTTTTTTACATTTATCACTAATTTCAACCTTGTAGTGTTCAGCAACCTTCAACAGCTGTTCTTTAGTACATACATCTAACAGTTCCTTTGATGGAAAGCGAATGAACTCGTCTACATTAGACGCCATAGTCAAAAAAATTCTCACTCAACCCCTCTACTGAGCACACCAGACCACAACAAGAGAAAATACAAATCACACCGGGCACCACAGAAAAGAGATGAGAAATGGAGCTTCCCCAAAATCTACAATAACTCAACCCTAGTCTTCATGCAGATTTGCGGTGGGTAATTATGCACTGTAGCCCGCTGGCAAGGAAGTAACCCCCCAGCACGCTGGTAGATTCCACCAAGCCACGGATGTGCCCCCGAGACAACTGCTCAGTCCACAGACACCACACAAAAATAACAAACATTAACAATGCCCAACATATTCCAAAATGAAACACGTCACTAAGCCTATCAGGGGAAAAAGGTTATAGCTCCGGGTAGTAAGTTTCACTACCCTATCCAAATCTCCCACCAAGGTACACAGCTGATTGTACTCACCTCAGACCAACGTCCCAACAGCAAGTAGAACAAGCGTTTCCAGGCTAGGCAGGGGCCTGGAAACTAACCAATGTATTCTCTCCAACACAGCACACAAACCAAACAAACAAAGGCAACCAATACTGAGCACCAAACTCAAACTAACAAACAAAGCACCTCAATTTAACATACCGCCACGTTTTCTCCCAAACACAAGTTCAAGATCCCGGATGAGCCCCCACTTGTTACGAACCTGTAAGGGCTGTCTTCAGGAAAGGACCAAAATGCAGCAGAGTTAGTATTCATCCTTCAATTTAATTGGAAAGAACACTATACAAAAACAAAAACAAGGAAACTGACAGCCAACAGTCCTGTCAGGTGCAACCACACTAAACAAGAAACAATTACCCACAAAACCCAAAGGAAAAACATGCTCCTTATGTGTGACTCCCAATCAGCAGCAACGAGCACCACCTGTGCCTGATTGGGAGCCACACACATGGCCCAAAACAAAGAAATACCAAAACATAGAAAAAGGAACATAGAACGCCCACCCAATGTAACACCCTGGCCTAACCAAAATAAAGAACAAAAACCCCTCTCTATGGCCAGAGCGTTACAGAACCGGCTCTGAGTTCACAACAAAAGGGAGACAACGTGGAGACAAGGAGTATCAAAATATATATTTATTAACTAAAATAACTAAATAATTAACAATGGCGTGTGTGTAATCAGTACGTGTGAAGTGAGTGTTTTGCATACCTGAATGTAATAATGCAGGGTGTTGAAAGGTGCCAAAGGAAATAACCAAAAAGCCACAAAACTACACAACCAAAATCAAAAAAGTGTCTGCATGGAGAGAGTCCTCTCAATAACTGTGGAAGAGGTCTCTTTATCCTGGGACACAGCTGGGCCCAGGTGCTTCCCATTTAGCTGACGACCCTTCCAACTCCGCCCACCGGCATCCTAACAAGGAAACAAGAACAGAGAGAATACGGCAGACAGAGTGGGAGGGTCGTCACACACCCCCCCATAAAACCGGGGACCAACAAGGGCCCCGGAACAACGTACCAGCCTCTGCGTCCCAAATTGACACAGGCCTCTGCGTCCCAAATTGACACAGGCCTCTGCGTCCCAAATTGACACAGGCCTCTGCGTCCCAAATTGACACAGGCCTCTGCGTCCCAAATTGACACAGGCCTCTGCGTCCCAAATTGACACAGGCCTCTGCGTCCCAAATTGACACAGGCCTCTGCGTCCCAAATTGACACAGGCCTCTGCGTCCCAAATTGACACAGGCCTCTGCGTCCCAAATTGACACAGGCCTCTGCGTCCCAAATTGACACAGGCCTCTGCGTCCCAAATTGACGAGAGGTTACATGTTCACCTTCCACTTGCCCCAGCCAACCTCCTTCTCCCCAGACCTCAGCAACCTTTGTGCACAGGAAGCAACATTTAAGAGGAAAGGAGAACACAAGACCAGGAGGGAACAGACAGGAAAGTTAGAACATGATAAAACCAAACAATGGTCAGTCACATAACATTCAGGAACAGGGCGCACAAGAGACCACATCAGCTACAAACGCAAACAACATCTTCCAACGGTTCATAGTCACTTCTCAACGGTTGTCATTTCCCAACGATTCATAGTCACTCCAATGATTCATAGTGACTCCAACGATTCATAGTGACTCCAACGATTCATAGTGACTCCAACGATTCATAGTGACTCCAACGATTCATAGTGACTCCAACGATTCATAGTCACTAAACTCATAACCGAATACGAGTACAGACCAGAGGGTGTAATAAAGGCAAAAATGTCATGTGCCCTACTCGTCAGTGGCACCTGCCAATAGCACAATAACAGGTCAAATTTGCACAAACAGCTGCGCCGACTTGATCAACGCAGTCCTCCATCCGAGGAAGAGGAAATTAATCTGGCTTAGTGACTCCGTTTACCTTACGGTGGTCCGTTCCATCCGGTTTACTGACCAAGATACAGGGAGAAGCCCAACTGGAGAAAGAAGGCTCTGCTATCTTACTCTCCAGCATGTACCTGACCTCAGCATCCAGACAACGCAGTTTCTCTACAGAGACTCTATAGAACCGCTGACGAATGGGGTCAGCATCTCCAATGTCAATATTATGCTCTATCAAGTTTGTACGTTGTAACGGTTTTGACTTGAGGTTATAATTTATAGGGGTGCCAGGTAGGTTGTGCCTACCAGAGAAAATATTAGTTTCTCCTTTTAGTTTGATAGGGAATGAGTCCCATCTGGTCCGTCAAGTCTACACCAATACAAAGGACTCATGTAAAAGTCAGGATGGAAATACACTTTTCATAAACCCTTAAAACAATGGAAATAACTTCAAAACAACTGTATTCTTTTGCGTGGTTGTATTAACAACCTAAATGATCACACACACACACACAACAATATAACAATAATGAGCTTTAAACAGCTCTGGTTCCTCCAGAAATGTCCTGTACCTCGGGCCTAAAAAGAGTCCAGCCCGGTAAACAAGTTCAGGGAACTCAAGTGACCTTAGTCACGCAATGGTTGTCCGTTCATACAGTGTAGCGTAAACCCAGTGTCAATCATACAATGAAAAGAACAAATATTTTACCACACATTTCAATAAATCCTCAACTACAACTAACTACCTAAATCATCACAGTATACATCACACCAAAACAAATGAAATACCGTATACAAAAAAGGTTGTAGTCCGTCGGTCAGTCAGAGAAGCCAATCCGCCGACAGATCTCCAGCGGAGAAAGGCCACGAAAACCAACGGAGAGGTGTAGTCCACAGATGCAAGAGTGGAGCCGACCTTGGGTAGATTTTCTATTAGGCTACACAAAGCACACTTTTAAAGCAGCACAACAAACGGAAGAGAGACGCTTCAGAACTGAGGGTCGAACACATCCTCATTCATGTTTCCATCACAACTCCTCTTTTGCACAGCTGATGCTGGCTATTTAATTGGGAATTAAAGGGGAAGCGCCCTATTGGAAGAAGCACTAATTAATTGAGAATTAAAGGGAAAGCGCCCTATTGGACGGTTCAGAAACATTCAGGGCCGTCACACACCCCCTCCCCTGGAAAAAGCCGACCATTGCCCTGGAAGGCACATCTTGGTCGGGGAAACCGAGAAAGTGTCATCACTTTCCTCTACAAAAATATTCGTTACATTTTGGCGCTCATGCTCCTCAGCCGAGGGGTCACAGTTCTTAAAGCGTGAGACTTCTAGATCTGGGAATCCGAGAAAAGTCTCCTCACTTTCCTCTTCAAAGATCTCCAGGACCTTGCGGCGCTCAATCTCCTCCAATTCGTCAGCTGAGGGGTAACAGGCCTTAAGGCGTGAGACATGGACAACGCGCATATCTTCACCTGTGTCCTCTTTCACCACTCGATAGTTCAAAGGGCCTCTCTGCTCCACAATCCTATATGGTCCTTGCCATTTAGGAGCGAGCTTGGCCGAGAAGAATTGTTCAGCTTTTGAATAAGGATGAGAGCGAAGCCACACCCGATCACGAAGCTGGAACTGCATGTCTCGTCTCTTCTTATCATAATTTCTCTTCTGCCTGAGTCGAGCCTGGATCATGTTCTTTGAGACAAGAGCTCTCAAGTCGTGGAGATGGACTACCTGGTCATAGCAAGCAGCGTCTGGAGTAACCTGCTGGGGCTGTAGCACCATCTCCAAGGGTCCTCGGAGGGGACGACTCAGGTTCAGCTCTGCAGGTGTGACTCCAGTGGACTCTTGCACAGCAGAATTCAGGGCAAATCGAAACTCGTGAAGGTGCTTGTCCCAGTGTTTGTGCTGGGTCCCTACATAGGAAGCAACCATTGTCTTCAAGGTTCGATTAACTCTCTCAGTGAGGTTGGTCTGTGGGTGATAAGCCGTGGTGAACTTCTGTCTCAGGTTCCATCTTTGGCAGGTCTCCTCAAAGAGATCAGAGACGAATTGGGAACCTCGATCAGACAGGATGTAATCAGGCACTCCCCAGCGAGTCAGGATCTCTTTCGTAAGGATGTTAGAGACTGTCCTTGCTGTGGCCTGACGCAGGGCAAAGAGCTCCACCCACTTGGAATAGTAATCAACAAAAACAAGCATGTACACATTCTGATTGGAGCTTCTAGGAAATGGACCCATCAAATCCACTCCTAACATTTCCCAAGGTCGGGTAATCACAGTTTGCTGCAACTTGCCAGCAGGCTTTCTACCTTCTGGTTTGTACATTTGACAAACCTGACAGTTTCGGATGTGTGACTTTACATCCATGCTCAGATGTGGCCAGTACAGTAATGCTTGCAACCGCTTGTAGGTTTTGAACCTGCCCAAATGACCAGCTAACGGGTCTTCATGGAAATGTTGAAGCAGTTGAAGGCGTAGAGTTTCAGGTATGTACATTTGGTATAGTGTTCTGTGAGGTAGTTGTACAACTCGGTAGACTTTGTCTTCAATGATGGTCAGCTTGGTGGTAGGATTGACCATCTTTTCTCTATCTTCCAGGATAGTCTGGTACAAAGCCTGTACTTCTGGATCATCCTGTTGGGCTTTCCAAATGGCCTCATCAGAGATGGGAAAGTCAGTTTTGGGTGAGTCTCGACTGCTTGACAGGACAGTAGCACATGTAAGATGAGGGCCACCATTACCACCAGCAGGAGCTCTGGATAAGGCATCTGGAATCATCATCATCTCACTTGGCTCTGTCATATCCTCACATGGTCTCTCCTATCATTGCTATGCAGACGACACACAATTAATCTTCTCCTTTCCCCCTTCTGATAACCAGGCGGCGAATCGCATCTCTGCATGTCTGTCAGACATATCAGTGTGGATGACGGATCACCAGCTCAAGCTGAACCTCGGCAAGACGGAGCTGCTCTTCCTCCCGGGGAAGGACTGCCCGTTCCATGATCTCGCCATCACGGTTGACAACTCCCTTGTGTCCTCCTCCCAGAGTGCTAAGAACCTTGGCGTGATCCTGGACAACACCCTGTCGTTCTCCACTAACATCAAGGCGGTGACCCGATCCTGTAGGTTCATGCTCTACAACATTCGCAGAGTACGACCCTGCCTCACACAGGAAGCGGCGCAGGTCCTAATCCAGGCACTTGTCATCTCCCGTCTGGATTACTGCAACTCGCTGTTGGCTGGGCTCCCTGCCTGTGCCATTAAACCCCTACAACTCATCCAGAACGCCGCAGCCCGTCTGGTGTTCAACCTTCCCAAGTTCTCTCATGTCACCCCGCTCCTCCGCTCTCTCCACTGGCTTCCAGTTGAAGCTCGCATCCGCTACAAGACCATGGTGATTGCCTACGGAGCTGTGAAGGGAACGGCACCTCCATACCTTCAGGCTCTGATCAGGCCCTACACCCAAACAAGGGCACTGCGTTCATCCACCACTGGCCTGCTGGCCCCCCTACCTCTGAGGAAGCACAGTTCCCGCTCAGCCCAGTCAAAACTGTTCGCTGCTCTGGCACCCCAATGGTGGAACAAGCTCCCTCACGACGCCAGGACAGCGGAGTCAATCACCACCTTCCGGAGACACCTGAAACCCCACCTCTTTAACCTGTTAGGGCTAGGGGGCAGCATTTGCACGTCTGGATAAAAAAAAATGTACCCGATTTAACCTCTCTAGGCTAGGCGGGACGAATTCGTCCCACCTACGTAACAGCCAGTGTAATCCAGTGGCGCGATTTTCAAAACGTTAAAAATCCTATTACTTCAATTTCTCAAACATATGACTATTTTACAGCCATTTAAAGATAAGACTCTCGTTAATCTAACCACACTGTCCGATTTCAAAAAGGCTTTACAACGAAAGCAAAACATTAGATTATGTCAGCAGAGTACCAAGCCAGAAATAATCAGACACCCATTTTTCAAGCCAGCATATAATGTCACCAAAACCCAGAAGACAGCTAAATGCAGCACTCACCTTTGATGATCTTCATCAGATGACAACCCTAGGACATTGTTATACAATACATGCATGTTTTGTTCAATCAAGTTCATATTTATATCAAAAACCAGCTTTTTACATTAGCATGTGACGTTCAGAACTAGCATACCCCCCGCAAACTTCCGGGGAATTCGCTAACATTTTACTAAATTACTCACGATAAACGTTCACAAAAAGCATAACAATTATTTTAAGAATTATAGATACAGACCTCTATGCACTCGATATGTCCGATTTTAAAATAGCTTTTTGGTGAAAGCACATTTTGCAATATTCTAAGTACATAGCCCAGGCATCACGGGCTCGCTATTTAGACACCCGGCAAGTTTAGCACTCACCATAATCATATTTACTATTATAAAAATGTCATTACCTTTTGTTGTCTTCGTCAGAATGCACACCCAGGACAGCTACTTCAATAACAAATGTTGGTTTGGTCCAAAATAATCCATCGTTATATCCGAATAGCGGCGTTTTGTTCGTGCGTTCCAGACACTATCCGAAATAGTAAAGAAGTGTCACGCGCTTGGCGCAATTCCTGACAATAAAATTCAAAGTATTCCATTACCGTACGTCGAAGCATGTCAACCGCTGTTTAAAATCAATTTTTACGTCATTTGTCTCGTAGAAAAGCGATAATATTCCGACAGGGAATCTCCTTTTCGGCAAACAGAGGAAAAAATCCCAAAGGCGGGGGCGGTCGGGGTCACGCGCATAAGCTAGTGTCTCTTGATGGGCCACTTGAGAAAGGCGATAATGTGTTTCAGCCTGGGGCTGGAATGACGACATTCTGTTTTTTCCCGGGCTCTGAGAGCCTATGGAAGACGTGGGAAGTGTCACGTTAGAGCAGAGATCCTTAGTAAATGATAGAGATGGAAAAGAAGTTCAACAAATGGTCAGACAGGCCACTTCCTGTAAAGGAATCTCTCAGGTTTTGACCTGCCATTTGAGTTCTGTTATACTCACAGACACCATTCAAACAGTTTTAGAAAATTTAGGGTGTTTTCTATCCATATGTAATAAGTATATGCATATTCTAGTTACTGAGTAGGAGTGGTAACCAGATTAAATCGGGTATGTTTTTTATCCAGCCGTGTCAATGCTGCCCCCTAGCCCTAACAGGTTAATCTGGTTACTAATCCTACCCAGTAACTAGAATATGCATATACTTATTATATATGGATAGAAAACACTCTAAAGTTTCTAAAACTGTTTGAATGGTGTCTGTGAGTATAACAGAACTCATTTGGCAGGCAAAACCCTGAGACATTTTCTGACAGGAAGTGGATACCTGATGTGTTGTATTGACTTTAAACCTATCCCATTGAAAAACACAGGGGCTTAGGAATATTTTGGCACTTCCTATTGCTTCCACTAGATGTCACCAGCCTTTACAAAGTGTTTTGAGTCTTCTGGAGGGAGATCTGACCGAACAAGAGCCATGGAACGATGATGTCCCATTAGACACCTGGCGACGCGAGTTCATGTTGGGTACCCTCGTTCCAATACGTTATAAAAGAGTATGCATTCGTCCACCTTGAATATTATTCATGTTCTGGTTAAAAAAGGCCCTAATGATTTATGCTATACAACGTTTGACATGTTTGAACGAACGGAAATATATTTTTTCCCCTCGTTCATGACGAGAAGTCCGGCTGGCTTAGATCATGTGCTAACAAGACGGAGATTTTTGGACATAAATGATGAGCTTTTTTGAACAAAACTACATTCGTTATGGACCTGTGATACCTGGAAGTGACATCTGATGAAGAGAATCAAAGGTAATGGATTATTTACATAGTATTTTCGATTTTAGATCTCCCCAACATGACGTCTAGTCTGTATCGCAACGCGTATTTTTCTGGGCGCAGTGCTCAGATTATTGCAAAGTGTGATTTCCCAGTAAGGTTATTTTTAAATCTGGCAAGTTGATTGCGTTCAAGAGATGTAAATCTATAATTCTTTAAATGACAATATAATATTTTACCAATGTTTTCTAATTTTAATTATTTAATTTGTGACGCTGACTTGACTGCCGGTTATTGGAGGGAAACGATTTCCTCAACATCAATGCCATAGTAAAACGCTGTTTTTGGATATAAATATGAACTTGATAGAACTAAAAATGCATGCATTGTCTAACATAATGTCCTAGGAGTGTCATCTGATGGAGATTGTAAAAGGTTAGTGCATCATTTTAGCTGGTTTTATGGTTTTGGTGACCCTGTCTTTGAATTGACAAAACATTACACACAACTCTTGTAAATGTACTGTCCTAACATACTCTAAATTTATGCTTTCGCCGTAAAACCTTTTTGAAATCGTAAAACGTGGTTAGATTAAGGAGATGTTTATCTTTCAAAGGGTGTAAAATAGTTGTATTTTTGAAAAATTTGAATTTTGACATTTATTTGGATTCAAATTTGCCGCTCTTGAAATGCACCTGCTGTTGATGGAGTGCACCACGGGTGGCACGCTAGCGTCCCACCTAGCCCATAGAGGTTAAGGAATACCTAGGATAGGATAAAGTAATCCTTCTAACCCCCCCCCCCCCCTTAAAATATTTAGATGCACTATTGTAAAGTGGTTGTTCCACTGGATATCATAAGGTGAATGCACCATTTTGTAAGTCGCTCTGGATAAGAGCGTCTGCTAAATGACTTAAATGTAATTGTAATGTAATCTGGAACAGTGTTGTATTTTCCTTTCCTGTATTCTACTGCAAAGGTGAACTCTTGCAACCGTAGAGCCCATCTGATAAGTCTGGTGCTTGGTTTGTTGGTCTTGAACACCCACACAAGGGAGGAATGGTCAGTGACCACAGTGAAGTGTCTTCCCTCCAGGTAGTACCTCCACTTTTCCAAAGCCCAGACAACTGCGAGGCACTCTTGCTCGGTTGTGGAGTAGTTCCGTTCTGCTCCATTCAATGTTCGACTGGCGAACGCTAGCACTTCTTCAATGCCAAGTCCAGTCTGTTGGACTAGAACAGCACCAAGTCCAACATCACTTGCATCAGTGTAAACAACAAAAGGGCAATCAAAGTTGGGATGACCCAAAATGGGAGGTGTGACGAGGTGTCGTTTCAGGGTTTCAAAAGAGGTCTGGCACTCTGCCGTCCATCGGAATTTCGCACCTTTTCGCTTCAATGCGTTGAGGGGTTCTGCCACCTGGGAGAAGTTCAACACAAACCGATGGTACCATCCAGCCATCCCAAGGAACCGTTGAAGGGCCTTGAGTGTGGTTGGGACAGGGAAATCTTGTACCGCCTTGGTCTTTTCGGGATCCACATGAGTGCCGTCAAAAGACACAATATGGCCAAGGAACTTCAGGGAGGTTTGGCAGAAGTTGCTCTTCTTCATGTTCAATGTCAGACCAGCTTCCCTTAGCTTGTCCAACACTGCTTGAAGATCTTGAAAATGTTGTTCTCTGGTCTGGGAGTAGATAATTATATCGTCCAGGTAGACGAAACAGATCTTCCCTTTGAGCTCACCTAACGCAATCTCCATGAGTCTTTGGAAAGTGGCAGGTGCATTCTTTAATCCAAAAGGCATCACCTTAAAGGAAAACAAGCCCTCAGCACAGACAAAAGCAGTCTTGTCCTTGCTTTCCTGGTCCATCTCAACCTGCCAATAGCCACTATTGAGGTCAAGGGTAGTGAACACAACCGCGCCAGACAATGACTCCAGGATCTCTTGGATGGTGGGAAGAGGATAGGCATCAGTCTGGGAAACCTTGTTGGTCTTCCTATAGTCCACACAAAATCTAAGACCACCGGTCTTTTTTGGGATGAGGACAACAGGAGCAGCCCAGGGAGAGGATGAACGTTCAATTATATTTTGTGTCAACATATCATTAATGAGTCCTTTTTGGATGATTAGCTTTGCTGGGGACAAACGATATGGCTTCTGCTTGATCGGCATTTCCTGTGTAAGGAATATTTTGTGCTTCAGGAGCCCGGTACGTCCCAGCTTTGAAGTACATACATCAGCGTTATTCTGCAGCTGTTCCAACAGCCTTAACTCCTCTGGCTGTTCCAGCTGAGCTCTTCTCACAGCCTGTAAAAGGAGATCATCAGAAGGATTATCGAGGGTTAGTGGTACCGGAGCAATGGCAGAGAAGACTGCCACATTTGGACCCCAATCATGTAACTTTGTAGCTTCTGACTGGAAGAAATGCTTCTTGCTCGGATTGTATGGAAACCAGTAGCAATTGTGTGCGATATCAATCTGGACACCACTGAAGTACATGAAATCAATTCCCAACACAACAGGAAAAGCAAGGTTCTTGGTTTGTAGGATAACAGAAGGAATCATATAGGAGTGGTTACACAGGTGGAACTCTACCTCACTCCATCCAAGTGGTCGTTTAGCCTCACCATCAGCCAGATAGAGTGGACCTTCTGTCCACGGCTTCAAGTTGTAGTGTAGACCTTTAACCTCCTTCCACAGTTTCTCATTGAGCAGTGTGTAGGATGACCCGGTGTCCAGGATGGCTCTTCCTGTCCATGGACCTATGGACAGGGGTAACACCAATTGGTGCGGTATTAACTGAAAGGAAGGGGATGTCGATGGGGCGGCGTAGGCAGTGACACTTGGGGTTTCATCTCTGGTCAAAGCACCCAGAGTAGGATGGTCGTTCCTGCGAAGGGAGTTAGGTGTGTTTGCCTGTTGTGATTTGTGGTTTCTGGAAGGGTTTACTTGATATGGTCTTGGACATGTAGCTGAAGAATGTCCCTTTTGGCTACATCTCCAACAGAACATGGGAGGGGTTTTGGCTGGAGACTGTGGCTGTTGTTGATGGTCTGGCTTGGGTAACGGTTTGGGTGTCTGTTTCTTTCTCTGTTCATATTGCTGTTGGCATTCTCTGTCCTTCTCGAACTGCTGTCCCAGGCGAACCAGTCCATCAACAGTGGTGACTCTTTCTCTGAGTTGACTGGCTAGTAGTGGGTTGATGTTCTTCAAGATCAATTTAATGACCTCTTCCTCCTCAATACCAGGTTTCCACCTTCTGCACAGGGAGTGGTAACCGTATGCAAAGTCACGGATACTCTCCTTCTCTCTTTGCACTCGATTAAAGACTCTGTCTGCCAGCTCATCTGTGTAGTCCTCAGACAGAAATGCAGAGGAAAACTTGGCCTCAAAGTCAGCCCAGGAGGTAGTGGTGAGACGTGCCACATCCCACCAGTCTCGAGCTGTACCATGCAACACATTCCTCAATGTGGCAAGGAGTTCTTCGTCAGCCAGGGGATTGAGGGCAAGAAAGTCACGACATCTTTCCAGATACATTAGCGGATCAGGACTGTCATCTTTTTTCCCAAAGGTGGGAAATTGCAATTTAATGGGCATCGCCCCCACATGACGTCTACTCAAATCACCATGAACAAAAGAGCTAGGAGGGATTGAGGAAGTAGAGGGTGAGGGAGTTATCGGACCATGAAAATGAACACCAGGATGCATGGTGGATTGCATCCTGTAAGGGGTGGCTGCAGCATGGCCTTGTCTTAGCTGTTCTGAGGTGCCAGCTTGGCCCTCAGTGGTCTGAACAGAAGTGGACACCAGAGAAGCTCTGTGCAAGGAGTTGTGCCTAATGGAGGCCATGTCAACAGACACGTCAGCCAACATTTTAACACAATTAGAAAGCTCTTTCTGCAAGTGGTCTACAGTGTTAACCAGAGGAGAAAAAACTGAATTAACGTCCTTGAGAACCTCAGTGTGATGATGTTGCAAGCGCCACTGGAGAGTGGCAGTGAGTTGGGTTTGTTGGTAGTCAAACTGCCTGTCCATGGCACCAGTAACATCCCGTCTTCCACTCTCACTGAGCTCTGTCAGTGTGTGGGTTAGAGTGCTCAGTGAGTTTCTGAATTCCATGGCACTCTGTTGTTGCTCTTCACTCAGACATTTGAATTTATGGTGGATTAGAGTTTGGAGATGTTGTTGAGTCCGACGAATATCAAGGATGTCACCTTGAAGTTGTAAGACTACAACCTCTGGAGATAAACCAGACAATGGAGGAAGGTTGGGCGTCAGAGGGAAGGCTAGCTCAGTACTTCCACACAGATCCATGTCAATAAGGGAGTAGCTGGTTAGACCTCCTGTGGCCTGTGGTCCAGACCGAGCCTTCAGATTCCCAGGGCTCTGGCCCAAATCAACTCCATTGACATTATGATTTGTATTGTCGGCTCGATGGTCAGACTGGCCCTGTGTATTCCCATTGACAGGTATGATATGGATGAGCACATTTTCTTGGGGTGAATCCATTGTTTTAATTCCACACAAAAGATTTGCTTTGGTTATTTCTCAATGTTGAGGTCCCATCTGGGGTGCCATATTTTATGTAACGGTTTTGACTTGAGGTTATAATTTATAGGGGTGCCAGGTAGGTTGTGCCTACCAGAGAAAATATTAGTTTCTCCTTTTAGTTTGATAGGGAATGAGTCCCATCTGGTCCGTCAAGTCTACACCAATACAAAGGACTCATGTAAAAGTCAGGATGGAAATACACTTTTCATAAACCCTTAAAACAATGGAAATAACTTCAAAACAACTGTATTCTTTTGCGTGGTTGTATTAACAACCTAAATGATCACACACACACACACACAACAATATAACAATAATGAGCTTTAAACAGCTCTGGTTCCTCCAGAAATGTCCTGTACCTCGGGCCTAAAAAGAGTCCAGCCCGGTAAACAAGTTCAGGGAACTCAAGTGACCTTAGTCACGCAATGGTTGTCCGTTCATACAGTGTAGCGTAAACCCAGTGTCAATCATACAATGAAAAGAACAAATATTTTACCACACATTTCAATAAATCCTCAACTACAACTAACTACCTAAATCATCACAGTATACATCACACCAAAACAAATGAAATACCGTATACAAAAAAGGTTGTAGTCCGTCGGTCAGTCAGAGAAGCCAATCCGCCGACAGATCTCCAGCGGAGAAAGGCCACGAAAACCAACGGAGAGGTGTAGTCCACAGATGCAAGAGTGGAGCCGACCTTGGGTAGATTTTCTATTAGGCTACACAAAGCACACTTTTAAAGCAGCACAACAAACGGAAGAGAGACGCTTCAGAACTGAGGGTCGAACACATCCTCATTCATGTTTCCATCACAACTCCTCTTTTGCACAGCTGATGCTGGCTATTTAATTGGGAATTAAAGGGGAAGCGCCCTATTGGAAGAAGCACTAATTAATTGAGAATTAAAGGGAAAGCGCCCTATTGGAAGGAGAAGCACTGAGACGGTTCAGAAACATTCAGGGCCGTCACAACGTGTAGGTGTCACAGAAAACAAACCTGGAATTTTCCGAATCAGACCAACCAGCTCTTTCCGCCCATCAACAGGTAGCTGAGTAAAAGGGCTATCCAAAATATCCAGTGTCTCTGAATTTTTCAATCTACCCTGCAGTATGCAATCATCGGGACCAGGAACATTTTCGTCCTCATGCACAGACCTAGTATTACAAGAACCAAGGGAAGTAACGGTATCAGCCAAACGAACAGTTTTACCATCCTCTGTAGACTCCCACTTTCTCATCAGAACATCCTCTTGGAGAAAATAACCATGTGCGACATCTCCCAACTGTTCCACAGGCACAATTTGGTCACGCAACTCTTCTAATGTGGGGTCAGTCCGTGGCGCATTGATTAGATCGGAGCGGAATACAGATAACGGGATAACAGGGAAAACAGTGAGAGACTTCTTTGTGGTATTCTCATTTACCGGAGCAGGGACCGGGTCACCATGGCTCATAGACCGCGTCACTGCACCCGCAGAGAACACCGCTGGGAAACTCTGCGCACTCTCATCAGGAATCCCTACAATTGACGGTTTAGTGGAAACCACTAGAGATGGAAACACGACAGGCCACACACGCTCACCAGCCAAGTTATTCCCAAGGATAACGTCGATACCCTCAATAGGCAACGAAGGACGCACCCCCACAACAACGTCACCTTTCACCAGTCCACAATCCAATATCAGTTTATGCAATGGAACTGACAGATTGTTCAAACCTATTCCCCTAATTAGAACACTATTCCCAGAATCAGTCTCAGCAGAGAAAGGTAACACAGATTCCAACACAAACGATTCCGAGGCACCTGTGTCTCGTAGGATCTTCACTGGCACTAGGTTCTTACTTCCTAACATAGACACAAAACCCTCCGTAATGAAAGGTAAATAGCCTGGGTCAATATGGACTTTCACATGCCCCTGGGCCTGAGACAATGTGTCAGGAGTAAACTGATGTGGAACAGACGCAGCTAACGCCGTAGGCCTAGATTTAACGTTAACCTGTTAGGGCTAGGGGGCAGTATTGACACGGCTGGATAAAAAACATACCCGATTTAATCTGGTTACCACTCCTACCCAGTAACTAGAATATGCATATACTTATTACATATGGATAGAAAACACCCTAAATTTTCTAAAACTGTTTGAATGGTGTCTGTGAGTATAACAGAACTCAAATGGCAGGTCAAAACCTGAGAGATTCCTTTACAGGAAGTGGCCTGTCTGACCATTTCTTGAACTTCTTTTCCATCTCTATCATTTACTAAGGATCTCTGCTCTAACGTGACACTTCCCACGTCTTCCATAGGCTCTCAGAGCCCGGGAAAAAACAGAATGTCGTCATTCCAGCCCCAGGCTGAAACACATTATCGCCTTTCTCAAGTGGCCGATCAAGGGACACTGGGCTTATGCGCGTGACCCCGACCGCCCCCGCCTTTGGGATTTTTTCCTCTGTTTGCCGAAAAGGAGATTCCCTGTCGGAATATTATCGCTTTTCTACGAGAAAAATGTCGTAAAAATTGATTTTAAACAGCGGTTGACATGCTTCGAAGTACGGTAATGGAATATTTAGAATTTTATTGTCACGAATTGCGCCATGCGCGCGACACTTCTTTACTATTTCGGATAGTGTCTGGAACGCACGAACAAAACGCCGCTATTCGGATATAACGATGGATTATTTTGGACCAAACCAACATTTGTTATTGAAGTAGCAGTCCTGGGTGTGCATTCTGACGAAGACAACAAAAGGTAATCAAACTTTTATAATAGTAAATATGATTATGGTGAGTGCTAAACTTGCCGGGTGTCTAAATAGCGAGCCCGTGATGCCTGGGCTATGTACTTAGAATATTGCAAAATGTGCTTTCACCAAAAAGCTATTTTAAAATCGGACATATCGAGTGCATAGAGGAGGTCTGTATCTATAATTCTTAAAATAATTGTTATGCTTTTTGTGAACGTTTATCGTGAGTAATTTAGTAAAATGTTAGCGAATTCCCCGGAAGTTTGCGGGGGGTATGCTAGTTCTGAACGTCACATGCTAATGTAAAAAGCTGTTTTTTGATATAAATATGAACTTGATTGAACAAAACATGCATGTATTGTATAACATAATGTCCTAGGGTTGTCATCTGATGAAGATCATCAAAGGTGAGTGCTGCATTTAGCTGTCTTCTGGGTTTTGGTGACATTATATGCTGGCTTGAAAAATGGGTGTCTGATTATTTCTGGCTTGGTACTCTGCTGACATAATCTAATGTTTTGCTTTCGTTGTAAAGCCTTTTTGAAATCGGACAGTGTGGTTAGATTAACGAGAGTCTTGTCTTTAAATGGCTGTAAAATAGTCATATGTTTGAGAAATTGAAGTAATAGGATTTTTAAGGTTTTGAAAATCGCGCCACAGGCTGGCAGTGGCTGTTACGTAGGTGGGACGCAAGCGTCCCACCTAGCCCATAGAGGTTAACACACGTACTGAATTTACCCCTAGACCTGAGAACCGGACATTCGTTTTTCCAATGACCTGAGCCTTGACAGTAGTGACACTCTTGACCAAAGTCAGTTTTACCACGGGAGTCAGGCTCAACCCTAGTTGAATAAAACTCTGCCCGTGAACCAGAGTATCTCGGTGAGCGAGGCCCAAATCTCTCCGAACGCCCCCACTCACTCCAAGTACGGGGTTCTACAAAAATACTTTTGTGAGTCAAAACATATTCGTCCGCCAAAACCGCAGCTTCAGCGACAGTCTGTACTTTTCGTTCGTTAATATACGTCGCTATATGATCAGGGATTGTGTCCTTAAATTGCTCTAGCATAATCAGATCACACAGCCCTTGAAAAGTCATAACCGCAGAGGCGGAACACCAGCGATTAAACTGTGAAGATAATTTTCGCGCAAACTCAACATGAGTCTGCCTATCATCCCTTTCTAAAGTTCTAAATCGTTGGCAGTAAGCCTCAGGAACCAATTCGTAAATCTGTAACACCGCCCTTTTAACCTTATCATAACTGACACTGTCGGCTACACTAAGAGCTGAATATGCTTCCTGCGCTTTACCAGTCAGCACACACTGCAACATTAAAGTGCGGTCAGAATCAGGCCAACTCCTAGCGTCAGCAACACGCTCAAACAACGAAAATAATGTCTCAGGGTCCTTTTCATTAAACTGAGGCAACAACCGTAAATTCCCAACAATGTCAAATGTGTCCGGGGCACACCCAAAAGAGGAACGACTCCTAAGTAAATCTGCGTCACCTTCCCAGAGCAAACTCTCCCCTGAGAGCTTTCCTTCCCTAACCAACTCTAGTCGCTCTTGTTGCAGCTTGATTTTAGCACGCTCCATATCCTGTTTAAATTCCAATTCCTTCTCATATTTTACACGATCGTGCTCTAGCTGTAACAGAAGCAGCTCTTTCTGCTGTTCAAAAAGAAGACTACTAGGACTAACCGATGGAGCGGTAATTGTAACATATCGGGGAGACGGCGAGTCCTCAGCAGAGGCTGCCCCAGTGGTATCTTCAAGAATACCACTCTCCATCAGATTGGCCTTCAATATTAACCTAATAGAATTTTTTTTACATTTATCACTAATTTCAACCTTGTAGTGTTCAGCAACCTTCAACAGCTGTTCTTTAGTACATACATCTAACAGTTCCTTTGATGGAAAGCGAATGAACTCGTCTACATTAGACGCCATAGTCAAAAAAATTCTCACTCAACCCCTCTACTGAGCACACCAGACCACAACAAGAGAAAATACAAATCACACCGGGCACCACAGAAAAGAGATGAGAAATGGAGCTTCCCCAAAATCTACAATAACTCAACCCTAGTCTTCATGCAGATTTGCGGTGGGTAATTATGCACTGTAGCCCGCTGGCAAGGAAGTAACCCCCCAGCACGCTGGTAGATTCCACCAAGCCACGGATGTGCCCCCGAGACAACTGCTCAGTCCACAGACACCACACAAAAATAACAAACATTAACAATGCCCAACATATTCCAAAATGAAACACGTCACTAAGCCTATCAGGGGAAAAAGGTTATAGCTCCGGGTAGTAAGTTTCACTACCCTATCCAAATCTCCCACCAAGGTACACAGCTGATTGTACTCACCTCAGACCAACGTCCCAACAGCAAGTAGAACAAGCGTTTCCAGGCTAGGCAGGGGCCTGGAAACTAACCAATGTATTCTCTCCAACACAGCACACAAACCAAACAAACAAAGGCAACCAATACTGAGCACCAAACTCAAACTAACAAACAAAGCACCTCAATTTAACATACCGCCACGTTTTCTCCCAAACACAAGTTCAAGATCCCGGATGAGCCCCCACTTGTTACGAACCTGTAAGGGCTGTCTTCAGGAAAGGACCAAAATGCAGCAGAGTTAGTATTCATCCTTCAATTTAATTGGAAAGAACACTATACAAAAACAAAAACAAGGAAACTGACAGCCAACAGTCCTGTCAGGTGCAACCACACTAAACAAGAAACAATTACCCACAAAACCCAAAGGAAAAACATGCTCCTTATGTGTGACTCCCAATCAGCAGCAACGAGCACCACCTGTGCCTGATTGGGAGCCACACACATGGCCCAAAACAAAGAAATACCAAAACATAGAAAAAGGAACATAGAACGCCCACCCAATGTAACACCCTGGCCTAACCAAAATAAAGAACAAAAACCCCTCTCTATGGCCAGAGCGTTACAGAACCGGCTCTGAGTTCACAACAAAAGGGAGACAACGTGGAGACAAGGAGTATCAAAATATATATTTATTAACTAAAATAACTAAATAATTAACAATGGCGTGTGTGTAATCAGTAATCAGTAGTGTAAGTGAGTGTTTTGCATACCTGAATGTAATAATGCAGGGTGTTGAAAGGTGCCAAAGGAAATAACCAAAAAGCCACAAAACTACACAACCAAAATCAAAAAAGTGTCTGCATGGAGAGAGTCCTCTCAATAACTGTGGAAGAGGTCTCTTTATCCTGGGACACAGCTGGGCCCAGGTGCTTCCCATTTAGCTGACGACCCTTCCAACTCCGCCCACCGGCATCCTAACAAGGAAACAAGAACAGAGAGAATACGGCAGACAGAGTGGGAGGGTCGTCACACACCCCCCCATAAAACCGGGGACCAACAAGGGCCCCGGAACAACGTACCAGCCTCTGCGTCCCAAATTGACACAGGCCTCTGCGTCCCAAATTGACACAGGCCTCTGCGTCCCAAATTGACACAGGCCTCTGCGTCCCAAATTGACACAGGCCTCTGCGTCCCAAATTGACACAGGCCTCTGCGTCCCAAATTGACACAGGCCTCTGCGTCCCAAATTGACACAGGCCTCTGCGTCCCAAATTGACACAGGCCTCTGCGTCCCAAATTGACACAGGCCTTCTGCGTCCCAAATTGACGAGAGGTTACATGTTCACCTTCCACTTGCCCCAGCCAACCTCCTTCTCCCCAGACCTCAGCAACCTTTGTGCACAGGAAGCAACATTTAAGAGGAAAGGAGAACACAAGACCAGGAGGGAACAGACAGGAAAGTTAGAACATGATAAAACCAAACAATGGTCAGTCACATAACATTCAGGAACAGGGCGCACAAGAGACCACATCAGCTACAAACGCAAACAACATCTTCCAACGGTTCATAGTCACTTCTCAACGGTTGTCATTTCCCAACGATTCATAGTCACTCCAATGATTCATAGTGACTCCAACGATTCATAGTGACTCCAACGATTCATAGTGACTCCAACGATTCATAGTCACTAAACTCATAACCGAATACGAGTACAGACCAGAGGGTGTAATAAAGGCAAAAATGTCATGTGCCCTACTCGTCAGTGGCACCTGCCAATAGCACAATAACAGGTCAAATTTGCACAAACAGCTGCGCCGACTTGATCAACGCAGTCCTCCATCCGAGGAAGAGGAAATTAATCTGGCTTAGTGACTCCGTTTACCTTACGGTGGTCCGTTCCATCCGGTTTACTGACCAAGATACAGGGAGAAGCCCAACTGGAGAAAGAAGGCTCTGCTATCTTACTCTCCAGCATGTACCTGACCTCAGCATCCAGACAACGCAGTTTCTCTACAGAGACTCTATAGAACCGCTGACGAATGGGGTCAGCATCTCCAATGTCAATATTATGCTCTATCAAGTTTGTACGTTGTAACGGTTTTGACTTGAGGTTATAATTTATAGGGGTGCCAGGTAGGTTGTGCCTACCAGAGAAAATATTAGTTTCTCCTTTTAGTTTGATAGGGAATGAGTCCCATCTGGTCCGTCAAGTCTACACCAATACAAAGGACTCATGTAAAAGTCAGGATGGAAATACACTTTTCATAAACCCTTAAAACAATGGAAATAACTTCAAAACAACTGTATTCTTTTGCGTGGTTGTATTAACAACCTAAATGATCACACACACACACACAACAATATAACAATAATGAGCTTTAAACAGCTCTGGTTCCTCCAGAAATGTCCTGTACCTCGGGCCTAAAAAGAGTCCAGCCCGGTAAACAAGTTCAGGGAACTCAAGTGACCTTAGTCACGCAATGGTTGTCCGTTCATACAGTGTAGCGTAAACCCAGTGTCAATCATACAATGAAAAGAACAAATATTTTACCACACATTTCAATAAATCCTCAACTACAACTAACTACCTAAATCATCACAGTATACATCACACCAAAACAAATGAAATACCGTATACAAAAAAGGTTGTAGTCCGTCGGTCAGTCAGAGAAGCCAATCCGCCGACAGATCTCCAGCGGAGAAAGGCCACGAAAACCAACGGAGAGGTGTAGTCCACAGATGCAAGAGTGGAGCCGACCTTGGGTAGATTTTCTATTAGGCTACACAAAGCACACTTTTAAAGCAGCACAACAAACGGAAGAGAGACGCTTCAGAACTGAGGGTCGAACACATCCTCATTCATGTTTCCATCACAACTCCTCTTTTGCACAGCTGATGCTGGCTATTTAATTGGGAATTAAAGGGGAAGCGCCCTATTGGAAGAAGCACTAATTAATTGAGAATTAAAGGGAAAGCGCCCTATTGGACGGTTCAGAAACATTCAGGGCCGTCACACACCCCCTCCCCTGGAAAAAGCCGACCATTGCCCTGGAAGGCACATCTTGGTCGGGGAAACCGAGAAAGGTGTCTTCATCACTTTCCTCTACAAAAATATTCGTTACATTTTGGCGCTCATGCTCCTCAGCCGAGGGGTCACAGTTCTTAAAGCGTGAGACTTCTAGATCTGGGAATCCGAGAAAAGTCTCCTCACTTTCCTCTTCAAAGATCTCCAGGACCTTGCGGCGCTCAATCTCCTCCAATTCGTCAGCTGAGGGGTAACAGGCCTTAAGGCGTGAGACATGGACAACGCGCATATCTTCACCTGTGTCCTCTTTCACCACTCGATAGTTCAAAGGGCCTCTCTGCTCCACAATCCTATATGGTCCTTGCCATTTAGGAGCGAGCTTGGCCGAGAAGAATTGTTCAGCTTTTGAATAAGGATGAGAGCGAAGCCACACCCGATCACGAAGCTGGAACTGCATGTCTCGTCTCTTCTTATCATAATTTCTCTTCTGCCTGAGTCGAGCCTGGATCATGTTCTTTGAGACAAGAGCTCTCAAGTCGTGGAGATGGACTACCTGGTCATAGCAAGCAGCGTCTGGAGTAACCTGCTGGGGCTGTAGCACCATCTCCAAGGGTCCTCGGAGGGGACGACTCAGGTTCAGCTCTGCAGGTGTGACTCCAGTGGACTCTTGCACAGCAGAATTCAGGGCAAATCGAAACTCGTGAAGGTGCTTGTCCCAGTGTTTGTGCTGGGTCCCTACATAGGAAGCAACCATTGTCTTCAAGGTTCGATTAACTCTCTCAGTGAGGTTGGTCTGTGGGTGATAAGCCGTGGTGAACTTCTGTCTCAGGTTCCATCTTTGGCAGGTCTCCTCAAAGAGATCAGAGACGAATTGGGAACCTCGATCAGACAGGATGTAATCAGGCACTCCCCAGCGAGTCAGGATCTCTTTCGTAAGGATGTTAGAGACTGTCCTTGCTGTGGCCTGACGCAGGGCAAAGAGCTCCACCCACTTGGAATAGTAATCAACAAAAACAAGCATGTACACATTCTGATTGGAGCTTCTAGGAAATGGACCCATCAAATCCACTCCTAACATTTCCCAAGGTCGGGTAATCACAGTTTGCTGCAACTTGCCAGCAGGCTTTCTACCTTCTGGTTTGTACATTTGACAAACCTGACAGTTTCGGATGTGTGACTTTACATCCATGCTCAGATGTGGCCAGTACAGTAATGCTTGCAACCGCTTGTAGGTTTTGAACCTGCCCAAATGACCAGCTAACGGGTCTTCATGGAAATGTTGAAGCAGTTGAAGGCGTAGAGTTTCAGGTATGTACATTTGGTATAGTGTTCTGTGAGGTAGTTGTACAACTCGGTAGACTTTGTCTTCAATGATGGTCAGCTTGGTGGTAGGATTGACCATCTTTTCTCTATCTTCCAGGATAGTCTGGTACAAAGCCTGTACTTCTGGATCATCCTGTTGGGCTTTCCAAATGGCCTCATCAGAGATGGGAAAGTCAGTTTTGGGTGAGTCTCGACTGCTTGACAGGACAGTAGCACATGTAAGATGAGGGCCACCATTACCACCAGCAGGAGCTCTGGATAAGGCATCTGGAATCATCATCATCTCACTTGGCTCTGTCATATCCTCACATGGTCTCTCCTATCATTGCTATGCAGACGACACACAATTAATCTTCTCCTTTCCCCCTTCTGATAACCAGGCGGCGAATCGCATCTCTGCATGTCTGTCAGACATATCAGTGTGGATGACGGATCACCAGCTCAAGCTGAACCTCGGCAAGACGGAGCTGCTCTTCCTCCCGGGGAAGGACTGCCCGTTCCATGATCTCGCCATCACGGTTGACAACTCCCTTGTGTCCTCCTCCCAGAGTGCTAAGAACCTTGGCGTGATCCTGGACAACACCCTGTCGTTCTCCACTAACATCAAGGCGGTGACCCGATCCTGTAGGTTCATGCTCTACAACATTCGCAGAGTACGACCCTGCCTCACACAGGAAGCGGCGCAGGTCCTAATCCAGGCACTTGTCATCTCCCGTCTGGATTACTGCAACTCGCTGTTGGCTGGGCTCCCTGCCTGTGCCATTAAACCCCTACAACTCATCCAGAACGCCGCAGCCCGTCTGGTGTTCAACCTTCCCAAGTTCTCTCATGTCACCCCGCTCCTCCGCTCTCTCCACTGGCTTCCAGTTGAAGCTCGCATCCGCTACAAGACCATGGTGATTGCCTACGGAGCTGTGAAGGGAACGGCACCTCCATACCTTCAGGCTCTGATCAGGCCCTACACCCAAACAAGGGCACTGCGTTCATCCACCACTGGCCTGCTGGCCCCCCTACCTCTGAGGAAGCACAGTTCCCGCTCAGCCCAGTCAAAACTGTTCGCTGCTCTGGCACCCCAATGGTGGAACAAGCTCCCTCACGACGCCAGGACAGCGGAGTCAATCACCACCTTCCGGAGACACCTGAAACCCCACCTCTTTAACCTGTTAGGGCTAGGGGGCAGCATTTGCACGTCTGGATAAAAAAAAATGTACCCGATTTAACCTCTCTAGGCTAGGCGGGACGAATTCGTCCCACCTACGTAACAGCCAGTGTAATCCAGTGGCGCGATTTTCAAAACGTTAAAAATCCTATTACTTCAATTTCTCAAACATATGACTATTTTACAGCCATTTAAAGATAAGACTCTCGTTAATCTAACCACACTGTCCGATTTCAAAAAGGCTTTACAACGAAAGCAAAACATTAGATTATGTCAGCAGAGTACCAAGCCAGAAATAATCAGACACCCATTTTTCAAGCCAGCATATAATGTCACCAAAACCCAGAAGACAGCTAAATGCAGCACTCACCTTTGATGATCTTCATCAGATGACAACCCTAGGACATTGTTATACAATACATGCATGTTTTGTTCAATCAAGTTCATATTTATATCAAAAACCAGCTTTTTACATTAGCATGTGACGTTCAGAACTAGCATACCCCCCGCAAACTTCCGGGGAATTCGCTAACATTTTACTAAATTACTCACGATAAACGTTCACAAAAAGCATAACAATTATTTTAAGAATTATAGATACAGACCTCTATGCACTCGATATGTCCGATTTTAAAATAGCTTTTTGGTGAAAGCACATTTTGCAATATTCTAAGTACATAGCCCAGGCATCACGGGCTCGCTATTTAGACACCCGGCAAGTTTAGCACTCACCATAATCATATTTACTATTATAAAAATGTCATTACCTTTTGTTGTCTTCGTCAGAATGCACACCCAGGACAGCTACTTCAATAACAAATGTTGGTTTGGTCCAAAATAATCCATCGTTATATCCGAATAGCGGCGTTTTGTTCGTGCGTTCCAGACACTATCCGAAATAGTAAAGAAGTGTCACGCGCTTGGCGCAATTCCTGACAATAAAATTCAAAGTATTCCATTACCGTACGTCGAAGCATGTCAACCGCTGTTTAAAATCAATTTTTACGTCATTTGTCTCGTAGAAAAGCGATAATATTCCGACAGGGAATCTCCTTTTCGGCAAACAGAGGAAAAAATCCCAAAGGCGGGGGCGGTCGGGGTCACGCGCATAAGCTAGTGTCTCTTGATGGGCCACTTGAGAAAGGCGATAATGCGTTTCAGCCTGGGGCTGGAATGACGACATTCGTTTTTTCCCGGGCTCTGAGAGCCTATGGAAGACGTGGGAAGTGTCACGTTAGAGCAGAGATCCTTAGTAAATGATAGAGATGGAAAAGAAGTTCAACAAATGGTCAGACAGGCCACTTCCTGTAAAGGAATCTCTCAGGTTTTGACCTGCCATTTGAGTTCTGTTATACTCACAGACACCATTCAAACAGTTTTAGAAAATTTAGGGTGTTTTCTCTCCATATGTAATAAGTATATGCATATTCTAGTTACTGAGTAGGAGTGGTAACCAGATTAAATCGGGTATGTTTTTTATCCAGCCGTGTCAATGCTGCCCCCTAGCCCTAACAGGTTAATCTGGTTACTAATCCTACCCAGTAACTAGAATATGCATATACTTATTATATATGGATAGAAAACACTCTAAAGTTTCTAAAACTGTTTGAATGGTGTCTGTGAGTATAACAGAACTCATTTGGCAGGCAAAACCCTGAGACATTTTCTGACAGGAAGTGGATACCTGGTGTTGTATTGACTTTAAACCTATCCCATTGAAAAACACAGGGGCTTAGGAATATTTTGGCACTTCCTATTGCTTCCACTAGATGTCACCAGCCTTTACAAAGTGTTTTGAGTCTTCTGGAGGGAGATCTGACCGAACAAGAGCCATGGAACGATGATGTCCCATTAGACACCTGGCGATGCGAGTTCATGTTGGGTACCCTCGTTCCAATACGTTATAAAAGAGTATGCATTCGTCCACCTTGAATATTATTCATGTTCTGGTTAAAAAAGGCCCTAATGATTTATGCTATACAACGTTTGACATGTTTGAACGAACGGAAATATATTTTTTCCCCTCGTTCATGACGAGAAGTCCGGCTGGCTTAGATCATGTGCTAACAAGACGGAGATTTTTGGACATAAATGATGAGCTTTTTTGAACAAAACTACATTCGTTATGGACCTGTGATACCTGGAAGTGACATCTGATGAAGAGAATCAAAGGTAATGGATTATTTACATAGTATTTTCGATTTTAGATCTCCCCAACATGACGTCTAGTCTGTATCGCAACGCGTATTTTTCTGGGCGCAGTGCTCAGATTATTGCAAAGTGTGATTTCCCAGTAAGGTTATTTTTAAATCTGGCAAGTTGATTGCGTTCAAGAGATGTAAATCTATAATTCTTTAAATGACAATATAATATTTTACCAATGTTTTCTAATTTTAATTATTTAATTTGTGACGCTGACTTGACTGCCGGTTATTGGAGGGAAACGATTTCCTCAACATCAATGCCATAGTAAAACGCTGTTTTTGGATATAAATATGAACTTGATAGAACTAAAAATGCATGCATTGTCTAACATAATGTCCTAGGAGTGTCATCTGATGGAGATTGTAAAAGGTTAGTGCATCATTTTAGCTGGTTTTATGGTTTTGGTGACCCTGTCTTTGAATTGACAAAACATTACACACAACTCTTGTAAATGTACTGTCCTAACATACTCTAAATTTATGCTTTCGCCGTAAAACCTTTTTGAAATCGTAAAACGTGGTTAGATTAAGGAGATGTTTATCTTTCAAAGGGTGTAAAATAGTTGTATTTTTGAAAAATTTGAATTTTGACATTTATTTGGATTCAAATTTGCCGCTCTTGAAATGCACCTGCTGTTGATGGAGTGCACCACGGGTGGCACGCTAGCGTCCCACCTAGCCCATAGAGGTTAAGGAATACCTAGGATAGGATAAAGTAATCCTTCTAACCCCCCCCCCCCCCTTAAAATATTTAGATGCACTATTGTAAAGTGGTTGTTCCACTGGATATCATAAGGTGAATGCACCATTTTGTAAGTCGCTCTGGATAAGAGCGTCTGCTAAATGACTTAAATGTAATTGTAATGTAATCTGGAACAGTGTTGTATTTTCCTTTCCTGTATTCTACTGCAAAGGTGAACTCTTGCAACCGTAGAGCCCATCTGATAAGTCTGGTGCTTGGTTTGTTGGTCTTGAACACCCACACAAGGGAGGAATGGTCAGTGACCACAGTGAAGTGTCTTCCCTCCAGGTAGTACCTCCACTTTTCCAAAGCCCAGACAACTGCGAGGCACTCTTGCTCGGTTGTGGAGTAGTTCCGTTCTGCTCCATTCAATGTTCGACTGGCGAACGCTAGCACTTCTTCAATGCCAAGTCCAGTCTGTTGGACTAGAACAGCACCAAGTCCAACATCACTTGCATCAGTGTAAACAACAAAAGGGCAATCAAAGTTGGGATGACCCAAAATGGGAGGTGTGACGAGGTGTCGTTTCAGGGTTTCAAAAGAGGTCTGGCACTCTGCCGTCCATCGGAATTTCGCACCTTTTCGCTTCAATGCGTTGAGGGGTTCTGCCACCTGGGAGAAGTTCAACACAAACCGATGGTACCATCCAGCCATCCCAAGGAACCGTTGAAGGGCCTTGAGTGTGGTTGGGACAGGGAAATCTTGTACCGCCTTGGTCTTTTCGGGATCCACATGAGTGCCGTCAAAAGACACAATATGGCCAAGGAACTTCAGGGAGGTTTGGCAGAAGTTGCTCTTCTTCATGTTCAATGTCAGACCAGCTTCCCTTAGCTTGTCCAACACTGCTTGAAGATCTTGAAAATGTTGTTCTCTGGTCTGGGAGTAGATAATTATATCGTCCAGGTAGACGAAACAGATCTTCCCTTTGAGCTCACCTAACGCAATCTCCATGAGTCTTTGGAAAGTGGCAGGTGCATTCTTTAATCCAAAAGGCATCACCTTAAAGGAAAACAAGCCCTCAGCACAGACAAAAGCAGTCTTGTCCTTGCTTTCCTGGTCCATCTCAACCTGCCAATAGCCACTATTGAGGTCAAGGGTAGTGAACACAACCGCGCCAGACAATGACTCCAGGATCTCTTGGATGGTGGGAAGAGGATAGGCATCAGTCTGGGAAACCTTGTTGGTCTTCCTATAGTCCACACAAAATCTAAGACCACCGGTCTTTTTTGGGATGAGGACAACAGGAGCAGCCCAGGGAGAGGATGAACGTTCAATTATATTTTGTGTCAACATATCATTAATGAGTCCTTTTTGGATGATTAGCTTTGCTGGGGACAAACGATATGGCTTCTGCTTGATCGGCATTTCCTGTGTAAGGAATATTTTGTGCTTCAGGAGCCCGGTACGTCCCAGCTTTGAAGTACATACATCAGCGTTATTCTGCAGCTGTTCCAACAGCCTTAACTCCTCTGGCTGTTCCAGCTGAGCTCTTCTCACAGCCTGTAAAAGGAGATCATCAGAAGGATTATCGAGGGTTAGTGGTACCGGAGCAATGGCAGAGAAGACTGCCACATTTGGACCCCAATCATGTAACTTTGTAGCTTCTGACTGGAAGAAATGCTTCTTGCTCGGATTGTATGGAAACCAGTAGCAATTGTGTGCGATATCAATCTGGACACCACTGAAGTACATGAAATCAATTCCCAACACAACAGGAAAAGCAAGGTTCTTGGTTTGTAGGATAACAGAAGGAATCATATAGGAGTGGTTACACAGGTGGAACTCTACCTCACTCCATCCAAGTGGTCGTTTAGCCTCACCATCAGCCAGATAGAGTGGACCTTCTGTCCACGGCTTCAAGTTGTAGTGTAGACCTTTAACCTCCTTCCACAGTTTCTCATTGAGCAGTGTGTAGGATGACCCGGTGTCCAGGATGGCTCTTCCTGTCCATGGACCTATGGACAGGGGTAACACCAATTGGTGCGGTATTAACTGAAAGGAAGGGGATGTCGATGGGGCGGCGTAGGCAGTGACACTTGGGGTTTCATCTCTGGTCAAAGCACCCAGAGTAGGATGGTCGTTCCTGCGAAGGGAGTTAGGTGTGTTTGCCTGTTGTGATTTGTGGTTTCTGGAAGGGTTTACTTGATATGGTCTTGGACATGTAGCTGAAGAATGTCCCTTTTGGCTACATCTCCAACAGAACATGGGAGGGGTTTTGGCTGGAGACTGTGGCTGTTGTTGATGGTCTGGCTTGGGTAACGGTTTGGGTGTCTGTTTCTTTCTCTGTTCATATTGCTGTTGGCATTCTCTGTCCTTCTCGAACTGCTGTCCCAGGCGAACCAGTCCATCAACAGTGGTGACTCTTTCTCTGAGTTGACTGGCTAGTAGTGGGTTGATGTTCTTCAAGATCAATTTAATGACCTCTTCCTCCTCAATACCAGGTTTCCACCTTCTGCACAGGGAGTGGTAACCGTATGCAAAGTCACGGATACTCTCCTTCTCTCTTTGCACTCGATTAAAGACTCTGTCTGCCAGCTCATCTGTGTAGTCCTCAGACAGAAATGCAGAGGAAAACTTGGCCTCAAAGTCAGCCCAGGAGGTAGTGGTGAGACGTGCCACATCCCACCAGTCTCGAGCTGTACCATGCAACACATTCCTCAATGTGGCAAGGAGTTCTTCGTCAGCCAGGGGATTGAGGGCAAGAAAGTCACGACATCTTTCCAGATACATTAGCGGATCAGGACTGTCATCTTTTTTCCCAAAGGTGGGAAATTGCAATTTAATGGGCATCGCCCCCACATGACGTCTACTCAAATCACCATGAACAAAAGAGCTAGGAGGGATTGAGGAAGTAGAGGGTGAGGGAGTTATCGGACCATGAAAATGAACACCAGGATGCATGGTGGATTGCATCCTGTAAGGGGTGGCTGCAGCATGGCCTTGTCTTAGCTGTTCTGAGGTGCCAGCTTGGCCCTCAGTGGTCTGAACAGAAGTGGACACCAGAGAAGCTCTGTGCAAGGAGTTGTGCCTAATGGAGGCCATGTCAACAGACACGTCAGCCAACATTTTAACACAATTAGAAAGCTCTTTCTGCAAGTGGTCTACAGTGTTAACCAGAGGAGAAAAAACTGAATTAACGTCCTTGAGAACCTCAGTGTGATGATGTTGCAAGCGCCACTGGAGAGTGGCAGTGAGTTGGGTTTGTTGGTAGTCAAACTGCCTGTCCATGGCACCAGTAACATCCCGTCTTCCACTCTCACTGAGCTCTGTCAGTGTGTGGGTTAGAGTGCTCAGTGAGTTTCTGAATTCCATGGCACTCTGTTGTTGCTCTTCACTCAGACATTTGAATTTATGGTGGATTAGAGTTTGGAGATGTTGTTGAGTCCGACGAATATCAAGGATGTCACCTTGAAGTTGTAAGACTACAACCTCTGGAGATAAACCAGACAATGGAGGAAGGTTGGGCGTCAGAGGGAAGGCTAGCTCAGTACTTCCACACAGATCCATGTCAATAAGGGAGTAGCTGGTTAGACCTCCTGTGGCCTGTGGTCCAGACCGAGCCTTCAGATTCCCAGGGCTCTGGCCCAAATCAACTCCATTGACATTATGATTTGTATTGTCGGCTCGATGGTCAGACTGGCCCTGTGTATTCCCATTGACAGGTATGATATGGATGAGCACATTTTCTTGGGGTGAATCCATTGTTTTAATTCCACACAAAAGATTTGCTTTGGTTATTTCTCAATGTTGAGGTCCCATCTGGGGTGCCATATTTTATGTAACGGTTTTGACTTGAGGTTATAATTTATAGGGGTGCCAGGTAGGTTGTGCCTACCAGAGAAAATATTAGTTTCTCCTTTTAGTTTGATAGGGAATGAGTCCCATCTGGTCCGTCAAGTCTACACCAATACAAAGGACTCATGTAAAAGTCAGGATGGAAATACACTTTTCATAAACCCTTAAAACAATGGAAATAACTTCAAAACAACTGTATTCTTTTGCGTGGTTGTATTAACAACCTAAATGATCACACACCACACACACACACAATATAACAATAATGAGCTTTAAACAGCTCTGGTTCCTCCAGAAATGTCCTGTACCTCGGGCCTAAAAAGAGTCCAGCCCGGTAAACAAGTTCAGGGAACTCAAGTGACCTTAGTCACGCAATGGTTGTCCGTTCATACAGTGTAGCGTAAACCCAGTGTCAATCATACAATGAAAAGAACAAATATTTTACCACACATTTCAATAAATCCTCAACTACAACTAACTACCTAAATCATCACAGTATACATCACACCAAAACAAATGAAATACCGTATACAAAAAAGGTTGTAGTCCGTCGGTCAGTCAGAGAAGCCAATCCGCCGACAGATCTCCAGCGGAGAAAGGCCACGAAAACCAACGGAGAGGTGTAGTCCACAGATGCAAGAGTGGAGCCGACCTTGGGTAGATTTTCTATTAGGCTACACAAAGCACACTTTTAAAGCAGCACAACAAACGGAAGAGAGACGCTTCAGAACTGAGGGTCGAACACATCCTCATTCATGTTTCCATCACAACTCCTCTTTTGCACAGCTGATGCTGGCTATTTAATTGGGAATTAAAGGGGAAGCGCCCTATTGGAAGAAGCACTAATTAATTGAGAATTAAAGGGAAAGCGCCCTATTGGAAGGAGAAGCACTGAGACGGTTCAGAAACATTCAGGGCCGTCACAACGTGTAGGTGTCACAGAAAACAAACCTGGAATTTTCCGAATCAGACCAACCAGCTCTTTCCGCCCATCAACAGGTAGCTGAGTAAAAGGGCTATCCAAAATATCCAGTGTCTCTGAATTTTTCAATCTACCCTGCAGTATGCAATCATCGGGACCAGGAACATTTTCGTCCTCATGCACAGACCTAGTATTACAAGAACCAAGGGAAGTAACGGTATCAGCCAAACGAACAGTTTTACCATCCTCTGTAGACTCCCACTTTCTCATCAGAACATCCTCTTGGAGAAAATAACCATGTGCGACATCTCCCAACTGTTCCACAGGCACAATTTGGTCACGCAACTCTTCTAATGTGGGGTCAGTCCGTGGCGCATTGATTAGATCGGAGCGGAATACAGATAACGGGATAACAGGGAAAACAGTGAGAGACTTCTTTGTGGTATTCTCATTTACCGGAGCAGGGACCGGGTCACCATGGCTCATAGACCGCGTCACTGCACCCGCAGAGAACACCGCTGGGAAACTCTGCGCACTCTCATCAGGAATCCCTACAATTGACGGTTTAGTGGAAACCACTAGAGATGGAAACACGACAGGCCACACACGCTCACCAGCCAAGTTATTCCCAAGGATAACGTCGATACCCTCAATAGGCAACGAAGGACGCACCCCCACAACAACGTCACCTTTCACCAGTCCACAATCCAATATCAGTTTATGCAATGGAACTGACAGATTGTTCAAACCTATTCCCCTAATTAGAACACTATTCCCAGAATCAGTCTCAGCAGAGAAAGGTAACACAGATTCCAACACAAACGATTCCGAGGCACCTGTGTCTCGTAGGATCTTCACTGGCACTAGGTTCTTACTTCCTAACATAGACACAAAACCCTCCGTAATGAAAGGTAAATAGCCTGGGTCAATATGGACTTTCACATGCCCCTGGGCCTGAGACAATGTGTCAGGAGTAAACTGATGTGGAACAGACGCAGCTAACGCCGTAGGCCTAGATTTAACGTTAACCTGTTAGGGCTAGGGGGCAGTATTGACACGGCTGGATAAAAAACATACCCGATTTAATCTGGTTACCACTCCTACCCAGTAACTAGAATATGCATATACTTATTACATATGGATAGAAAACACCCTAAATTTTCTAAAACTGTTTGAATGGTGTCTGTGAGTATAACAGAACTCAAATGGCAGGTCAAAACCTGAGAGATTCCTTTACAGGAAGTGGCCTGTCTGACCATTTCTTGAACTTCTTTTCCATCTCTATCATTTACTAAGGATCTCTGCTCTAACGTGACACTTCCCACGTCTTCCATAGGCTCTCAGAGCCCGGGAAAAAACAGAATGTCGTCATTCCAGCCCCAGGCTGAAACACATTATCGCCTTTCTCAAGTGGCCGATCAAGGGACACTGGGCTTATGCGCGTGACCCCGATCGCCCCCGCCTTTGGGATTTTTTCCTCTGTTTGCCGAAAAGGAGATTCCCTGTCGGAATATTATCGCTTTTCTACGAGAAAAATGTCGTAAAAATTGATTTTAAACAGCGGTTGACATGCTTCGAAGTACGGTAATGGAATATTTAGAATTTTATTGTCACGAATTGCGCCATGCGCGCGACACTTCTTTACTATTTCGGATAGTGTCTGGAACGCACGAACAAAACGCCGCTATTCGGATATAACGATGGATTATTTTGGACCAAACCAACATTTGTTATTGAAGTAGCAGTCCTGGGTGTGCATTCTGACGAAGACAACAAAAGGTAATCAAACTTTTATAATAGTAAATATGATTATGGTGAGTGCTAAACTTGCCGGGTGTCTAAATAGCGAGCCCGTGATGCCTGGGCTATGTACTTAGAATATTGCAAAATGTGCTTTCACCAAAAAGCTATTTTAAAATCGGACATATCGAGTGCATAGAGGAGGTCTGTATCTATAATTCTTAAAATAATTGTTATGCTTTTTGTGAACGTTTATCGTGAGTAATTTAGTAAAATGTTAGCGAATTCCCCGGAAGTTTGCGGGGGGTATGCTAGTTCTGAACGTCACATGCTAATGTAAAAAGCTGTTTTTTGATATAAATATGAACTTGATTGAACAAAACATGCATGTATTGTATAACATAATGTCCTAGGGTTGTCATCTGATGAAGATCATCAAAGGTGAGTGCTGCATTTAGCTGTCTTCTGGGTTTTGGTGACATTATATGCTGGCTTGAAAAATGGGTGTCTGATTATTTCTGGCTTGGTACTCTGCTGACATAATCTAATGTTTTGCTTTCGTTGTAAAGCCTTTTTGAAATCGGACAGTGTGGTTAGATTAACGAGAGTCTTGTCTTTAAATGGCTGTAAAATAGTCATATGTTTGAGAAATTGAAGTAATAGGATTTTTAAGGTTTTGAAAATCGCGCCACAGGCTGGCAGTGGCGTCCCACCTAGCCCATAGAGGTTAACACACGTACTGAATTTACCCCTAGACCTGAGAACCGGACATTCGTTTTTCCAATGACCTGAGCCTTGACAGTAGTGACACTCTTGACCAAAGTCAGTTTTACCACGGGAGTCAGGCTCAACCCTAGTTGAATAAAACTCTGCCCGTGAACCAGAGTATCTCGGTGAGCGAGGCCCAAATCTCTCCGAACGCCCCCACTCACTCCAAGTACGGGGTTCTACAAAAATACTTTTGTGAGTCAAAACATATTCGTCCGCCAAAACCGCAGCTTCAGCGACAGTCTGTACTTTTCGTTCGTTAATATACGTCGCTATATGATCAGGGATTGTGTCCTTAAATTGCTCTAGCATAATCAGATCACACAGCCCTTGAAAAGTCATAATCGCAGAGGCGGAACACCAGCGATTAAACTGTGAAGATAATTTTCGCGCAAACTCAACATGAGTCTGCCTATCATCCCTTTCTAAAGTTCTAAATCGTTGGCAGTAAGCCTCAGGAACCAATTCGTAAATCTGTAACACCGCCCTTTTAACCTTATCATAACTGACACTGTCGGCTACACTAAGAGCTGAATATGCTTCCTGCGCTTTACCAGTCAGCACACACTGCAACATTAAAGTGCGGTCAGAATCAGGCCAACTCCTAGCGTCAGCAACACGCTCAAACAACGAAAATAATGTCTCAGGGTCCTTTTCATTAAACTGAGGCAACAACCGTAAATTCCCAACAATGTCAAATGTGTCCGGGGCACACCCAAAAGAGGAACGACTCCTAAGTAAATCTGCGTCACCTTCCCAGAGCAAACTCTCCCCTGAGAGCTTTCCTTCCCTAACCAACTCTAGTCGCTCTTGTTGCAGCTTGATTTTAGCACGCTCCATATCCTGTTTAAATTCCAATTCCTTCTCATATTTTACACGATCGTGCTCTAGCTGTAACAGAAGCAGCTCTTTCTGCTGTTCAAAAAGAAGACTACTAGGACTAACCGATGGAGCGGTAATTGTAACATATCGGGGAGACGGCGAGTCCTCAGCAGAGGCTGCCCCAGTGGTATCTTCAAGAATACCACTCTCCATCAGATTGGCCTTCAATATTAACCTAATAGAATTTTTTTTACATTTATCACTAATTTCAACCTTGTAGTGTTCAGCAACCTTCAACAGCTGTTCTTTAGTACATACATCTAACAGTTCCTTTGATGGAAAGCGAATGAACTCGTCTACATTAGACGCCATAGTCAAAAAAATTCTCACTCAACCCCTCTACTGAGCACACCAGACCACAACAAGAGAAAATACAAATCACACCGGGCACCACAGAAAAGAGATGAGAAATGGAGCTTCCCCAAAATCTACAATAACTCAACCCTAGTCTTCATGCAGATTTGCGGTGGGTAATTATGCACTGTAGCCCGCTGGCAAGGAAGTAACCCCCCAGCACGCTGGTAGATTCCACCAAGCCACGGATGTGCCCCCGAGACAACTGCTCAGTCCACAGACACCACACAAAAATAACAAACATTAACAATGCCCAACATATTCCAAAATGAAACACGTCACTAAGCCTATCAGGGGAAAAAGGTTATAGCTCCGGGTAGTAAGTTTCACTACCCTATCCAAATCTCCCACCAAGGTACACAGCTGATTGTACTCACCTCAGACCAACGTCCCAACAGCAAGTAGAACAAGCGTTTCCAGGCTAGGCAGGGGCCTGGAAACTAACCAATGTATTCTCTCCAACACAGCACACAAACCAAACAAACAAAGGCAACCAATACTGAGCACCAAACTCAAACTAACAAACAAAGCACCTCAATTTAACATACCGCCACGTTTTCTCCCAAACACAAGTTCAAGATCCCGGATGAGCCCCCACTTGTTACGAACCTGTAAGGGCTGTCTTCAGGAAAGGACCAAAATGCAGCAGAGTTAGTATTCATCCTTCAATTTAATTGGAAAGAACACTATACAAAAACAAAAACAAGGAAACTGACAGCCAACAGTCCTGTCAGGTGCAACCACACTAAACAAGAAACAATTACCCACAAAACCCAAAGGAAAAACATGCTCCTTATGTGTGACTCCCAATCAGCAGCAACGAGCACCACCTGTGCCTGATTGGGAGCCACACACATGGCCCAAAACAAAGAAATACCAAAACATAGAAAAAGGAACATAGAACGCCCACCCAATGTAACACCCTGGCCTAACCAAAATAAAGAACAAAAACCCCTCTCTATGGCCAGAGCGTTACAGAACCGGCTCTGAGTTCACAACAAAAGGGAGACAACGTGGAGACAAGGAGTATCAAAATATATATTTATTAACTAAAATAACTAAATAATTAACAATGGCGTGTGTGTAATCAGTAGTGTAAGTGAGTGTTTTGCATACCTGAATGTAATAATGCAGGGTGTTGAAAGGTGCCAAAGGAAATAACCAAAAAGCCACAAAACTACACAACCAAAATCAAAAAAGTGTCTGCATGGAGAGAGTCCTCTCAATAACTGTGGAAGAGGTCTCTTTATCCTGGGACACAGCTGGGCCCAGGTGCTTCCCATTTAGCTGACGACCCTTCCAACTCCGCCCACCGGCATCCTAACAAGGAAACAAGAACAGAGAGAATACGGCAGACAGAGTGGGAGGGTCGTCACACACCCCCCCATAAAACCGGGGACCAACAAGGGCCCCGGAACAACGTACCAGCCTCTGCGTCCCAAATTGACACAGGCCTCTGCGTCCCAAATTGACACAGGCCTCTGCGTCCCAAATTGACACAGGCCTCTGCGTCCCAAATTGACACAGGCCTCTGCGTCCCAAATTGACACAGGCCTCTGCGTCCCAAATTGACACAGGCCTCTGCGTCCCAAATTGACGAGAGGTTACATGTTCACCTTCCACTTGCCCCAGCCAACCTCCTTCTCCCCAGACCTCAGCAACCTTTGTGCACAGGAAGCAACATTTAAGAGGAAAGGAGAACACAAGACCAGGAGGGAACAGACAGGAAAGTTAGAACATGATAAAACCAAACAATGGTCAGTCACATAACATTCAGGAACAGGGCGCACAAGAGACCACATCAGCTACAAACGCAAACAACATCTTCCAACGGTTCATAGTCACTTCTCAACGGTTGTCATTTCCCAACGATTCATAGTCACTCCAATGATTCATAGTGACTCCAACGATTCATAGTGACTCCAACGATTCATAGTGACTCCAACGATTCATAGTGACTCCAACGATTCATAGTCACTAAACTCATAACCGAATACGAGTACAGACCAGAGGGTGTAATAAAGGCAAAAATGTCATGTGCCCTACTCGTCAGTGGCACCTGCCAATAGCACAATAACAGGTCAAATTTGCACAAACAGCTGCGCCGACTTGATCAACGCAGTCCTCCATCCGAGGAAGAGGAAATTAATCTGGCTTAGTGACTCCGTTTACCTTACGGTGGTCCGTTCCATCCGGTTTACTGACCAAGATACAGGGAGAAGCCCAACTGGAGAAAGAAGGCTCTGCTATCTTACTCTCCAGCATGTACCTGACCTCAGCATCCAGACAACGCAGTTTCTCTACAGAGACTCTATAGAACCGCTGACGAATGGGGTCAGCATCTCCAATGTCAATATTATGCTCTATCAAGTTTGTACGTTGTAACGGTTTTGACTTGAGGTTATAATTTATAGGGGTGCCAGGTAGGTTGTGCCTACCAGAGAAAATATTAGTTTCTCCTTTTAGTTTGATAGGGAATGAGTCCCATCTGGTCCGTCAAGTCTACACCAATACAAAGGACTCATGTAAAAGTCAGGATGGAAATACACTTTTCATAAACCCTTAAAACAATGGAAATAACTTCAAAACAACTGTATTCTTTTGCGTGGTTGTATTAACAACCTAAATGATCACACACACACAACAATATAACAATAATGAGCTTTAAACAGCTCTGGTTCCTCCAGAAATGTCCTGTACCTCGGGCCTAAAAAGAGTCCAGCCCGGTAAACAAGTTCAGGGAACTCAAGTGACCTTAGTCACGCAATGGTTGTCCGTTCATACAGTGTAGCGTAAACCCTGTGTCAATCATACAATGAAAAGAACAAATATTTTACCACACATTTCAATAAATCCTCAACTACAACTAACTACCTAAATCATCACAGTATACATCACACCAAAACAAATGAAATACCGTATACAAAAAAGGTTGTAGTCCGTCGGTCAGTCAGAGAAGCCAATCCGCCGACAGATCTCCAGCGGAGAAAGGCCACGAAAACCAACGGAGAGGTGTAGTCCACAGATGCAAGAGTGGAGCCGACCTTGGGTAGATTTTCTATTAGGCTACACAAAGCACACTTTTAAAGCAGCACAACAAACGGAAGAGAGACGCTTCAGAACTGAGGGTCGAACACATCCTCATTCATGTTTCCATCACAACTCCTCTTTTGCACAGCTGATGCTGGCTATTTAATTGGGAATTAAAGGGGAAGCGCCCTATTGGAAGAAGCACTAATTAATTGAGAATTAAAGGGAAATGGGAAATATTGGAAGGAGAAGCACTGAGACGGTTCAGAAACATTCAGGGCCGTCACAACGTGTAGGTGTCACAGAAAACAAACCTGGAATTTTCCGAATCAGACCAACCAGCTCTTTCCGCCCATCAACAGGTAGCTGAGTAAAAGGGCTATCCAAAATATCCAGTGTCTCTGAATTTTTCAATCTACCCTGCAGTATGCAATCATCGGGACCAGGAACATTTTCGTCCTCATGCACAGACCTAGTATTACAAGAACCAAGGGAAGTAACGGTATCAGCCAAACGAACAGTTTTACCATCCTCTGTAGACTCCCACTTTCTCATCAGAACATCCTCTTGGAGAAAATAACCATGTGCGACATCTCCCAACTGTTCCACAGGCACAATTTGGTCACGCAACTCTTCTAATGTGGGGTCAGTCCGTGGCGCATTGATTAGATCGGAGCGGAATACAGATAACGGGATAACAGGGAAAACAGTGAGAGACTTCTTTGTGGTATTCTCATTTACCGGAGCAGGGACCGGGTCACCATGGCTCATAGACCGCGTCACTGCACCCGCAGAGAACACCGCTGGGAAACTCTGCGCACTCTCATCAGGAATCCCTACAATTGACGGTTTAGTGGAAACCACTAGAGATGGAAACACGACAGGCCACACACGCTCACCAGCCAAGTTATTCCCAAGGATAACGTCGATACCCTCAATAGGCAACGAAGGACGCACCCCCACAACAACGTCACCTTTCACCAGTCCACAATCCAATATCAGTTTATGCAATGGAACTGACAGATTGTTCAAACCTATTCCCCTAATTAGAACACTATTCCCAGAATCAGTCTCAGCAGAGAAAGGTAACACAGATTCCAACACAAACGATTCCGAGGCACCTGTGTCTCGTAGGATCTTCACTGGCACTAGGTTCTTACTTCCTAACATAGACACAAAACCCTCCGTAATGAAAGGTAAATAGCCTGGGTCAATATGGACTTTCACATGCCCCTGGGCCTGAGACAATGTGTCAGGAGTAAACTGATGTGGAACAGACGCAGCTAACGCCGTAGGCCTAGATTTAACGTTAACCTGTTAGGGCTAGGGGGCAGTATTGACACGGCTGGATAAAAAACATACCCGATTTAATCTGGTTACCACTCCTACCCAGTAACTAGAATATGCATATACTTATTACATATGGATAGAAAACACCCTAAATTTTCTAAAACTGTTTGAATGGTGTCTGTGAGTATAACAGAACTCAAATGGCAGGTCAAAACCTGAGAGATTCCTTTACAGGAAGTGGCCTGTCTGACCATTTCTTGAACTTCTTTTCCATCTCTATCATTTACTAAGGATCTCTGCTCTAACGTGACACTTCCCACGTCTTCCATAGGCTCTCAGAGCCCGGGAAAAAACAGAATGTCGTCATTCCAGCCCCAGGCTGAAACACATTATCGCCTTTCTCAAGTGGCCGATCAAGGGACACTGGGCTTATGCGCGTGACCCCGACCGCCCCCGCCTTTGGGATTTTTTCCTCTGTTTGCCGAAAAGGAGATTCCCTGTCGGAATATTATCGCTTTTCTACGAGAAAAATGTCGTAAAAATTGATTTTAAACAGCGGTTGACATGCTTCGAAGTACGGTAATGGAATATTTAGAATTTTATTGTCACGAATTGCGCCATGCGCGCGACACTTCTTTACTATTTCGGATAGTGTCTGGAACGCACGAACAAAACGCCGCTATTCGGATATAACGATGGATTATTTTGGACCAAACCAACATTTGTTATTGAAGTAGCAGTCCTGGGTGTGCATTCTGACGAAGACAACAAAAGGTAATCAAACTTTTATAATAGTAAATATGATTATGGTGAGTGCTAAACTTGCCGGGTGTCTAAATAGCGAGCCCGTGATGCCTGGGCTATGTACTTAGAATATTGCAAAATGTGCTTTCACCAAAAAGCTATTTTAAAATCGGACATATCGAGTGCATAGAGGAGGTCTGTATCTATAATTCTTAAAATAATTGTTATGCTTTTTGTGAACGTTTATCGTGAGTAATTTAGTAAAATGTTAGCGAATTCCCCGGAAGTTTGCGGGGGGTATGCTAGTTCTGAACGTCACATGCTAATGTAAAAAGCTGTTTTTTGATATAAATATGAACTTGATTGAACAAAACATGCATGTATTGTATAACATAATGTCCTAGGGTTGTCATCTGATGAAGATCATCAAAGGTGAGTGCTGCATTTAGCTGTCTTCTGGGTTTTGGTGACATTATATGCTGGCTTGAAAAATGGGTGTCTGATTATTTCTGGCTTGGTACTCTGCTGACATAATCTAATGTTTTGCTTTCGTTGTAAAGCCTTTTTGAAATCGGACAGTGTGGTTAGATTAACGAGAGTCTTGTCTTTAAATGGCTGTAAAATAGTCATATGTTTGAGAAATTGAAGTAATAGGATTTTTAAGGTTTTGAAAATCGCGCCACAGGCTGGCAGTGGCTGTTACGTAGGTGGGACGCAAGCGTCCCACCTAGCCCATAGAGGTTAACACACGTACTGAATTTACCCCTAGACCTGAGAACCGGACATTCGTTTTTCCAATGACCTGAGCCTTGACAGTAGTGACACTCTTGACCAAAGTCAGTTTTACCACGGGAGTCAGGCTCAACCCTAGTTGAATAAAACTCTGCCCGTGAACCAGAGTATCTCGGTGAGCGAGGCCCAAATCTCTCCGAACGCCCCCACTCACTCCAAGTACGGGGTTCTACAAAAATACTTTTGTGAGTCAAAACATATTCGTCCGCCAAAACCGCAGCTTCAGCGACAGTCTGTACTTTTCGTTCGTTAATATACGTCGCTATATGATCAGGGATTGTGTCCTTAAATTGCTCTAGCATAATCAGATCACACAGCCCTTGAAAAGTCATAACCGCAGAGGCGGAACACCAGCGATTAAACTGTGAAGATAATTTTCGCGCAAACTCAACATGAGTCTGCCTATCATCCCTTTCTAAAGTTCTAAATCGTTGGCAGTAAGCCTCAGGAACCAATTCGTAAATCTGTAACACCGCCCTTTTAACCTTATCATAACTGACACTGTCGGCTACACTAAGAGCTGAATATGCTTCCTGCGCTTTACCAGTCAGCACACACTGCAACATTAAAGTGCGGTCAGAATCAGGCCAACTCCTAGCGTCAGCAACACGCTCAAACAACGAAAATAATGTCTCAGGGTCCTTTTCATTAAACTGAGGCAACAACCGTAAATTCCCAACAATGTCAAATGTGTCCGGGGCACACCCAAAAGAGGAACGACTCCTAAGTAAATCTGCGTCACCTTCCCAGAGCAAACTCTCCCCTGAGAGCTTTCCTTCCCTAACCAACTCTAGTCGCTCTTGTTGCAGCTTGATTTTAGCACGCTCCATATCCTGTTTAAATTCCAATTCCTTCTCATATTTTACACGATCGTGCTCTAGCTGTAACAGAAGCAGCTCTTTCTGCTGTTCAAAAAGAAGACTACTAGGACTAACCGATGGAGCGGTAATTGTAACATATCGGGGAGACGGCGAGTCCTCAGCAGAGGCTGCCCCAGTGGTATCTTCAAGAATACCACTCTCCATCAGATTGGCCTTCAATATTAACCTAATAGAATTTTTTTTACATTTATCACTAATTTCAACCTTGTAGTGTTCAGCAACCTTCAACAGCTGTTCTTTAGTACATACATCTAACAGTTCCTTTGATGGAAAGCGAATGAACTCGTCTACATTAGACGCCATAGTCAAAAAAATTCTCACTCAACCCCTCTACTGAGCACACCAGACCACAACAAGAGAAAATACAAATCACACCGGGCACCACAGAAAAGAGATGAGAAATGGAGCTTCCCCAAAATCTACAATAACTCAACCCTAGTCTTCATGCAGATTTGCGGTGGGTAATTATGCACTGTAGCCCGCTGGCAAGGAAGTAACCCCCCAGCACGCTGGTAGATTCCACCAAGCCACGGATGTGCCCCCGAGACAACTGCTCAGTCCACAGACACCACACAAAAATAACAAACATTAACAATGCCCAACATATTCCAAAATGAAACACGTCACTAAGCCTATCAGGGGAAAAAGGTTATAGCTCCGGGTAGTAAGTTTCACTACCCTATCCAAATCTCCCACCAAGGTACACAGCTGATTGTACTCACCTCAGACCAACGTCCCAACAGCAAGTAGAACAAGCGTTTCCAGGCTAGGCAGGGGCCTGGAAACTAACCAATGTATTCTCTCCAACACAGCACACAAACCAAACAAACAAAGGCAACCAATACTGAGCACCAAACTCAAACTAACAAACAAAGCACCTCAATTTAACATACCGCCACGTTTTCTCCCAAACACAAGTTCAAGATCCCGGATGAGCCCCCACTTGTTACGAACCTGTAAGGGCTGTCTTCAGGAAAGGACCAAAATGCAGCAGAGTTAGTATTCATCCTTCAATTTAATTGGAAAGAACACTATACAAAAACAAAAACAAGGAAACTGACAGCCAACAGTCCTGTCAGGTGCAACCACACTAAACAAGAAACAATTACCCACAAAACCCAAAGGAAAAACATGCTCCTTATGTGTGACTCCCAATCAGCAGCAACGAGCACCACCTGTGCCTGATTGGGAGCCACACACATGGCCCAAAACAAAGAAATACCAAAACATAGAAAAAGGAACATAGAACGCCCACCCAATGTAACACCCTGGCCTAACCAAAATAAAGAACAAAAACCCCTCTCTATGGCCAGAGCGTTACAGAACCGGCTCTGAGTTCACAACAAAAGGGAGACAACGTGGAGACAAGGAGTATCAAAATATATATTTATTAACTAAAATAACTAAATAATTAACAATGGCGTGTGTGTAATCAGTAATCAGTAGTGTAAGTGAGTGTTTTGCATACCTGAATGTAATAATGCAGGGTGTTGAAAGGTGCCAAAGGAAATAACCAAAAAGCCACAAAACTACACAACCAAAATCAAAAAAGTGTCTGCATGGAGAGAGTCCTCTCAATAACTGTGGAAGAGGTCTCTTTATCCTGGGACACAGCTGGGCCCAGGTGCTTCCCATTTAGCTGACGACCCTTCCAACTCCGCCCACCGGCATCCTAACAAGGAAACAAGAACAGAGAGAATACGGCAGACAGAGTGGGAGGGTCGTCACACACCCCCCCATAAAACCGGGGACCAACAAGGGCCCCGGAACAACGTACCAGCCTCTGCGTCCCAAATTGACACAGGCCTCTGCGTCCCAAATTGACACAGGCCTCTGCGTCCCAAATTGACACAGGCCTCTGCGTCCCAAATTGACACAGGCCTCTGCGTCCCAAATTGACACAGGCCTCTGCGTCCCAAATTGACACAGGCCTCTGCGTCCCAAATTGACACAGGCCTCTGCGTCCCAAATTGACACAGGCCTCTGCGTCCCAAATTGACACAGGCCTCTGCGTCCCAAATTGACACAGGCCTCTGCGTCCCAAATTGACACAGGCCTCTGCGTCCCAAATTGACACAGGCCTCTGCGTCCCAAATTGACACAGGCCTCTGCGTCCCAAATTGACACAGGCCTCTGCGTCCCAAATTGACACAGGCCTCTGCGTCCCAAATTGACGAGAGGTTACATGTTCACCTTCCACTTGCCCCAGCCAACCTCCTTCTCCCCAGACCTCAGCAACCTTTGTGCACAGGAAGCAACATTTAAGAGGAAAGGAGAACACAAGACCAGGAGGGAACAGACAGGAAAGTTAGAACATGATAAAACCAAACAATGGTCAGTCACATAACATTCAGGAACAGGGCGCACAAGAGACCACATCAGCTACAAACGCAAACAACATCTTCCAACGGTTCATAGTCACTTCTCAACGGTTGTCATTTCCCAACGATTCATAGTCACTCCAACGATTCATAGTGACTCCAACGATTCATAGTGACTCCAACGATTCATAGTGACTCCAACGATTCATAGTGACTCCAACGATTCATAGTGACTCCAACGATTCATAGTGACTCCAACGATTCATAGTCACTAAACTCATAACCGAATACGAGTACAGACCAGAGGGTGTAATAAAGGCAAAAATGTCATGTGCCCTACTCGTCAGTGGCACCTGCCAATAGCACAATAACAGGTCAAATTTGCACAAACAGCTGCGCCGACTTGATCAACGCAGTCCTCCATCCGAGGAAGAGGAAATTAATCTGGCTTAGTGACTCCGTTTACCTTACGGTGGTCCGTTCCATCCGGTTTACTGACCAAGATACAGGGAGAAGCCCAACTGGAGAAAGAAGGCTCTGCTATCTTACTCTCCAGCATGTACCTGACCTCAGCATCCAGACAACGCAGTTTCTCTACAGAGACTCTATAGAACCGCTGACGAATGGGGTCAGCATCTCCAATGTCAATATTATGCTCTATCAAGTTTGTACGTTGTAACGGTTTTGACTTGAGGTTATAATTTATAGGGGTGCCAGGTAGGTTGTGCCTACCAGAGAAAATATTAGTTTCTCCTTTTAGTTTGATAGGGAATGAGTCCCATCTGGTCCGTCAAGTCTACACCAATACAAAGGACTCATGTAAAAGTCAGGATGGAAATACACTTTTCATAAACCCTTAAAACAATGGAAATAACTTCAAAACAACTGTATTCTTTTGCGTGGTTGTATTAACCTCTTGGGGCTAGGTGGGACGCTAGCGTGCCACCCGTGGTGCACTCCATCAACAGCAGGTGCATTTCAAGAGCGGCAAATTTGAATCCAAATAAATGTCAAAATTCAAATTTTTCAAAAATACAACTATGTTACACCATTTGAAAGATAAACATCTCCTTAATCTAACCACGTTTTACGATTTCAAAAAGGTTTTACGGCGAAAGCATAAATTTAGAGTATGTTAGGACAGTACATTTACAAGAGTTGTGTGTAATGTTTTGTCAAGTCAAAGACAGGGTCACCAAAACCATAAAACCAGCTAAAATGATACACTAACCTTTTACAATCTCCATCAGATGACACTCCTAGGACATTATGTTAGACAATGCATGCATTTTTAGTTCTATCAAGTTGATATTTATATCCAAAAACAGCGTTTTACTATGGCATTGATGTTGAGGAAATCGTTTCCCTCCAATAACCGGCAGTCAAGTCAGCGTCACAAATTAAATAATTAAAATTAGAAAACATTGGTAAAATATTATATTGTCATTTAAAGAATTATAGATTTACATCTTTTGAACGCAATCAACTTGCCAGATTTAAAAATAACCTTACTGGGAAATCACACTTTGCAATAATCTGAGCACTGTGCCCAGAAAAATACGCGTTGCGATACAGACTAGACGTCATGTTGGGGAGATCTAAAATCGAAAATACTATGTAAATAATCCATTACCTTTGATTCTCTTCATCAGATGTCACTTCCAGGTATCACAGGTCCATAACGAATGTAGTTTTGTTCAAAAAAGCTCATCATTTATGTCCAAAAATCTCCGTCTCGTTAGCACATGATGTAAGCCAGCCGGACTTCTCGTCATGAACGAGGGGAAAAAATATATTTCCGTTCGTTCAAACATGTCAAACGTTGTATAGCATAAATCATTAGGGCCTTTTTTAACCAGAACATGAATAATATTCAAGGTGGACGAATGCATAGTCTTTTATAACGTATTGGAACGAGGGTACCCAACATGAAGTAGCGCGCCAGGTGTCTAATGGGACATCACCGTTCCATGGCTCTTGTTCGGTCAGATCTCCCTCCAGAAGACTCAAAACACTTTGTAAAGGCTGGTGACATCTAGTGGAAGCAATAGGAAGTGCCAAAATATTCCTAAACCCCTGTGTTTTTCAATGGGATAGGTTTAAAGTCAATACAACACATCAGGTATCCACTTCCTGTCAGAAAATGTCTCAGGGTTTTGCCTGCCAAATGAGTTCTGTTATACTCACAGACACCATTCAAACAGTTTTGGAAACTTTAGAGTGTTTTCTATCCATATATAATAAGTATATGCATATTCTAGTTACTGGGTAGGATTAGTAACCAGATTAAATCGGGTACATTTTTTTTATCCAGACGTGCAAATGCTGCCCCCTAGACCCAACAGGTTAACAACCTAAATGATCACACACACACACACACAACAATATAACAATAATGAGCTTTAAACAGCTCTGGTTCCTCCAGAAATGTCCTGTACCTCGGGCCTAAAAAGAGTCCAGCCCGGTAAACAAGTTCAGGGAACTCAAGTGACCTTAGTCACGCAATGGTTGTCCGTTCATACAGTGTAGCGTAAACCCAGTGTCAATCATACAATGAAAAGAACAAATATTTTACCACACATTTCAATAAATCCTCAACTACAACTAACTACCTAAATCATCACAGTATACATCACACCAAAACAAATGAAATACCGTATACAAAAAAGGTTGTAGTCCGTCGGTCAGTCAGAGAAGCCAATCCGCCGACAGATCTCCAGCGGAGAAAGGCCACGAAAACCAACGGAGAGGTGTAGTCCACAGATGCAAGAGTGGAGCCGACCTTGGGTAGATTTTCTATTAGGCTACACAAAGCACACTTTTAAAGCAGCACAACAAACGGAAGAGAGACGCTTCAGAACTGAGGGTCGAACACATCCTCATTCATGTTTCCATCACAACTCCTCTTTTGCACAGCTGATGCTGGCTATTTAATTGGGAATTAAAGGGGAAGCGCCCTATTGGAAGAAGCACTAATTAATTGAGAATTAAAGGGAAATGGGAAATATTGGAAGGAGAAGCACTGAGACGGTTCAGAAACATTCAGGGCCGTCACAACGTGTAGGTGTCACAGAAAACAAACCTGGAATTTTCCGAATCAGACCAACCAGCTCTTTCCGCCCATCAACAGGTAGCTGAGTAAAAGGGCTATCCAAAATATCCAGTGTCTCTGAATTTTTCAATCTACCCTGCAGTATGCAATCATCGGGACCAGGAACATTTTCGTCCTCATGCACAGACCTAGTATTACAAGAACCAAGGGAAGTAACGGTATCAGCCAAACGAACAGTTTTACCATCCTCTGTAGACTCCCACTTTCTCATCAGAACATCCTCTTGGAGAAAATAACCATGTGCGACATCTCCCAACTGTTCCACAGGCACAATTTGGTCACGCAACTCTTCTAATGTGGGGTCAGTCCGTGGCGCATTGATTAGATCGGAGCGGAATACAGATAACGGGATAACAGGGAAAACAGTGAGAGACTTCTTTGTGGTATTCTCATTTACCGGAGCAGGGACCGGGTCACCATGGCTCATAGACCGCGTCACTGCACCCGCAGAGAACACCGCTGGGAAACTCTGCGCACTCTCATCAGGAATCCCTACAATTGACGGTTTAGTGGAAACCACTAGAGATGGAAACACGACAGGCCACACACGCTCACCAGCCAAGTTATTCCCAAGGATAACGTCGATACCCTCAATAGGCAACGAAGGACGCACCCCCACAACAACGTCACCTTTCACCAGTCCACAATCCAATATCAGTTTATGCAATGGAACTGACAGATTGTTCAAACCTATTCCCCTAATTAGAACACTATTCCCAGAATCAGTCTCAGCAGAGAAAGGTAACACAGATTCCAACACAAACGATTCCGAGGCACCTGTGTCTCGTAGGATCTTCACTGGCACTAGGTTCTTACTTCCTAACATAGACACAAAACCCTCCGTAATGAAAGGTAAATAGCCTGGGTCAATATGGACTTTCACATGCCCCTGGGCCTGAGACAATGTGTCAGGAGTAAACTGATGTGGAACAGACGCAGCTAACGCCGTAGGCCTAGATTTAACGTTAACCTGTTAGGGCTAGGGGGCAGTATTGACACGGCTGGATAAAAAACATACCCGATTTAATCTGGTTACCACTCCTACCCAGTAACTAGAATATGCATATACTTATTACATATGGATAGAAAACACCCTAAATTTTCTAAAACTGTTTGAATGGTGTCTGAGTATAACAGAACTCAAATGGCAGGTCAAAACCTGAGAGATTCCTTTACAGGAAGTGGCCTGTCTGACCATTTCTTGAACTTCTTTTCCATCTCTATCATTTACTAAGGATCTCTGCTCTAACGTGACACTTCCCACGTCTTCCATAGGCTCTCAGAGCCCGGGAAAAAACAGAATGTCGTCATTCCAGCCCCAGGCTGAAACACATTATCGCCTTTCTCAAGTGGCCGATCAAGGGACACTGGGCTTATGCGCGTGACCCCGACCGCCCCCGCCTTTGGGATTTTTTCCTCTGTTTGCCGAAAAGGAGATTCCCTGTCGGAATATTATCGCTTTTCTACGAGAAAAATGTCGTAAAAATTGATTTTAAACAGCGGTTGACATGCTTCGAAGTACGGTAATGGAATATTTAGAATTTTATTGTCACGAATTGCGCCATGCGCGCGACACTTCTTTACTATTTCGGATAGTGTCTGGAACGCACGAACAAAACGCCGCTATTCGGATATAACGATGGATTATTTTGGACCAAACCAACATTTGTTATTGAAGTAGCAGTCCTGGGTGTGCATTCTGACGAAGACAACAAAAGGTAATCAAACTTTTATAATAGTAAATATGATTATGGTGAGTGCTAAACTTGCCGGGTGTCTAAATAGCGAGCCCGTGATGCCTGGGCTATGTACTTAGAATATTGCAAAATGTGCTTTCACCAAAAAGCTATTTTAAAATCGGACATATCGAGTGCATAGAGGAGGTCTGTATCTATAATTCTTAAAATAATTGTTATGCTTTTTGTGAACGTTTATCGTGAGTAATTTAGTAAAATGTTAGCGAATTCCCCGGAAGTTTGCGGGGGGTATGCTAGTTCTGAACGTCACATGCTAATGTAAAAAGCTGTTTTTTGATATAAATATGAACTTGATTGAACAAAACATGCATGTATTGTATAACATAATGTCCTAGGGTTGTCATCTGATGAAGATCATCAAAGGTGAGTGCTGCATTTAGCTGTCTTCTGGGTTTTGGTGACATTATATGCTGGCTTGAAAAATGGGTGTCTGATTATTTCTGGCTTGGTACTCTGCTGACATAATCTAATGTTTTGCTTTCGTTGTAAAGCCTTTTTGAAATCGGACAGTGTGGTTAGATTAACGAGAGTCTTGTCTTTAAATGGCTGTAAAATAGTCATATGTTTGAGAAATTGAAGTAATAGGATTTTTAAGGTTTTGAAAATCGCGCCACAGGCTGGCAGTGGCTGTTACGTAGGTGGGACGCAAGCGTCCCACCTAGCCCATAGAGGTTAACACACGTACTGAATTTACCCCTAGACCTGAGAACCGGACATTCGTTTTTCCAATGACCTGAGCCTTGACAGTAGTGACACTCTTGACCAAAGTCAGTTTTACCACGGGAGTCAGGCTCAACCCTAGTTGAATAAAACTCTGCCCGTGAACCAGAGTATCTCGGTGAGCGAGGCCCAAATCTCTCCGAACGCCCCCACTCACTCCAAGTACGGGGTTCTACAAAAATACTTTTGTGAGTCAAAACATATTCGTCCGCCAAAACCGCAGCTTCAGCGACAGTCTGTACTTTTCGTTCGTTAATATACGTCGCTATATGATCAGGGATTGTGTCCTTAAATTGCTCTAGCATAATCAGATCACACAGCCCTTGAAAAGTCATAACCGCAGAGGCGGAACACCAGCGATTAAACTGTGAAGATAATTTTCGCGCAAACTCAACATGAGTCTGCCTATCATCCCTTTCTAAAGTTCTAAATCGTTGGCAGTAAGCCTCAGGAACCAATTCGTAAATCTGTAACACCGCCCTTTTAACCTTATCATAACTGACACTGTCGGCTACACTAAGAGCTGAATATGCTTCCTGCGCTTTACCAGTCAGCACACACTGCAACATTAAAGTGCGGTCAGAATCAGGCCAACTCCTAGCGTCAGCAACACGCTCAAACAACGAAAATAATGTCTCAGGGTCCTTTTCATTAAACTGAGGCAACAACCGTAAATTCCCAACAATGTCAAATGTGTCCGGGGCACACCCAAAAGAGGAACGACTCCTAAGTAAATCTGCGTCACCTTCCCAGAGCAAACTCTCCCCTGAGAGCTTTCCTTCCCTAACCAACTCTAGTCGCTCTTGTTGCAGCTTGATTTTAGCACGCTCCATATCCTGTTTAAATTCCAATTCCTTCTCATATTTTACACGATCGTGCTCTAGCTGTAACAGAAGCAGCTCTTTCTGCTGTTCAAAAAGAAGACTACTAGGACTAACCGATGGAGCGGTAATTGTAACATATCGGGGAGACGGCGAGTCCTCAGCAGAGGCTGCCCCAGTGGTATCTTCAAGAATACCACTCTCCATCAGATTGGCCTTCAATATTAACCTAATAGAATTTTTTTTACATTTATCACTAATTTCAACCTTGTAGTGTTCAGCAACCTTCAACAGCTGTTCTTTAGTACATACATCTAACAGTTCCTTTGATGGAAAGCGAATGAACTCGTCTACATTAGACGCCATAGTCAAAAAAATTCTCACTCAACCCCTCTACTGAGCACACCAGACCACAACAAGAGAAAATACAAATCACACCGGGCACCACAGAAAAGAGATGAGAAATGGAGCTTCCCCAAAATCTACAATAACTCAACCCTAGTCTTCATGCAGATTTGCGGTGGGTAATTATGCACTGTAGCCCGCTGGCAAGGAAGTAACCCCCCAGCACGCTGGTAGATTCCACCAAGCCACGGATGTGCCCCCGAGACAACTGCTCAGTCCACAGACACCACACAAAAATAACAAACATTAACAATGCCCAACATATTCCAAAATGAAACACGTCACTAAGCCTATCAGGGGAAAAAGGTTATAGCTCCGGGTAGTAAGTTTCACTACCCTATCCAAATCTCCCACCAAGGTACACAGCTGATTGTACTCACCTCAGACCAACGTCCCAACAGCAAGTAGAACAAGCGTTTCCAGGCTAGGCAGGGGCCTGGAAACTAACCAATGTATTCTCTCCAACACAGCACACAAACCAAACAAACAAAGGCAACCAATACTGAGCACCAAACTCAAACTAACAAACAAAGCACCTCAATTTAACATACCGCCACGTTTTCTCCCAAACACAAGTTCAAGATCCCGGATGAGCCCCCACTTGTTACGAACCTGTAAGGGCTGTCTTCAGGAAAGGACCAAAATGCAGCAGAGTTAGTATTCATCCTTCAATTTAATTGGAAAGAACACTATACAAAAACAAAAACAAGGAAACTGACAGCCAACAGTCCTGTCAGGTGCAACCACACTAAACAAGAAACAATTACCCACAAAACCCAAAGGAAAAACATGCTCCTTATGTGTGACTCCCAATCAGCAGCAACGAGCACCACCTGTGCCTGATTGGGAGCCACACACATGGCCCAAAACAAAGAAATACCAAAACATAGAAAAAGGAACATAGAACGCCCACCCAATGTAACACCCTGGCCTAACCAAAATAAAGAACAAAAACCCCTCTCTATGGCCAGAGCGTTACAGAACCGGCTCTGAGTTCACAACAAAAGGGAGACAACGTGGAGACAAGGAGTATCAAAATATATATTTATTAACTAAAATAACTAAATAATTAACAATGGCGTGTGTGTAATCAGTAATCAGTAGTGTAAGTGAGTGTTTTGCATACCTGAATGTAATAATGCAGGGTGTTGAAAGGTGCCAAAGGAAATAACCAAAAAGCCACAAAACTACACAACCAAAATCAAAAAAGTGTCTGCATGGAGAGAGTCCTCTCAATAACTGTGGAAGAGGTCTCTTTATCCTGGGACACAGCTGGGCCCAGGTGCTTCCCATTTAGCTGACGACCCTTCCAACTCCGCCCACCGGCATCCTAACAAGGAAACAAGAACAGAGAGAATACGGCAGACAGAGTGGGAGGGTCGTCACACACCCCCCCATAAAACCGGGGACCAACAAGGGCCCCGGAACAACGTACCAGCCTCTGCGTCCCAAATTGACACAGGCCTCTGCGTCCCAAATTGACACAGGCCTCTGCGTCCCAAATTGACACAGGCCTCTGCGTCCCAAATTGACACAGGCCTCTGCGTCCCAAATTGACACAGGCCTCTGCGTCCCAAATTGACACAGGCCTCTGCGTCCCAAATTGACACAGGCCTCTGCGTCCCAAATTGACACAGGCCTCTGCGTCCCAAATTGACACAGGCCTCTGCGTCCCAAATTGACACAGGCCTCTGCGTCCCAAATTGACGAGAGGTTACATGTTCACCTTCCACTTGCCCCAGCCAACCTCCTTCTCCCCAGACCTCAGCAACCTTTGTGCACAGGAAGCAACATTTAAGAGGAAAGGAGAACACAAGACCAGGAGGGAACAGACAGGAAAGTTAGAACATGATAAAACCAAACAATGGTCAGTCACATAACATTCAGGAACAGGGCGCACAAGAGACCACATCAGCTACAAACGCAAACAACATCTTCCAACGGTTCATAGTCACTTCTCAACGGTTGTCATTTCCCAACGATTCATAGTCACTCCAACGATTCATAGTGACTCCAACGATTCATAGTGACTCCAACGATTCATAGTGACTCCAACGATTCATAGTGACTCCAACGATTCATAGTGACTCCAACGATTCATAGTCACTAAACTCATAACCGAATACGAGTACAGACCAGAGGGTGTAATAAAGGCAAAAATGTCATGTGCCCTACTCGTCAGTGGCACCTGCCAATAGCACAATAACAGGTCAAATTTGCACAAACAGCTGCGCCGACTTGATCAACGCAGTCCTCCATCCGAGGAAGAGGAAATTAATCTGGCTTAGTGACTCCGTTTACCTTACGGTGGTCCGTTCCATCCGGTTTACTGACCAAGATACAGGGAGAAGCCCAACTGGAGAAAGAAGGCTCTGCTATCTTACTCTCCAGCATGTACCTGACCTCAGCATCCAGACAACGCAGTTTCTCTACAGAGACTCTATAGAACCGCTGACGAATGGGGTCAGCATCTCCAATGTCAATATTATGCTCTATCAAGTTTGTACGTTGTAACGGTTTTGACTTGAGGTTATAATTTATAGGGGTGCCAGGTAGGTTGTGCCTACCAGAGAAAATATTAGTTTCTCCTTTTAGTTTGATAGGGAATGAGTCCCATCTGGTCCGTCAAGTCTACACCAATACAAAGGACTCATGTAAAAGTCAGGATGGAAATACACTTTTCATAAACCCTTAAAACAATGGAAATAACTTCAAAACAACTGTATTCTTTTGCGTGGTTGTATTAACCTCTTGGGGCTAGGTGGGACGCTAGCGTGCCACCCGTGGTGCACTCCATCAACAGCAGGTGCATTTCAAGAGCGGCAAATTTGAATCCAAATAAATGTCAAAATTCAAATTTTTCAAAAATACAACTATGTTACACCATTTGAAAGATAAACATCTCCTTAATCTAACCACGTTTTACGATTTCAAAAAGGTTTTACGGCGAAAGCATAAATTTAGAGTATGTTAGGACAGTACATTTACAAGAGTTGTGTGTAATGTTTTGTCAAGTCAAAGACAGGGTCACCAAAACCATAAAACCAGCTAAAATGATACACTAACCTTTTACAATCTCCATCAGATGACACTCCTAGGACATTATGTTAGACAATGCATGCATTTTTAGTTCTATCAAGTTGATATTTATATCCAAAAACAGCGTTTTACTATGGCATTGATGTTGAGGAAATCGTTTCCCTCCAATAACCGGCAGTCAAGTCAGCGTCACAAATTAAATAATTAAAATTAGAAAACATTGGTAAAATATTATATTGTCATTTAAAGAATTATAGATTTACATCTTTTGAACGCAATCAACTTGCCAGATTTAAAAATAACCTTACTGGGAAATCACACTTTGCAATAATCTGAGCACTGTGCCCAGAAAAATACGCGTTGCGATACAGACTAGACGTCATGTTGGGGAGATCTAAAATCGAAAATACTATGTAAATAATCCATTACCTTTGATTCTCTTCATCAGATGTCACTTCCAGGTATCACAGGTCCATAACGAATGTAGTTTTGTTCAAAAAAGCTCATCATTTATGTCCAAAAATCTCCGTCTCGTTAGCACATGATGTAAGCCAGCCGGACTTCTCGTCATGAACGAGGGGAAAAAATATATTTCCGTTCGTTCAAACATGTCAAACGTTGTATAGCATAAATCATTAGGGCCTTTTTTAACCAGAACATGAATAATATTCAAGGTGGACGAATGCATAGTCTTTTATAACGTATTGGAACGAGGGTACCCAACATGAAGTAGCGCGCCAGGTGTCTAATGGGACATCACCGTTCCATGGCTCTTGTTCGGTCAGATCTCCCTCCAGAAGACTCAAAACACTTTGTAAAGGCTGGTGACATCTAGTGGAAGCAATAGGAAGTGCCAAAATATTCCTAAACCCCTGTGTTTTTCAATGGGATAGGTTTAAAGTCAATACAACACATCAGGTATCCACTTCCTGTCAGAAAATGTCTCAGGGTTTTGCCTGCCAAATGAGTTCTGTTATACTCACAGACACCATTCAAACAGTTTTGGAAACTTTAGAGTGTTTTCTATCCATATATAATAAGTATATGCATATTCTAGTTACTGGGTAGGATTAGTAACCAGATTAAATCGGGTACATTTTTTTTATCCAGACGTGCAAATGCTGCCCCCTAGACCCAACAGGTTAACAACCTAAATGATCACACACACACACACACAACAATATAACAATAATGAGCTTTAAACAGCTCTGGTTCCTCCAGAAATGTCCTGTACCTCGGGCCTAAAAAGAGTCCAGCCCGGTAAACAAGTTCAGGGAACTCAAGTGACCTTAGTCACGCAATGGTTGTCCGTTCATACAGTGTAGCGTAAACCCAGTGTCAATCATACAATGAAAAGAACAAATATTTTACCACACATTTCAATAAATCCTCAACTACAACTAACTACCTAAATCATCACAGTATACATCACACCAAAACAAATGAAATACCGTATACAAAAAAGGTTGTAGTCCGTCGGTCAGTCAGAGAAGCCAATCCGCCGACAGATCTCCAGCGGAGAAAGGCCACGAAAACCAACGGAGAGGTGTAGTCCACAGATGCAAGAGTGGAGCCGACCTTGGGTAGATTTTCTATTAGGCTACACAAAGCACACTTTTAAAGCAGCACAACAAACGGAAGAGAGACGCTTCAGAACTGAGGGTCGAACACATCCTCATTCATGTTTCCATCACAACTCCTCTTTTGCACAGCTGATGCTGGCTATTTAATTGGGAATTAAAGGGGAAGCGCCCTATTGGAAGAAGCACTAATTAATTGAGAATTAAAGGGAAATGGGAAATATTGGAAGGAGAAGCACTGAGACGGTTCAGAAACATTCAGGGCCGTCACAACGTGTAGGTGTCACAGAAAACAAACCTGGAATTTTCCGAATCAGACCAACCAGCTCTTTCCGCCCATCAACAGGTAGCTGAGTAAAAGGGCTATCCAAAATATCCAGTGTCTCTGAATTTTTCAATCTACCCTGCAGTATGCAATCATCGGGACCAGGAACATTTTCGTCCTCATGCACAGACCTAGTATTACAAGAACCAAGGGAAGTAACGGTATCAGCCAAACGAACAGTTTTACCATCCTCTGTAGACTCCCACTTTCTCATCAGAACATCCTCTTGGAGAAAATAACCATGTGCGACATCTCCCAACTGTTCCACAGGCACAATTTGGTCACGCAACTCTTCTAATGTGGGGTCAGTCCGTGGCGCATTGATTAGATCGGAGCGGAATACAGATAACGGGATAACAGGGAAAACAGTGAGAGACTTCTTTGTGGTATTCTCATTTACCGGAGCAGGGACCGGGTCACCATGGCTCATAGACCGCGTCACTGCACCCGCAGAGAACACCGCTGGGAAACTCTGCGCACTCTCATCAGGAATCCCTACAATTGACGGTTTAGTGGAAACCACTAGAGATGGAAACACGACAGGCCACACACGCTCACCAGCCAAGTTATTCCCAAGGATAACGTCGATACCCTCAATAGGCAACGAAGGACGCACCCCCACAACAACGTCACCTTTCACCAGTCCACAATCCAATATCAGTTTATGCAATGGAACTGACAGATTGTTCAAACCTATTCCCCTAATTAGAACACTATTCCCAGAATCAGTCTCAGCAGAGAAAGGTAACACAGATTCCAACACAAACGATTCCGAGGCACCTGTGTCTCGTAGGATCTTCACTGGCACTAGGTTCTTACTTCCTAACATAGACACAAAACCCTCCGTAATGAAAGGTAAATAGCCTGGGTCAATATGGACTTTCACATGCCCCTGGGCCTGAGACAATGTGTCAGGAGTAAACTGATGTGGAACAGACGCAGCTAACGCCGTAGGCCTAGATTTAACGTTAACCTGTTAGGGCTAGGGGGCAGTATTGACACGGCTGGATAAAAAACATACCCGATTTAATCTGGTTACCACTCCTACCCAGTAACTAGAATATGCATATACTTATTACATATGGATAGAAAACACCCTAAATTTTCTAAAACTGTTTGAATGGTGTCTGTGAGTATAACAGAACTCAAATGGCAGGTCAAAACCTGAGAGATTCCTTTACAGGAAGTGGCCTGTCTGACCATTTCTTGAACTTCTTTTCCATCTCTATCATTTACTAAGGATCTCTGCTCTAACGTGACACTTCCCACGTCTTCCATAGGCTCTCAGAGCCCGGGAAAAAACAGAATGTCGTCATTCCAGCCCCAGGCTGAAACACATTATCGCCTTTCTCAAGTGGCCGATCAAGGGACACTGGGCTTATGCGCGTGACCCCGACCGCCCCCGCCTTTGGGATTTTTTCCTCTGTTTGCCGAAAAGGAGATTCCCTGTCGGAATATTATCGCTTTTCTACGAGAAAAATGTCGTAAAAATTGATTTTAAACAGCGGTTGACATGCTTCGAAGTACGGTAATGGAATATTTAGAATTTTATTGTCACGAATTGCGCCATGCGCGCGACACTTCTTTACTATTTCGGATAGTGTCTGGAACGCACGAACAAAACGCCGCTATTCGGATATAACGATGGATTATTTTGGACCAAACCAACATTTGTTATTGAAGTAGCAGTCCTGGGTGTGCATTCTGACGAAGACAACAAAAGGTAATCAAACTTTTATAATAGTAAATATGATTATGGTGAGTGCTAAACTTGCCGGGTGTCTAAATAGCGAGCCCGTGATGCCTGGGCTATGTACTTAGAATATTGCAAAATGTGCTTTCACCAAAAAGCTATTTTAAAATCGGACATATCGAGTGCATAGAGGAGGTCTGTATCTATAATTCTTAAAATAATTGTTATGCTTTTTGTGAACGTTTATCGTGAGTAATTTAGTAAAATGTTAGCGAATTCCCCGGAAGTTTGCGGGGGGTATGCTAGTTCTGAACGTCACATGCTAATGTAAAAAGCTGTTTTTTGATATAAATATGAACTTGATTGAACAAAACATGCATGTATTGTATAACATAATGTCCTAGGGTTGTCATCTGATGAAGATCATCAAAGGTGAGTGCTGCATTTAGCTGTCTTCTGGGTTTTGGTGACATTATATGCTGGCTTGAAAAATGGGTGTCTGATTATTTCTGGCTTGGTACTCTGCTGACATAATCTAATGTTTTGCTTTCGTTGTAAAGCCTTTTTGAAATCGGACAGTGTGGTTAGATTAACGAGAGTCTTGTCTTTAAATGGCTGTAAAATAGTCATATGTTTGAGAAATTGAAGTAATAGGATTTTTAAGGTTTTGAAAATCGCGCCACAGGCTGGCAGTGGCTGTTACGTAGGTGGGACGCAAGCGTCCCACCTAGCCCATAGAGGTTAACACACGTACTGAATTTACCCCTAGACCTGAGAACCGGACATTCGTTTTTCCAATGACCTGAGCCTTGACAGTAGTGACACTCTTGACCAAAGTCAGTTTTACCACGGGAGTCAGGCTCAACCCTAGTTGAATAAAACTCTGCCCGTGAACCAGAGTATCTCGGTGAGCGAGGCCCAAATCTCTCCGAACGCCCCCACTCACTCCAAGTACGGGGTTCTACAAAAATACTTTTGTGAGTCAAAACATATTCGTCCGCCAAAACCGCAGCTTCAGCGACAGTCTGTACTTTTCGTTCGTTAATATACGTCGCTATATGATCAGGGATTGTGTCCTTAAATTGCTCTAGCATAATCAGATCACACAGCCCTTGAAAAGTCATAACCGCAGAGGCGGAACACCAGCGATTAAACTGTGAAGATAATTTTCGCGCAAACTCAACATGAGTCTGCCTATCATCCCTTTCTAAAGTTCTAAATCGTTGGCAGTAAGCCTCAGGAACCAATTCGTAAATCTGTAACACCGCCCTTTTAACCTTATCATAACTGACACTGTCGGCTACACTAAGAGCTGAATATGCTTCCTGCGCTTTACCAGTCAGCACACACTGCAACATTAAAGTGCGGTCAGAATCAGGCCAACTCCTAGCGTCAGCAACACGCTCAAACAACGAAAATAATGTCTCAGGGTCCTTTTCATTAAACTGAGGCAACAACCGTAAATTCCCAACAATGTCAAATGTGTCCGGGGCACACCCAAAAGAGGAACGACTCCTAAGTAAATCTGCGTCACCTTCCCAGAGCAAACTCTCCCCTGAGAGCTTTCCTTCCCTAACCAACTCTAGTCGCTCTTGTTGCAGCTTGATTTTAGCACGCTCCATATCCTGTTTAAATTCCAATTCCTTCTCATATTTTACACGATCGTGCTCTAGCTGTAACAGAAGCAGCTCTTTCTGCTGTTCAAAAAGAAGACTACTAGGACTAACCGATGGAGCGGTAATTGTAACATATCGGGGAGACGGCGAGTCCTCAGCAGAGGCTGCCCCAGTGGTATCTTCAAGAATACCACTCTCCATCAGATTGGCCTTCAATATTAACCTAATAGAATTTTTTTTACATTTATCACTAATTTCAACCTTGTAGTGTTCAGCAACCTTCAACAGCTGTTCTTTAGTACATACATCTAACAGTTCCTTTGATGGAAAGCGAATGAACTCGTCTACATTAGACGCCATAGTCAAAAAAATTCTCACTCAACCCCTCTACTGAGCACACCAGACCACAACAAGAGAAAATACAAATCACACCGGGCACCACAGAAAAGAGATGAGAAATGGAGCTTCCCCAAAATCTACAATAACTCAACCCTAGTCTTCATGCAGATTTGCGGTGGGTAATTATGCACTGTAGCCCGCTGGCAAGGAAGTAACCCCCCAGCACGCTGGTAGATTCCACCAAGCCACGGATGTGCCCCCGAGACAACTGCTCAGTCCACAGACACCACACAAAAATAACAAACATTAACAATGCCCAACATATTCCAAAATGAAACACGTCACTAAGCCTATCAGGGGAAAAAGGTTATAGCTCCGGGTAGTAAGTTTCACTACCCTATCCAAATCTCCCACCAAGGTACACAGCTGATTGTACTCACCTCAGACCAACGTCCCAACAGCAAGTAGAACAAGCGTTTCCAGGCTAGGCAGGGGCCTGGAAACTAACCAATGTATTCTCTCCAACACAGCACACAAACCAAACAAACAAAGGCAACCAATACTGAGCACCAAACTCAAACTAACAAACAAAGCACCTCAATTTAACATACCGCCACGTTTTCTCCCAAACACAAGTTCAAGATCCCGGATGAGCCCCCACTTGTTACGAACCTGTAAGGGCTGTCTTCAGGAAAGGACCAAAATGCAGCAGAGTTAGTATTCATCCTTCAATTTAATTGGAAAGAACACTATACAAAAACAAAAACAAGGAAACTGACAGCCAACAGTCCTGTCAGGTGCAACCACACTAAACAAGAAACAATTACCCACAAAACCCAAAGGAAAAACATGCTCCTTATGTGTGACTCCCAATCAGCAGCAACGAGCACCACCTGTGCCTGATTGGGAGCCACACACATGGCCCAAAACAAAGAAATACCAAAACATAGAAAAAGGAACATAGAACGCCCACCCAATGTAACACCCTGGCCTAACCAAAATAAAGAACAAAAACCCCTCTCTATGGCCAGAGCGTTACAGAACCGGCTCTGAGTTCACAACAAAAGGGAGACAACGTGGAGACAAGGAGTATCAAAATATATATTTATTAACTAAAATAACTAAATAATTAACAATGGCGTGTGTGTAATCAGTAATCAGTAGTGTAAGTGAGTGTTTTGCATACCTGAATGTAATAATGCAGGGTGTTGAAAGGTGCCAAAGGAAATAACCAAAAAGCCACAAAACTACACAACCAAAATCAAAAAAGTGTCTGCATGGAGAGAGTCCTCTCAATAACTGTGGAAGAGGTCTCTTTATCCTGGGACACAGCTGGGCCCAGGTGCTTCCCATTTAGCTGACGACCCTTCCAACTCCGCCCACCGGCATCCTAACAAGGAAACAAGAACAGAGAGAATACGGCAGACAGAGTGGGAGGGTCGTCACACACCCCCCCATAAAACCGGGGACCAACAAGGGCCCCGGAACAACGTACCAGCCTCTGCGTCCCAAATTGACACAGGCCTCTGCGTCCCAAATTGACACAGGCCTCTGCGTCCCAAATTGACACAGGCCTCTGCGTCCCAAATTGACACAGGCCTCTGCGTCCCAAATTGACACAGGCCTCTGCGTCCCAAATTGACACAGGCCTCTGCGTCCCAAATTGACACAGGCCTCTGCGTCCCAAATTGACACAGGCCTCTGCGTCCCAAATTGACACAGGCCTCTGCGTCCCAAATTGACGAGAGGTTACATGTTCACCTTCCACTTGCCCCAGCCAACCTCCTTCTCCCCAGACCTCAGCAACCTTTGTGCACAGGAAGCAACATTTAAGAGGAAAGGAGAACACAAGACCAGGAGGGAACAGACAGGAAAGTTAGAACATGATAAAACCAAACAATGGTCAGTCACATAACATTCAGGAACAGGGCGCACAAGAGACCACATCAGCTACAAACGCAAACAACATCTTCCAACGGTTCATAGTCACTTCTCAACGGTTGTCATTTCCCAACGATTCATAGTCACTCCAATGATTCATAGTGACTCCAACGATTCATAGTGACTCCAACGATTCATAGTGACTCCAACGATTCATAGTCACTAAACTCATAACCGAATACGAGTACAGACCAGAGGGTGTAATAAAGGCAAAAATGTCATGTGCCCTACTCGTCAGTGGCACCTGCCAATAGCACAATAACAGGTCAAATTTGCACAAACAGCTGCGCCGACTTGATCAACGCAGTCCTCCATCCGAGGAAGAGGAAATTAATCTGGCTTAGTGACTCCGTTTACCTTACGGTGGTCCGTTCCATCCGGTTTACTGACCAAGATACAGGGAGAAGCCCAACTGGAGAAAGAAGGCTCTGCTATCTTACTCTCCAGCATGTACCTGACCTCAGCATCCAGACAACGCAGTTTCTCTACAGAGACTCTATAGAACCGCTGACGAATGGGGTCAGCATCTCCAATGTCAATATTATGCTCTATCAAGTTTGTACGTTGTAACGGTTTTGACGAGGTTATAATTTATAGGGGTGCCAGGTAGGTTGTGCCTACCAGAGAAAATATTAGTTTCTCCTTTTAGTTTGATAGGGAATGAGTCCCATCTGGTCCGTCAAGTCTACACCAATACAAAGGACTCATGTAAAAGTCAGGATGGAAATACACTTTTCATAAACCCTTAAAACAATGGAAATAACTTCAAAACAACTGTATTCTTTTGCGTGGTTGTATTAACAACCTAAATGATCACACACACACACACACACACACAACAATATAACAATAATGAGCTTTAAACAGCTCTGGTTCCTCCAGAAATGTCCTGTACCTCGGGCCTAAAAAGAGTCCAGCCCGGTAAACAAGTTCAGGGAACTCAAGTGACCTTAGTCACGCAATGGTTGTCCGTTCATACAGTGTAGCGTAAACCCAGTGTCAATCATACAATGAAAAGAACAAATATTTTACCACACATTTCAATAAATCCTCAACTACAACTAACTACCTAAATCATCACAGTATACATCACACCAAAACAAATGAAATACCGTATACAAAAAAGGTTGTAGTCCGTCGGTCAGTCAGAGAAGCCAATCCGCCGACAGATCTCCAGCGGAGAAAGGCCACGAAAACCAACGGAGAGGTGTAGTCCACAGATGCAAGAGTGGAGCCGACCTTGGGTAGATTTTCTATTAGGCTACACAAAGCACACTTTTAAAGCAGCACAACAAACGGAAGAGAGACGCTTCAGAACTGAGGGTCGAACACATCCTCATTCATGTTTCCATCACAACTCCTCTTTTGCACAGCTGATGCTGGCTATTTAATTGGGAATTAAAGGGGAAGCGCCCTATTGGAAGAAGCACTAATTAATTGAGAATTAAAGGGAAAGCGCCCTATTGGACGGTTCAGAAACATTCAGGGCCGTCACACACCCCCTCCCCTGGAAAAAGCCGACCATTGCCCTGGAAGGCACATCTTGGTCGGGGAAACCGAGAAAGGTCTCTTCATCACTTTCCTCTACAAAAATATTCGTTACATTTTGGCGCTCATGCTCCTCAGCCGAGGGGTCACAGTTCTTAAAGCGTGAGACTTCTAGATCTGGGAATCCGAGAAAAGTCTCCTCACTTTCCTCTTCAAAGATCTCCAGGACCTTGCGGCGCTCAATCTCCTCCAATTCGTCAGCTGAGGGGTAACAGGCCTTAAGGCGTGAGACATGGACAACGCGCATATCTTCACCTGTGTCCTCTTTCACCACTCGATAGTTCAAAGGGCCTCTCTGCTCCACAATCCTATATGGTCCTTGCCATTTAGGAGCGAGCTTGGCCGAGAAGAATTGTTCAGCTTTTGAATAAGGATGAGAGCGAAGCCACACCCGATCACGAAGCTGGAACTGCATGTCTCGTCTCTTCTTATCATAATTTCTCTTCTGCCTGAGTCGAGCCTGGATCATGTTCTTTGAGACAAGAGCTCTCAAGTCGTGGAGATGGACTACCTGGTCATAGCAAGCAGCGTCTGGAGTAACCTGCTGGGGCTGTAGCACCATCTCCAAGGGTCCTCGGAGGGGACGACTCAGGTTCAGCTCTGCAGGTGTGACTCCAGTGGACTCCTGCACAGCAGAATTCAGGGCAAATCGAAACTCGTGAAGGTGCTTGTCCCAGTGTTTGTGCTGGGTCCCTACATAGGAAGCAACCATTGTCTTCAAGGTTCGATTAACTCTCTCAGTGAGGTTGGTCTGTGGGTGATAAGCCGTGGTCAACTTCTGTCTCAGGTTCCATCTTTGGCAGGTCTCCTCAAAGAGATCAGAGACGAATTGGGAACCTCGATCAGACAGGATGTAATCAGGCACTCCCCAGCGAGTCAGGATCTCTTTCGTAAGGATGTTAGAGACTGTCCTTGCTGTGGCCTGACGCAGGGCAAAGAGCTCCACCCACTTGGAATAGTAATCAACAAAAACAAGCATGTACACATTCTGATTGGAGCTTCTAGGAAATGGACCCATCAAATCCACTCCTAACATTTCCCAAGGTCGGGTAATCACAGTTTGCTGCAACTTGCCAGCAGGCTTTCTACCTTCTGGTTTGTACATTTGACAAACCTGACAGTTTCGGATGTGTGACTTTACATCCATGCTCAGATGTGGCCAGTACAGTAATGCTTGCAACCGCTTGTAGGTTTTGAACCTGCCCAAATGACCAGCTAACGGGTCTTCATGGAAATGTTGAAGCAGTTGAAGGCGTAGAGTTTCAGGTATGTACATTTGGTATAGTGTTCTGTGAGGTAGTTGTACAACTCGGTAGACTTTGTCTTCAATGATGGTCAGCTTGGTGGTAGGATTGACCATCTTTTCTCTATCTTCCAGGATAGTCTGGTACAAAGCCTGTACTTCTGGATCATCCTGTTGGGCTTTCCAAATGGCCTCATCAGAGATGGGAAAGTCAGTTTTGGGTGAGTCTCGACTGCTTGACAGGACAGTAGCACATGTAAGATGAGGGCCACCATTACCACCAGCAGGAGCTCTGGATAAGGCATCTGGAATCATCATCATCTCACTTGGCTCTGTCATATCCTCACATGGTCTCTCCTATCATTGCTATGCAGACGACACACAATTAATCTTCTCCTTTCCCCCTTCTGATAACCAGGCGGCGAATCGCATCTCTGCATGTCTGTCAGACATATCAGTGTGGATGACGGATCACCAGCTCAAGCTGAACCTCGGCAAGACGGAGCTGCTCTTCCTCCCGGGGAAGGACTGCCCGTTCCATGATCTCGCCATCACGGTTGACAACTCCCTTGTGTCCTCCTCCCAGAGTGCTAAGAACCTTGGCGTGATCCTGGACAACACCCTGTCGTTCTCCACTAACATCAAGGCGGTGACCCGATCCTGTAGGTTCATGCTCTACAACATTCGCAGAGTACGACCCTGCCTCACACAGGAAGCGGCGCAGGTCCTAATCCAGGCACTTGTCATCTCCCGTCTGGATTACTGCAACTCGCTGTTGGCTGGGCTCCCTGCCTGTGCCATTAAACCCCTACAACTCATCCAGAACGCCGCAGCCCGTCTGGTGTTCAACCTTCCCAAGTTCTCTCACGTCACCCCGCTCCTCCGCTCTCTCCACTGGCTTCCAGTTGAAGCTCGCATCCGCTACAAGACCATGGTGATTGCCTACGGAGCTGTGAAGGGAACGGCACCTCCATACCTTCAGGCTCTGATCAGGCCCTACACCCAAACAAGGGCACTGCGTTCATCCACCACTGGCCTGCTGGCCCCCCTACCTCTGAGGAAGCACAGTTCCCGCTCAGCCCAGTCAAAACTGTTCGCTGCTCTGGCACCCCAATGGTGGAACAAGCTCCCTCACGACGCCAGGACAGCGGAGTCAATCACCACCTTCCGGAGACACCTGAAACCCCACCTCTTTAACCTGTTAGGGCTAGGGGGCAGCATTTGCACGTCTGGATAAAAAAAATGTACCCGATTTAATCTGGTTACTAATCCTACCCAGTAACTAGAATATGCATATACTTATTATATATGGATAGAAAACACTCTAAAGTTTCTAAAACTGTTTGAATGGTGTCTGTGAGTATAACAGAACTCATTTGGCAGGCAAAACCCTGAGACATTTTCTGACAGGAAGTGGATACCTGGTGTTGTATTGACTTTAAACCTATCCCATTGAAAAACACAGGGGCTTAGGAATATTTTGGCACTTCCTATTGCTTCCACTAGATGTCACCAGCCTTTACAAAGTGTTTTGAGTCTTCTGGAGGGAGATCTGACCGAACAAGAGCCATGGAACGATGATGTCCCATTAGACACCTGGCGACGCGAGTTCATGTTGGGTACCCTCGTTCCAATACGTTATAAAAGAGTATGCATTCGTCCACCTTGAATATTATTCATGTTCTGGTTAAAAAAGGCCCTAATGATTTATGCTATACAACGTTTGACATGTTTGAACGAACGGAAATATATTTTTTCCCCTCGTTCATGACGAGAAGTCCGGCTGGCTTAGATCATGTGCTAACAAGACGGAGATTTTTGGACATAAATGATGAGCTTTTTTGAACAAAACTACATTCGTTATGGACCTGTGATACCTGGAAGTGACATCTGATGAAGAGAATCAAAGGTAATGGATTATTTACATAGTATTTTCGATTTTAGATCTCCCCAACATGACGTCTAGTCTGTATCGCAACGCGTATTTTTCTGGGCGCAGTGCTCAGATTATTGCAAAGTGTGATTTCCCAGTAAGGTTATTTTTAAATCTGGCAAGTTGATTGCGTTCAAGAGATGTAAATCTATAATTCTTTAAATGACAATATAATATTTTACCAATGTTTTCTAATTTTAATTATTTAATTTGTGACGCTGACTTGACTGCCGGTTATTGGAGGGAAACGATTTCCTCAACATCAATGCCATAGTAAAACGCTGTTTTTGGATATAAATATGAACTTGATAGAACTAAAAATGCATGCATTGTCTAACATAATGTCCTAGGAGTGTCATCTGATGGAGATTGTAAAAGGTTAGTGCATCATTTTAGCTGGTTTTATGGTTTTGGTGACCCTGTCTTTGAATTGACAAAACATTACACACAACTCTTGTAAATGTACTGTCCTAACATACTCTAAATTTATGCTTTCGCCGTAAAACCTTTTTGAAATCGTAAAACGTGGTTAGATTAAGGAGATGTTTATCTTTCAAAGGGTGTAAAATAGTAGTATTTTTGAAAAATTTGAATTTTGACATTTATTTGGATTCAAATTTGCCGCTCTTGAAATGCACCTGCTGTTGATGGAGTGCACCACGGGTGGCACGCTAGCGTCCCACCTAGCCCATAGAGGTTAAGGAATACCTAGGATAGGATAAAGTAATCCTTCTAACCCCCCCCCCCCCCTTAAAATATTTAGATGCACTATTGTAAAGTGGTTGTTCCACTGGATATCATAAGGTGAATGCACCATTTTGTAAGTCGCTCTGGATAAGAGCGTCTGCTAAATGACTTAAATGTAATTGTAATGTAATCTGGAACAGTGTTGTATTTTCCTTTCCTGTATTCTACTGCAAAGGTGAACTCTTGCAACCGTAGAGCCCATCTGATAAGTCTGGTGCTTGGTTTGTTGGTCTTGAACACCCACACAAGGGAGGAATGGTCAGTGACCACAGTGAAGTGTCTTCCCTCCAGGTAGTACCTCCACTTTTCCAAAGCCCAGACAACTGCGAGGCACTCTTGCTCGGTTGTGGAGTAGTTCCGTTCTGCTCCATTCAATGTTCGACTGGCGAACGCTAGCACTTCTTCAATGCCAAGTCCAGTCTGTTGGACTAGAACAGCACCAAGTCCAACATCACTTGCATCAGTGTAAACAACAAAAGGGCAATCAAAGTTGGGATGACCCAAAATGGGAGGTGTGACGAGGTGTCGTTTCAGGGTTTCAAAAGAGGTCTGGCACTCTGCCGTCCATCGGAATTTCGCACCTTTTCGCTTCAATGCGTTGAGGGGTTCTGCCACCTGGGAGAAGTTCAACACAAACCGATGGTACCATCCAGCCATCCCAAGGAACCGTTGAAGGGCCTTGAGTGTGGTTGGGACAGGGAAATCTTGTACCGCCTTGGTCTTTTCGGGATCCACATGAGTTCCGTCAAAAGACACAATATGGCCAAGGAACTTCAGGGAGGTTTGGCAGAAGTTGCTCTTCTTCATGTTCAATGTCAGACCAGCTTCCCTTAGCTTGTCCAACACTGCTTGAAGATCTTGAAAATGTTGTTCTCTGGTCTGGGAGTAGATAATTATATCGTCCAGGTAGACGAAACAGATCTTCCCTTTGAGCTCACCTAACGCAATCTCCATGAGTCTTTGGAAAGTGGCAGGTGCATTCTTTAATCCAAAAGGCATCACCTTAAAGGAAAACAAGCCCTCAGCACAGACAAAAGCAGTCTTGTCCTTGCTTTCCTGGTCCATCTCAACCTGCCAATAGCCACTATTGAGGTCAAGGGTAGTGAACACAACCGCGCCAGACAATGACTCCAGGATCTCTTGGATGGTGGGAAGAGGATAGGCATCAGTCTGGGAAACCTTGTTGGTCTTCCTATAGTCCACACAAAATCTAAGACCACCGGTCTTTTTTGGGATGAGGACAACAGGAGCAGCCCAGGGAGAGGATGAACGTTCAATTATATTTTGTGTCAACATATCATTAATGAGTCCTTTTTGGATGATTAGCTTTGCTGGGGACAAACGATATGGCTTCTGCTTGATCGGCATTTCCTGTGTAAGGAATATTTTGTGCTTCAGGAGCCCGGTACGTCCCAGCTTTGAAGTACATACATCAGCGTTATTCTGCAGCTGTTCCAACAGCCTTAACTCCTCTGGCTGTTCCAGCTGAGCTCTTCTCACAGCCTGTAAAAGGAGATCATCAGAAGGATTATCGAGGGTTAGTGGTACCGGAGCAATGGCAGAGAAGACTGCCACATTTGGACCCCAATCATGTAACTTTGTAGCTTCTGACTGGAAGAAATGCTTCTTGCTCGGATTGTATGGAAACCAGTAGCAATTGTGTGCGATATCAATCTGGACACCACTGAAGTACATGAAATCAATTCCCAACACAACAGGAAAAGCAAGGTTCTTGGTTTGTAGGATAACAGAAGGAATCATATAGGAGTGGTTACACAGGTGGAACTCTACCTCACTCCATCCAAGTGGTCGTTTAGCCTCACCATCAGCCAGATAGAGTGGACCTTCTGTCCACGGCTTCAAGTTGTAGTGTAGACCTTTAACCTCCTTCCACAGTTTCTCATTGAGCAGTGTGTAGGATGACCCGGTGTCCAGGATGGCTCTTCCTGTCCATGGACCTATGGACAGGGGTAACACCAATTGGTGCGGTATTAACTGAAAGGAAGGGGATGTCGATGGGGCGGCGTAGGCAGTGACACTTGGGGTTTCATCTCTGGTCAAAGCACCCAGAGTAGGATGGTCGTTCCTGCGAAGGGAGTTAGGTGTGTTTGCCTGTTGTGATTTGTGGTTTCTGGAAGGGTTTACTTGATATGGTCTTGGACATGTAGCTGAAGAATGTCCCTTTTGGCTACATCTCCAACAGAACATGGGAGGGGTTTTGGCTGGAGACTGTGGCTGTTGTTGATGGTCTGGCTTGGGTAACGGTTTGGGTGTCTGTTTCTTTCTCTGTTCATATTGCTGTTGGCATTCTCTGTCCTTCTCGAACTGCTGTCCCAGGCGAACCAGTCCATCAACAGTGGTGACTCTTTCTCTGAGTTGACTGGCTAGTAGTGGGTTGATGTTCTTCAAGATCAATTTAATGACCTCTTCCTCCTCAATACCAGGTTTCCACCTTCTGCACAGGGAGTGGTAACCGTATGCAAAGTCACGGATACTCTCCTTCTCTCTTTGCACTCGATTAAAGACTCTGTCTGCCAGCTCATCTGTGTAGTCCTCAGACAGAAATGCAGAGGAAAACTTGGCCTCAAAGTCAGCCCAGGAGGTAGTGGTGAGACGTGCCACATCCCACCAGTCTCGAGCTGTACCATGCAACACATTCCTCAATGTGGCAAGGAGTTCTTCGTCAGCCAGGGGATTGAGGGCAAGAAAGTCACGACATCTTTCCAGATACATTAGCGGATCAGGACTGTCATCTTTTTTCCCAAAGGTGGGAAATTGCAATTTAATGGGCATCGCCCCCACATGACGTCTACTCAAATCACCATGAACAAAAGAGCTAGGAGGGATTGAGGAAGTAGAGGGTGAGGGAGTTATCGGACCATGAAAATGAACACCAGGATGCATGGTGGATTGCATCCTGTAAGGGGTGGCTGCAGCATGGCCTTGTCTTAGCTGTTCTGAGGTGCCAGCTTGGCCCTCAGTGGTCTGAACAGAAGTGGACACCAGAGAAGCTCTGTGCAAGGAGTTGTGCCTAATGGAGGCCATGTCAACAGACACGTCAGCCAACATTTTAACACAATTAGAAAGCTCTTTCTGCAAGTGGTCTACAGTGTTAACCAGAGGAGAAAAAACTGAATTAACGTCCTTGAGAACCTCAGTGTGATGATGTTGCAAGCGCCACTGGAGAGTGGCAGTGAGTTGGGTTTGTTGGTAGTCAAACTGCCTGTCCATGGCACCAGTAACATCCCGTCTTCCACTCACTGAGCTCTGTCAGTGTGTGGGTTAGAGTGCTCAGTGAGTTTCTGAATTCCATGGCACTCTGTTGTTGCTCTTCACTCAGACATTTGAATTTATGGTGGATTAGAGTTTGGAGATGTTGTTGAGTCCGACGAATATCAAGGATGTCACCTTGAAGTTGTAAGACTACAACCTCTGGAGATAAACCAGACAATGGAGGAAGGTTGGGCGTCAGAGGGAAGGCTAGCTCAGTACTTCCACACAGATCCATGTCAATAAGGGAGTAGCTGGTTAGACCTCCTGTGGCCTGTGGTCCAGACCGAGCCTTCAGATTCCCAGGGCTCTGGCCCAAATCAACTCCATTGACATTATGATTTGTATTGTCGGCTCGATGGTCAGACTGGCCCTGTGTATTCCCATTGACAGGTATGATATGGATGAGCACATTTTCTTGGGGTGAATCCATTGTTTTAATTCCACACAAAAGATTTGCTTTGGTTATTTCTCAATGTTGAGGTCCCATCTGGGGTGCCATATTTTATGTAACGGTTTTGACTTGAGGTTATAATTTATAGGGGTGCCAGGTAGGTTGTGCCTACCAGAGAAAATATTAGTTTCTCCTTTTAGTTTGATAGGGAATGAGTCCCATCTGGTCCGTCAAGTCTACACCAATACAAAGGACTCATGTAAAAGTCAGGATGGAAATACACTTTTCATAAACCCTTAAAACAATGGAAATAACTTCAAAACAACTGTATTCTTTTGCGTGGTTGTATTAACAACCTAAATGATCACACACACACACACACACACACACACACACACACACATACACACAACAATATAACAATAATGAGCTTTAAACAGCTCTGGTTCCTCCAGAAATGTCCTGTACCTCGGGCCTAAAAAGAGTCCAGCCCGGTAAACAAGTTCAGGGAACTCAAGTGACCTTAGTCACGCAATGGTTGTCCGTTCATACAGTGTAGCGTAAACCCAGTGTCAATCATACAATGAAAAGAACAAATATTTTACCACACATTTCAATAAATCCTCAACTACAACTAACTACCTATATCATCACAGTATACATCACACCAAAACAAATGAAATACCGTATACAAAAAAGGTAGTCCGTCGGTCAGTCAGAGAAGCCAATCCGCCGACAGATCTCCAGCGGAGAAAGGCCACGAAAACCAACGGAGAGGTGTAGTCCACAGATGCAAGAGTGGAGCCGACCTTGGGTAGATTTTCTATTAGGCTACACAAAGCACACTTTTAAAGCAGCACAACAAACGGAAGAGAGACGCTTCAGAACTGAGGGTCGAACACATCCTCATTCATGTTTCCATCACAACTCCTCTTTTGCACAGCTGATGCTGGCTATTTAATTGGGAATTAAAGGGGAAGCGCCCTATTGGAAGAAGCACTAATTAATTGAGAATTAAAGGGAAATGGGAAATATTGGAAGGAGAAGCACTGAGACGGTTCAGAAACATTCAGGGCCGTCACAACGTGTAGGTGTCACAGAAAACAAACCTGGAATTTTCCGAATCAGACCAACCAGTTCTTTCCGCCCATCAACAGGTAGCTGAGTAAAAGGGCTATCCAAAATATCCAGTGTCTCTGAATTTTTCAATCTACCCTGCAGTATGCAATCATCGGGACCAGGAACATTTTCGTCCTCATGCACAGACCTAGTATTACAAGAACCAAGGGAAGTAACGGTATCAGCCAAACGAACAGTTTTACCATCCTCTGTAGACTCCCACTTTCTCATCAGAACATCCTCTTGGAGAAAATAACCATGTGCGACATCTCCCAACTGTTCCACAGGCACAATTTGGTCACGCAACTCTTCTAATGTGGGGTCAGTCCGTGGCGCATTGATTAGATCGGAGCGGAATACAGATAACGGGATAACAGGGAAAACAGTGAGAGACTTCTTTGTGGTATTCTCATTTACCGGAGCAGGGACCGGGTCACCATGGCTCATAGACCGCGTCACTGCACCCGCAGAGAACACCGCTGGGAAACTCTGCGCACTCTCATCAGGAATCCCTACAATTGACGGTTTAGTGGAAACCACTAGAGATGGAAACACGACAGGCCACACACGCTCACCAGCCAAGTTATTCCCAAGGATAACGTCGATACCCTCAATAGGCAACGAAGGACGCACCCCCACAACAACGTCACCTTTCACCAGTCCACAATCCAATATCAGTTTATGCAATGGAACTGACAGATTGTTCAAACCTATTCCCCTAATTAGAACACTATTCCCAGAATCAGTCTCAGCAGAGAAAGGTAACACAGATTCCAACACAAACGATTCCGAGGCACCTGTGTCTCGTAGGATCTTCACTGGCACTAGGTTCTTACTTCCTAACATAGACACAAAACCCTCCGTAATGAAAGGTAAATAGCCTGGGTCAATATGGACTTTCACATGCCCCTGGGCCTGAGACAATGTGTCAGGAGTAAACTGATGTGGAACAGACGCAGCTAACGCCGTAGGCCTAGATTTAACGTTAACCTGTTAGGGCTAGGGGGCAGTATTGACACGGCTGGATAAAAAACATACCCGATTTAATCTGGTTACCACTCCTACCCAGTAACTAGAATATGCATATACTTATTACATATGGATAGAAAACACCCTAAATTTTCTAAAACTGTTTGAATGGTGTCTGAGTATAACAGAACTCAAATGGCAGGTCAAAACCTGAGAGATTCCTTTACAGGAAGTGGCCTGTCTGACCATTTCTTGAACTTCTTTTCCATCTCTATCATTTACTAAGGATCTCTGCTCTAACGTGACACTTCCCACGTCTTCCATAGGCTCTCAGAGCCCGGGAAAAAACAGAATGTCGTCATTCCAGCCCCAGGCTGAAACACATTATCGCCTTTCTCAAGTGGCCGATCAAGGGACACTGGGCTTATGCGCGTGACCCCGACCGCCCCCGCCTTTGGGATTTTTTCCTCTGTTTGCCGAAAAGGAGATTCCCTGTCGGAATATTATCGCTTTTCTACGAGAAAAATGTCGTAAAAATTGATTTTAAACAGCGGTTGACATGCTTCGAAGTACGGTAATGGAATATTTAGAATTTTATTGTCACGAATTGCGCCATGCGCGCGACACTTCTTTACTATTTCGGATAGTGTCTGGAACGCACGAACAAAACGCCGCTATTCGGATATAACGATGGATTATTTTGGACCAAACCAACATTTGTTATTGAAGTAGCAGTCCTGGGTGTGCATTCTGACGAAGACAAAAGGTAATCAAACTTTTATAATAGTAAATATGATTATGGTGAGTGCTAAACTTGCCGGGTGTCTAAATAGCGAGCCCGTGATGCCTGGGCTATGTACTTAGAATATTGCAAAATGTGCTTTCACCAAAAAGCTATTTTAAAATCGGACATATCGAGTGCATAGAGGAGGTCTGTATCTATAATTCTTAAAATAATTGTTATGCTTTTTGTGAACGTTTATCGTGAGTAATTTAGTAAAATGTTAGCGAATTCCCCGGAAGTTTGCGGGGGGTATGCTAGTTCTGAACGTCACATGCTAATGTAAAAAGCTGTTTTTTGATATAAATATGAACTTGATTGAACAAAACATGCATGTATTGTATAACATAATGTCCTAGGGTTGTCATCTGATGAAGATCATCAAAGGTGAGTGCTGCATTTAGCTGTCTTCTGGGTTTTGGTGACATTATATGCTGGCTTGAAAAATGGGTGTCTGATTATTTCTGGCTTGGTACTCTGCTGACATAATCTAATGTTTTGCTTTCGTTGTAAAGCCTTTTTGAAATCGGACAGTGTGGTTAGATTAACGAGAGTCTTGTCTTTAAATGGCTGTAAAATAGTCATATGTTTGAGAAATTGAAGTAATAGGATTTTTAAGGTTTTGAAAATCGCGCCACAGGCTGGCAGTGGCTGTTACGTAGGTGGGACGCAAGCGTCCCACCTAGCCCATAGAGGTTAACACACGTACTGAATTTACCCCTAGACCTGAGAACCGGACATTCGTTTTTCCAATGACCTGAGCCTTGACAGTAGTGACACTCTTGACCAAAGTCAGTTTTACCACGGGAGTCAGGCTCAACCCTAGTTGAATAAAACTCTGCCCGTGAACCAGAGTATCTCGGTGAGCGAGGCCCAAATCTCTCCGAACGCCCCCACTCACTCCAAGTACGGGGTTCTACAAAAATACTTTTGTGAGTCAAAACATATTCGTCCGCCAAAACCGCAGCTTCAGCGACAGTCTGTACTTTTCGTTCGTTAATATACGTCGCTATATGATCAGGGATTGTGTCCTTAAATTGCTCTAGCATAATCAGATCACACAGCCCTTGAAAAGTCATAACCGCAGAGGCGGAACACCAGCGATTAAACTGGGAAGATAATTTTCGCGCAAACTCAACATGAGTCTGCCTATCATCCCTTTCTAAAGTTCTAAATCGTTGGCAGTAAGCCTCAGGAACCAATTCGTAAATCTGTAACACCGCCCTTTTAACCTTATCATAACTGACACTGTCGGCTACACTAAGAGCTGAATATGCTTCCTGCGCTTTACCAGTCAGCACACACTGCAACATTAAAGTGCGGTCAGAATCAGGCCAACTCCTAGCGTCAGCAACACGCTCAAACAACGAAAATAATGTCTCAGGGTCCTTTTCATTAAACTGAGGCAACAACCGTAAATTCCCAACAATGTCAAATGTGTCCGGGGCACACCCAAAAGAGGAACGACTCCTAAGTAAATCTGCGTCACCTTCCCAGAGCAAACTCTCCCGAGAGCTTTCCTTCCCTAACCAACTCTAGTCGCTCTTGTTGCAGCTTGATTTTAGCACGCTCCATATCCTGTTTAAATTCCAATTCCTTCTCATATTTTACACGATCGTGCTCTAGCTGTAACAGAAGCAGCTCTTTCTGCTGTTCAAAAAGAAGACTACTAGGACTAACCGATGGAGCGGTAATTGTAACATATCGGGGAGACGGCGAGTCCTCAGCAGAGGCTGCCCCAGTGGTATCTTCAAGAATACCACTCTCCATCAGATTGGCCTTCAATATTAACCTAATAGAATTTTTTTTACATTTATCACTAATTTCAACCTTGTAGTGTTCAGCAACCTTCAACAGCTGTTCTTTAGTACATACATCTAACAGTTCCTTTGATGGAAAGCGAATGAACTCGTCTACATTAGACGCCATAGTCAAAAAAATTCTCACTCAACCCCTCTACTGAGCACACCAGACCACAACAAGAGAAAATACAAATCACACCGGGCACCACAGAAAAGAGATGAGAAATGGAGCTTCCCCAAAATCTACAATAACTCAACCCTAGTCTTCATGCAGATTTGCGGTGGGTAATTATGCACTGTAGCCCGCTGGCAAGGAAGTAACCCCCCAGCACGCTGGTAGATTCCACCAAGCCACGGATGTGCCCCCGAGACAACTGCTCAGTCCACAGACACCACACAAAAATAACAAACATTAACAATGCCCAACATATTCCAAAATGAAACACGTCACTAAGCCTATCAGGGGAAAAAGGTTATAGCTCCGGGTAGTAAGTTTCACTACCCTATCCAAATCTCCCACCAAGGTACACAGCTGATTGTACTCACCTCAGACCAACGTCCCAACAGCAAGTAGAACAAGCGTTTCCAGGCTAGGCAGGGGCCTGGAAACTAACCAATGTATTCTCTCCAACACAGCACACAAACCAAACAAACAAAGGCAACCAATACTGAGCACCAAACTCAAACTAACAAACAAAGCACCTCAATTTAACATACCGCCACGTTTTCTCCCAAACACAAGTTCAAGATCCCGGATGAGCCCCCACTTGTTACGAACCTGTAAGGGCTGTCTTCAGGAAAGGACCAAAATGCAGCAGAGTTAGTATTCATCCTTCAATTTAATTGGAAAGAACACTATACAAAAACAAAAACAAGGAAACTGACAGCCAACAGTCCTGTCAGGTGCAACCACACTAAACAAGAAACAATTACCCACAAAACCCAAAGGAAAAACATGCTCCTTATGTGTGACTCCCAATCAGCAGCAACGAGCACCACCTGTGCCTGATTGGGAGCCACACACATGGCCCAAAACAAAGAAATACCAAAACATAGAAAAAGGAACATAGAACGCCCACCCAATGTAACACCCTGGCCTAACCAAAATAAAGAACAAAAACCCCTCTCTATGGCCAGAGCGTTACAGAACCGGCTCTGAGTTCACAACAAAAGGGAGACAACGTGGAGACAAGGAGTATCAAAATATATATTTATTAACTAAAATAACTAAATAATTAACAATGGCGTGTGTGTAATCAGTAATCAGTAGTGTAAGTGAGTGTTTTGCATACCTGAATGTAATAATGCAGGGTGTTGAAAGGTGCCAAAGGAAATAACCAAAAAGCCACAAAACTACACAACCAAAATCAAAAAAGTGTCTGCATGGAGAGAGTCCTCTCAATAACTGTGGAAGAGGTCTCTTTATCCTGGGACACAGCTGGGCCCAGGTGCTTCCCATTTAGCTGACGACCCTTCCAACTCCGCCCACCGGCATCCTAACAAGGAAACAAGAACAGAGAGAATACGGCAGACAGAGTGGGAGGGTCGTCACACACCCCCCCATAAAACCGGGGACCAACAAGGGCCCCGGAACAACGTACCAGCCTCTGCGTCCCAAATTGACACAGGCCTCTGCGTCCCAAATTGACACAGGCCTCTGCGTCCCAAATTGACACAGGCCTCTGCGTCCCAAATTGACACAGGCCTCTGCGTCCCAAATTGACACAGGCCTCTGCGTCCCAAATTGACACAGGCCTCTGCGTCCCAAATTGACACAGGCCTCTGCGTCCCAAATTGACACAGGCCTCTGCGTCCCAAATTGACACAGGCCTCTGCGTCCCAAATTGACACAGGCCTTTGCGTCCCAAATTGACGAGAGGTTACATGTTCACCTTCCACTTGCCCCAGCCAACCTCTTTCTCCCCAGACCTCAGCAACCTTTGTGCACAGGAAGCAACATTTAAGAGGAAAGGAGAACACAAGACCAGGAGGGAACAGACAGGAAAGTTAGAACATGATAAAACCAAACAACGGTCAGTCACATAACATTCAGGAACAGGGCGCACAAGAGACCACATCAGCTACAAACGCAAACAACATCTTCCAACGGTTCATAGTCACTTCTCAACGGTTGTCATTTCCCAACGATTCATAGTCACTCCAACGATTCATAGTCACTCCAACGATTCATAGTGACTCCAACGATTCATAGTGACTCCAACGATTCATAGTGACTCCAACGATTCATAGTGACTCCAACGATTCATAGTGACTCCAACGATTCATAGTGACTCCAACGATTCATAGTGACTCCAACGATTCATAGTGACTCCAACGATTCATAGTGACTCCAACGATTCATAGTCACTAAACTCATAACCGAATACGAGTACAGACCAGAGGGTGTAATAAAGGCAAAAATGTCATGTGCCCTACTCGTCAGTGGCACCTGCCAATAGCACAATAACAGGTCAAATTTGCACAAACAGCTGCGCCGACTTGATCAACGCAGTCCTCCATCCGAGGAAGAGGAAATTAATCTGGCTTAGTGACTCCGTTTACCTTACGGTGGTCCGTTCCATCCGGTTTACTGACCAAGATACAGGGAGAAGCCCAACTGGAGAAAGAAGGCTCTGCTATCTTACTCTCCAGCATGTACCTGACCTCAGCATCCAGACAACGCAGTTTCTCTACAGAGACTCTATAGAACCGCTGACGAATGGGGTCAGCATCTCCAATGTCAATATTATGCTCTATCAAGTTTGTACGTTGTAACGGTTTTGACTTGAGGTTATAATTTATAGGGGTGCCAGGTAGGTTGTGCCTACCAGAGAAAATATTAGTTTCTCCTTTTAGTTTGATAGGGAATGAGTCCCATCTGGTCCGTCAAGTCTACACCAATACAAAGGACTCATGTAAAAGTCAGGATGGAAATACACTTTTCATAAACCCTTAAAACAATGGAAATAACTTCAAAACAACTGTATTCTTTTGCGTGGTTGTATTAACAACCTAAATGATCACACACACACACACACACACACACACACACACAACAATATAACAATAATGAGCTTTAAACAGCTCTGGTTCCTCCAGAAATGTCCTGTACCTCGGGCCTAAAAAGAGTCCAGCCCGGTAAACAAGTTCAGGGAACTCAAGTGACCTTAGTCACGCAATGGTTGTCCGTTCATACAGTGTAGCGTAAACCCAGTGTCAATCATACAATGAAAAGAACAAATATTTTACCACACATTTCAATAAATCCTCAACTACAACTAACTACCTAAATCATCACAGTATACATCACACCAAAACAAATGAAATACCGTATACAAAAAAGGTTGTAGTCCGTCGGTCAGTCAGAGAAGCCAATCCGCCGACAGATCTCCAGCGGAGAAAGGCCACGAAAACCAACGGAGAGGTGTAGTCCACAGATGCAAGAGTGGAGCCGACCTTGGGTAGATTTTCTATTAGGCTACACAAAGCACACTTTTAAAGCAGCACAACAAACGGAAGAGAGACGCTTCAGAACTGAGGGTCGAACACATCCTCATTCATGTTTCCATCACAACTCCTCTTTTGCACAGCTGATGCTGGCTATTTAATTGGGAATTAAAGGGGAAGCGCCCTATTGGAAGAAGCACTAATTAATTGAGAATTAAAGGGAAAGCGCCCTATTGGAAGGAGAAGCACTGAGACGGTTCAGAAACATTCAGGGCCGTCACACACCCCCTCCCCTGGAAAAAGCCGACCATTGCCCTGGAAGGCACATCTTGGTCGGGGAAACCGAGAAAGGTCTCTTCATCACTTTCCTCTACAAAAATATTCGTTACATTTTGGCGCTCATGCTCCTCAGCCGAGGGGTCACAGTTCTTAAAGCGTGAGACTTCTAGATCTGGGAATCCGAGAAAAGTCTCCTCACTTTCCTCTTCAAAGATCTCCAGGACCTTGCGGCGCTCAATCTCCTCCAATTCGTCAGCTGAGGGGTAACAGGCCTTAAGGCGTGAGACATGGACAACGCGCATATCTTCACCTGTGTCCTCTTTCACCACTCGATAGTTCAAAGGGCCTCTCTGCTCCACAATCCTATATGGTCCTTGCCATTTAGGAGCGAGCTTGGCCGAGAAGAATTGTTCAGCTTTTGAATAAGGATGAGAGCGAAGCCACACCCGATCACGAAGCTGGAACTGCATGTCTCGTCTCTTATCATAATTTCTCTTCTGCCTGAGTCGAGCCTGGATCATGTTCTTTGAGACAAGAGCTCTCAAGTCGTGGAGATGGACTACCTGGTCATAGCAAGCAGCGTCTGGAGTAACCTGCTGGGGCTGTAGCACCATCTCCAAGGGTCCTCGGAGGGGACGACTCAGGTTCAGCTCTGCAGGTGTGACTCCAGTGGACTCCTGCACAGCAGAATTCAGGGCAAATCGAAACTCGTGAAGGTGCTTGTCCCAGTGTTTGTGCTGGGTCCCTACATAGGAAGCAACCATTGTCTTCAAGGTTCGATTAACTCTCTCAGTGAGGTTGGTCTGTGGGTGATAAGCCGTGGTCAACTTCTGTCTCAGGTTCCATCTTTGGCAGGTCTCCTCAAAGAGATCAGAGACGAATTGGGAACCTCGATCAGACAGGATGTAATCAGGCACTCCCCAGCGAGTCAGGATCTCTTTCGTAAGGATGTTAGAGACTGTCCTTGCTGTGGCCTGACGCAGGGCAAAGAGCTCCACCCACTTGGAATAGTAATCAACAAAAACAAGCATGTACACATTCTGATTGGAGCTTCTAGGAAATGGACCCATCAAATCCACTCCTAACATTTCCCAAGGTCGGGTAATCACAGTTTGCTGCAACTTGCCAGCAGGCTTTCTACCTTCTGGTTTGTACATTTGACAAACCTGACAGTTTCGGATGTGTGACTTTACATCCATGCTCAGATGTGGCCAGTACAGTAATGCTTGCAACCGCTTGTAGGTTTTGAACCTGCCCAAATGACCAGCTAACGGGTCTTCATGGAAATGTTGAAGCAGTTGAAGGCGTAGAGTTTCAGGTATGTACATTTGGTATAGTGTTCTGTGAGGTAGTTGTACAACTCGGTAGACTTTGTCTTCAATGATGGTCAGCTTGGTGGTAGGATTGACCATCTTTTCTCTATCTTCCAGGATAGTCTGGTACAAAGCCTGTACTTCTGGATCATCCTGTTGGGCTTTCCAAATGGCCTCATCAGAGATGGGAAAGTCAGTTTTGGGTGAGTCTCGACTGCTTGACAGGACAGTAGCACATGTAAGATGAGGGCCACCATTACCACCAGCAGGAGCTCTGGATAAGGCATCTGGAATCATCATCATCTCACTTGGCTCTGTCATATCCTCACATGGTCTCTCCTATCATTGCTATGCAGACGACACACAATTAATCTTCTCCTTTCCCCCTTCTGATAACCAGGCGGCGAATCGCATCTCTGCATGTCTGTCAGACATATCAGTGTGGATGACGGATCACCAGCTCAAGCTGAACCTCGGCAAGACGGAGCTGCTCTTCCTCCCGGGGAAGGACTGCCCGTTCCATGATCTCGCCATCACGGTTGACAACTCCCTTGTGTCCTCCTCCCAGAGTGCTAAGAACCTTGGCGTGATCCTGGACAACACCCTGTCGTTCTCCACTAACATCAAGGCGGTGACCCGATCCTGTAGGTTCATGCTCTACAACATTCGCAGAGTACGACCCTGCCTCACACAGGAAGCGGCGCAGGTCCTAATCCAGGCACTTGTCATCTCCCGTCTGGATTACTGCAACTCGCTGTTGGCTGGGCTCCCTGCCTGTGCCATTAAACCCCTACAACTCATCCAGAACGCCGCAGCCCGTCTGGTGTTCAACCTTCCCAAGTTCTCTCACGTCACCCCGCTCCTCCGCTCTCTCCACTGGCTTCCAGTTGAAGCTCGCATCCGCTACAAGACCATGGTGATTGCCTACGGAGCTGTGAAGGGAACGGCACCTCCATACCTTCAGGCTCTGATCAGGCCCTACACCCAAACAAGGGCACTGCGTTCATCCACCACTGGCCTGCTGGCCCCCCTACCTCTGAGGAAGCACAGTTCCCGCTCAGCCCAGTCAAAACTGTTCGCTGCTCTGGCGGAACAACGAATCTGGTTACTAATCCTACCCAGTAACTAGAATATGCATATACTTATTATATATGGATAGAAAACACTCTAAAGTTTCTAAAACTGTTTGAATGGTGTCTGTGAGTATAACAGAACTCATTTGGCAGGCAAAACCCTGAGACATTTTCTGACAGGAAGTGGATACCTGATGTGTTGTATTGACTTTAAACCTATCCCATTGAAAAACACAGGGGCTTAGGAATATTCTGGCACTTCCTATTGCTTCCACTAGATGTCACCAGCCTTTACAAAGTGTTTTGAGTCTTCTGGAGGGAGATCTGACCGAACAAGAGCCATGGAACGATGATGTCCCATTAGACACCTGGCGCGCGAGTTCATGTTGGGTACCCTCGTTCCAATACGTTATAAAAGAGTATGCATTCGTCCACCTTGAATATTATTCATGTTCTGGTTAAAAAAGGCCCTAATGATTTATGCTATACAACGTTTGACATGTTTGAACGAACGGAAATATATTTTTTCCCCTCGTTCATGACGAGAAGTCCGGCTGGCTTAGATCATGTGCTAACAAGACGGAGATTTTTGGACATAAATGATGAGCTTTTTTGAACAAAATTACATTCGTTATGGACCTGTGATACCTGGAAGTGACATCTGATGAAGAGAATCAAAGGTAATGGATTATTTACATAGTATTTTCGATTTTAGATCTCCCCAACATGACGTCTAGTCTGTATCGCAACGCGTATTTTTCTGGGCGCAGTGCTCAGATTATTGCAAAGTGTGATTTCCCAGTAAGGTTATTTTTAAATCTGGCAAGTTGATTGCGTTCAAGAGATGTAAATCTATAATTCTTTAAATGACAATATAATATTTTACCAATGTTTTCTAATTTTAATTATTTAATTTGTGACGCTGACTTGACTGCCGGTTATTGGAGGGAAACGATTTCCTCAACATCAATGCCATAGTAAAACGCTGTTTTTGGATATAAATATGAACTTGATAGAACTAAAAATGCATGCATTGTCTAACATAATGTCCTAGGAGTGTCATCTGATGGAGATTGTAAAAGGTTAGTGCATCATTTTAGCTGGTTTTATGGTTTTGGTGACCCTGTCTTTGAATTGACAAAACATTACACACAACTCTTGTAAATGTACTGTCCTAACATACTCTAAATGTATGCTTTCGCCGTAAAACCTTTTTGAAATCGTAAAACGTGGTTAGATTAAGGAGATGTTTATCTTTCAAAGGGTGTAAAATAGTTGTATTTTTGAAAAATTTGAATTTTGACATTTATTTGGATTCAAATTTGCCGCTCTTGAAATGCACCTGCTGTTGATGGAGTGCACCACGGGTGGCACGCTAGCGTCCCACCTAGCCCATAGAGGTTAAGGAATACCTAGGATAGGATAAAGTAATCCTTCTAACCCCCCCCCCCCCTTAAAATATTTAGATGCACTATTGTAAAGTGGTTGTTCCACTGGATATCATAAGGTGAATGCACCATTTTGTAAGTCGCTCTGGATAAGAGCGTCTGCTAAATGACTTAAATGTAATTGTAATGTAATCTGGAACAGTGTTGTATTTTCCTTTCCTGTATTCTACTGCAAAGGTGAACTCTTGCAACCGTAGAGCCCATCTGATAAGTCTGGTGCTTGGTTTGTTGGTCTTGAACACCCACACAAGGGAGGAATGGTCAGTGACCACAGTGAAGTGTCTTCCCTCCAGGTAGTACCTCCACTTTTCCAAAGCCCAGACAACTGCGAGGCACTCTTGCTCGGTTGTGGAGTAGTTCCGTTCTGCTCCATTCAATGTTCGACTGGCGAACGCTAGCACTTCTTCAATGCCAAGTCCAGTCTGTTGGACTAGAACAGCACCAAGTCCAACATCACTTGCATCAGTGTAAACAACAAAAGGGCAATCAAAGTTGGGATGACCCAAAATGGGAGGTGTGACGAGGTGTCGTTTCAGGGTTTCAAAAGAGGTCTGGCACTCTGCCGTCCATCGGAATTTCGCACCTTTTCGCTTCAATGCGTTGAGGGGTTCTGCCACCTGGGAGAAGTTCAACACAAACCGATGGTACCATCCAGCCATCCCAAGGAACCGTTGAAGGGCCTTGAGTGTGGTTGGGACAGGGAAATCTTGTACCGCCTTGGTCTTTTCGGGATCCACATGAGTGCCGTCAAAAGACACAATATGGCCAAGGAACTTCAGGGAGGTTTGGCAGAAGTTGCTCTTCTTCATGTTCAATGTCAGACCAGCTTCCCTTAGCTTGTCCAACACTGCTTGAAGATCTTGAAAATGTTGTTCTCTGGTCTGGGAGTAGATAATTATATCGTCCAGGTAGACGAAACAGATCTTCCCTTTGAGCTCACCTAACGCAATCTCCATGAGTCTTTGGAAAGTGGCAGGTGCATTCTTTAATCCAAAAGGCATCACCTTAAAGGAAAACAAGCCCTCAGCACAGACAAAAGCAGTCTTGTCCTTGCTTTCCTGGTCCATCTCAACCTGCCAATAGCCACTATTGAGGTCAAGGGTAGTGAACACAACCGCGCCAGACAATGACTCCAGGATCTCTTGGATGGTGGGAAGAGGATAGGCATCAGTCTGGGAAACCTTGTTGGTCTTCCTATAGTCCACACAAAATCTAAGACCACCGGTCTTTTTTGGGATGAGGACAACAGGAGCAGCCCAGGGAGAGGATGAACGTTCAATTATATTTTGTCATTAATGAGTCCTTTTTGGATGATTAGCTTTGCTGGGGACAAACGATATGGCTTCTGCTTGATCGGCATTTCCTGTGTAAGGAATATTTTGTGCTTCAGGAGCCCGGTACGTCCCAGCTTTGAAGTACATACATCAGCGTTATTCTGCAGCTGTTCCAACAGCCTTAACTCCTCTGGCTGTTCCAGCTGAGCTCTTCTCACAGCCTGTAAAAGGAGATCATCAGAAGGATTATCGAGGGTTAGTGGTACCGGAGCAATGGCAGAGAAGACTGCCACATTTGGACCCCAATCATGTAACTTTGTAGCTTCTGACTGGAAGAAATGCTTCTTGCTCGGATTGTATGGAAACCAGTAGCAATTGTGTGCGATATCAATCTGGACACCACTGAAGTACATGAAATCAATTCCCAACACAACAGGAAAAGCAAGGTTCTTGGTTTGTAGGATAACAGAAGGAATCATATAGGAGTGGTTACACAGGTGGAACTCTACCTCACTGCATCCAAGTGGTCGTTTAGCCTCACCATCAGCCAGATAGAGTGGACCTTCTGTCCACGGCTTCAAGTTGTAGTGTAGACCTTTAACCTCCTTCCACAGTTTCTCATTGAGCAGTGTGTAGGATGACCCGGTGTCCAGGATGGCTCTTCCTGTCCATGGACCTATGGACAGGGGTAACACCAATTGGTGCGGTATTAACTGAAAGGAAGGGGATGTCGATGGGGCGGCGTAGGCAGTGACACTTGGGGTTTCATCTCTGGTCAAAGCACCCAGAGTAGGATGGTCGTTCCTGCGAAGGGAGTTAGGTGTGTTTGCCTGTTGTGATTTGTGGTTTCTGGAAGGGTTTACTTGATATGGTCTTGGACATGTAGCTGAAGAATGTCCCTTTTGGCTACATCTCCAACAGAACATGGGAGGGGTTTTGGCTGGAGACTGTGGCTGTTGTTGATGGTCTGGCTTGGGTAACGGTTTGGGTGTCTGTTTCTTTCTCTGTTCATATTGCTGTTGGCATTCTCTGTCCTTCTCGAACTGCTGTCCCAGGTGAACCAGTCCATCAACAGTGGTGACTCTTTCTCTGAGTTGACTGGCTAGTAGTGGGTTGATGTTCTTCAAGATCAATTTAATGACCTCTTCCTCCTCAATACCAGGTTTCCACCTTCTGCACAGGGAGTGGTAACCGTATGCAAAGTCACGGATACTCTCCTTCTCTCTTTGCACTCGATTAAAGACTCTGTCTGCCAGCTCATCTGTGTAGTCCTCAGACAGAAATGCAGAGGAAAACTTGGCCTCAAAGTCAGCCCAGGAGGTAGTGGTGAGACGTGCCACATCCCACCAGTCTCGAGCTGTACCATGCAACACATTCCTCAATGTGGCAAGGAGTTCTTCGTCAGCCAGGGGATTGAGGGCAAGAAAGTCACGACATCTTTCCAGATACATTAGCGGATCAGGACTGTCATCTTTTTTCCCAAAGGTGGGAAATTGCAATTTAATGGGCATCGCCCCCACATGACGTCTACTCAAATCACCATGAACAAAAGAGCTAGGAGGGATTGAGGAAGTAGAGGGTGAGGGAGTTATCGGACCATGAAAATGAACACCAGGATGCATGGTGGATTGCATCCTGTAAGGGGTGGCTGCAGCATGGCCTTGTCTTAGCTGTTCTGAGGTGCCAGCTTGGCCCTCAGTGGTCTGAACAGAAGTGGACACCAGAGAAGCTCTGTGCAAGGAGTTGTGCCTAATGGAGGCCATGTCAACAGACACGTCAGCCAACATTTTAACACAATTAGAAAGCTCTTTCTGCAAGTGGTCTACAGTGTTAACCAGAGGAGAAAAAACTGAATTAACGTCCTTGAGAACCTCAGTGTGATGATGTTGCAAGCGCCACTGGAGAGTGGCAGTGAGTTGGGTTTGTTGGTAGTCAAACTGCCTGTCCATGGCACCAGTAACATCCCGTCTTCCACTCTCACTGAGCTCTGTCAGTGTGTGGGTTAGAGTGCTCAGTGAGTTTCTGAATTCCATGGCACTCTGTTGTTGCTCTTCACTCAGACATTTGAATTTATGGTGGATTAGAGTTTGGAGATGTTGTTGAGTCCGACGAATATCAAGGATGTCACCTTGAAGTTGTAAGACTACAACCTCTGGAGATAAACCAGACAATGGAGGAAGGTTGGGCGTCAGAGGGAAGGCTAGCTCAGTACTTCCACACAGATCCATGTCAATAAGGGAGTAGCTGGTTAGACCTCCTGTGGCCTGTGGTCCAGACCGAGCCTTCAGATTCCCAGGGCTCTGGCCCAAATCAACTCCATTGACATTATGATTTGTATTGTCGGCTCGATGGTCAGACTGGCCCTGTGTATTCCCATTGACAGGTATGATATGGATGAGCACATTTTCTTGGGGTGAATCCATTGTTTTAATTCCACACAAAAGATTTGCTTTGGTTATTTCTCAATGTTGAGGTCCCATCTGGGGTGCCATATTTTATGTAACGGTTTTGACTTGAGGTTATAATTTATAGGGGTGCCAGGTAGGTTGTGCCTACCAGAGAAAATATTAGTTTCTCCTTTTAGTTTGATAGGGAATGAGTCCCATCTGGTCCGTCAAGTCTACACCAATACAAAGGACTCATGTAAAAGTCAGGATGGAAATACACTTTTCATAAACCCTTAAAACAATGGAAATAACTTCAAAACAACTGTATTCTTTTGCGTGGTTGTATTAACAACCTAAATGATCACACACACACACACACACACACACACACACACACATACACACAACAATATAACAATAATGAGCTTTAAACAGCTCTGGTTCCTCCAGAAATGTCCTGTACCTCGGGCCTAAAAAGAGTCCAGCCCGGTAAACAAGTTCAGGGAACTCAAGTGACCTTAGTCACGCAATGGTTGTCCGTTCATACAGTGTAGCGTAAACCCAGTGTCAATCATACAATGAAAAGAACAAATATTTTACCACACATTTCAATAAATCCTCAACTACAACTAACTACCTAAATCATCACAGTATACATCACACCAAAACAAATGAAATACCGTATACAAAAAAGGTTGTAGTCCGTCGGTCAGTCAGAGAAGCCAATCCGCCGACAGATCTCCAGCGGAGAAAGGCCACGAAAACCAACGGAGAGGTGTAGTCCACAGATGCAAGAGTGGAGCCGACCTTGGGTAGATTTTCTATTAGGCTACACAAAGCACACTTTTAAAGCAGCACAACAAACGGAAGAGAGACGCTTCAGAACTGAGGGTCGAACACATCCTCATTCATGTTTCCATCACAACTCCTCTTTTGCACAGCTGATGCTGGCTATTTAATTGGGAATTAAAGGGGAAGCGCCCTATTGGAAGAAGCACTAATTAATTGAGAATTAAAGGGAAATGGGAAATATTGGAAGGAGAAGCACTGAGACGGTTCAGAAACATTCAGGGCCGTCACAACGTGTAGGTGTCACAGAAAACAAACCTGGAATTTTCCGAATCAGACCAACCAGCTCTTTCCGCCCATCAACAGGTAGCTGAGTAAAAGGGCTATCCAAAATATCCAGTGTCTCTGAATTTTTCAATCTACCCTGCAGTATGCAATCATCGGGACCAGGAACATTTTCGTCCTCATGCACAGACCTAGTATTACAAGAACCAAGGGAAGTAACGGTATCAGCCAAACGAACAGTTTTACCATCCTCTGTAGACTCCCACTTTCTCATCAGAACATCCTCTTGGAGAAAATAACCATGTGCGACATCTCCCAACTGTTCCACAGGCACAATTTGGTCACGCAACTCTTCTAATGTGGGGTCAGTCCGTGGCGCATTGATTAGATCGGAGCGGAATACAGATAACGGGATAACAGGGAAAACAGTGAGAGACTTCTTTGTGGTATTCTCATTTACCGGAGCAGGGACCGGGTCACCATGGCTCAGACCGCGTCACTGCACCCGCAGAGAACACCGCTGGGAAACTCTGCGCACTCTCATCAGGAATCCCTACAATTGACGGTTTAGTGGAAACCACTAGAGATGGAAACACGACAGGCCACACACGCTCACCAGCCAAGTTATTCCCAAGGATAACGTCGATACCCTCAATAGGCAACGAAGGACGCACCCCCACAACAACGTCACCTTTCACCAGTCCACAATCCAATATCAGTTTATGCAATGGAACTGACAGATTGTTCAAACCTATTCCCCTAATTAGAACACTATTCCCAGAATCAGTCTCAGCAGAGAAAGGTAACACAGATTCCAACACAAACGATTCCGAGGCACCTGTGTCTCGTAGGATCTTCACTGGCACTAGGTTCTTACTTCCTAACATAGACACAAAACCCTCCGTAATGAAAGGTAAATAGCCTGGGTCAATATGGACTTTCACATGCCCCTGGGCCTGAGACAATGTGTCAGGAGTAAACTGATGTGGAACAGACGCAGCTAACGCCGTAGGCCTAGATTTAACGTTAACCTGTTAGGGCTAAGGGGCAGTATTGACACGGCTGGATAAAAAACATACCCGATTTAATCTGGTTACCACTCCTACCCAGTAACTAGAATATGCATATACTTATTACATATGGATAGAAAACACCCTAAATTTTCTAAAACTGTTTGAATGGTGTCTGAGTATAACAGAACTCAAATGGCAGGTCAAAACCTGAGAGATTCCTTTACAGGAAGTGGCCTGTCTGACCATTTCTTGAACTTCTTTTCCATCTCTATCATTTACTAAGGATCTCTGCTCTAACGTGACACTTCCCACGTCTTCCATAGGCTCTCAGAGCCCGGGAAAAAACAGAATGTCGTCATTCCAGCCCCAGGCTGAAACACATTATCGCCTTTCTCAAGTGGCCGATCAAGGGACACTGGGCTTATGCGCGTGACCCCGACCGCCCCCGCCTTTGGGATTTTTTCCTCTGTTTGCCGAAAAGGAGATTCCCTGTCGGAATATTATCGCTTTTCTACGAGAAAAATGTCGTAAAAATTGATTTTAAACAGCGGTTGACATGCTTCGAAGTACGGTAATGGAATATTTAGAATTTTATTGTCACGAATTGCGCCATGCGCGCGACACTTCTTTACTATTTCGGATAGTGTCTGGAACGCACGAACAAAACGCCGCTATTCGGATATAACGATGGATTATTTTGGACCAAACCAACATTTGTTATTGAAGTAGCAGTCCTGGGTGTGCATTCTGACGAAGACAAAAGGTAATCAAACTTTTATAATAGTAAATATGATTATGGTGAGTGCTAAACTTGCCGGGTGTCTAAATAGCGAGCCCGTGATGCCTGGGCTATGTACTTAGAATATTGCAAAATGTGCTTTCACCAAAAAGCTATTTTAAAATCGGACATATCGAGTGCATAGAGGAGGTCTGTATCTATAATTCTTAAAATAATTGTTATGCTTTTTGTGAACGTTTATCGTGAGTAATTTAGTAAAATGTTAGCGAATTCCCCGGAAGTTTGCGGGGGGTATGCTAGTTCTGAACGTCACATGCTAATGTAAAAAGCTGTTTTTTGATATAAATATGAACTTGATTGAACAAAACATGCATGTATTGTATAACATAATGTCCTAGGGTTGTCATCTGATGAAGATCATCAAAGGTGAGTGCTGCATTTAGCTGTCTTCTGGGTTTTGGTGACATTATATGCTGGCTTGAAAAATGGGTGTCTGATTATTTCTGGCTTGGTACTCTGCTGACATAATCTAATGTTTTGCTTTCGTTGTAAAGCCGTTTTGAAATCGGACAGTGTGGTTAGATTAACGAGAGTCTTGTCTTTAAATGGCTGTAAAATAGTCATATGTTTGAGAAATTGAAGTAATAGGATTTTTAAGGTTTTGAAAATCGCGCCACAGGCTGGCAGTGGCTGTTACGTAGGTGGGACGCAAGCGTCCCACCTAGCCCATAGAGGTTAACACACGTACTGAATTTACCCCTAGACCTGAGAACCGGACATTCGTTTTTCCAATGACCTGAGCCTTGACAGTAGTGACACTCTTGACCAAAGTCAGTTTTACCACGGGAGTCAGGCTCAACCCTAGTTGAATAAAACTCTGCCCGTGAACCAGAGTATCTCGGTGAGCGAGGCCCAAATCTCTCCGAACGCCCCCACTCACTCCAAGTACGGGGTTCTACAAAAATACTTTTGTGAGTCAAAACATATTCGTCCGCCAAAACCGCAGCTTCAGCGACAGTCTGTACTTTTCGTTCGTTAATATACGTCGCTATATGATCAGGGATTGTGTCCTTAAATTGCTCTAGCATAATCAGATCACACAGCCCTTGAAAAGTCATAACCGCAGAGGCGGAACACCAGCGATTAAACTGGGAAGATAATTTTCGCGCAAACTCAACATGAGTCTGCCTATCATCCCTTTCTAAAGTTCTAAATCGTTGGCAGTAAGCCTCAGGAACCAATTCGTAAATCTGTAACACCGCCCTTTTAACCTTATCATAACTGACACTGTCGGCTACACTAAGAGCTGAATATGCTTCCTGCGCTTTACCAGTCAGCACACACTGCAACATTAATAAAGTGCGGTCAGAATCAGGCCAACTCCTAGCGTCAGCAACACGCTCAAACAACGAAAATAATGTCTCAGGGTCCTTTTCATTAAACTGAGGCAACAACCGTAAATTCCCAACAATGTCAAATGTGTCCGGGGCACACCCAAAAGAGGAACGACTCCTAAGTAAATCTGCGTCACCTTCCCAGAGCAAACTCTCCCCTGAGAGCTTTCCTTCCCTAACCAACTCTAGTCGCTCTTGTTGCAGCTTGATTTTAGCACGCTCCATATCCTGTTTAAATTCCAATTCCTTCTCATATTTTACACGATCGTGCTCTAGCTGTAACAGAAGCAGCTCTTTCTGCTGTTCAAAAAGAAGACTACTAGGACTAACCGATGGAGCGGTAATTGTAACATATCGGGGAGACGGCGAGTCCTCAGCAGAGGCTGCCCCAGTGGTATCTTCAAGAATACCACTCTCCATCAGATTGGCCTTCAATATTAACCTAATAGAATTTTTTTTACATTTATCACTAATTTCAACCTTGTAGTGTTCAGCAACCTTCAACAGCTGTTCTTTAGTACATACATCTAACAGTTCCTTTGATGGAAAGCGAATGAACTCGTCTACATTAGACGCCATAGTCAAAAAAATTCTCACTCAACCCCTCTACTGAGCACACCAGACCACAACAAGAGAAAATACAAATCACACCGGGCACCACAGAAAAGAGATGAGAAATGGAGCTTCCCCAAAATCTACAATAACTCAACCCTAGTCTTCATGCAGATTTGCGGTGGGTAATTATGCACTGTAGCCCGCTGGCAAGGAAGTAACCCCCCAGCACGCTGGTAGATTCCACCAAGCCACGGATGTGCCCCCGAGACAACTGCTCAGTCCACAGACACCACACAAAAATAACAAACATTAACAATGCCCAACATATTCCAAAATGAAACACGTCACTAAGCCTATCAGGGGAAAAAGGTTATAGCTCCGGGTAGTAAGTTTCACTACCCTATCCAAATCTCCCACCAAGGTACACAGCTGATTGTACTCACCTCAGACCAACGTCCCAACAGCAAGTAGAACAAGCGTTTCCAGGCTAGGCAGGGGCCTGGAAACTAACCAATGTATTCTCTCCAACACAGCACACAAACCAAACAAACAAAGGCAACCAATACTGAGCACCAAACTCAAACTAACAAACAAAGCACCTCAATTTAACATACCGCCACGTTTTCTCCCAAACACAAGTTCAAGATCCCGGATGAGCCCCCACTTGTTACGAACCTGTAAGGGCTGTCTTCAGGAAAGGACCAAAATGCAGCAGAGTTAGTATTCATCCTTCAATTTAATTGGAAAGAACACTATACAAAAACAAAAACAAGGAAACTGACAGCCAACAGTCCTGTCAGGTGCAACCACACTAAACAAGAAACAATTACCCACAAAACCCAAAGGAAAAACATGCTCCTTATGTGTGACTCCCAATCAGCAGCAACGAGCACCACCTGTGCCTGATTGGGAGCCACACACATGGCCCAAAACAAAGAAATACCAAAACATAGAAAAAGGAACATAGAACGCCCACCCAATGTAACACCCTGGCCTAACCAAAATAAAGAACAAAAACCCCTCTCTATGGCCAGAGCGTTACAGAACCGGCTCTGAGTTCACAACAAAAGGGAGACAACGTGGAGACAAGGAGTATCAAAATATATATTTATTAACTAAAATAACTAAATAATTAACAATGGCGTCTGTGTAATCAGTAATCAGTAGTGTAAGTGAGTGTTTTGCATACCTGAATGTAATAATGCAGGGTGTTGAAAGGTGCCAAAGGAAATAACCAAAAAGCCACAAAACTACACAACCAAAATCAAAAAAGTGTCTGCATGGAGAGAGTCCTCTCAATAACTGTGGAAGAGGTCTCTTTATCCTGGGACACAGCTGGGCCCAGGTGCTTCCCATTTAGCTGACGACCCTTCCAACTCCGCCCACCGGCATCCTAACAAGGAAACAAGAACAGAGAGAATACGGCAGACAGAGTGGGAGGGTCGTCACACCCCCCCCCATAAAACCGGGGACCAACAAGGGCCCCGGAACAACGTACCAGCCTCTGCGTCCCAAATTGACACAGGCCTCTGCGTCCCAAATTGACACAGGCCTCTGCGTCCCAAATTGACACAGGCCTCTGCGTCCCAAATTGACACAGGCCTCTGCGTCCCAAATTGACACAGGCCTCTGCGTCCCAAATTGACACAGGCCTCTGCGTCCCAAATTGACACAGGCCTCTGCGTCCCAAATTGACGAGAGGTTACATGTTCACCTTCCACTTGCCCCAGCCAACCTCCTTCTCCCCAGACCTCAGCAACCTTTGTGCACAGGAAGCAACATTTAAGAGGAAAGGAGAACACAAGACCAGGAGGGAACAGACAGGAAAGTTAGAACATGATAAAACCAAACAATGGTCAGTCACATAACATTCAGGAACAGGGCGCACAAGAGACCACATCAGCTACAAACGCAAACAACATCTTCCAACGGTTCATAGTCACTTCTCAACGGTTGTCATTTCCCAACGATTCATAGTCACTCCAATGATTCATAGTGACTCCAACGATTCATAGTGACTCCAACGATTCATAGTGACTCCAACGATTCATAGTCACTAAACTCATAACCGAATACGAGTACAGACCAGAGGGTGTAATAAAGGCAAAAATGTCATGTGCCCTACTCGTCAGTGGCACCTGCCAATAGCACAATAACAGGTCAAATTTGCACAAACAGCTGCGCCGACTTGATCAACGCAGTCCTCCATCCGAGGAAGAGGAAATTAATCTGGCTTAGTGACTCCGTTTACCTTACGGTGGTCCGTTCCATCCGGTTTACTGACCAAGATACAGGGAGAAGCCCAACTGGAGAAAGAAGGCTCTGCTATCTTACTCTCCAGCATGTACCTGACCTCAGCATCCAGACAACGCAGTTTCTCTACAGAGACTCTATAGAACCGCTGACGAATGGGGTCAGCATCTCCAATGTCAATATTATGCTCTATCAAGTTTGTACGTTGTAACGGTTTTGACTTGAGGTTATAATTTATAGGGGTGCCAGGTAGGTTGTGCCTACCAGAGAAAATATTAGTTTCTCCTTTTAGTTTGATAGGGAATGAGTCCCATCTGGTCCGTCAAGTCTACACCAATACAAAGGACTCATGTAAAAGTCAGGATGGAAATACACTTTTCATAAACCCTTAAAACAATGGAAATAACTTCAAAACAACTGTATTCTTTTGCGTGGTTGTATTAACAACCTAAATGATCACACACACACACACAACAATATAACAATAATGAGCTTTAAACAGCTCTGGTTCCTCCAGAAATGTCCTGTACCTCGGGCCTAAAAAGAGTCCAGCCCGGTAAACAAGTTCAGGGAACTCAAGTGACCTTAGTCACGCAATGGTTGTCCGTTCATACAGTGTAGCGTAAACCCTGTGTCAATCATACAATGAAAAGAACAAATATTTTACCACACATTTCAATAAATCCTCAACTACAACTAACTACCTAAATCATCACAGTATACATCACACCAAAACAAATGAAATACCGTATACAAAAAAAGGTTGTAGTCCGTCGGTCAGTCAGAGAAGCCAATCCGCCGACAGATCTCCAGCGGAGAAAGGCCACGAAAACCAACGGAGAGGTGTAGTCCACAGATGCAAGAGTGGAGCCGACCTTGGGTAGATTTTCTATTAGGCTACACAAAGCACACTTTTAAAGCAGCACAACAAACGGAAGAGAGACGCTTCAGAACTGAGGGTCGAACACATCCTCATTCATGTTTCCATCACAACTCCTCTTTTGCACAGCTGATGCTGGCTATTTAATTGGGAATTAAAGGGGAAGCGCCCTATTGGAAGAAGCACTAATTAATTGAGAATTAAAGGGAAAGCGCCCTATTGGAAGGAGAAGCACTGAGACGGTTCAGAAACATTCAGGGCCGTCACAACGTGTAGGTGTCACAGAAAACAAACCTGGAATTTTCCGAATCAGACCAACCAGCTCTTTCCGCCCATCAACAGGTAGCTGAGTAAAAGCGCTATCCAAAATATCCAGTGTCTCTGAATTTTTCAATCTACCCTGCAGTATGCAATCATCGGGACCAGGAACATTTTCGTCCTCATGCACAGACCTAGTATTACAAGAACCAAGGGAAGTAACGGTATCAGCCAAACGAACAGTTTTACCATCCTCTGTAGACTCCCACTTTCTCATCAGAACATCCTCTTGGAGAAAATAACCATGTGCGACATCTCCCAACTGTTCCACAGGCACAATTTGGTCACGCAACTCTTCTAATGTGGGGTCAGTCCGTGGCGCATTGATTAGATCGGAGCGGAATACAGATAACGGGATAACAGGGAAAACAGTGAGAGACTTCTTTGTGGTATTCTCATTTACCGGAGCAGGGACCGGTTCACCATGGCTCAGACCGCGTCACTGCACCCGCAGAGAACACCGCTGGGAAACTCTGCGCACTCTCATCAGGAATCCCTACAATTGACGGTTTAGTGGAAACCACTAGAGATGGAAACACGACAGGCCACACACGCTCACCAGCCAAGTTATTCCCAAGGATAACGTCGATACCCTCAATAGGCAACGAAGGACGCACCCCCACAACAACGTCACCTTTCACCAGTCCACAATCCAATATCAGTTTATGCAATGGAACTGACAGATTGTTCAAACCTATTCCCCTAATTAGAACACTATTCCCAGAATCAGTCTCAGCAGAGAAAGGTAACACAGATTCCAACACAAACGATTCCGAGGCACCTGTGTCTCGTAGGATCTTCACTGGCACTAGGTTCTTACTTCCTAACATAGACACAAAACCCTCCGTAATGAAAGGTAAATAGCCTGGGTCAATATGGACTTTCACATGCCCCTGGGCCTGAGACAATGTGTCAGGAGTAAACTGATGTGGAACAGACGCAGCTAACGCCGTAGGCCTAGATTTAACGTTAACCTGTTAGGGCTAGGGGGCAGTATTGACACGGCTGGATAAAAAACATACCCGATTTAATCTGGTTACCACTCCTACCCAGTAACTAGAATATGCATATACTTATTACATATGGATAGAAAACACCCTAAATTTTCTAAAACTGTTTGAATGGTGTCTGAGTATAACAGAACTCAAATGGCAGGTCAAAACCTGAGAGATTCCTTTACAGGAAGTGGCCTGTCTGACCATTTCTTGAACTTCTTTTCCATCTCTATCATTTACTAAGGATCTCTGCTCTAACGTGACACTTCCCACGTCTTCCATAGGCTCTCAGAGCCCGGGAAAAAACAGAATGTCGTCATTCCAGCCCCAGGCTGAAACACATTATCGCCTTTCTCAAGTGGCCGATCAAGGGACACTGGGCTTATGCGCGTGACCCCGACCGCCCCCGCCTTTGGGATTTTTTCCTCTGTTTGCCGAAAAGGAGATTCCCTGTCGGAATATTATCGCTTTTCTACGAGAAAAATGTCGTAAAAATTGATTTTAAACAGCGGTTGACATGCTTCAAAGTACGGTAATGGAATATTTAGAATTTTATTGTCACGAATTGCGCCATGCGCGCGACACTTCTTTACTATTTCGGATAGTGTCTGGAACGCACGAACAAAACGCCGCTATTCGGATATAACGATGGATTATTTTGGACCAAACCAACATTTGTTATTGAAGTAGCAGTCCTGGGTGTGCATTCTGACGAAGACAACAAAAGGTAATCAAACTTTTATAATAGTAAATATGATTATGGTGAGTGCTAAACTTGCCAGGTGTCTAAATAGCGAGCCCGTGATGCCTGGGCTATGTACTTAGAATATTGCAAAATGTGCTTTCACCAAAAAGCTATTTTAAAATCGGACATATCGAGTGCATAGAGGAGGTCTGTATCTATAATTCTTAAAATAATTGTTATGCTTTTTGTGAACGTTTATCGTGAGTAATTTAGTAAAATGTTAGCGAATTCCCCGGAAGTTTGCGGGGGGTATGCTAGTTCTGAACGTCACATGCTAATGTAAAAAGCAGTTTTTTGATATAAATATGAACTTGATTGAACAAAACATGCATGTATTGTATAACATAATGTCCTAGGGTTGTCATCTGATGAAGATCATCAAAGGTGAGTGCTGCATTTAGCTGTCTTCTGGGTTTTGGTGACATTATATGCTGGCTTGAAAAATGGGTGTCTGATTATTTCTGGCTTGGTACTCTGCTGACATAATCTAATGTTTTGCTTTCGTTGTAAAGCCTTTTTGAAATCGGACAGTGTGGTTAGATTAACGAGAGTCTTGTCTTTAAATGGCTGTAAAATAGTCATATGTTTGAGAAATTGAAGTAATAGGATTTTTAAGGTTTTGAAAATCGCGCCACAGGATAGCAGTGGCTGTTACGTAGGTGGGACGAATTCGTCCCGCCTAGCCTAGAGAGGTTAACATACCGCCACGTTTTCTCCCAAACACAAGTTCAAGATCCCGGATGAGCCCCCACTTGTTACGAACCGGCTCTGAGTTCGCAACAAAAGGGAGACAACGTGGAGACAAGGAGTATCAAAATATATATTTATTAACTAAAATAACTAAATAATTAACAATGGCGTGTGTGTAATCAGTAATCAGTAGTGTAAGTGAGTGTTTTGCATACCTGAATGTAATAATGCAGGGTCTTGAAAGGTGCCAAAGGAAATAACCAAAAAGCCACAAAACTACACAACCAAAATCAACAAAGTGTCTGCATGGAGAGAGTCTTCTCAATAACTGTGGAAGAGGTCTCTTTATCCTGGGACACAGCTGGGCCCACGTGCTTCCCATTTAGCTGACGACCCTTCCAACTCCGCCCACCGGCATCCTAACAAGGAAACAAGAACAGAGAGAATACGGCAGACAGAGTGGGAGGGTCGTCACACACCCCCCCATAAATCTTTAAGAGATACCCAGACCGGACAAAGAAATATTACAACTATTAGAAATCAGCCTTACTAGCAATCACTTTTTATTTAACGATCACTATTACCTGCAGGTGGAGGGAACAGCTATGGGCAAAAAATTCGCACCTGCTTACGCCAACATATACATGGCTGAATGGGAGAGAGAGGCACTGGCCAAGTGTTCATATCAACCCACTTTTTATTACCGGTTTTTAGACGACATAATAGGAGCCTGGCCCCACGACATCCAATTATTCACAGACTTTATGAACATTCTCAACAGCCATCATTCATCAATTAAGGTTAAATACACAATTCATCCGCAAGAAGTCAACTTCTTAGACACAACAGTGTTTTTCAGTAATAACAATCAACCACAGAAAACACTACACACTAGAGTCTACTTCAAACCAACAGACACACATGCTTTACTTCATAAACACAGTTACCATCCTAAACATACATTTAAGGGAATAATAAAATCACAAATCATACGGTTCTACAGGATATCATCTTGCAAGCAAGACCTGGATTATGCAATAAATACACTATTCAATGCACTCAGAAGAAGAGGATATTCAAAACGATTTTTAAGAACCATTAAAAACAACACATTGGCAGCCCTCTCTCCCATTCATCCAACCCTCACAGACCACATCAAACCATCCACCTCTCTTAATCTCAACCTCAATCCTACTCCTAACCTTAACCTGTTGGGGCTACAGGTTAGCAATGAACCCCGAGCCTGTAGCTCAGTTGGTAGAGCATGGTGTTTGCAACACCAGGGTTGTGGGTTCGATTCCCACGGGGGGCCAGCACAGAAAAAAATGTATGAAATTGTATGAAATGTATGCATTCACTACTGTAAGTCGCTCTGGATAAGAGCGTCTGCTAAATGACTATAATGTAAAAAAAAAAAAATGTAAAAATGATTGCTAACAAGGCTGGAAATTCAAAACATCAAAAATCTAATAATTTCAATTTCTCAAACAATCAACTATTTTACACAATTTAAATGATAAACATCTCCTTAATCTAACCACATTGTTCGATTTTCAAAGAGGCTTTACGGCAAAAGCATAAAGTTAGATTATGTTAGGACAGTACATAGCCACAAAAGTACAAACATCCATTTTCAATTCAAGGTCAGGCATCACCAAAAGCAGAAACCAGCTTGAATTATGCACTAACTTTTGTCAATCTCCATCAGATGACACTCCTAGGACATTATGTTATACAATACATGCATTTTTTGTTCCATCAAGTTCATATTTATATCCAAAAACAGCATTTTACAGTAGCGTGAAATTCAGATTTTTTTCTTCTCTGAAATGCTTCCGGTGAACATAACAAAATTACTATTCGAAAACATTGGTAAATTATAATATTGTCATTCAAAGAATAATATATTATCATCTCGTAATTGCTACCGAATGGCCAGATCTCAAAATAACTTTACTGGGAAATCACATTTTGCAATAAACGGGGTGCTATGCTAAGAACAACAGGCTATGCTATACAGTTAGCATCATCTAAAATCGATAATAACATTGTAAATACCCCCTTACCTTTGATTATCTCCATCAGAAGGCAGGATCCCAGGTCCGGAAGGCATTCCAGGTCCGGAACAAATGTGGTTTCTTTTGACAAAGTTCATAATTTATGTCCAAATAACACCAAGTACTTAGCGTTCATTATGCTCCCACAAAACGTGGTGTGGGGCTGGTAAAATCACGCCGAAAAGCTAAAAAAAACTAGTAAATGATCTATTTATGTTCGTTCAAACATGTCAAATGTTGTTCAGCATTAATCTTTTGGTCCATTTTTAACGTTAAACATCAGTAATATTTTCACACAACCTATCCTATGTCTAGATAAAAAATGATGACAAACTCACGTCTCTCAGATTTATGCGCAGGCGCAAAAAAATGAAGTGATGACATGTCAACTTCCTTGGATTCTAATTTGCTCTCTGTTTATCATAGACGCTTCAAACAACTTTATAAAGATCGTTGACATCTAGTGGAAGCCGTAGGTGTTGCGAAATGAATCCTTTCTCACTATGGTATCTATAAAACAATGACACTAAATAGTACAGTCACAAAATCCAAATTTTTTGGGATCTATTTTTCACAGGTTTTTGCCTGCAATATGAGTTTTGTTATACTTACAGACACCATTCAAACTGTTTTAGAAAATTCAGAGTGTTTTCTATCCGAATGTGTTAATAATATGCATATCCTAGCTTCTGAGTTGGTGTAGGAGGCAGTTAAAAATGGGCACATATTTTTTTCAAAATGTCTCAATACTGCCCCCGAGCCCCAACAGGTTAACATCTCCCCAAACCCCACGCCTAACCTTAACCTCTCCCCAAACCCCACGCCTAACCTTAACCTCTCCCCAAACCCCACGCCTAACCTTAACCTCTATGGGCTAGGTGGGACGCTAGCGTGCCACCCGTGGTGCACTCCATCAACAGCAGGTGCATTTCAAGAGCGGCAAATTTGAATCCAAATAAATGTCAAAATTCAATTTTTTTATAACAGAACTCATTTGGCAGGCAAAACCCTGAGACATTTTCTGACAGGAAGTGGATACCTGATGTGTTGTATTACCTTTAAACCTATCCCATTGAAAAACACAGGGGCTGAGGAATATTTTGGCACTTCCTATTGCTTCCACTAGATGTCACCAGCCTTTACAAAGTGTTTTGAGTCTTCTGGAGGGAGATCTGACCGAACAAGAGCCATGGAACGATGATGTCCCATTAGACACCTGGCGCGCGAGTTCATGTTGGCTACCCTCGTTCCAATACGTTATAAAAGAGTATGCATTCGTCCACCTTGAATATTATTCATGTTCTGGTTAAAAAAGGCCCTAATGATTTATGCTATACAACGTTTGACATGTTTGAACGAACGGAAATATATTTTTTCCCCTCGTTCATGACGAGAAGTCCGGCTGGCTTAGATCATGTGCTAACAAGACGGAGATTTTTGGACATAAATGATGAGCTTTTTTGAACAAAACTACATTCGTTATGGACCTGTGATACCTGGAAGTGACATCTGATGAAGAGAATCAAAGGTAATGGATTATTTACATAGTATTTTCGATTTTAGATCTCCCCAACATGACGTCTAGTCTGTATCGCAACGCGTATTTTTCTGGGCGCAGTGCTCAGATTATTGCAAAGTGTGATTTCCCAGTAAGGTTATTTTTAAATCTGGCAAGTTGATTGCGTTCAAGAGATGTAAATCTATAATTCTTTAAATGACAATATAATATTTTACCAATGTTTTCTAATTTTAATTATTTAATTTGTGACGCTGACTTGACTGCCGGTTATTGGAGGGAAACGATTTCCTCAACATCAATGCCATAGTAAAACGCTGTTTTTGGATATAAATATGAACTTGATAGAACTAAAAATGCATGCATTGTCTAACATAATGTCCTAGGAGTGTCATCTGATGGAGATTGTAAAAGGTTAGTGCATCATTTTAGCTGGTTTTATGGTTTTGGTGACCCTGTCTTTGAATTGACAAAACATTACACACAACTCTTGTAAATGTACTGTCCTAACATACTCTAAATTTATGCTTTCGCCGTAAAACCTTTTTGAAATCGTAAAACGTGGTTAGATTAAGGAGATGTTTATCTTTCAAAGGGTGTAAAATAGTTGTATTTTTGAAAAATTTGAATTTTGACATTTATTTGGATTCAAATTTGCCGCTCTTGAAATGCACCTGCTGTTGATGGAGTGCACCACGGGTGGCACGCTAGCGTCCCACCTAGCCCATAGAGGTTAAGGAATACCTAGGATAGGATAAAGTAATCCTTCTAACCCCCCCCCCCCTTAAAATATTTAGATGCACTATTGTAAAGTGGTTGTTCCACTGGATATCATAAGGTGAATGCACCATTTTGTAAGTCGCTCTGGATAAGAGCGTCTGCTAAATGACTTAAATGTAATTGTAATGTAATCTGGAACAGTGTTGTATTTTCCTTTCCTGTATTCTACTGCAAAGGTGAACTCTTGCAACCGTAGAGCCCATCTGATAAGTCTGGTGCTTGGTTTGTTGGTCTTGAACACCCACACAAGGGAGGAATGGTCAGTGACCACAGTGAAGTGTCTTCCCTCCAGGTAGTACCTCCACTTTTCCAAAGCCCAGACAACTGCGAGGCACTCTTGCTCGGTTGTGGAGTAGTTCCGTTCTGCTCCATTCAATGTTCGACTGGCGAACGCTAGCACTTCTTCAATGCCAAGTCCAGTCTGTTGGACTAGAACAGCACCAAGTCCAACATCACTTGCATCAGTGTAAACAACAAAAGGGCAATCAAAGTTGGGATGACCCAAAATGGGAGGTGTGACGAGGTGTCGTTTCAGGGTTTCAAAAGAGGTCTGGCACTCTGCCGTCCATCGGAATTTCGCACCTTTTCGCTTCAATGCGTTGAGGGGTTCTGCCACCTGGGAGAAGTTCAACACAAACCGATGGTACCATCCAGCCATCCCAAGGAACCGTTGAAGGGCCTTGAGTGTGGTTGGGACAGGGAAATCTTGTACCGCCTTGGTCTTTTCGGGATCCACATGAGTGCCGTCAAAAGACACAATATGGCCAAGGAACTTCAGGGAGGTTTGGCAGAAGTTGCTCTTCTTCATGTTCAATGTCAGACCAGCTTCCCTTAGCTTGTCCAACACTGCTTGAAGATCTTGAAAATGTTGTTCTCTGGTCTGGGAGTAGATAATTATATCGTCCAGGTAGACGAAACAGATCTTCCCTTTGAGCTCACCTAACGCAATCTCCATGAGTCTTTGGAAAGTGGCAGGTGCATTCTTTAATCCAAAAGGCATCACCTTAAAGGAAAACAAGCCCTCAGCACAGACAAAAGCAGTCTTGTCCTTGCTTTCCTGGTCCATCTCAACCTGCCAATAGCCACTATTGAGGTCAAGGGTAGTGAACACAACCGCGCCAGACAATGACTCCAGGATCTCTTGGATGGTGGGAAGAGGATAGGCATCAGTCTGGGAAACCTTGTTGGTCTTCCTATAGTCCACACAAAATCTAAGACCACCGGTCTTTTTTGGGATGAGGACAACAGGAGCAGCCCAGGGAGAGGATGAACGTTCAATTATATTTTGTCATTAATGAGTCCTTTTTGGATGATTAGCTTTGCTGGGGACAAACGATATGGCTTCTGCTTGATCGGCATTTCCTGTGTAAGGAATATTTTGTGCTTCAGGAGCCCGGTACGTCCCAGCTTTGAAGTACATACATCAGCGTTATTCTGCAGCTGTTCCAACAGCCTTAACTCCTCTGGCTGTTCCAGCTGAGCTCTTCTCACAGCCTGTAAAAGGAGATCATCAGAAGGATTATCGAGGGTTAGTGGTACCGGAGCAATGGCAGAGAAGACTGCCACATTTGGACCCCAATCATGTAACTTTGTAGCTTCTGACTGGAAGAAATGCTTCTTGCTCGGATTGTATGGAAACCAGTAGCAATTGTGTGCGATATCAATCTGGACACCACTGAAGTACATGAAATCAATTCCCAACACAACAGGAAAAGCAAGGTTCTTGGTTTGTAGGATAACAGAAGGAATCATATAGGAGTGGTTACACAGGTGGAACTCTACCTCACTCCATCCAAGTGGTCGTTTAGCCTCACCATCAGCCAGATAGAGTGGACCTTCTGTCCACGGCTTCAAGTTGTAGTGTAGACCTTTAACCTCCTTCCACAGTTTCTCATTGAGCAGTGTGTAGGATGACCCGGTGTCCAGGATGGCTCTTCCTGTCCATGGACCTATGGACAGGGGTAACACCAATTGGTGCGGTATTAACTGAAAGGAAGGGGATGTCGATGGGGCGGCGTAGGCAGTGACACTTGGGGTTTCATCTCTGGTCAAAGCACCCAGAGTAGGATGGTCGTTCCTGCGAAGGGAGTTAGGTGTGTTTGCCTGTTGTGATTTGTGGTTTCTGGAAGGGTTTACTTGATATGGTCTTGGACATGTAGCTGAAGAATGTCCCTTTTGGCTACATCTCCAACAGAACATGGGAGGGGTTTTGGCTGGAGACTGTGGCTGTTGTTGATGGTCTGGCTTGGGTAACGGTTTGGGTGTCTGTTTCTTTCTCTGTTCATATTGCTGTTGGCATTCTCTGTCCTTCTCGAACTGCTGTCCCAGGCGAACCAGTCCATCAACAGTGGTGACTCTTTCTCTGAGTTGACTGGCTAGTAGTGGGTTGATGTTCTTCAAGATCAATTTAATGACCTCTTCCTCCTCAATACCAGGTTTCCACCTTCTGCACAGGGAGTGGTAACCGTATGCAAAGTCACGGATACTCTCCTTCTCTCTTTGCACTCGATTAAAGACTCTGTCTGCCAGCTCATCTGTGTAGTCCTCAGACAGAAATGCAGAGGAAAACTTGGCCTCAAAGTCAGCCCAGGAGGTAGTGGTGAGACGTGCCACATCCCACCAGTCTCGAGCTGTACCATGCAACACATTCCTCAATGTGGCAAGGAGTTCTTCGTCAGCCAGGGGATTGAGGGCAAGAAAGTCACGACATCTTTCCAGATACATTAGCGGATCAGGACTGTCATCTTTTTTCCCAAAGGTGGGAAATTGCAATTTAATGGGCATCGCCCCCACATGACGTCTACTCAAATCACCATGAACAAAAGAGCTAGGAGGGATTGAGGAAGTAGAGGGTGAGGGAGTTATCGGACCATGAAAATGAACACCAGGATGCATGGTGGATTGCATCCTGTAAGGGGTGGCTGCAGCATGGCCTTGTCTTAGCTGTTCTGAGGTGCCAGCTTGGCCCTCAGTGGTCTGAACAGAAGTGGACACCAGAGAAGCTCTGTGCAAGGAGTTGTGCCTAATGGAGGCCATGTCAACAGACACGTCAGCCAACATTTTAACACAATTAGAAAGCTCTTTCTGCAAGTGGTCTACAGTGTTAACCAGAGGAGAAAAAACTGAATTAACGTCCTTGAGAACCTCAGTGTGATGATGTTGCAAGCGCCACTGGAGAGTGGCAGTGAGTTGGGTTTGTTGGTAGTCAAACTGCCTGTCCATGGCACCAGTAACATCCCGTCTTCCACTCTCACTGAGCTCTGTCAGTGTGTGGGTTAGAGTGCTCAGTGAGTTTCTGAATTCCATGGCACTCTGTTGTTGCTCTTCACTCAGACATTTGAATTTATGGTGGATTAGAGTTTGGAGATGTTGTTGAGTCCGACGAATATCAAGGATGTCACCTTGAAGTTGTAAGACTACAACCTCTGGAGATAAACCAGACAATGGAGGAAGGTTGGGCGTCAGAGGGAAGGCTAGCTCAGTACTTCCACACAGATCCATGTCAATAAGGGAGTAGCTGGTTAGACCTCCTGTGGCCTGTGGTCCAGACCGAGCCTTCAGATTCCCAGGGCTCTGGCCCAAATCAACTCCATTGACATTATGATTTGTATTGTCGGCTCGATGGTCAGACTGGCCCTGTGTATTCCCATTGACAGGTATGATATGGATGAGCACATTTTCTTGGGGTGAATCCATTGTTTTAATTCCACACAAAAGATTTGCTTTGGTTATTTCTCAATGTTGAGGTCCCATCTGGGGTGCCATTTTTTATGTAACGGTTTTGACTTGAGGTTATAATTTATAGGGGTGCCAGGTAGGTTGTGCCTACCAGAGAAAATATTAGTTTCTCCTTTTAGTTTGATAGGGAATGAGTCCCATCTGGTCCGTCAAGTCTACACCAATACAAAGGACTCATGTAAAAGTCAGGATGGAAATACACTTTTCATAAACCCTTAAAACAATGGAAATAACTTCAAAACAACTGTATTCTTTTGCGTGGTTGTATTAACAACCTAAATGATCACACACACACACACAACAATATAACAATAATGAGCTTTAAACAGCTCTGGTTCCTCCAGAAATGTCCTGTACCTCGGGCCTAAAAAGAGTCCAGCCCGGTAAACAAGTTCAGGGAACTCAAGTGACCTTAGTCACGCAATGGTTGTCCGTTCATACAGTGTAGCGTAAACCCTGTGTCAATCATACAATGAAAAGAACAAATATTTTACCACACATTTCAATAAATCCTCAACTACAACTAACTACCTAAATCATCACAGTATACATCACACCAAAACAAATGAAATACCGTATACAAAAAAAGGTTGTAGTCCGTCGGTCAGTCAGAGAAGCCAATCCGCCGACAGATCTCCAGCGGAGAAAGGCCACGAAAACCAACGGAGAGGTGTAGTCCACAGATGCAAGAGTGGAGCCGACCTTGGGTAGATTTTCTATTAGGCTACACAAAGCACACTTTTAAAGCAGCACAACAAACGGAAGAGAGACGCTTCAGAACTGAGGGTCGAACACATCCTCATTCATGTTTCCATCACAACTCCTCTTTTGCACAGCTGATGCTGGCTATTTAATTGGGAATTAAAGGGGAAGCGCCCTATTGGAAGAAGCACTAATTAATTGAGAATTAAAGGGAAAGCGCCCTATTGGAAGGAGAAGCACTGAGACGGTTCAGAAACATTCAGGGCCGTCACAACGTGTAGGTGTCACAGAAAACAAACCTGGAATTTTCCGAATCAGACCAACCAGCTCTTTCCGCCCATCAACAGGTAGCTGAGTAAAAGCGCTATCCAAAATATCCAGTGTCTCTGAATTTTTCAATCTACCCTGCAGTATGCAATCATCGGGACCAGGAACATTTTCGTCCTCATGCACAGACCTAGTATTACAAGAACCAAGGGAAGTAACGGTATCAGCCAAACGAACAGTTTTACCATCCTCTGTAGACTCCCACTTTCTCATCAGAACATCCTCTTGGAGAAAATAACCATGTGCGACATCTCCCAACTGTTCCACAGGCACAATTTGGTCACGCAACTCTTCTAATGTGGGGTCAGTCCGTGGCGCATTGATTAGATCGGAGCGGAATACAGATAACGGGATAACAGGGAAAACAGTGAGAGACTTCTTTGTGGTATTCTCATTTACCGGAGCAGGGACCGGGTCACCATGGCTCATAGACCGCGTCACTGCACCCGCAGAGAACACCGCTGGGAAACTCTGCGCACTCTCATCAGGAATCCCTACAATTGACGGTTTAGTGGAAACCACTAGAGATGGAAAAACGACAGGCCACACACGCTCACCAGCCAAGTTATTCCCAAGGATAACGTCGATACCCTCAATAGGCAACGAAGGACGCACCCCCACAACAACGTCACCTTTCACCAGTCCACAATCCAATATCAGTTTATGCAATGGAACTGACAGATTGTTCAAACCTATTCCCCTAATTAGAACACTATTCCCAGAATCAGTCTCAGCAGAGAAAGGTAACACAGATTCCAACACAAACGATTCCGAGGCACCTGTGTCTCGTAGGATCTTCACTGGCACTAGGTTCTTACTTCCTAACATAGACACAAAACCCTCCGTAATGAAAGGTAAATAGCCTGGGTCAATATGGACTTTCACATGCCCCTGGGCCTGAGACAATGTGTCAGGAGTAAACTGATGTGGAACAGACGCAGCTAACGCCGTAGGCCTAGATTTAACGTTAACCTGTTAGGGCTAGGGGGCAGTATTGACACGGCTGGATAAAAAACATACCCGATTTAATCTGGTTACCACTCCTACCCAGTAACTAGAATATGCATATACTTATTACATATGGATAGAAAACACCCTAAATTTTCTAAAACTGTTTGAATGGTGTCTGTGAGTATAACAGAACTCAAATGGCAGGTCAAAACCTGAGAGATTCCTTTACAGGAAGTGGCCTGTCTGACCATTTCTTTAACTTCTTTTCCATCTCTATCATTTACTAAGGATCTCTGCTCTAACGTGACACTTCCCACGTCTTCCATAGGCTCTCAGAGCCCGGGAAAAAACAGAATGTCGTCATTCCAGCCCCAGGCTGAAACACATTATCGCCTTTCTCAAGTGGCCGATCAAGGGACACTGGGCTTATGCGCGTGACCCCGACCGCCCCCGCCTTTGGGATTTTTTCCTCTGTTTGCCGAAAAGGAGATTCCCTGTCGGAATATTATCGCTTTTCTACGAGAAAAATGTCGTAAAAATTGATTTTAAACAGCGGTTGACATGCTTCGAAGTACGGTAATGGAATATTTAGAATTTTATTGTCACGAATTGCGCCATGCGCGCGACACTTCTTTACTATTTCGGATAGTGTCTGGAACGCACGAACAAAACGCCGCTATTCGGATATAACGATGGATTATTTTGGACCAAACCAACATTTGTTATTGAAGTAGCAGTCCTGGGTGTGCATTCTGACGAAGACAACAAAAGGTAATCAAACTTTTATAATAGTAAATATGATTATGGTGAGTGCTAAACTTGCCGGGTGTCTAAATAGCGAGCCCGTGATGCCTGGGCTATGTACTTAGAATATTGCAAAATGTGCTTTCACCAAAAAGCTATTTTAAAATCGGACATATCGAGTGCATAGAGGAGGTCTGTATCTATAATTCTTAAAATAATTGTTATGCTTTTTGTGAACGTTTATCGTGAGTAATTTAGTAAAATGTTAGCGAATTCCCCGGAAGTTTGCGGGGGGTATGCTAGTTCTGAACGTCACATGCTAATGTAAAAAGCTGTTTTTTGATATAAATATGAACTTGATTGAACAAAACATGCATGTATTGTATAACATAATGTCCTAGGGTTGTCATCTGATGAAGATCATCAAAGGTGAGTGCTGCATTTAGCTGTCTTCTGGGTTTTGGTGACATTATATGCTGGCTTGAAAAATGGGTGTCTGATTATTTCTGGCTTGGTACTCTGCTGACATAATCTAATGTTTTGCTTTCGTTGTAAAGCCTTTTTGAAATCGGACAGTGTGGTTAGATTAACGAGAGTCTTGTCTTTAAATGGCTGTAAAATAGTCATATGTTTGAGAAATTGAAGTAATAGGATTTTTAAGGTTTTGAAAATCGCGCCACAGGCTGGCAGTGGCGTCCCACCTAGCCCATAGAGGTTAACACACGTACTGAATTTACCCCTAGACCTGAGAACCGGACATTCGTTTTTCCAATGACCTGAGCCTTGACAGTAGTGACACTCTTGACCAAAGTCAGTTTTACCACGGGAGTCAGGCTCAACCCTAGTTGAATAAAACTCTGCCCGTGAACCAGAGTATCTCGGTGAGCGAGGCCCAAATCTCTCCGAACGCCCCCACTCACTCCAAGTACGGGGTTCTACAAAAATACTTTTGTGAGTCAAAACATATTCGTCCGCCAAAACCGCAGCTTCAGCGACAGTCTGTACTTTTCGTTCGTTAATATACGTCGCTATATGATCAGGGATTGTGTCCTTAAATTGCTCTAGCATAATCAGATCACACAGCCCTTGAAAAGTCATAACCGCAGAGGCGGAACACCAGCGATTAAACTGTGAAGATAATTTTCGCGCAAACTCAACATGAGTCTGCCTATCATCCCTTTCTAAAGTTCTAAATCGTTGGCAGTAAGCCTCAGGAACCAATTCGTAAATCTGTAACACCGCCCTTTTAACCTTATCATAACTGACACTGTCGGCTACACTAAGAGCTGAATATGCTTCCTGCGCTTTACCAGTCAGCACACACTGCAACATTAAAGTGCGGTCAGAATCAGGCCAACTCCTAGCGTCAGCAACACGCTCAAACAACGAAAATAATGTCTCAGGGTCCTTTTCATTAAACTGAGGCAACAACCGTAAATTCCCAACAATGTCAAATGTGTCCGGGGCACACCCAAAAGAGGAACGACTCCTAAGTAAATCTGCGTCACCTTCCCAGAGCAAACTCTCCCCTGAGAGCTTTCCTTCCCTAACCAACTCTAGTCGCTCTTGTTGCAGCTTGATTTTAGCACGCTCCATATCCTGTTTAAATTCCAATTCCTTCTCATATTTTACACGATCGTGCTCTAGCTGTAACAGAAGCAGCTCTTTCTGCTGTTCAAAAAGAAGACTACTAGGACTAACCGATGGAGCGGTAATTGTAACATATCGGGGAGACGGCGAGTCCTCAGCAGAGGCTGCCCCAGTGGTATCTTCAAGAATACCACTCTCCATCAGATTGGCCTTCAATATTAACCTAATAGAATTTTTTTTACATTTATCACTAATTTCAACCTTGTAGTGTTCAGCAACCTTCAACAGCTGTTCTTTAGTACATACATCTAACAGTTCCTTTGATGGAAAGCGAATGAACTCGTCTACATTAGACGCCATAGTCAAAAAAATTCTCACTCAACCCCTCTACTGAGCACACCAGACCACAACAAGAGAAAATACAAATCACACCGGGCACCACAGAAAAGAGATGAGAAATGGAGCTTCCCCAAAATCTACAATAACTCAACCCTAGTCTTCATGCAGATTTGCGGTGGGTAATTATGCACTGTAGCCCGCTGGCAAGGAAGTAACCCCCCAGCACGCTGGTAGATTCCACCAAGCCACGGATGTGCCCCCGAGACAACTGCTCAGTCCACAGACACCACACAAAAATAACAAACATTAACAATGCCCAACATATTCCAAAATGAAACACGTCACTAAGCCTATCAGGGGAAAAAGGTTATAGCTCCGGGTAGTAAGTTTCACTACCCTATCCAAATCTCCCACCAAGGTACACAGCTGATTGTACTCACCTCAGACCAACGTCCCAACAGCAAGTAGAACAAGCGTTTCCAGGCTAGGCAGGGGCCTGGAAACTAACCAATGTATTCTCTCCAACACAGCACACAAACCAAACAAACAAAGGCAACCAATACTGAGCACCAAACTCAAACTAACAAACAAAGCACCTCAATTTAACATACCGCCACGTTTTCTCCCAAACACAAGTTCAAGATCCCGGATGAGCCCCCACTTGTTACGAACCTGTAAGGGCTGTCTTCAGGAAAGGACCAAAATGCAGCAGAGTTAGTATTCATCCTTCAATTTAATTGGAAAGAACACTATACAAAAACAAAAACAAGGAAACTGACAGCCAACAGTCCTGTCAGGTGCAACCACACTAAACAAGAAACAATTACCCACAAAACCCAAAGGAAAAACATGCTCCTTATGTGTGACTCCCAATCAGCAGCAACGAGCACCACCTGTGCCTGATTGGGAGCCACACACATGGCCCAAAACAAAGAAATACCAAAACATAGAAAAAGGAACATAGAACGCCCACCCAATGTAACACCCTGGCCTAACCAAAATAAAGAACAAAAACCCCTCTCTATGGCCAGAGCGTTACAGAACCGGCTCTGAGTTCACAACAAAAGGGAGACAACGTGGAGACAAGGAGTATCAAAATATATATTTATTAACTAAAATAACTAAATAATTAACAATGGCGTGTGTGTAATCAGTAATCAGTAGTGTAAGTGAGTGTTTTGCATACCTGAATGTAATAATGCAGGGTGTTGAAAGGTGCCAAAGGAAATAACCAAAAAGCCACAAAACTACACAACCAAAATCAAAAAAGTGTCTGCATGGAGAGAGTCCTCTCAATAACTGTGGAAGAGGTCTCTTTATCCTGGGACACAGCTGGGCCCAGGTGCTTCCCATTTAGCTGACGACCCTTCCAACTCCGCCCACCGGCATCCTAACAAGGAAACAAGAACAGAGAGAATACGGCAGACAGAGTGGGAGGGTCGTCACACACCCCCCCATAAAACCGGGGACCAACAAGGGCCCCGGAACAACGTACCAGCCTCTGCGTCCCAAATTGACACAGGCCTCTGCGTCCCAAATTGACACAGGCCTCTGCGTCCCAAATTGACACAGGCCTCTGCGTCCCAAATTGACACAGGCCTCTGCGTCCCAAATTGACACAGGCCTCTGCGTCCCAAATTGACACAGGCCTCTGCGTCCCAAATTGACACAGGCCTCTGCGTCCCAAATTGACACAGGCCTCTGCGTCCCAAATTGACACAGGCCTCTGCGTCCCAAATTGACACAGGCCTCTGCGTCCCAAATTGACACAGGCCTCTGCGTCCCAAATTGACACAGGCCTCTGCGTCCCAAATTGACACAGGCCTCTGCGTCCCAAATTGACGAGAGGTTACATGTTCACCTTCCACTTGCCCCAGCCAACCTCCTTCTCCCCAGACCTCAGCAACCTTTGTGCACAGGAAGCAACATTTAAGAGGAAAGGAGAACACAAGACCAGGAGGGAACAGACAGGAAAGTTAGAACATGATAAAACCAAACAATGGTCAGTCACATAACATTCAGGAACAGGGCGCACAAGAGACCACATCAGCTACAAACGCAAACAACATCTTCCAACGGTTCATAGTCACTTCTCAACGGTTGTCATTTCCCAACGATTCATAGTCACTCCAACGATTCATAGTGACTCCAACGATTCATAGTGACTCCAACGATTCATAGTGACTCCAACGATTCATAGTGACTCCAACGATTCATAGTGACTCCAACGATTCATAGTGACTCCAACGATTCATAGTGACTCCAACGATTCATAGTCACTAAACTCATAACCGAATACGAGTACAGACCAGAGGGTGTAATAAAGGCAAAAATGTCATGTGCCCTACTCGTCAGTGGCACCTGCCAATAGCACAATAACAGGTCAAATTTGCACAAACAGCTGCGCCGACTTGATCAACGCAGTCCTCCATCCGAGGAAGAGGAAATTAATCTGGCTTAGTGACTCCGTTTACCTTACGGTGGTCCGTTCCATCCGGTTTACTGACCAAGATACAGGGAGAAGCCCAACTGGAGAAAGAAGGCTCTGCTATCTTACTCTCCAGCATGTACCTGACCTCAGCATCCAGACAACGCAGTTTCTCTACAGAGACTCTATAGAACCGCTGACGAATGGGGTCAGCATCTCCAATGTCAATATTATGCTCTATCAAGTTTGTACGTTGTAACGGTTTTGACTTGAGGTTATAATTTATAGGGGTGCCAGGTAGGTTGTGCCTACCAGAGAAAATATTAGTTTCTCCTTTTAGTTTGATAGGGAATGAGTCCCATCTGGTCCGTCAAGTCTACACCAATACAAAGGACTCATGTAAAAGTCAGGATGGAAATACACTTTTCATAAACCCTTAAAACAATGGAAATAACTTCAAAACAACTGTATTCTTTTGCGTGGTTGTATCAACCTCTTGGGGCTAGGTGGGACGCTAGCGTGCCACCCGTGGTGCACTCCATCAACAGCAGGTGCATTTCAAGAGCGGCAAATTTGAATCCAAATAAATGTCAAAATTCAAATTTTTCAAAAATACAACTATGTTACACCATTTGAAAGATAAACATCTCCTTAATCTAACCACGTTTTACGATTTCAAAAAGGTTTTACGGCGAAAGCATAAATTTAGAGTATGTTAGGACAGTACATTTACAAGAGTTGTGTGTAATGTTTTGTCAAGTCAAAGACAGGGTCACCAAAACCATAAAACCAGCTAAAATGATACACTAACCTTTTACAATCTCCATCAGATGACACTCCTAGGACATTATGTTAGACAATGCATGCATTTTTAGTTCTATCAAGTTGATATTTATATCCAAAAACAGCGTTTTACTATGGCATTGATGTTGAGGAAATCGTTTCCCTCCAATAACCGGCAGTCAAGTCAGCGTCACAAATTAAATAATTAAAATTAGAAAACATTGGTAAAATATTATATTGTCATTTAAAGAATTATAGATTTACATCTTTTGAACGCAATCAACTTGCCAGATTTAAAAATAACCTTACTGGGAAATCACACTTTGCAATAATCTGAGCACTGTGCCCAGAAAAATACGCGTTGCGATACAGACTAGACGTCATGTTGGGGAGATCTAAAATCGAAAATACTATGTAAATAATCCATTACCTTTGATTCTCTTCATCAGATGTCACTTCCAGGTATCACAGGTCCATAACGAATGTAGTTTTGTTCAAAAAAGCTCATCATTTATGTCCAAAAATCTCCGTCTCGTTAGCACATGATGTAAGCCAGCCGGACTTCTCGTCATGAACGAGGGGAAAAAATATATTTCCGTTCGTTCAAACATGTCAAACGTTGTATAGCATAAATCATTAGGGCCTTTTTTAACCAGAACATGAATAATATTCAAGGTGGACGAATGCATAGTCTTTTATAACGTATTGGAACGAGGGTACCCAACATGAAGTAGCGCGCCAGGTGTCTAATGGGACATCACCGTTCCATGGCTCTTGTTCGGTCAGATCTCCCTCCAGAAGACTCAAAACACTTTGTAAAGGCTGGTGACATCTAGTGGAAGCAATAGGAAGTGCCAAAATATTCCTAAACCCCTGTGTTTTTCAATGGGATAGGTTTAAAGTCAATACAACACATCAGGTATCCACTTCCTGTCAGAAAATGTCTCAGGGTTTTGCCTGCCAAATGAGTTCTGTTATACTCACAGACACCATTCAAACAGTTTTGGAAACTTTAGAGTGTTTTCTATCCATATATAATAAGTATATGCATATTCTAGTTACTGGGTAGGATTAGTAACCAGATTAAATCGGGTACATTTTTTTTATCCAGACGTGCAAATGCTGCCCCCTAGACCCAACAGGTTAACAACCTAAATGATCACACACACACACACACAACAATATAACAATAATGAGCTTTAAACAGCTCTGGTTCCTCCAGAAATGTCCTGTACCTCGGGCCTAAAAAGAGTCCAGCCCGGTAAACAAGTTCAGGGAACTCAAGTGACCTTAGTCACGCAATGGTTGTCCGTTCATACAGTGTAGCGTAAACCCAGTGTCAATCATACAATGAAAAGAACAAATATTTTACCACACATTTCAATAAATCCTCAACTACAACTAACTACCTAAATCATCACAGTATACATCACACCAAAACAAATGAAATACCGTATACAAAAAAGGTTGTAGTCCGTCGGTCAGTCAGAGAAGCCAATCCGCCGACAGATCTCCAGCGGAGAAAGGCCACGAAAACCAACGGAGAGGTGTAGTCCACAGATGCAAGAGTGGAGCCGACCTTGGGTAGATTTTCTATTAGGCTACACAAAGCACACTTTTAAAGCAGCACAACAAACGGAAGAGAGACGCTTCAGAACTGAGGGTCGAACACATCCTCATTCATGTTTCCATCACAACTCCTCTTTTGCACAGCTGATGCTGGCTATTTAATTGGGAATTAAAGGGGAAGCGCCCTATTGGAAGAAGCACTAATTAATTGAGAATTAAAGGGAAATGGGAAATATTGGAAGGAGAAGCACTGAGACGGTTCAGAAACATTCAGGGCCGTCACAACGTGTAGGTGTCACAGAAAACAAACCTGGAATTTTCCGAATCAGACCAACCAGCTCTTTCCGCCCATCAACAGGTAGCTGAGTAAAAGGGCTATCCAAAATATCCAGTGTCTCTGAATTTTTCAATCTACCCTGCAGTATGCAATCATCGGGACCAGGAACATTTTCGTCCTCATGCACAGACCTAGTATTACAAGAACCAAGGGAAGTAACGGTATCAGCCAAACGAACAGTTTTACCATCCTCTGTAGACTCCCACTTTCTCATCAGAACATCCTCTTGGAGAAAATAACCATGTGCGACATCTCCCAACTGTTCCACAGGCACAATTTGGTCACGCAACTCTTCTAATGTGGGGTCAGTCCGTGGCGCATTGATTAGATCGGAGCGGAATACAGATAACGGGATAACAGGGAAAACAGTGAGAGACTTCTTTGTGGTATTCTCATTTACCGGAGCAGGGACCGGGTCACCATGGCTCATAGACCGCGTCACTGCACCCGCAGAGAACACCGCTGGGAAACTCTGCGCACTCTCATCAGGAATCCCTACAATTGACGGTTTAGTGGAAACCACTAGAGATGGAAACACGACAGGCCACACACGCTCACCAGCCAAGTTATTCCCAAGGATAACGTCGATACCCTCAATAGGCAACGAAGGACGCACCCCCACGACAACGTCACCTTTCACCAGTCCACAATCCAATATCAGTTTATGCAATGGAACTGACAGATTGTTCAAACCTATTCCCCTAATTAGAACACTATTCCCAGAATCAGTCTCAGCAGAGAAAGGTAACACAGATTCCAACACAAACAATTCCGAGGCACCTGTGTCTCGTAGGATCTTCACTGGCACTAGGTTCTTACTTCCTAACATAGACACAAAACCCTCCGTAATGAAAGGTAAATAGCCTGGGTCAATATGGACTTTCACATGCCCCTGGGCCTGAGACAATGTGTCAGGAGTAAACTGATGTGGAACAGACGCAGCTAACGCCGTAGGCCTAGATTTAACGTTAACCTGTTAGGGCTAGGGGGCAGTATTGACACGGCTGGATAAAAAACATACCCGATTTAATCTTGTTACCACTCCTACCCAGTAACTAGAATATGCATATACTTATTACATATGGATAGAAAACACCCTAAATTTTCTAAAACTGTTTGAATGGTGTCTGAGTATAACAGAACTCAAATGGCAGGTCAAAACCTGAGAGATTCCTTTACAGGAAGTGGCCTGTCTGACCATTTCTTGAACTTCTTTTCCATCTCTATCATTTACTAAGGATCTCTGCTCTAACGTGACACTTCCCACGTCTTCCATAGGCTCTCAGAGCCCGGGAAAAAACAGAATGTCGTCATTCCAGCCCCAGGCTGAAACACATTATCGCCTTTCTCAAGTGGCCGATCAAGGGACACTGGGCTTATGCGCGTGACCCCGACCGCCCCCGCCTTTGGGATTTTTTCCTCTGTTTGCCGAAAAGGAGATTCCCTGTCGGAATATTATCGCTTTTCTACGAGAAAAATGTCGTAAAAATTGATTTTAAACAGCGGTTGACATGCTTCGAAGTACGGTAATGGAATATTTAGAATTTTATTGTCACGAATTGCGCCATGCGCGCGACACTTCTTTACTATTTCGGATAGTGTCTGGAACGCACGAACAAAACGCCGCTATTCGGATATAACGATGGATTATTTTGGACCAAACCAACATTTGTTATTGAAGTAGCAGTCCTGGGTGTGCATTCTGACGAAGACAACAAAAGGTAATCAAACTTTTATAATAGTAAATATGATTATGGTGAGTGCTAAACTTGCCGGGTGTCTAAATAGCAAGCCCGTGATGCCTGGGCTATGTACTTAGAATATTGCAAAATGTGCTTTCACCAAAAAGCTATTTTAAAATCGGACATATCGAGTGCATAGAGGAGGTCTGTATCTATAATTCTTAAAATAATTGTTATGCTTTTTGTGAACGTTTATCGTGAGTAATTTAGTAAAATGTTAGCGAATTCCCCGGAAGTTTGCGGGGGGTATGCTAGTTCTGAACGTCACATGCTAATGTAAAAAGCTGTTTTTTGATATAAATATGAACTTGATTGAACAAAACATGCATGTATTGTATAACATAATGTCCTAGGGTTGTCATCTGATGAAGATCATCAAAGGTGAGTGCTGCATTTAGCTGTCTTCTGGGTTTTGGTGACATTATATGCTGGCTTGAAAAATGGGTGTCTGATTATTTCTGGCTTGGTACTCTGCTGACATAATCTAATGTTTTGCTTTCGTTGTAAAGCCTTTTTGAAATCGGACAGTGTGGTTAGATTAACGAGAGTCTTGTCTTTAAATGGCTGTAAAATAGTCATATGTTTGAGAAATTGAAGTAATAGGATTTTTAAGGTTTTGAAAATCGCGCCACAGGCTGGCAGTGGCTGTTACGTAGGTGGGACGCAAGCGTCCCACCTAGCCCATAGAGGTTAACACACGTACTGAATTTACCCCTAGACCTGAGAACCGGACATTCGTTTTTCCAATGACCTGAGCCTTGACAGTAGTGACACTCTTGACCAAAGTCAGTTTTACCACGGGAGTCAGGCTCAACCCTAGTTGAATAAAACTCTGCCCGTGAACCAGAGTATCTCGGTGAGCGAGGCCCAAATCTCTCCGAACGCCCCCACTCACTCCAAGTACGGGGTTCTACAAAAATACTTTTGTGAGTCAAAACATATTCGTCCGCCAAAACCGCAGCTTCAGCGACAGTCTGTACTTTTCGTTCGTTAATATACGTCGCTATATGATCAGGGATTGTGTCCTTAAATTGCTCTAGCATAATCAGATCACACAGCCCTTGAAAAGTCATAACCGCAGAGGCGGAACACCAGCGATTAAACTGTGAAGATAATTTTCGCGCAAACTCAACATGAGTCTGCCTATCATCCCTTTCTAAAGTTCTAAATCGTTGGCAGTAAGCCTCAGGAACCAATTCGTAAATCTGTAACACCGCCCTTTTAACCTTATCATAACTGACACTGTCGGCTACACTAAGAGCTGAATATGCTTCCTGCGCTTTACCAGTCAGCACACACTGCAACATTAAAGTGCGGTCAGAATCAGGCCAACTCCTAGCGTCAGCAACACGCTCAAACAACGAAAATAATGTCTCAGGGTCCTTTTCATTAAACTGAGGCAACAACCGTAAATTCCCAACAATGTCAAATGTGTCCGGGGCACACCCAAAAGAGGAACGACTCCTAAGTAAATCTGCGTCACCTTCCCAGAGCAAACTCTCCCCTGAGAGCTTTCCTTCCCTAACCAACTCTAGTCGCTCTTGTTGCAGCTTGATTTTAGCACGCTCCATATCCTGTTTAAATTCCAATTCCTTCTCATATTTTACACGATCATGCTCTAGCTGTAACAGAAGCAGCTCTTTCTGCTGTTCAAAAAGAAGACTACTAGGACTAACCGATGGAGCGGTAATTGTAACATATCGGGGAGACGGCGAGTCCTCAGCAGAGGCTGCCCCAGTGGTATCTTCAAGAATACCACTCTCCATCAGATTGGCCTTCAATATTAACCTAATAGAATTTTTTTTACATTTATCACTAATTTCAACCTTGTAGTGTTCAGCAACCTTCAACAGCTGTTCTTTAGTACATACATCTAACAGTTCCTTTGATGGAAAGCGAATGAACTCGTCTACATTAGACGCCATAGTCAAAAAAATTCTCACTCAACCCCTCTACTGAGCACACCAGACCACAACAAGAGAAAATACAAATCACACCGGGCACCACAGAAAAGAGATGAGAAATGGAGCTTCCCCAAAATCTACAATAACTCAACCCTAGTCTTCATGCAGATTTGCGGTGGGTAATTATGCACTGTAGCCCGCTGGCAAGGAAGTAACCCCCCAGCACGCTGGTAGATTCCACCAAGCCACGGATGTGCCCCCGAGACAACTGCTCAGTCCACAGACACCACACAAAAATAACAAACATTAACAATGCCCAACATATTCCAAAATGAAACACGTCACTAAGCCTATCAGGGGAAAAAGGTTATAGCTCCGGGTAGTAAGTTTCACTACCCTATCCAAATCTCCCACCAAGGTACACAGCTGATTGTACTCACCTCAGACCAACGTCCCAACAGCAAGTAGAACAAGCGTTTCCAGGCTAGGCAGGGGCCTGGAAACTAACCAATGTATTCTCTCCAACACAGCACACAAACCAAACAAACAAAGGCAACCAATACTGAGCACCAAACTCAAACTAACAAACAAAGCACCTCAATTTAACATACCGCCACGTTTTCTCCCAAACACAAGTTCAAGATCCCGGATGAGCCCCCACTTGTTACGAACCTGTAAGGGCTGTCTTCAGGAAAGGACCAAAATGCAGCAGAGTTAGTATTCATCCTTCAATTTAATTGGAAAGAACACTATACAAAAACAAAAACAAGGAAACTGACAGCCAACAGTCCTGTCAGGTGCAACCACACTAAACAAGAAACAATTACCCACAAAACCCAAAGGAAAAACATGCTCCTTATGTGTGACTCCCAATCAGCAGCAACGAGCACCACCTGTGCCTGATTGGGAGCCACACACATGGCCCAAAACAAAGAAATACCAAAACATAGAAAAAGGAACATAGAACGCCCACCCAATGTAACACCCTGGCCTAACCAAAATAAAGAACAAAAACCCCTCTCTATGGCCAGAGCGTTACAGAACCGGCTCTGAGTTCACAACAAAAGGGAGACAACGTGGAGACAAGGAGTATCAAAATATATATTTATTAACTAAAATAACTAAATAATTAACAATGGCGTGTGTGTAATCAGTAATCAGTAGTGTAAGTGAGTGTTTTGCATACCTGAATGTAATAATGCAGGGTGTTGAAAGGTGCCAAAGGAAATAACCAAAAAGCCACAAAACTACACAACCAAAATCAAAAAAGTGTCTGCATGGAGAGAGTCCTCTCAATAACTGTGGAAGAGGTCTCTTTATCCTGGGACACAGCTGGGCCCAGGTGCTTCCCATTTAGCTGACGACCCTTCCAACTCCGCCCACCGGCATCCTAACAAGGAAACAAGAACAGAGAGAATACGGCAGACAGAGTGGGAGGGTCGTCACACACCCCCCCATAAAACCGGGGACCAACAAGGGCCCCGGAACAACGTACCAGCCTCTGCGTCCCAAATTGACACAGGCCTCTGCGTCCCAAATTGACACAGGCCTCTGCGTCCCAAATTGACACAGGCCTCTGCGTCCCAAATTGACACAGGCCTCTGCGTCCCAAATTGACACAGGCCTCTGCGTCCCAAATTGACACAGGCCTCTGCGTCCCAAATTGACACAGGCCTCTGCGTCCCAAATTGACACAGGCCTCTGCGTCCCAAATTGACGAGAGGTTACATGTTCACCTTCCACTTGCCCCAGCCAACCTCCTTCTCCCCAGACCTCAGCAACCTTTGTGCACAGGAAGCAACATTTAAGAGGAAAGGAGAACACAAGACCAGGAGGGAACAGACAGGAAAGTTAGAACATGATAAAACCAAACAATGGTCAGTCACATAACATTCAGGAACAGGGCGCACAAGAGACCACATCAGCTACAAACGCAAACAACATCTTCCAACGGTTCATAGTCACTTCTCAACGGTTGTCATTTCCCAACGATTCATAGTCACTCCAATGATTCATAGTGACTCCAACGATTCATAGTGACTCCAACGATTCATAGTGACTCCAACGATTCATAGTGACTCCAACGATTCATAGTCACTAAACTCATAACCGAATACGAGTACAGACCAGAGGGTGTAATAAAGGCAAAAATGTCATGTGCCCTACTCGTCAGTGGCACCTGCCAATAGCACAATAACAGGTCAAATTTGCACAAACAGCTGCGCCGACTTGATCAACGCAGTCCTCCATCCGAGGAAGAGGAAATTAATCTGGCTTAGTGACTCCGTTTACCTTACGGTGGTCCGTTCCATCCGGTTTACTGACCAAGATACAGGGAGAAGCCCAACTGGAGAAAGAAGGCTCTGCTATCTTACTCTCCAGCATGTACCTGACCTCAGCATCCAGACAACGCAGTTTCTCTACAGAGACTCTATAGAACCGCTGACGAATGGGGTCAGCATCTCCAATGTCAATATTATGCTCTATCAAGTTTGTACGTTGTAACGGTTTTGACGAGGTTATAATTTATAGGGGTGCCAGGTAGGTTGTGCCTACCAGAGAAAATATTAGTTTCTCCTTTTAGTTTGATAGGGAATGAGTCCCATCTGGTCCGTCAAGTCTACACCAATACAAAGGACTCATGTAAAAGTCAGGATGGAAATACACTTTTCATAAACCCTTAAAACAATGGAAATAACTTCAAAACAACTGTATTCTTTTGCGTGGTTGTATTAACAACCTAAATGATCACACACACACACACACACACACAACAATATAACAATAATGAGCTTTAAACAGCTCTGGTTCCTCCAGAAATGTCCTGTACCTCGGGCCTAAAAAGAGTCCAGCCCGGTAAACAAGTTCAGGGAACTCAAGTGACCTTAGTCACGCAATGGTTGTCCGTTCATACAGTGTAGCGTAAACCCAGTGTCAATCATACAATGAAAAGAACAAATATTTTACCACACATTTCAATAAATCCTCAACTACAACTAACTACCTAAATCATCACAGTATACATCACACCAAAACAAATGAAATACCGTATACAAAAAAGGTTGTAGTCCGTCGGTCAGTCAGAGAAGCCAATCCGCCGACAGATCTCCAGCGGAGAAAGGCCACGAAAACCAACGGAGAGGTGTAGTCCACAGATGCAAGAGTGGAGCCGACCTTGGGTAGATTTTCTATTAGGCTACACAAAGCACACTTTTAAAGCAGCACAACAAACGGAAGAGAGACGCTTCAGAACTGAGGGTCGAACACATCCTCATTCATGTTTCCATCACAACTCCTCTTTTGCACAGCTGATGCTGGCTATTTAATTGGGAATTAAAGGGGAAGCGCCCTATTGGAAGAAGCACTAATTAATTGAGAATTAAAGGGAAAGCGCCCTATTGGACGGTTCAGAAACATTCAGGGCCGTCACACACCCCCTCCCCTGGAAAAAGCCGACCATTGCCCTGGAAGGCACATCTTGGTCGGGGAAACCGAGAAAGGTCTCTTCATCACTTTCCTCTACAAAAATATTCGTTACATTTTGGCGCTCATGCTCCTCAGCCGAGGGGTCACAGTTCTTAAAGCGTGAGACTTCTAGATCTGGGAATCCGAGAAAAGTCTCCTCACTTTCCTCTTCAAAGATCTCCAGGACCTTGCGGCGCTCAATCTCCTCCAATTCGTCAGCTGAGGGGTAACAGGCCTTAAGGCGTGAGACATGGACAACGCGCATATCTTCACCTGTGTCCTCTTTCACCACTCGATAGTTCAAAGGGCCTCTCTGCTCCACAATCCTATATGGTCCTTGCCATTTAGGAGCGAGCTTGGCCGAGAAGAATTGTTCAGCTTTTGAATAAGGATGAGAGCGAAGCCACACCCGATCACGAAGCTGGAACTGCATGTCTCGTCTCTTCTTATCATAATTTCTCTTCTGCCTGAGTCGAGCCTGGATCATGTTCTTTGAGACAAGAGCTCTCAAGTCGTGGAGATGGACTACCTGGTCATAGCAAGCAGCGTCTGGAGTAACCTGCTGGGGCTGTAGCACCATCTCCAAGGGTCCTCGGAGGGGACGACTCAGGTTCAGCTCTGCAGGTGTGACTCCAGTGGACTCTTGCACAGCAGAATTCAGGGCAAATCGAAACTCGTGAAGGTGCTTGTCCCAGTGTTTGTGCTGGGTCCCTACATAGGAAGCAACCATTGTCTTCAAGGTTCGATTAACTCTCTCAGTGAGGTTGGTCTGTGGGTGATAAGCCGTGGTCAACTTCTGTCTCAGGTTCCATCTTTGGCAGGTCTCCTCAAAGAGATCAGAGACGAATTGGGAACCTCGATCAGACAGGATGTAATCAGGCACTCCCCAGCGAGTCAGGATCTCTTTCGTAAGGATGTTAGAGACTGTCCTTGCTGTGGCCTGACGCAGGGCAAAGAGCTCCACCCACTTGGAATAGTAATCAACAAAAACAAGCATGTACACATTCTGATTGGAGCTTCTAGGAAATGGACCCATCAAATCCACTCCTAACATTTCCCAAGGTCGGGTAATCACAGTTTGCTGCAACTTGCCAGCAGGCTTTCTACCTTCTGGTTTGTACATTTGACAAACCTGACAGTTTCGGATGTGTGACTTTACATCCATGCTCAGATGTGGCCAGTACAGTAATGCTTGCAACCGCTTGTAGGTTTTGAACCTGCCCAAATGACCAGCTAACGGGTCTTCATGGAAATGTTGAAGCAGTTGAAGGCGTAGAGTTTCAGGTATGTACATTTGGTATAGTGTTCTGTGAGGTAGTTGTACAACTCGGTAGACTTTGTCTTCAATGATGGTCAGCTTGGTGGTAGGATTGACCATCTTTTCTCTATCTTCCAGGATAGTCTGGTACAAAGCCTGTACTTCTGGATCATCCTGTTGGGCTTTCCAAATGGCCTCATCAGAGATGGGAAAGTCAGTTTTGGGTGAGTCTCGACTGCTTGACAGGACAGTAGCACATGTAAGATGAGGGCCACCATTACCACCAGCAGGAGCTCTGGATAAGGCATCTGGAATCATCATCATCTCACTTGGCTCTGTCATATCCTCACATGGTCTCTCCTATCATTGCTATGCAGACGACACACAATTAATCTTCTCCTTTCCCCCTTCTGATAACCAGGCGGCGAATCGCATCTCTGCATGTCTGTCAGACATATCAGTGTGGATGACGGATCACCAGCTCAAGCTGAACCTCGGCAAGACGGAGCTGCTCTTCCTCCCGGGGAAGGACTGCCCGTTCCATGATCTCGCCATCACGGTTGACAACTCCCTTGTGTCCTCCTCCCAGAGTGCTAAGAACCTTGGCGTGATCCTGGACAACACCCTGTCGTTCTCCACTAACATCAAGGCGGTGACCCGATCCTGTAGGTTCATGCTCTACAACATTCGCAGAGTACGACCCTGCCTCACACAGGAAGCGGCGCAGGTCCTAATCCAGGCACTTGTCATCTCCCGTCTGGATTACTGCAACTCGCTGTTGGCTGGGCTCCCTGCCTGTGCCATTAAACCCCTACAACTCATCCAGAACGCCGCAGCCCGTCTGGTGTTCAACCTTCCCAAGTTCTCTCACGTCACCCCGCTCCTCCGCTCTCTCCACTGGCTTCCAGTTGAAGCTCGCATCCGCTACAAGACCATGGTGATTGCCTACGGAGCTGTGAAGGGAACGGCACCTCCATACCTTCAGGCTCTGATCAGGCCCTACACCCAAACAAGGGCACTGCGTTCATCCACCACTGGCCTGCTGGCCCCCCTACCTCTGAGGAAGCACAGTTCCCGCTCAGCCCAGTCAAAACTGTTTGCTGCTCTGGCACCCCAATGGTGGAACAAGCTCCCTCACGACGCCAGGACAGCGGAGTCAATCACCACCTTCCGGAGACACCTGAAACCCCACCTCTTTAACCTGTTAGGGCTAGGGGGCAGCATTTGCACGTCTGGATAAAAAAAATGTACCCGATTTAATCTGGTTACTAATCCTACCCAGTAACTAGAATATGCATATACTTATTATATATGGATATAAAACACTCTAAAGTTTCTAAAACTGTTTGAATGGTGTCTGTGAGTATAACAGAACTCATTTGGCAGGCAAAACCCTGAGACATTTTCTGACAGGAAGTGGATACCTGGTGTTGTATTGACTTTAAACCTATCCCATTGAAAAACACAGGGGCTTAGGAATATTTTGGCACTTCCTATTGCTTCCACTAGATGTCACCAGCCTTTACAAAGTGTTTTGAGTCTTCTGGAGGGAGATCTGACCGAACAAGAGCCATGGAACGATGATGTCCCATTAGACACCTGGCGCGCGAGTTCATGTTGGCTACCCTCGTTCCAATACGTTATAAAAGAGTATGCATTCGTCCACCTTGAATATTATTCATGTTCTGGTTAAAAAAGGCCCTAATGATTTATGCTATACAACGTTTGACATGTTTGAACGAACGGAAATATATTTTTTCCCCTCGTTCATGACGAGAAGTCCGGCTGGCTTAGATCATGTGCTAACAAGACGGAGATTTTTGGACATAAATGATGAGCTTTTTTGAACAAAACTACATTCGTTATGGACCTGTGATACCTGGAAGTGACATCTGATCAAGAGAATCAAAGGTAATGGATTATTTACATAGTATTTTCGATTTTAGATCTCCCCAACATGACGTCTAGTCTGTATCGCAACGCGTATTTTTCTGGGCGCAGTGCTCAGATTATTGCAAAGTGTGATTTCCCAGTAAGGTTATTTTTAAATCTGGCAAGTTGATTGCGTTCAAGAGATGTAAATCTATAATTCTTTAAATGACAATATAATATTTTACCAATGTTTTCTAATTTTAATTATTTAATTTGTGACGCTGACTTGACTGCCGGTTATTGGAGGGAAACGATTTCCTCAACATCAATGCCATAGTAAAACGCTGTTTTTGGATATAAATATGAACTTGATAGAACTAAAAATGCATGCATTGTCTAACATAATGTCCTAGGAGTGTCATCTGATGGAGATTGTAAAAGGTTAGTGCATCATTTTAGCTGGTTTTATGGTTTTGGTGACCCTGTCTTTGAATTGACAAAACATTACACACAACTCTTGTAAATGTACTGTCCTAACATACTCTAAATTTATGCTTTCGCCGTAAAACCTTTTTGAAATCGTAAAACGTGGTTAGATTAAGGAGATGTTTATCTTTCAAAGGGTGTAAAATAGTAGTATTTTTGAAAAATTTGAATTTTGACATTTATTTGGATTCAAATTTGCCGCTCTTGAAATGCACCTGCTGTTGATGGAGTGCACCACGGGTGGCACGCTAGCGTCCCACCTAGCCCATAGAGGTTAAGGAATACCTAGGATAGGATAAAGTAATCCTTCTAACCCCCCCCCCCCTTAAAATATTTAGATGCACTATTGTAAAGTGGTTGTTCCACTGGATATCATAAGGTGAATGCACCATTTTGTAAGTCGCTCTGGATAAGAGCGTCTGCTAAATGACTTAAATGTAATTGTAATGTAATCTGGAACAGTGTTGTATTTTCCTTTCCTGTATTCTACTGCAAAGGTGAACTCTTGCAACCGTAGAGCCCATCTGATAAGTCTGGTGCTTGGTTTGTTGGTCTTGAACACCCACACAAGGGAGGAATGGTCAGTGACCACAGTGAAGTGTCTTCCCTCCAGGTAGTACCTCCACTTTTCCAAAGCCCAGACAACTGCGAGGCACTCTTGCTCGGTTGTGGAGTAGTTCCGTTCTGCTCCATTCAATGTTCGACTGGCGAACGCTAGCACTTCTTCAATGCCAAGTCCAGTCTGTTGGACTAGAACAGCACCAAGTCCAACATCACTTGCATCAGTGTAAACAACAAAAGGGCAATCAAAGTTGGGATGACCCAAAATGGGAGGTGTGACGAGGTGTCGTTTCAGGGTTTCAAAAGAGGTCTGGCACTCTGCCGTCCATCGGAATTTCGCACCTTTTCGCTTCAATGCGTTGAGGGGTTCTGCCACCTGGGAGAAGTTCAACACAAACCGATGGTACCATCCAGCCATCCCAAGGAACCGTTGAAGGGCCTTGAGTGTGGTTGGGACAGGGAAATCTTGTACCGCCTTGGTCTTTTCGGGATCCACATGAGTGCCGTCAAAAGACACAATATGGCCAAGGAACTTCAGGGAGGTTTGGCAGAAGTTGCTCTTCTTCATGTTCAATGTCAGACCAGCTTCCCTTAGCTTGTCCAACACTGCTTGAAGATCTTGAAAATGTTGTTCTCTGGTCTGGGAGTAGATAATTATATCGTCCAGGTAGACGAAACAGATCTTCCCTTTGAGCTCACCTAACGCAATCTCCATGAGTCTTTGGAAAGTGGCAGGTGCATTCTTTAATCCAAAAGGCATCACCTTAAAGGAAAACAAGCCCTCAGCACAGACAAAAGCAGTCTTGTCCTTGCTTTCCTGGTCCATCTCAACCTGCCAATAGCCACTATTGAGGTCAAGGGTAGTGAACACAACCGCGCCAGACAATGACTCCAGGATCTCTTGGATGGTGGGAAGAGGATAGGCATCAGTCTGGGAAACCTTGTTGGTCTTCCTATAGTCCACACAAAATCTAAGACCACCGGTCTTTTTTGGGATGAGGACAACAGGAGCAGCCCAGGGAGAGGATGAACGTTCAATTATATTTTGTGTCAACATATCATTAATGAGTCCTTTTTGGATGATTAGCTTTGCTGGGGACAAACGATATGGCTTCTGCTTGATCGGCATTTCCTGTGTAAGGAATATTTTGTGCTTCAGGAGCCCGGTACGTCCCAGCTTTGAAGTACATACATCAGCGTTATTCTGCAGCTGTTCCAACAGCCTTAACTCCTCTGGCTGTTCCAGCTGAGCTCTTCTCACAGCCTGTAAAAGGAGATCATCAGAAGGATTATCGAGGGTTAGTGGTACCGGAGCAATGGCAGAGAAGACTGCCACATTTGGACCCCAATCATGTAACTTTGTAGCTTCTGACTGGAAGAAATGCTTCTTGCTCGGATTGTATGGAAACCAGTAGCAATTGTGTGCGATATCAATCTGGACACCACTGAAGTACATGAAATCAATTCCCAACACAACAGGAAAAGCAAGGTTCTTGGTTTGTAGGATAACAGAAGGAATCATATAGGAGTGGTTACACAGGTGGAACTCTACCTCACTCCATCCAAGTGGTCGTTTAGCCTCACCATCAGCCAGATAGAGTGGACCTTCTGTCCACGGCTTCAAGTTGTAGTGTAGACCTTTAACCTCCTTCCACAGTTTCTCATTGAGCAGTGTGTAGGATGACCCGGTGTCCAGGATGGCTCTTCCTGTCCATGGACCTATGGACAGGGGTAACACCAATTGGTGCGGTATTAACTGAAAGGAAGGGGATGTCGATGGGGCGGCGTAGGCAGTGACACTTGGGGTTTCATCTCTGGTCAAAGCACCCAGAGTAGGATGGTCGTTCCTGCGAAGGGAGTTAGGTGTGTTTGCCTGTTGTGATTTGTGGTTTCTGGAAGGGTTTACTTGATATGGTCTTGGACATGTAGCTGAAGAATGTCCCTTTTGGCTACATCTCCAACAGAACATGGGAGGGGTTTTGGCTGGAGACTGTGGCTGTTGTTGATGGTCTGGCTTGGGTAACGGTTTGGGTGTCTGTTTCTTTCTCTGTTGGCATTCTCTGTCCTTCTCGAACTGCTGTCCCAGGCGAACCAGTCCATCAACAGTGGTGACTCTTTCTCTGAGTTGACTGGCTAGTAGTGGGTTGATGTTCTTCAAGATCAATTTAATGACCTCTTCCTCCTCAATACCAGGTTTCCACCTTCTGCACAGGGAGTGGTAACCGTATGCAAAGTCACGGATACTCTCCTCTCTTTGCACTCGATTAAAGACTCTGTCTGCCAGCTCATCTGTGTAGTCCTCAGACAGAAATGCAGAGGAAAACTTGGCCTCAAAGTCAGCCCAGGAGGTAGTGGTGAGACGTGCCACATCCCACCAGTCTCGAGCTGTACCATGCAACACATTCCTCAATGTGGCAAGGAGTTCTTCGTCAGCCAGGGGATTGAGGGCAAGAAAGTCACGACATCTTTCCAGATACATTAGCGGATCAGGACTGTCATCTTTTTTCCCAAAGGTGGGAAATTGCAATTTAATGGGCATCGCCCCCACATGACGTCTACTCAAATCACCATGAACAAAAGAGCTAGGAGGGATTGAGGAAGTAGAGGGTGAGGGAGTTATCGGACCATGAAAATGAACACCAGGATGCATGGTGGATTGCATCCTGTAAGGGGTGGCTGCAGCATGGCCTTGTCTTAGCTGTTCTGAGGTGCCAGCTTGGCCCTCAGTGGTCTGAACAGAAGTGGACACCAGAGAAGCTCTGTGCAAGGAGTTGTGCCTAATGGAGGCCATGTCAACAGACACGTCAGCCAACATTTTAACACAATTAGAAAGCTCTTTCTGCAAGTGGTCTACAGTGTTAACCAGAGGAGAAAAAACTGAATTAACGTCCTTGAGAACCTCAGTGTGATGATGTTGCAAGCGCCACTGGAGAGTGGCAGTGAGTTGGGTTTGTTGGTAGTCAAACTGCCTGTCCATGGCACCAGTAACATCCCGTCTTCCACTCACTGAGCTCTGTCAGTGTGTGGGTTAGAGTGCTCAGTGAGTTTCTGAATTCCATGGCACTCTGTTGTTGCTCTTCACTCAGACATTTGAATTTATGGTGGATTAGAGTTTGGAGATGTTGTTGAGTCCGACGAATATCAAGGATGTCACCTTGAAGTTGTAAGACTACAACCTCTGGAGATAAACCAGACAATGGAGGAAGGTTGGGCGTCAGAGGGAAGGCTAGCTCAGTACTTCCACACAGATCCATGTCAATAAGGGAGTAGCTGGTTAGACCTCCTGTGGCCTGTGGTCCAGACCGAGCCTTCAGATTCCCAGGGCTCTGGCCCAAATCAACTCCATTGACATTATGATTTGTATTGTCGGCTCGATGGTCAGACTGGCCCTGTGTATTCCCATTGACAGGTATGATATGGATGAGCACATTTTCTTGGGGTGAATCCATTGTTTTAATTCCACACAAAAGATTTGCTTTGGTTATTTCTCAATGTTGAGGTCCCATCTGGGGTGCCATATTTTATGTAACGGTTTTGACTTGAGGTTATAATTTATAGGGGTGCCAGGTAGGTTGTGCCTACCAGAGAAAATATTAGTTTCTCCTTTTAGTTTGATAGGGAATGAGTCCCATCTGGTCCGTCAAGTCTACACCAATACAAAGGACTCATGTAAAAGTCAGGATGGAAATACACTTTTCATAAACCCTTAAAACAATGGAAATAACTTCAAAACAACTGTATTCTTTTGCGTGGTTGTATTAACAACCTAAATGATCACACACACACACCACACACACACATACACACAACAATATAACAATAATGAGCTTTAAACAGCTCTGGTTCCTCCAGAAATGTCCTGTACCTCGGGCCTAAAAAGAGTCCAGCCCGGTAAACAAGTTCAGGGAACTCAAGTGACCTTAGTCACGCAATGGTTGTCCGTTCATACAGTGTAGCGTAAACCCAGTGTCAATCATACAATGAAAAGAACAAATATTTTACCACACATTTCAATAAATCCTCAACTACAACTAACTACCTAAATCATCACAGTATACATCACACCAAAACAAATGAAATACCGTATACAAAAAAGGTAGTCCGTCGGTCAGTCAGAGAAGCCAATCCGCCGACAGATCTCCAGCGGAGAAAGGCCACGAAAACCAACGGAGAGGTGTAGTCCACAGATGCAAGAGTGGAGCCGACCTTGGGTAGATTTTCTATTAGGCTACACAAAGCACACTTTTAAAGCAGCACAACAAACGGAAGAGAGACGCTTCAGAACTGAGGGTCGAACACATCCTCATTCATGTTTCCATCACAACTCCTCTTTTGCACAGCTGATGCTGGCTATTTAATTGGGAATTAAAGGGGAAGCGCCCTATTGGAAGAAGCACTAATTAATTGAGAATTAAAGGGAAATGGGAAATATTGGAAGGAGAAGCACTGAGACGGTTCAGAAACATTCAGGGCCGTCACAACGTGTAGGTGTCACAGAAAACAAACCTGGAATTTTCCGAATCAGACCAACCAGCTCTTTCCGCCCATCAACAGGTAGCTGAGTAAAAGGGCTATCCAAAATATCCAGTGTCTCTGAATTTTTCAATCTACCCTGCAGTATGCAATCATCGGGACCAGGAACATTTTCGTCCTCATGCACAGACCTAGTATTACAAGAACCAAGGGAAGTAACGGTATCAGCCAAACGAACAGTTTTACCATCCTCTGTAGACTCCCACTTTCTCATCAGAACATCCTCTTGGAGAAAATAACCATGTGCGACATCTCCCAACTGTTCCACAGGCACAATTTGGTCACGCAACTCTTCTAATGTGGGGTCAGTCCGTGGCGCATTGATTAGATCGGAGCGGAATACAGATAACGGGATAACAGGGAAAACAGTGAGAGACTTCTTTGTGGTATTCTCATTTACCGGAGCAGGGACCGGGTCACCATGGCTCATAGACCGCGTCACTGCACCCGCAGAGAACACCGCTGGGAAACTCTGCGCACTCTCATCAGGAATCCCTACAATTGACGGTTTAGTGGAAACCACTAGAGATGGAAACACGACAGGCCACACACGCTCACCAGCCAAGTTATTCCCAAGGATAACGTCGATACCCTCAATAGGCAACGAAGGACGCACCCCCACAACAACGTCACCTTTCACCAGTCCACAATCCAATATCAGTTTATGCAATGGAACTGACAGATTGTTCAAACCTATTCCCCTAATTAGAACACCATTCCCAGAATCAGTCTCAGCAGAGAAAGGTAACACAGATTCCAACACAAACGATTCCGAGGCACCTGTGTCTCGTAGGATCTTCACTGGCACTAGGTTCTTACTTCCTAACATAGACACAAAACCCTCCGTAATGAAAGGTAAATAGCCTGGGTCAATATGGACTTTCACATGCCCCTGGGCCTGAGACAATGTGTCAGGAGTAAACTGATGTGGAACAGACGCAGCTAACGCCGTAGGCCTAGATTTAACGTTAACCTGTTAGGGCTAGGGGGCAGTATTGACACGGCTGGATAAAAAACATACCCGATTTAATCTGGTTACCACTCCTACCCAGTAACTAGAATATGCATATACTTATTACATATGGATAGAAAACACCCTAAATTTTCTAAAACTGTTTGAATGGTGTCTGAGTATAACAGAACTCAAATGGCAGGTCAAAACCTGAGAGATTCCTTTACAGGAAGTGGCCTGTCTGACCATTTCTTGAACTTCTTTTCCATCTCTATCATTTACTAAGGATCTCTGCTCTAACGTGACACTTCCCACGTCTTCCATAGGCTCTCAGAGCCCGGGAAAAAACAGAATGTCGTCATTCCAGCCCCAGGCTGAAACACATTATCGCCTTTCTCAAGTGGCCGATCAAGGGACACTGGGCTTATGCGCGTGACCCCGACCGCCCCCGCCTTTGGGATTTTTTCCTCTGTTTGCCGAAAAGGAGATTCCCTGTCGGAATATTATCGCTTTTCTACGAGAAAAATGTCGTAAAAATTGATTTTAAACAGCGGTTGACATGCTTCGAAGTACGGTAATGGAATATTTAGAATTTTATTGTCACGAATTGCGCCATGCGCACGACACTTCTTTACTATTTCGGATAGTGTCTGGAACGCACGAACAAAACGCCGCTATTCGGATATAACGATGGATTATTTTGGACCAAACCAACATTTGTTATTGAAGTAGCAGTCCTGGGTGTGCATTCTGACGAAGACAACAAAAGGTAATCAAACTTTTATAATAGTAAATATGATTATGGTGAGTGCTAAACTTGCCGGGTGTCTAAATAGCGAGCCCGTGATGCCTGGGCTATGTACTTAGAATATTGCAAAATGTGCTTTCACCAAAAAGCTATTTTAAAATCGGACATATCGAGTGCATAGAGGAGGTCTGTATCTATAATTCTTAAAATAATTGTTATGCTTTTTGTGAACGTTTATCGTGAGTAATTTAGTAAAATGTTAGCGAATTCCCCGGAAGTTTGCGGGGGGTATGCTAGTTCTGAACGTCACATGCTAATGTAAAAAGCTGTTTTTTGATATAAATATGAACTTGATTGAACAAAACATGCATGTATTGTATAACATAATGTCCTAGGGTTGTCATCTGATGAAGATCATCAAAGGTGAGTGCTGCATTTAGCTGTCTTCTGGGTTTTGGTGACATTATATGCTGGCTTGAAAAATGGGTGTCTGATTATTTCTGGCTTGGTACTCTGCTGACATAATCTAATGTTTTGCTTTCGTTGTAAAGCCTTTTTGAAATCGGACAGTGTGGTTAGATTAACGAGAGTCTTGTCTTTAAATGGCTGTAAAATAGTCATATGTTTGAGAAATTGAAGTAATAGGATTTTTAAGGTTTTGAAAATCGCGCCACAGGCTGGCAGTGGCTGTTACGTAGGTGGGACGCAAGCGTCCCACCTAGCCCATAGAGGTTAACACACGTACTGAATTTACCCCTAGACCTGAGAACCGGACATTCGTTTTTCCAATGACCTGAGCCTTGACAGTAGTGACACTCTTGACCAAAGTCAGTTTTACCACGGGAGTCAGGCTCAACCCTAGTTGAATAAAACTCTGCCCGTGAACCAGAGTATCTCGGTGAGCGAGGCCCAAATCTCTCCGAACGCCCCCACTCACTCCAAGTACGGGGTTCTACAAAAATACTTTTGTGAGTCAAAACATATTCGTCCGCCAAAACCGCAGCTTCAGCGACAGTCTGTACTTTTCGTTCGTTAATATACGTCGCTATATGATCAGGGATTGTGTCCTTAAATTGCTCTAGCATAATCAGATCACACAGCCCTTGAAAAGTCATAACCGCAGAGGCGGAACACCAGCGATTAAACTGGGAAGATAATTTTCGCGCAAACTCAACATGAGTCTGCCTATCATCCCTTTCTAAAGTTCTAAATCGTTGGCAGTAAGCCTCAGGAACCAATTCGTAAATCTGTAACACCGCCCTTTTAACCTTATCATAACTGACACTGTCGGCTACACTAAGAGCTGAATATGCTTCCTGCGCTTTACCAGTCAGCACACACTGCAACATTAAAGTGCGGTCAGAATCAGGCCAACTCCTAGCGTCAGCAACACGCTCAAACAACGAAAATAATGTCTCAGGGTCCTTTTCATTAAACTGAGGCAACAACCGTAAATTCCCAACAATGTCAAATGTGTCCGGGGCACACCCAAAAGAGGAACGACTCCTAAGTAAATCTGCGTCACCTTCCCAGAGCAAACTCTCCCCTGAGAGCTTTCCTTCCCTAACCAACTCTAGTCGCTCTTGTTGCAGCTTGATTTTAGCACGCTCCATATCCTGTTTAAATTCCAATTCCTTCTCATATTTTACACGATCGTGCTCTAGCTGTAACAGAAGCAGCTCTTTCTGCTGTTCAAAAAGAAGACTACTAGGACTAACCGATGGAGCGGTAATTGTAACATATCGGGGAGACGGCGAGTCCTCAGCAGAGGCTGCCCCAGTGGTATCTTCAAGAATACCACTCTCCATCAGATTGGCCTTCAATATTAACCTAATAGAATTTTTTTTACATTTATCACTAATTTCAACCTTGTAGTGTTCAGCAACCTTCAACAGCTGTTCTTTAGTACATACATCTAACAGTTCCTTTGATGGAAAGCGAATGAACTCGTCTACATTAGACGCCATAGTCAAAAAAATTCTCACTCAACCCCTCTACTGAGCACACCAGACCACAACAAGAGAAAATACAAATCACACCGGGCACCACAGAAAAGAGATGAGAAATGGAGCTTCCCCAAAATCTACAATAACTCAACCCTAGTCTTCATGCAGATTTGCGGTGGGTAATTATGCACTGTAGCCCGCTGGCAAGGAAGTAACCCCCCAGCACGCTGGTAGATTCCACCAAGCCACGGATGTGCCCCCGAGACAACTGCTCAGTCCACAGACACCACACAAAAATAACAAACATTAACAATGCCCAACATATTCCAAAATGAAACACGTCACTAAGCCTATCAGGGGAAAAAGGTTATAGCTCCGGGTAGTAAGTTTCACTACCCTATCCAAATCTCCCACCAAGGTACACAGCTGATTGTACTCACCTCAGACCAACGTCCCAACAGCAAGTAGAACAAGCGTTTCCAGGCTAGGCAGGGGCCTGGAAACTAACCAATGTATTCTCTCCAACACAGCACACAAACCAAACAAACAAAGGCAACCAATACTGAGCACCAAACTCAAACTAACAAACAAAGCACCTCAATTTAACATACCGCCACGTTTTCTCCCAAACACAAGTTCAAGATCCCGGATGAGCCCCCACTTGTTACGAACCTGTAAGGGCTGTCTTCAGGAAAGGACCAAAATGCAGCAGAGTTAGTATTCATCCTTCAATTTAATTGGAAAGAACACTATACAAAAACAAAAACAAGGAAACTGACAGCCAACAGTCCTGTCAGGTGCAACCACACTAAACAAGAAACAATTACCCACAAAACCCAAAGGAAAAACATGCTCCTTATGTGTGACTCCCAATCAGCAGCAACGAGCACCACCTGTGCCTGATTGGGAGCCACACACATGGCCCAAAACAAAGAAATACCAAAACATAGAAAAAGGAACATAGAACGCCCACCCAATGTAACACCCTGGCCTAACCAAAATAAAGAACAAAAACCCCTCTCTATGGCCAGAGCGTTACAGAACCGGCTCTGAGTTCACAACAAAAGGGAGACAACGTGGAGACAAGGAGTATCAAAATATATATTTATTAACTAAAATAACTAAATAATTAACAATGGCGTGTGTGTAATCAGTAATCAGTAGTGTAAGTGAGTGTTTTGCATACCTGAATGTAATAATGCAGGGTGTTGAAAGGTGCCAAAGGAAATAACCAAAAAGCCACAAAGCTACACAACCAAAATCAAAAAAGTGTCTGCATGGAGAGAGTCCTCTCAATAACTGTGGAAGAGGTCTCTTTATCCTGGGACACAGCTGGGCCCAGGTGCTTCCCATTTAGCTGACGACCCTTCCAACTCCGCCCACCGGCATCCTAACAAGGAAACAAGAACAGAGAGAATACGGCAGACAGAGTGGGAGGGTCGTCACACACCCCCCCATAAAACCGGGGACCAACAAGGGCCCCGGAACAACGTACCAGCCTCTGCGTCCCAAATTGACACAGGCCTCTGCGTCCCAAATTGACACAGGCCTCTGCGTCCCAAATTGACACAGGCCTCTGCGTCCCAAATTGACACAGGCCTCTGCGTCCCAAATTGACACAGGCCTCTGCGTCCCAAATTGACACAGGCCTCTGCGTCCCAAATTGACACAGGCCTCTGCGTCCCAAATTGACACAGGCCTCTGCGTCCCAAATTGACACAGGCCTCTGCGTCCCAAATTGACACAGGCCTCTGCGTCCCAAATTGACACAGGCCTCTGCGTCCCAAATTGACACAGGCCTCTGCGTCCCAAATTGACACAGGCCTTTGCGTCCCAAATTGACGAGAGGTTACATGTTCACCTTCCACTTGCCCCAGCCAACCTCTTTCTCCCCAGACCTCAGCAACCTTTGTGCACAGGAAGCAACATTTAAGAGGAAAGGAGAACACAAGACCAGGAGGGAACAGACAGGAAAGTTAGAACATGATAAAACCAAACAACGGTCAGTCACATAACATTCAGGAACAGGGCGCACAAGAGACCACATCAGCTACAAACGCAAACAACATCTTCCAACGGTTCATAGTCACTTCTCAACGGTTGTCATTTCCCAACGATTCATAGTCACTCCAATGATTCATAGTGACTCCAACGATTCATAGTGACTCCAACGATTCATAGTGACTCCAACGATTCATAGTGACTCCAACGATTCATAGTGACTCCAACGATTCATAGTGACTCCAACGATTCATAGTGACTCCAACGATTCATAGTGACTCCAACGATTCATAGTCACTAAACTCATAACCGAATACGAGTACAGACCAGAGGGTGTAATAAAGGCAAAAATGTCATGTGCCCTACTCGTCAGTGGCACCTGCCAATAGCACAATAACAGGTCAAATTTGCACAAACAGCTGCGCCGACTTGATCAACGCAGTCCTCCATCCGAGGAAGAGGAAATTAATCTGGCTTAGTGACTCCGTTTACCTTACGGTGGTCCGTTCCATCCGGTTTACTGACCAAGATACAGGGAGAAGCCCAACTGGAGAAAGAAGGCTCTGCTATCTTACTCTCCAGCATGTACCTGACCTCAGCATCCAGACAACGCAGTTTCTCTACAGAGACTCTATAGAACCGCTGACGAATGGGGTCAGCATCTCCAATGTCAATATTATGCTCTATCAAGTTTGTACGTTGTAACGGTTTTGACTTGAGGTTATAATTTATAGGGGTGCCAGGTAGGTTGTGCCTACCAGAGAAAATATTAGTTTCTCCTTTTAGTTTGATAGGGAATGAGTCCCATCTGGTCCGTCAAGTCTACACCAATACAAAGGACTCATGTAAAAGTCAGGATGGAAATACACTTTTCATAAACCCTTAAAACAATGGAAATAACTTCAAAACAACTGTATTCTTTTGCGTGGTTGTATTAACAACCTAAATGATCACACACACACACACACACACACACACACACACACAACAATATAACAATAATGAGCTTTAAACAGCTCTGGTTCCTCCAGAAATGTCCTGTACCTCGGGCCTAAAAAGAGTCCAGCCCGGTAAACAAGTTCAGGGAACTCAAGTGACCTTAGTCACGCAATGGTTGTCCGTTCATACAGTGTAGCGTAAACCCAGTGTCAATCATACAATGAAAAGAACAAATATTTTACCACACATTTCAATAAATCCTCAACTACAACTAACTACCTAAATCATCACAGTATACATCACACCAAAACAAATGAAATACCGTATACAAAAAAGGTTGTAGTCCGTCGGTCAGTCAGAGAAGCCAATCCGCCGACAGATCTCCAGCGGAGAAAGGCCACGAAAACCAACGGAGAGGTGTAGTCCACAGATGCAAGAGTGGAGCCGACCTTGGGTAGATTTTCTATTAGGCTACACAAAGCACACTTTTAAAGCAGCACAACAAACGGAAGAGAGACGCTTCAGAACTGAGGGTCGAACACATCCTCATTCATGTTTCCATCACAACTCCTCTTTTGCACAGCTGATGCTGGCTATTTAATTGGGAATTAAAGGGGAAGCGCCCTATTGGAAGAAGCACTAATTAATTGAGAATTAAAGGGAAAGCGCCCTATTGGAAGGAGAAGCACTGAGACGGTTCAGAAACATTCAGGGCCGTCACACACCCCCTCCCCTGGAAAAAGCCGACCATTGCCCTGGAAGGCACATCTTGGTCGGGGAAACCGAGAAAGGTCTCTTCATCACTTTCCTCTACAAAAATATTCGTTACATTTTGGCGCTCATGCTCCTCAGCCGAGGGGTCACAGTTCTTAAAGCGTGAGACTTCTAGATCTGGGAATCCGAGAAAAGTCTCCTCACTTTCCTCTTCAAAGATCTCCAGGACCTTGCGGCGCTCAATCTCCTCCAATTCGTCAGCTGAGGGGTAACAGGCCTTAAGGCGTGAGACATGGACAACGCGCATATCTTCACCTGTGTCCTCTTTCACCACTCGATAGTTCAAAGGGCCTCTCTGCTCCACAATCCTATATGGTCCTTGCCATTTAGGAGCGAGCTTGGCCGAGAAGAATTGTTCAGCTTTTGAATAAGGATGAGAGCGAAGCCACACCCGATCACGAAGCTGGAACTGCATGTCTCGTCTCTTCTTATCATAATTTCTCTTCTGCCTGAGTCGAGCCTGGATCATGTTCTTTGAGACAAGAGCTCTCAAGTCGTGGAGATGGACTACCTGGTCATAGCAAGCAGCGTCTGGAGTAACCTGCTGGGGCTGTAGCACCATCTCCAAGGGTCCTCGGAGGGGACGACTCAGGTTCAGCTCTGCAGGTGTGACTCCAGTGGACTCTTGCACAGCAGAATTCAGGGCAAATCGAAACTCGTGAAGGTGCTTGTCCCAGTGTTTGTGCTGGGTCCCTACATAGGAAGCAACCATTGTCTTCAAGGTTCGATTAACTCTCTCAGTGAGGTTGGTCTGTGGGTGATAAGCCGTGGTCAACTTCTGTCTCAGGTTCCATCTTTGGCAGGTCTCCTCAAAGAGATCAGAGACGAATTGGGAACCTCGATCAGACAGGATGTAATCAGGCACTCCCCAGCGAGTCAGGATCTCTTTCGTAAGGATGTTAGAGACTGTCCTTGCTGTGGCCTGACGCAGGGCAAAGAGCTCCACCCACTTGGAATAGTAATCAACAAAAACAAGCATGTACACATTCTGATTGGAGCTTCTAGGAAATGGACCCATCAAATCCACTCCTAACATTTCCCAAGGTCGGGTAATCACAGTTTGCTGCAACTTGCCAGCAGGCTTTCTACCTTCTGGTTTGTACATTTGACAAACCTGACAGTTTCGGATGTGTGACTTTACATCCATGCTCAGATGTGGCCAGTACAGTAATGCTTGCAACCGCTTGTAGGTTTTGAACCTGCCCAAATGACCAGCTAACGGGTCTTCATGGAAATGTTGAAGCAGTTGAAGGCGTAGAGTTTCAGGTATGTACATTTGGTATAGTGTTCTGTGAGGTAGTTGTACAACTCGGTAGACTTTGTCTTCAATGATGGTCAGCTTGGTGGTAGGATTGACCATCTTTTCTCTATCTTCCAGGATAGTCTGGTACAAAGCCTGTACTTCTGGATCATCCTGTTGGGCTTTCCAAATGGCCTCATCAGAGATGGGAAAGTCAGTTTTGGGTGAGTCTCGACTGCTTGACAGGACAGTAGCACATGTAAGATGAGGGCCACCATTACCACCAGCAGGAGCTCTGGATAAGGCATCTGGAATCATCATCATCTCACTTGGCTCTGTCATATCCTCACATGGTCTCTCCTATCATTGCTATGCAGACGACACACAATTAATCTTCTCCTTTCCCCCTTCTGATAACCAGGCGGCGAATCGCATCTCTGCATGTCTGTCAGACATATCAGTGTGGATGACGGATCACCAGCTCAAGCTGAACCTCGGCAAGACGGAGCTGCTCTTCCTCCCGGGGAAGGACTGCCCGTTCCATGATCTCGCCATCACGGTTGACAACTCCCTTGTGTCCTCCTCCCAGAGTGCTAAGAACCTTGGCGTGATCCTGGACAACACCCTGTCGTTCTCCACTAACATCAAGGCGGTGACCCGATCCTGTAGGTTCATGCTCTACAACATTCGCAGAGTACGACCCTGCCTCACACAGGAAGCGGCGCAGGTCCTAATCCAGGCACTTGTCATCTCCCGTCTGGATTACTGCAACTCGCTGTTGGCTGGGCTCCCTGCCTGTGCCATTAAACCCCTACAACTCATCCAGAACGCCGCAGCCCGTCTGGTGTTCAACCTTCCCAAGTTCTCTCACGTCACCCCGCTCCTCCGCTCTCTCCACTGGCTTCCAGTTGAAGCTCGCATCCGCTACAAGACCATGGTGATTGCCTACGGAGCTGTGAAGGGAACGGCACCTCCATACCTTCAGGCTCTGATCAGGCCCTACACCCAAACAAGGGCACTGCGTTCATCCACCACTGGCCTGCTGGCCCCCCTACCTCTGAGGAAGCACAGTTCCCGCTCAGCCCAGTCAAAACTGTTTGCTGCTCTGGCACCCCAATGGTGGAACAAGCTCCCTCACGACGCCAGGACAGCGGAGTCAATCACCACCTTCCGGAGACACCTGAAACCCCACCTCTTTAACCTGTTAGGGCTAGGGGGCAGCATTTGCACGTCTGGATAAAAAAAATGTACCCGATTTAATCTGGTTACTAATCCTACCCAGTAACTAGAATATGCATATACTTATTATATATGGATATAAAACACTCTAAAGTTTCTAAAACTGTTTGAATGGTGTCTGTGAGTATAACAGAACTCATTTGGCAGGCAAAACCCTGAGACATTTTCTGACAGGAAGTGGATACCTGGTGTTGTATTGACTTTAAACCTATCCCATTGAAAAACACAGGGGCTTAGGAATATTTTGGCACTTCCTATTGCTTCCACTAGATGTCACCAGCCTTTACAAAGTGTTTTGAGTCTTCTGGAGGGAGATCTGACCGAACAAGAGCCATGGAACGATGATGTCCCATTAGACACCTGGCGCGCGAGTTCATGTTGGCTACCCTCGTTCCAATACGTTATAAAAGAGTATGCATTCGTCCACCTTGAATATTATTCATGTTCTGGTTAAAAAAGGCCCTAATGATTTATGCTATACAACGTTTGACATGTTTGAACGAACGGAAATATATTTTTTCCCCTCGTTCATGACGAGAAGTCCGGCTGGCTTAGATCATGTGCTAACAAGACGGAGATTTTTGGACATAAATGATGAGCTTTTTTGAACAAAACTACATTCGTTATGGACCTGTGATACCTGGAAGTGACATCTGATCAAGAGAATCAAAGGTAATGGATTATTTACATAGTATTTTCGATTTTAGATCTCCCCAACATGACGTCTAGTCTGTATCGCAACGCGTATTTTTCTGGGCGCAGTGCTCAGATTATTGCAAAGTGTGATTTCCCAGTAAGGTTATTTTTAAATCTGGCAAGTTGATTGCGTTCAAGAGATGTAAATCTATAATTCTTTAAATGACAATATAATATTTTACCAATGTTTTCTAATTTTAATTATTTAATTTGTGACGCTGACTTGACTGCCGGTTATTGGAGGGAAACGATTTCCTCAACATCAATGCCATAGTAAAACGCTGTTTTTGGATATAAATATGAACTTGATAGAACTAAAAATGCATGCATTGTCTAACATAATGTCCTAGGAGTGTCATCTGATGGAGATTGTAAAAGGTTAGTGCATCATTTTAGCTGGTTTTATGGTTTTGGTGACCCTGTCTTTGAATTGACAAAACATTACACACAACTCTTGTAAATGTACTGTCCTAACATACTCTAAATTTATGCTTTCGCCGTAAAACCTTTTTGAAATCGTAAAACGTGGTTAGATTAAGGAGATGTTTATCTTTCAAAGGGTGTAAAATAGTAGTATTTTTGAAAAATTTGAATTTTGACATTTATTTGGATTCAAATTTGCCGCTCTTGAAATGCACCTGCTGTTGATGGAGTGCACCACGGGTGGCACGCTAGCGTCCCACCTAGCCCATAGAGGTTAAGGAATACCTAGGATAGGATAAAGTAATCCTTCTAACCCCCCCCCCCCTTAAAATATTTAGATGCACTATTGTAAAGTGGTTGTTCCACTGGATATCATAAGGTGAATGCACCATTTTGTAAGTCGCTCTGGATAAGAGCGTCTGCTAAATGACTTAAATGTAATTGTAATGTAATCTGGAACAGTGTTGTATTTTCCTTTCCTGTATTCTACTGCAAAGGTGAACTCTTGCAACCGTAGAGCCCATCTGATAAGTCTGGTGCTTGGTTTGTTGGTCTTGAACACCCACACAAGGGAGGAATGGTCAGTGACCACAGTGAAGTGTCTTCCCTCCAGGTAGTACCTCCACTTTTCCAAAGCCCAGACAACTGCGAGGCACTCTTGCTCGGTTGTGGAGTAGTTCCGTTCTGCTCCATTCAATGTTCGACTGGCGAACGCTAGCACTTCTTCAATGCCAAGTCCAGTCTGTTGGACTAGAACAGCACCAAGTCCAACATCACTTGCATCAGTGTAAACAACAAAAGGGCAATCAAAGTTGGGATGACCCAAAATGGGAGGTGTGACGAGGTGTCGTTTCAGGGTTTCAAAAGAGGTCTGGCACTCTGCCGTCCATCGGAATTTCGCACCTTTTCGCTTCAATGCGTTGAGGGGTTCTGCCACCTGGGAGAAGTTCAACACAAACCGATGGTACCATCCAGCCATCCCAAGGAACCGTTGAAGGGCCTTGAGTGTGGTTGGGACAGGGAAATCTTGTACCGCCTTGGTCTTTTCGGGATCCACATGAGTGCCGTCAAAAGACACAATATGGCCAAGGAACTTCAGGGAGGTTTGGCAGAAGTTGCTCTTCTTCATGTTCAATGTCAGACCAGCTTCCCTTAGCTTGTCCAACACTGCTTGAAGATCTTGAAAATGTTGTTCTCTGGTCTGGGAGTAGATAATTATATCGTCCAGGTAGACGAAACAGATCTTCCCTTTGAGCTCACCTAACGCAATCTCCATGAGTCTTTGGAAAGTGGCAGGTGCATTCTTTAATCCAAAAGGCATCACCTTAAAGGAAAACAAGCCCTCAGCACAGACAAAAGCAGTCTTGTCCTTGCTTTCCTGGTCCATCTCAACCTGCCAATAGCCACTATTGAGGTCAAGGGTAGTGAACACAACCGCGCCAGACAATGACTCCAGGATCTCTTGGATGGTGGGAAGAGGATAGGCATCAGTCTGGGAAACCTTGTTGGTCTTCCTATAGTCCACACAAAATCTAAGACCACCGGTCTTTTTTGGGATGAGGACAACAGGAGCAGCCCAGGGAGAGGATGAACGTTCAATTATATTTTGTGTCAACATATCATTAATGAGTCCTTTTTGGATGATTAGCTTTGCTGGGGACAAACGATATGGCTTCTGCTTGATCGGCATTTCCTGTGTAAGGAATATTTTGTGCTTCAGGAGCCCGGTACGTCCCAGCTTTGAAGTACATACATCAGCGTTATTCTGCAGCTGTTCCAACAGCCTTAACTCCTCTGGCTGTTCCAGCTGAGCTCTTCTCACAGCCTGTAAAAGGAGATCATCAGAAGGATTATCGAGGGTTAGTGGTACCGGAGCAATGGCAGAGAAGACTGCCACATTTGGACCCCAATCATGTAACTTTGTAGCTTCTGACTGGAAGAAATGCTTCTTGCTCGGATTGTATGGAAACCAGTAGCAATTGTGTGCGATATCAATCTGGACACCACTGAAGTACATGAAATCAATTCCCAACACAACAGGAAAAGCAAGGTTCTTGGTTTGTAGGATAACAGAAGGAATCATATAGGAGTGGTTACACAGGTGGAACTCTACCTCACTCCATCCAAGTGGTCGTTTAGCCTCACCATCAGCCAGATAGAGTGGACCTTCTGTCCACGGCTTCAAGTTGTAGTGTAGACCTTTAACCTCCTTCCACAGTTTCTCATTGAGCAGTGTGTAGGATGACCCGGTGTCCAGGATGGCTCTTCCTGTCCATGGACCTATGGACAGGGGTAACACCAATTGGTGCGGTATTAACTGAAAGGAAGGGGATGTCGATGGGGCGGCGTAGGCAGTGACACTTGGGGTTTCATCTCTGGTCAAAGCACCCAGAGTAGGATGGTCGTTCCTGCGAAGGGAGTTAGGTGTGTTTGCCTGTTGTGATTTGTGGTTTCTGGAAGGGTTTACTTGATATGGTCTTGGACATGTAGCTGAAGAATGTCCCTTTTGGCTACATCTCCAACAGAACATGGGAGGGGTTTTGGCTGGAGACTGTGGCTGTTGTTGATGGTCTGGCTTGGGTAACGGTTTGGGTGTCTGTTTCTTTCTCTGTTGGCATTCTCTGTCCTTCTCGAACTGCTGTCCCAGGCGAACCAGTCCATCAACAGTGGTGACTCTTTCTCTGAGTTGACTGGCTAGTAGTGGGTTGATGTTCTTCAAGATCAATTTAATGACCTCTTCCTCCTCAATACCAGGTTTCCACCTTCTGCACAGGGAGTGGTAACCGTATGCAAAGTCACGGATACTCTCCTCTCTTTGCACTCGATTAAAGACTCTGTCTGCCAGCTCATCTGTGTAGTCCTCAGACAGAAATGCAGAGGAAAACTTGGCCTCAAAGTCAGCCCAGGAGGTAGTGGTGAGACGTGCCACATCCCACCAGTCTCGAGCTGTACCATGCAACACATTCCTCAATGTGGCAAGGAGTTCTTCGTCAGCCAGGGGATTGAGGGCAAGAAAGTCACGACATCTTTCCAGATACATTAGCGGATCAGGACTGTCATCTTTTTTCCCAAAGGTGGGAAATTGCAATTTAATGGGCATCGCCCCCACATGACGTCTACTCAAATCACCATGAACAAAAGAGCTAGGAGGGATTGAGGAAGTAGAGGGTGAGGGAGTTATCGGACCATGAAAATGAACACCAGGATGCATGGTGGATTGCATCCTGTAAGGGGTGGCTGCAGCATGGCCTTGTCTTAGCTGTTCTGAGGTGCCAGCTTGGCCCTCAGTGGTCTGAACAGAAGTGGACACCAGAGAAGCTCTGTGCAAGGAGTTGTGCCTAATGGAGGCCATGTCAACAGACACGTCAGCCAACATTTTAACACAATTAGAAAGCTCTTTCTGCAAGTGGTCTACAGTGTTAACCAGAGGAGAAAAAACTGAATTAACGTCCTTGAGAACCTCAGTGTGATGATGTTGCAAGCGCCACTGGAGAGTGGCAGTGAGTTGGGTTTGTTGGTAGTCAAACTGCCTGTCCATGGCACCAGTAACATCCCGTCTTCCACTCACTGAGCTCTGTCAGTGTGTGGGTTAGAGTGCTCAGTGAGTTTCTGAATTCCATGGCACTCTGTTGTTGCTCTTCACTCAGACATTTGAATTTATGGTGGATTAGAGTTTGGAGATGTTGTTGAGTCCGACGAATATCAAGGATGTCACCTTGAAGTTGTAAGACTACAACCTCTGGAGATAAACCAGACAATGGAGGAAGGTTGGGCGTCAGAGGGAAGGCTAGCTCAGTACTTCCACACAGATCCATGTCAATAAGGGAGTAGCTGGTTAGACCTCCTGTGGCCTGTGGTCCAGACCGAGCCTTCAGATTCCCAGGGCTCTGGCCCAAATCAACTCCATTGACATTATGATTTGTATTGTCGGCTCGATGGTCAGACTGGCCCTGTGTATTCCCATTGACAGGTATGATATGGATGAGCACATTTTCTTGGGGTGAATCCATTGTTTTAATTCCACACAAAAGATTTGCTTTGGTTATTTCTCAATGTTGAGGTCCCATCTGGGGTGCCATATTTTATGTAACGGTTTTGACTTGAGGTTATAATTTATAGGGGTGCCAGGTAGGTTGTGCCTACCAGAGAAAATATTAGTTTCTCCTTTTAGTTTGATAGGGAATGAGTCCCATCTGGTCCGTCAAGTCTACACCAATACAAAGGACTCATGTAAAAGTCAGGATGGAAATACACTTTTCATAAACCCTTAAAACAATGGAAATAACTTCAAAACAACTGTATTCTTTTGCGTGGTTGTATTAACAACCTAAATGATCACACACACACACCACACACACACATACACACAACAATATAACAATAATGAGCTTTAAACAGCTCTGGTTCCTCCAGAAATGTCCTGTACCTCGGGCCTAAAAAGAGTCCAGCCCGGTAAACAAGTTCAGGGAACTCAAGTGACCTTAGTCACGCAATGGTTGTCCGTTCATACAGTGTAGCGTAAACCCAGTGTCAATCATACAATGAAAAGAACAAATATTTTACCACACATTTCAATAAATCCTCAACTACAACTAACTACCTAAATCATCACAGTATACATCACACCAAAACAAATGAAATACCGTATACAAAAAAGGTAGTCCGTCGGTCAGTCAGAGAAGCCAATCCGCCGACAGATCTCCAGCGGAGAAAGGCCACGAAAACCAACGGAGAGGTGTAGTCCACAGATGCAAGAGTGGAGCCGACCTTGGGTAGATTTTCTATTAGGCTACACAAAGCACACTTTTAAAGCAGCACAACAAACGGAAGAGAGACGCTTCAGAACTGAGGGTCGAACACATCCTCATTCATGTTTCCATCACAACTCCTCTTTTGCACAGCTGATGCTGGCTATTTAATTGGGAATTAAAGGGGAAGCGCCCTATTGGAAGAAGCACTAATTAATTGAGAATTAAAGGGAAATGGGAAATATTGGAAGGAGAAGCACTGAGACGGTTCAGAAACATTCAGGGCCGTCACAACGTGTAGGTGTCACAGAAAACAAACCTGGAATTTTCCGAATCAGACCAACCAGCTCTTTCCGCCCATCAACAGGTAGCTGAGTAAAAGGGCTATCCAAAATATCCAGTGTCTCTGAATTTTTCAATCTACCCTGCAGTATGCAATCATCGGGACCAGGAACATTTTCGTCCTCATGCACAGACCTAGTATTACAAGAACCAAGGGAAGTAACGGTATCAGCCAAACGAACAGTTTTACCATCCTCTGTAGACTCCCACTTTCTCATCAGAACATCCTCTTGGAGAAAATAACCATGTGCGACATCTCCCAACTGTTCCACAGGCACAATTTGGTCACGCAACTCTTCTAATGTGGGGTCAGTCCGTGGCGCATTGATTAGATCGGAGCGGAATACAGATAACGGGATAACAGGGAAAACAGTGAGAGACTTCTTTGTGGTATTCTCATTTACCGGAGCAGGGACCGGGTCACCATGGCTCATAGACCGCGTCACTGCACCCGCAGAGAACACCGCTGGGAAACTCTGCGCACTCTCATCAGGAATCCCTACAATTGACGGTTTAGTGGAAACCACTAGAGATGGAAACACGACAGGCCACACACGCTCACCAGCCAAGTTATTCCCAAGGATAACGTCGATACCCTCAATAGGCAACGAAGGACGCACCCCCACAACAACGTCACCTTTCACCAGTCCACAATCCAATATCAGTTTATGCAATGGAACTAAAAGATTGTTCAAACCTATTCCCCTAATTAGAACACCATTCCCAGAATCAGTCTCAGCAGAGAAAGGTAACACAGATTCCAACACAAACGATTCCGAGGCACCTGTGTCTCGTAGGATCTTCACTGGCACTAGGTTCTTACTTCCTAACATAGACACAAAACCCTCCGTAATGAAAGGTAAATAGCCTGGGTCAATATGGACTTTCACATGCCCCTGGGCCTGAGACAATGTGTCAGGAGTAAACTGATGTGGAACAGACGCAGCTAACGCCGTAGGCCTAGATTTAACGTTAACCTGTTAGGGCTAGGGGGCAGTATTGACACGGCTGGATAAAAAACATACCCGATTTAATCTGGTTACCACTCCTACCCAGTAACTAGAATATGCATATACTTATTACATATGGATAGAAAACACCCTAAATTTTCTAAAACTGTTTGAATGGTGTCTGAGTATAACAGAACTCAAATGGCAGGTCAAAACCTGAGAGATTCCTTTACAGGAAGTGGCCTGTCTGACCATTTCTTGAACTTCTTTTCCATCTCTATCATTTACTAAGGATCTCTGCTCTAACGTGACACTTCCCACGTCTTCCATAGGCTCTCAGAGCCCGGGAAAAAACAGAATGTCGTCATTCCAGCCCCAGGCTGAAACACATTATCGCCTTTCTCAAGTGGCCGATCAAGGGACACTGGGCTTATGCGCGTGACCCCGACCGCCCCCGCCTTTGGGATTTTTTCCTCTGTTTGCCGAAAAGGAGATTCCCTGTCGGAATATTATCGCTTTTCTACGAGAAAAATGTCGTAAAAATTGATTTTAAACAGCGGTTGACATGCTTCGAAGTACGGTAATGGAATATTTAGAATTTTATTGTCACGAATTGCGCCATGCGCACGACACTTCTTTACTATTTCGGATAGTGTCTGGAACGCACGAACAAAACGCCGCTATTCGGATATAACGATGGATTATTTTGGACCAAACCAACATTTGTTATTGAAGTAGCAGTCCTGGGTGTGCATTCTGACGAAGACAACAAAAGGTAATCAAACTTTTATAATAGTAAATATGATTATGGTGAGTGCTAAACTTGCCGGGTGTCTAAATAGCGAGCCCGTGATGCCTGGGCTATGTACTTAGAATATTGCAAAATGTGCTTTCACCAAAAAGCTATTTTAAAATCGGACATATCGAGTGCATAGAGGAGGTCTGTATCTATAATTCTTAAAATAATTGTTATGCTTTTTGTGAACGTTTATCGTGAGTAATTTAGTAAAATGTTAGCGAATTCCCCGGAAGTTTGCGGGGGGTATGCTAGTTCTGAACGTCACATGCTAATGTAAAAAGCTGTTTTTTGATATAAATATGAACTTGATTGAACAAAACATGCATGTATTGTATAACATAATGTCCTAGGGTTGTCATCTGATGAAGATCATCAAAGGTGAGTGCTGCATTTAGCTGTCTTCTGGGTTTTGGTGACATTATATGCTGGCTTGAAAAATGGGTGTCTGATTATTTCTGGCTTGGTACTCTGCTGACATAATCTAATGTTTTGCTTTCGTTGTAAAGCCTTTTTGAAATCGGACAGTGTGGTTAGATTAACGAGAGTCTTGTCTTTAAATGGCTGTAAAATAGTCATATGTTTGAGAAATTGAAGTAATAGGATTTTTAAGGTTTTGAAAATCGCGCCACAGGCTGGCAGTGGCTGTTACGTAGGTGGGACGCAAGCGTCCCACCTAGCCCATAGAGGTTAACACACGTACTGAATTTACCCCTAGACCTGAGAACCGGACATTCGTTTTTCCAATGACCTGAGCCTTGACAGTAGTGACACTCTTGACCAAAGTCAGTTTTACCACGGGAGTCAGGCTCAACCCTAGTTGAATAAAACTCTGCCCGTGAACCAGAGTATCTCGGTGAGCGAGGCCCAAATCTCTCCGAACGCCCCCACTCACTCCAAGTACGGGGTTCTACAAAAATACTTTTGTGAGTCAAAACATATTCGTCCGCCAAAACCGCAGCTTCAGCGACAGTCTGTACTTTTCGTTCGTTAATATACGTCGCTATATGATCAGGGATTGTGTCCTTAAATTGCTCTAGCATAATCAGATCACACAGCCCTTGAAAAGTCATAACCGCAGAGGCGGAACACCAGCGATTAAACTGGGAAGATAATTTTCGCGCAAACTCAACATGAGTCTGCCTATCATCCCTTTCTAAAGTTCTAAATCGTTGGCAGTAAGCCTCAGGAACCAATTCGTAAATCTGTAACACCGCCCTTTTAACCTTATCATAACTGACACTGTCGGCTACACTAAGAGCTGAATATGCTTCCTGCGCTTTACCAGTCAGCACACACTGCAACATTAAAGTGCGGTCAGAATCAGGCCAACTCCTAGCGTCAGCAACACGCTCAAACAACGAAAATAATGTCTCAGGGTCCTTTTCATTAAACTGAGGCAACAACCGTAAATTCCCAACAATGTCAAATGTGTCCGGGGCACACCCAAAAGAGGAACGACTCCTAAGTAAATCTGCGTCACCTTCCCAGAGCAAACTCTCCCCTGAGAGCTTTCCTTCCCTAACCAACTCTAGTCGCTCTTGTTGCAGCTTGATTTTAGCACGCTCCATATCCTGTTTAAATTCCAATTCCTTCTCATATTTTACACGATCGTGCTCTAGCTGTAACAGAAGCAGCTCTTTCTGCTGTTCAAAAAGAAGACTACTAGGACTAACCGATGGAGCGGTAATTGTAACATATCGGGGAGACGGCGAGTCCTCAGCAGAGGCTGCCCCAGTGGTATCTTCAAGAATACCACTCTCCATCAGATTGGCCTTCAATATTAACCTAATAGAATTTTTTTTACATTTATCACTAATTTCAACCTTGTAGTGTTCAGCAACCTTCAACAGCTGTTCTTTAGTACATACATCTAACAGTTCCTTTGATGGAAAGCGAATGAACTCGTCTACATTAGACGCCATAGTCAAAAAAATTCTCACTCAACCCCTCTACTGAGCACACCAGACCACAACAAGAGAAAATACAAATCACACCGGGCACCACAGAAAAGAGATGAGAAATGGAGCTTCCCCAAAATCTACAATAACTCAACCCTAGTCTTCATGCAGATTTGCGGTGGGTAATTATGCACTGTAGCCCGCTGGCAAGGAAGTAACCCCCCAGCACGCTGGTAGATTCCACCAAGCCACGGATGTGCCCCCGAGACAACTGCTCAGTCCACAGACACCACACAAAAATAACAAACATTAACAATGCCCAACATATTCCAAAATGAAACACGTCACTAAGCCTATCAGGGGAAAAAGGTTATAGCTCCGGGTAGTAAGTTTCACTACCCTATCCAAATCTCCCACCAAGGTACACAGCTGATTGTACTCACCTCAGACCAACGTCCCAACAGCAAGTAGAACAAGCGTTTCCAGGCTAGGCAGGGGCCTGGAAACTAACCAATGTATTCTCTCCAACACAGCACACAAACCAAACAAACAAAGGCAACCAATACTGAGCACCAAACTCAAACTAACAAACAAAGCACCTCAATTTAACATACCGCCACGTTTTCTCCCAAACACAAGTTCAAGATCCCGGATGAGCCCCCACTTGTTACGAACCTGTAAGGGCTGTCTTCAGGAAAGGACCAAAATGCAGCAGAGTTAGTATTCATCCTTCAATTTAATTGGAAAGAACACTATACAAAAACAAAAACAAGGAAACTGACAGCCAACAGTCCTGTCAGGTGCAACCACACTAAACAAGAAACAATTACCCACAAAACCCAAAGGAAAAACATGCTCCTTATGTGTGACTCCCAATCAGCAGCAACGAGCACCACCTGTGCCTGATTGGGAGCCACACACATGGCCCAAAACAAAGAAATACCAAAACATAGAAAAAGGAACATAGAACGCCCACCCAATGTAACACCCTGGCCTAACCAAAATAAAGAACAAAAACCCCTCTCTATGGCCAGAGCGTTACAGAACCGGCTCTGAGTTCACAACAAAAGGGAGACAACGTGGAGACAAGGAGTATCAAAATATATATTTATTAACTAAAATAACTAAATAATTAACAATGGCGTGTGTGTAATCAGTAATCAGTAGTGTAAGTGAGTGTTTTGCATACCTGAATGTAATAATGCAGGGTGTTGAAAGGTGCCAAAGGAAATAACCAAAAAGCCACAAAGCTACACAACCAAAATCAAAAAAGTGTCTGCATGGAGAGAGTCCTCTCAATAACTGTGGAAGAGGTCTCTTTATCCTGGGACACAGCTGGGCCCAGGTGCTTCCCATTTAGCTGACGACCCTTCCAACTCCGCCCACCGGCATCCTAACAAGGAAACAAGAACAGAGAGAATACGGCAGACAGAGTGGGAGGGTCGTCACACACCCCCCCATAAAACCGGGGACCAACAAGGGCCCCGGAACAACGTACCAGCCTCTGCGTCCCAAATTGACACAGGCCTCTGCGTCCCAAATTGACACAGGCCTCTGCGTCCCAAATTGACACAGGCCTCTGCGTCCCAAATTGACACAGGCCTCTGCGTCCCAAATTGACACAGGCCTCTGCGTCCCAAATTGACACAGGCCTCTGCGTCCCAAATTGACACAGGCCTCTGCGTCCCAAATTGACACAGGCCTCTGCGTCCCAAATTGACACAGGCCTCTGCGTCCCAAATTGACACAGGCCTCTGCGTCCCAAATTGACACAGGCCTCTGCGTCCCAAATTGACACAGGCCTTTGCGTCCCAAATTGACGAGAGGTTACATGTTCACCTTCCACTTGCCCCAGCCAACCTCTTTCTCCCCAGACCTCAGCAACCTTTGTGCACAGGAAGCAACATTTAAGAGGAAAGGAGAACACAAGACCAGGAGGGAACAGACAGGAAAGTTAGAACATGATAAAACCAAACAACGGTCAGTCACATAACATTCAGGAACAGGGCGCACAAGAGACCACATCAGCTACAAACGCAAACAACATCTTCCAACGGTTCATAGTCACTTCTCAACGGTTGTCATTTCCCAACGATTCATAGTCACTCCAATGATTCATAGTGACTCCAACGATTCATAGTGACTCCAACGATTCATAGTGACTCCAACGATTCATAGTGACTCCAACGATTCATAGTGACTCCAACGATTCATAGTGACTCCAACGATTCATAGTGACTCCAACGATTCATAGTGACTCCAACGATTCATAGTCACTAAACTCATAACCGAATACGAGTACAGACCAGAGGGTGTAATAAAGGCAAAAATGTCATGTGCCCTACTCGTCAGTGGCACCTGCCAATAGCACAATAACAGGTCAAATTTGCACAAACAGCTGCGCCGACTTGATCAACGCAGTCCTCCATCCGAGGAAGAGGAAATTAATCTGGCTTAGTGACTCCGTTTACCTTACGGTGGTCCGTTCCATCCGGTTTACTGACCAAGATACAGGGAGAAGCCCAACTGGAGAAAGAAGGCTCTGCTATCTTACTCTCCAGCATGTACCTGACCTCAGCATCCAGACAACGCAGTTTCTCTACAGAGACTCTATAGAACCGCTGACGAATGGGGTCAGCATCTCCAATGTCAATATTATGCTCTATCAAGTTTGTACGTTGTAACGGTTTTGACTTGAGGTTATAATTTATAGGGGTGCCAGGTAGGTTGTGCCTACCAGAGAAAATATTAGTTTCTCCTTTTAGTTTGATAGGGAATGAGTCCCATCTGGTCCGTCAAGTCTACACCAATACAAAGGACTCATGTAAAAGTCAGGATGGAAATACACTTTTCATAAACCCTTAAAACAATGGAAATAACTTCAAAACAACTGTATTCTTTTGCGTGGTTGTATTAACAACCTAAATGATCACACACACACACACACACACACACACACACACACAACAATATAACAATAATGAGCTTTAAACAGCTCTGGTTCCTCCAGAAATGTCCTGTACCTCGGGCCTAAAAAGAGTCCAGCCCGGTAAACAAGTTCAGGGAACTCAAGTGACCTTAGTCACGCAATGGTTGTCCGTTCATACAGTGTAGCGTAAACCCAGTGTCAATCATACAATGAAAAGAACAAATATTTTACCACACATTTCAATAAATCCTCAACTACAACTAACTACCTAAATCATCACAGTATACATCACACCAAAACAAATGAAATACCGTATACAAAAAAGGTTGTAGTCCGTCGGTCAGTCAGAGAAGCCAATCCGCCGACAGATCTCCAGCGGAGAAAGGCCACGAAAACCAACGGAGAGGTGTAGTCCACAGATGCAAGAGTGGAGCCGACCTTGGGTAGATTTTCTATTAGGCTACACAAAGCACACTTTTAAAGCAGCACAACAAACGGAAGAGAGACGCTTCAGAACTGAGGGTCGAACACATCCTCATTCATGTTTCCATCACAACTCCTCTTTTGCACAGCTGATGCTGGCTATTTAATTGGGAATTAAAGGGGAAGCGCCCTATTGGAAGAAGCACTAATTAATTGAGAATTAAAGGGAAAGCGCCCTATTGGAAGGAGAAGCACTGAGACGGTTCAGAAACATTCAGGGCCGTCACACACCCCCTCCCCTGGAAAAAGCCGACCATTGCCCTGGAAGGCACATCTTGGTCGGGGAAACCGAGAAAGGTCTCTTCATCACTTTCCTCTACAAAAATATTCGTTACATTTTGGCGCTCATGCTCCTCAGCCGAGGGGTCACAGTTCTTAAAGCGTGAGACTTCTAGATCTGGGAATCCGAGAAAAGTCTCCTCACTTTCCTCTTCAAAGATCTCCAGGACCTTGCGGCGCTCAATCTCCTCCAATTCGTCAGCTGAGGGGTAACAGGCCTTAAGGCGTGAGACATGGACAACGCGCATATCTTCACCTGTGTCCTCTTTCACCACTCGATAGTTCAAAGGGCCTCTCTGCTCCACAATCCTATATGGTCCTTGCCATTTAGGAGCGAGCTTGGCCGAGAAGAATTGTTCAGCTTTTGAATAAGGATGAGAGCGAAGCCACACCCGATCACGAAGCTGGAACTGCATGTCTCGTCTCTTCTTATCATAATTTCTCTTCTGCCTGAGTCGAGCCTGGATCATGTTCTTTGAGACAAGAGCTCTCAAGTCGTGGAGATGGACTACCTGGTCATAGCAAGCAGCGTCTGGAGTAACCTGCTGGGGCTGTAGCACCATCTCCAAGGGTCCTCGGAGGGGACGACTCAGGTTCAGCTCTGCAGGTGTGACTCCAGTGGACTCCTGCACAGCAGAATTCAGGGCAAATCGAAACTCGTGAAGGTGCTTGTCCCAGTGTTTGTGCTGGGTCCCTACATAGGAAGCAACCATTGTCTTCAAGGTTCGATTAACTCTCTCAGTGAGGTTGGTCTGTGGGTGATAAGCCGTGGTCAACTTCTGTCTCAGGTTCCATCTTTGGCAGGTCTCCTCAAAGAGATCAGAGACGAATTGGGAACCTCGATCAGACAGGATGTAATCAGGCACTCCCCAGCGAGTCAGGATCTCTTTCGTAAGGATGTTAGAGACTGTCCTTGCTGTGGCCTGACGCAGGGCAAAGAGCTCCACCCACTTGGAATAGTAATCAACAAAAACAAGCATGTACACATTCTGATTGGAGCTTCTAGGAAATGGACCCATCAAATCCACTCCTAACATTTCCCAAGGTCGGGTAATCACAGTTTGCTGCAACTTGCCAGCAGGCTTTCTACCTTCTGGTTTGTACATTTGACAAACCTGACAGTTTCGGATGTGTGACTTTACATCCATGCTCAGATGTGGCCAGTACAGTAATGCTTGCAACCGCTTGTAGGTTTTGAACCTGCCCAAATGACCAGCTAACGGGTCTTCATGGAAATGTTGAAGCAGTTGAAGGCGTAGAGTTTCAGGTATGTACATTTGGTATAGTGTTCTGTGAGGTAGTTGTACAACTCGGTAGACTTTGTCTTCAATGATGGTCAGCTTGGTGGTAGGATTGACCATCTTTTCTCTATCTTCCAGGATAGTCTGGTACAAAGCCTGTACTTCTGGATCATCCTGTTGGGCTTTCCAAATGGCCTCATCAGAGATGGGAAAGTCAGTTTTGGGTGAGTCTCGACTGCTTGACAGGACAGTAGCACATGTAAGATGAGGGCCACCATTACCACCAGCAGGAGCTCTGGATAAGGCATCTGGAATCATCATCATCTCACTTGGCTCTGTCATATCCTCACATGGTCTCTCCTATCATTGCTATGCAGACGACACACAATTAATCTTCTCCTTTCCCCCTTCTGATAACCAGGCGGCGAATCGCATCTCTGCATGTCTGTCAGACATATCAGTGTGGATGACGGATCACCAGCTCAAGCTGAACCTCGGCAAGACGGAGCTGCTCTTCCTCCCGGGGAAGGACTGCCCGTTCCATGATCTCGCCATCACGGTTGACAACTCCCTTGTGTCCTCCTCCCAGAGTGCTAAGAACCTTGGCGTGATCCTGGACAACACCCTGTCGTTCTCCACTAACATCAAGGCGGTGACCCGATCCTGTAGGTTCATGCTCTACAACATTCGCAGAGTACGACCCTGCCTCACACAGGAAGCGGCGCAGGTCCTAATCCAGGCACTTGTCATCTCCCGTCTGGATTACTGCAACTCGCTGTTGGCTGGGCTCCCTGCCTGTGCCATTAAACCCCTACAACTCATCCAGAACGCCGCAGCCCGTCTGGTGTTCAACCTTCCCAAGTTCTCTCACGTCACCCCGCTCCTCCGCTCTCTCCACTGGCTTCCAGTTGAAGCTCGCATCCGCTACAAGACCATGGTGATTGCCTACGGAGCTGTGAAGGGAACGGCACCTCCATACCTTCAGGCTCTGATCAGGCCCTACACCCAAACAAGGGCACTGCGTTCATCCACCACTGGCCTGCTGGCCCCCCTACCTCTGAGGAAGCACAGTTCCCGCTCAGCCCAGTCAAAACTGTTCGCTGCTCTGGCGGAACAACGAATCTGGTTACTAATCCTACCCAGTAACTAGAATATGCATATACTTATTATATATGGATAGAAAACACTCTAAAGTTTCTAAAACTGTTTGAATGGTGTCTGTGAGTATAACAGAACTCATTTGGCAGGCAAAACCCTGAGACATTTTCTGACAGGAAGTGGATACCTGATGTGTTGTATTGACTTTAAACCTATCCCATTGAAAAACACAGGGGCTTAGGAATATTCTGGCACTTCCTATTGCTTCCACTAGATGTCACCAGCCTTTACAAAGTGTTTTGAGTCTTCTGGAGGGAGATCTGACCGAACAAGAGCCATGGAACGATGATGTCCCATTAGACACCTGGCGCGCGAGTTCATGTTGGGTACCCTCGTTCCAATACGTTATAAAAGAGTATGCATTCGTCCACCTTGAATATTATTCATGTTCTGGTTAAAAAAGGCCCTAATGATTTATGCTATACAACGTTTGACATGTTTGAACGAACGGAAATATATTTTTTCCCCTCGTTCATGACGAGAAGTCCGGCTGGCTTAGATCATGTGCTAACAAGACGGAGATTTTTGGACATAAATGATGAGCTTTTTTGAACAAAATTACATTCGTTATGGACCTGTGATACCTGGAAGTGACATCTGATGAAGAGAATCAAAGGTAATGGATTATTTACATAGTATTTTCGATTTTAGATCTCCCCAACATGACGTCTAGTCTGTATCGCAACGCGTATTTTTCTGGGCGCAGTGCTCAGATTATTGCAAAGTGTGATTTCCCAGTAAGGTTATTTTTAAATCTGGCAAGTTGATTGCGTTCAAGAGATGTAAATCTATAATTCTTTAAATGACAATATAATATTTTACCAATGTTTTCTAATTTTAATTATTTAATTTGTGACGCTGACTTGACTGCCGGTTATTGGAGGGAAACGATTTCCTCAACATCAATGCCATAGTAAAACGCTGTTTTTGGATATAAATATGAACTTGATAGAACTAAAAATGCATGCATTGTCTAACATAATGTCCTAGGAGTGTCATCTGATGGAGATTGTAAAAGGTTAGTGCATCATTTTAGCTGGTTTTATGGTTTTGGTGACCCTGTCTTTGAATTGACAAAACATTACACACAACTCTTGTAAATGTACTGTCCTAACATACTCTAAATGTATGCTTTCGCCGTAAAACCTTTTTGAAATCGTAAAACGTGGTTAGATTAAGGAGATGTTTATCTTTCAAAGGGTGTAAAATAGTTGTATTTTTGAAAAATTTGAATTTTGACATTTATTTGGATTCAAATTTGCCGCTCTTGAAATGCACCTGCTGTTGATGGAGTGCACCACGGGTGGCACGCTAGCGTCCCACCTAGCCCATAGAGGTTAAGGAATACCTAGGATAGGATAAAGTAATCCTTCTAACCCCCCCCCCCCCTTAAAATATTTAGATGCACTATTGTAAAGTGGTTGTTCCACTGGATATCATAAGGTGAATGCACCATTTTGTAAGTCGCTCTGGATAAGAGCGTCTGCTAAATGACTTAAATGTAATTGTAATGTAATCTGGAACAGTGTTGTATTTTCCTTTCCTGTATTCTACTGCAAAGGTGAACTCTTGCAACCGTAGAGCCCATCTGATAAGTCTGGTGCTTGGTTTGTTGGTCTTGAACACCCACACAAGGGAGGAATGGTCAGTGACCACAGTGAAGTGTCTTCCCTCCAGGTAGTACCTCCACTTTTCCAAAGCCCAGACAACTGCGAGGCACTCTTGCTCGGTTGTGGAGTAGTTCCGTTCTGCTCCATTCAATGTTCGACTGGCGAACGCTAGCACTTCTTCAATGCCAAGTCCAGTCTGTTGGACTAGAACAGCACCAAGTCCAACATCACTTGCATCAGTGTAAACAACAAAAGGGCAATCAAAGTTGGGATGACCCAAAATGGGAGGTGTGACGAGGTGTCGTTTCAGGGTTTCAAAAGAGGTCTGGCACTCTGCCGTCCATCGGAATTTCGCACCTTTTCGCTTCAATGCGTTGAGGGGTTCTGCCACCTGGGAGAAGTTCAACACAAACCGATGGTACCATCCAGCCATCCCAAGGAACCGTTGAAGGGCCTTGAGTGTGGTTGGGACAGGGAAATCTTGTACCGCCTTGGTCTTTTCGGGATCCACATGAGTGCCGTCAAAAGACACAATATGGCCAAGGAACTTCAGGGAGGTTTGGCAGAAGTTGCTCTTCTTCATGTTCAATGTCAGACCAGCTTCCCTTAGCTTGTCCAACACTGCTTGAAGATCTTGAAAATGTTGTTCTCTGGTCTGGGAGTAGATAATTATATCGTCCAGGTAGACGAAACAGATCTTCCCTTTGAGCTCACCTAACGCAATCTCCATGAGTCTTTGGAAAGTGGCAGGTGCATTCTTTAATCCAAAAGGCATCACCTTAAAGGAAAACAAGCCCTCAGCACAGACAAAAGCAGTCTTGTCCTTGCTTTCCTGGTCCATCTCAACCTGCCAATAGCCACTATTGAGGTCAAGGGTAGTGAACACAACCGCGCCAGACAATGACTCCAGGATCTCTTGGATGGTGGGAAGAGGATAGGCATCAGTCTGGGAAACCTTGTTGGTCTTCCTATAGTCCACACAAAATCTAAGACCACCGGTCTTTTTTGGGATGAGGACAACAGGAGCAGCCCAGGGAGAGGATGAACGTTCAATTATATTTTGTCATTAATGAGTCCTTTTTGGATGATTAGCTTTGCTGGGGACAAACGATATGGCTTCTGCTTGATCGGCATTTCCTGTGTAAGGAATATTTTGTGCTTCAGGAGCCCGGTACGTCCCAGCTTTGAAGTACATACATCAGCGTTATTCTGCAGCTGTTCCAACAGCCTTAACTCCTCTGGCTGTTCCAGCTGAGCTCTTCTCACAGCCTGTAAAAGGAGATCATCAGAAGGATTATCGAGGGTTAGTGGTACCGGAGCAATGGCAGAGAAGACTGCCACATTTGGACCCCAATCATGTAACTTTGTAGCTTCTGACTGGAAGAAATGCTTCTTGCTCGGATTGTATGGAAACCAGTAGCAATTGTGTGCGATATCAATCTGGACACCACTGAAGTACATGAAATCAATTCCCAACACAACAGGAAAAGCAAGGTTCTTGGTTTGTAGGATAACAGAAGGAATCATATAGGAGTGGTTACACAGGTGGAACTCTACCTCACTCCATCCAAGTGGTCGTTTAGCCTCACCATCAGCCAGATAGAGTGGACCTTCTGTCCACGGCTTCAAGTTGTAGTGTAGACCTTTAACCTCCTTCCACAGTTTCTCATTGAGCAGTGTGTAGGATGACCCGGTGTCCAGGATGGCTCTTCCTGTCCATGGACCTATGGACAGGGGTAACACCAATTGGTGCGGTATTAACTGAAAGGAAGGGGATGTCGATGGGGCGGCGTAGGCAGTGACACTTGGGGTTTCATCTCTGGTCAAAGCACCCAGAGTAGGATGGTCGTTCCTGCGAAGGGAGTTAGGTGTGTTTGCCTGTTGTGATTTGTGGTTTCTGGAAGGGTTTACTTGATATGGTCTTGGACATGTAGCTGAAGAATGTCCCTTTTGGCTACATCTCCAACAGAACATGGGAGGGGTTTTGGCTGGAGACTGTGGCTGTTGTTGATGGTCTGGCTTGGGTAACGGTTTGGGTGTCTGTTTCTTTCTCTGTTCATATTGCTGTTGGCATTCTCTGTCCTTCTCGAACTGCTGTCCCAGGCGAACCAGTCCATCAACAGTGGTGACTCTTTCTCTGAGTTGACTGGCTAGTAGTGGGTTGATGTTCTTCAAGATCAATTTAATGACCTCTTCCTCCTCAATACCAGGTTTCCACCTTCTGCACAGGGAGTGGTAACCGTATGCAAAGTCACGGATACTCTCCTTCTCTCTTTGCACTCGATTAAAGACTCTGTCTGCCAGCTCATCTGTGTAGTCCTCAGACAGAAATGCAGAGGAAAACTTGGCCTCAAAGTCAGCCCAGGAGGTAGTGGTGAGACGTGCCACATCCCACCAGTCTCGAGCTGTACCATGCAACACATTCCTCAATGTGGCAAGGAGTTCTTCGTCAGCCAGGGGATTGAGGGCAAGAAAGTCACGACATCTTTCCAGATACATTAGCGGATCAGGACTGTCATCTTTTTTCCCAAAGGTGGGAAATTGCAATTTAATGGGCATCGCCCCCACATGACGTCTACTCAAATCACCATGAACAAAAGAGCTAGGAGGGATTGAGGAAGTAGAGGGTGAGGGAGTTATCGGACCATGAAAATGAACACCAGGATGCATGGTGGATTGCATCCTGTAAGGGGTGGCTGCAGCATGGCCTTGTCTTAGCTGTTCTGAGGTGCCAGCTTGGCCCTCAGTGGTCTGAACAGAAGTGGACACCAGAGAAGCTCTGTGCAAGGAGTTGTGCCTAATGGAGGCCATGTCAACAGACACGTCAGCCAACATTTTAACACAATTAGAAAGCTCTTTCTGCAAGTGGTCTACAGTGTTAACCAGAGGAGAAAAAACTGAATTAACGTCCTTGAGAACCTCAGTGTGATGATGTTGCAAGCGCCACTGGAGAGTGGCAGTGAGTTGGGTTTGTTGGTAGTCAAACTGCCTGTCCATGGCACCAGTAACATCCCGTCTTCCACTCACTGAGCTCTGTCAGTGTGTGGGTTAGAGTGCTCAGTGAGTTTCTGAATTCCATGGCACTCTGTTGTTGCTCTTCACTCAGACATTTGAATTTATGGTGGATTAGAGTTTGGAGATGTTGTTGAGTCCGACGAATATCAAGGATGTCACCTTGAAGTTGTAAGACTACAACCTCTGGAGATAAACCAGACAATGGAGGAAGGTTGGGCGTCAGAGGGAAGGCTAGCTCAGTACTTCCACACAGATCCATGTCAATAAGGGAGTAGCTGGTTAGACCTCCTGTGGCCTGTGGTCCAGACCGAGCCTTCAGATTCCCAGGGCTCTGGCCCAAATCAACTCCATTGACATTATGATTTGTATTGTCGGCTCGATGGTCAGACTGGCCCTGTGTATTCCCATTGACAGGTATGATATGGATGAGCACATTTTCTTGGGGTGAATCCATTGTTTTAATTCCACACAAAAGATTTGCTTTGGTTATTTCTCAATGTTGAGGTCCCATCTGGGGTGCCATATTTTATGTAACGGTTTTGACTTGAGGTTATAATTTATAGGGGTGCCAGGTAGGTTGTGCCTACCAGAGAAAATATTAGTTTCTCCTTTTAGTTTGATAGGGAATGAGTCCCATCTGGTCCGTCAAGTCTACACCAATACAAAGGACTCATGTAAAAGTCAGGATGGAAATACACTTTTCATAAACCCTTAAAACAATGGAAATAACTTCAAAACAACTGTATTCTTTTGCGTGGTTGTATTAACAACCTAAATGATCACACACACACACACACACACACACACTACACACAACAATATAACAATAATGAGCTTTAAACAGCTCTGGTTCCTCCAGAAATGTCCTGTACCTCGGGCCTAAAAAGAGTCCAGCCCGGTAAACAAGTTCAGGGAACTCAAGTGACCTTAGTCACGCAATGGTTGTCCGTTCATACAGTGTAGCGTAAACCCTGTGTCAATCATACAATGAAAAGAACAAATATTTTACCACACATTTCAATAAATCCTCAACTACAACTAACTACCTAAATCATCACAGTATACATCACACCAAAACAAATGAAATACCGTATACAAAAAAAGGTTGTAGTCCGTCGGTCAGTCAGAGAAGCCAATCCGCCGACAGATCTCCAGCGGAGAAAGGCCACGAAAACCAACGGAGAGGTGTAGTCCACAGATGCAAGAGTGGAGCCGACCTTGGGTAGATTTTCTATTAGGCTACACAAAGCACACTTTTAAAGCAGCACAACAAACGGAAGAGAGACGCTTCAGAACTGAGGGTCGAACACATCCTCATTCATGTTTCCATCACAACTCCTCTTTTGCACAGCTGATGCTGGCTATTTAATTGGGAATTAAAGGGGAAGCGCCCTATTGGAAGAAGCACTAATTAATTGAGAATTAAAGGGAAAGCGCCCTATTGGAAGGAGAAGCACTGAGACGGTTCAGAAACATTCAGGGCCGTCACAACGTGTAGGTGTCACAGAAAACAAACCTGGAATTTTCCGAATCAGACCAACCAGCTCTTTCCGCCCATCAACAGGTAGCTGAGTAAAAGCGCTATCCAAAATATCCAGTGTCTCTGAATTTTTCAATCTACCCTGCAGTATGCAATCATCGGGACCAGGAACATTTGTCCTCATGCACAGACCTAGTATTACAAGAACCAAGGGAAGTAACGGTATCAGCCAAACGAACAGTTTTACCATCCTCTGTAGACTCCCACTTTCTCATCAGAACATCCTCTTGGAGAAAATAACCATGTGCGACATCTCCCAACTGTTCCACAGGCACAATTTGGTCACGCAACTCTTCTAATGTGGGGTCAGTCCGTGGCGCATTGATTAGATCGGAGCGGAATACAGATAACGGGATAACAGGGAAAACAGTGAGAGACTTCTTTGTGGTATTCTCATTTACCGGAGCAGGGACCGGGTCACCATGGCTCATAGACCGCGTCACTGCACCCGCAGAGAACACCGCTGGGAAACTCTGCGCACTCTCATCAGGAATCCCTACAATTGACGGTTTAGTGGAAACCACTAGAGATGGAAACACGACAGGCCACACACGCTCACCAGCCAAGTTATTCCCAAGGATAACGTCGATACCCTCAATAGGCAACGAAGGACGCACCCCCACAACAACGTCACCTTTCACCAGTCCACAATCCAATATCAGTTTATGCAATGGAACTGACAGATTGTTCAAACCTATTCCCCTAATTAGAACACTATTCCCAGAATCAGTCTCAGCAGAGAAAGGTAACACAGATTCCAACACAAACGATTCCGAGGCACCTGTGTCTCGTAGGATCTTCACTGGCACTAGGTTCTTACTTCCTAACATAGACACAAAACCCTCCGTAATGAAAGGTAAATAGCCTGGGTCAATATGGACTTTCACATGCCCCTGGGCCTGAGACAATGTGTCAGGAGTAAACTGATGTGGAACAGACGCAGCTAACGCCGTAGGCCTAGATTTAACGTTAACCTGTTAGGGCTAGGGGGCAGTATTGACACGGCTGGATAAAAAACATACCCGATTTAATCTGGTTACCACTCCTACCCAGTAACTAGAATATGCATATACTTATTACATATGGATAGAAAACACCCTAAATTTTCTAAAACTGTTTGAATGGTGTCTGAGTATAACAGAACTCAAATGGCAGGTCAAAACCTGAGAGATTCCTTTACAGGAAGTGGCCTGTCTGACCATTTCTTGAACTTCTTTTCCATCTCTATCATTTACTAAGGATCTCTGCTCTAACGTGACACTTCCCACGTCTTCCATAGGCTCTCAGAGCCCGGGAAAAAACAGAATGTCGTCATTCCAGCCCCAGGCTGAAACACATTATCGCCTTTCTCAAGTGGCCGATCAAGGGACACTGGGCTTATGCGCGTGACCCCGACCGCCCCCGCCTTTGGGATTTTTTCCTCTGTTTGCCGAAAAGGAGATTCCCTGTCGGAATATTATCGCTTTTCTACGAGAAAAATGTCGTAAAAATTGATTTTAAACAGCGGTTGACATGCTTCGAAGTACGGTAATGGAATATTTAGAATTTTATTGTCACGAATTGCGCCATGCGCGCGACACTTCTTTACTATTTCGGATAGTGTCTGGAACGCACGAACAAAACGCCGCTATTCGGATATAACGATGGATTATTTTGGACCAAACCAACATTTGTTATTGAAGTAGCAGTCCTGGGTGTGCATTCTGACGAAGACAACAAAAGGTAATCAAACTTTTATAATAGTAAATATGATTATGGTGAGTGCTAAACTTGCCGGGTGTCTAAATAGCGAGCCCGTGATGCCTGGGCTATGTACTTAGAATATTGCAAAATGTGCTTTCACCAAAAAGCTATTTTAAAATCGGACATATCGAGTGCATAGAGGAGGTCTGTATCTATAATTCTTAAAATAATTGTTATGCTTTTTGTGAACGTTTATCGTGAGTAATTTAGTAAAATGTTAGCGAATTCCCCGGAAGTTTGCGGGGGGTATGCTAGTTCTGAACGTCACATGCTAATGTAAAAAGCTGTTTTTTGATATAAATATGAACTTGATTGAACAAAACATGCATGTATTGTATAACATAATGTCCTAGGGTTGTCATCTGATGAAGATCATCAAAGGTGAGTGCTGCATTTAGCTGTCTTCTGGGTTTTGGTGACATTATATGCTGGCTTGAAAAATGGGTGTCTGATTATTTCTGGCTTGGTACTCTGCTGACATAATCTAATGTTTTGCTTTCGTTGTAAAGCCTTTTTGAAATCGGACAGTGTGGTTAGATTAACGAGAGTCTTGTCTTTAAATGGCTGTAAAATAGTCATATGTTTGAGAAATTGAAGTAATAGGATTTTTAAGGTTTTGAAAATCGCGCCACAGGCTGGCAGTGGCTGTTACGTAGGTGGGACGCAAGCGTCCCACCTAGCCCATAGAGGTTAACACACGTACTGAATTTACCCCTAGACCTGAGAACCGGACATTCGTTTTTCCAATGACCTGAGCCTTGACAGTAGTGACACTCTTGACCAAAGTCAGTTTTACCACGGGAGTCAGGCTCAACCCTAGTTGAATAAAACTCTGCCCGTGAACCAGAGTATCTCGGTGAGCGAGGCCCAAATCTCTCCGAACGCCCCCACTCACTCCAAGTACGGGGTTCTACAAAAATACTTTTGTGAGTCAAAACATATTCGTCCGCCAAAACCGCAGCTTCAGCGACAGTCTGTACTTTTCGTTCGTTAATATACGTCGCTATATGATCAGGGATTGTGTCCTTAAATTGCTCTAGCATAATCAGATCACACAGCCCTTGAAAAGTCATAACCGCAGAGGCGGAACACCAGCGATTAAACTGGGAAGATAATTTTCGCGCAAACTCAACATGAGTCTGCCTATCATCCCTTTCTAAAGTTCTAAATCGTTGGCAGTAAGCCTCAGGAACCAATTCGTAAATCTGTAACACCGCCCTTTTAACCTTATCATAACTGACACTGTCGGCTACACTAAGAGCTGAATATGCTTCCTGCGCTTTACCAGTCAGCACACACTGCAACATTAAAGTGCGGTCAGAATCAGGCCAACTCCTAGCGTCAGCAACACGCTCAAACAACGAAAATAATGTCTCAGGGTCCTTTTCATTAAACTGAGGCAACAACCGTAAATTCCCAACAATGTCAAATGTGTCCGGGGCACACCCAAAAGAGGAACGACTCCTAAGTAAATCTGCGTCACCTTCCCAGAGCAAACTCTCCCCTGAGAGCTTTCCTTCCCTAACCAACTCTAGTCGCTCTTGTTGCAGCTTGATTTTAGCACGCTCCATATCCTGTTTAAATTCCAATTCCTTCTCATATTTTACACGATCGTGCTCTAGCTGTAACAGAAGCAGCTCTTTCTGCTGTTCAAAAAGAAGACTACTAGGACTAACCGATGGAGCGGTAATTGTAACATATCGGGGAGACGGCGAGTCCTCAGCAGAGGCTGCCCCAGTGGTATCTTCAAGAATACCACTCTCCATCAGATTGGCCTTCAATATTAACCTAATAGAATTTTTTTTACATTTATCACTAATTTCAACCTTGTAGTGTTCAGCAACCTTCAACAGCTGTTCTTTAGTACATACATCTAACAGTTCCTTTGATGGAAAGCGAATGAACTCGTCTACATTAGACGCCATAGTCAAAAAAATTCTCACTCAACCCCTCTACTGAGCACACCAGACCACAACAAGAGAAAATACAAATCACACCGGGCACCACAGAAAAGAGATGAGAAATGGAGCTTCCCCAAAATCTACAATAACTCAACCCTAGTCTTCATGCAGATTTGCGGTGGGTAATTATGCACTGTAGCCCGCTGGCAAGGAAGTAACCCCCCAGCACGCTGGTAGATTCCACCAAGCCACGGATGTGCCCCCGAGACAACTGCTCAGTCCACAGACACCACACAAAAATAACAAACATTAACAATGCCCAACATATTCCAAAATGAAACACGTCACTAAGCCTATCAGGGGAAAAAGGTTATAGCTCCGGGTAGTAAGTTTCACTACCCTATCCAAATCTCCCACCAAGGTACACAGCTGATTGTACTCACCTCAGACCAACGTCCCAACAGCAAGTAGAACAAGCGTTTCCAGGCTAGGCAGGGGCCTGGAAACTAACCAATGTATTCTCTCCAACACAGCACACAAACCAAACAAACAAAGGCAACCAATACTGAGCACCAAACTCAAACTAACAAACAAAGCACCTCAATTTAACATACCGCCACGTTTTCTCCCAAACACAAGTTCAAGATCCCGGATGAGCCCCCACTTGTTACGAACCTGTAAGGGCTGTCTTCAGGAAAGGACCAAAATGCAGCAGAGTTAGTATTCATCCTTCAATTTAATTGGAAAGAACACTATACAAAAACAAAAACAAGGAAACTGACAGCCAACAGTCCTGTCAGGTGCAACCACACTAAACAAGAAACAATTACCCACAAAACCCAAAGGAAAAACATGCTCCTTATGTGTGACTCCCAATCAGCAGCAACGAGCACCACCTGTGCCTGATTGGGAGCCACACACATGGCCCAAAACAAAGAAATACCAAAACATAGAAAAAGGAACATAGAACGCCCACCCAATGTAACACCCTGGCCTAACCAAAATAAAGAACAAAAACCCCTCTCTATGGCCAGAGCGTTACAGAACCGGCTCTGAGTTCACAACAAAAGGGAGACAACGTGGAGACAAGGAGTATCAAAATATATATTTATTAACTAAAATAACTAAATAATTAACAATGGCGTGTGTGTAATCAGTAATCAGTAGTGTAAGTGAGTGTTTTGCATACCTGAATGTAATAATGCAGGGTGTTGAAAGGTGCCAAAGGAAATAACCAAAAAGCCACAAAACTACACAACCAAAATCAAAAAAGTGTCTGCATGGAGAGAGTCCTCTCAATAACTGTGGAAGAGGTCTCTTTATCCTGGGACACAGCTGGGCCCAGGTGCTTCCCATTTAGCTGACGACCCTTCCAACTCCGCCCACCGGCATCCTAACAAGGAAACAAGAACAGAGAGAATACGGCAGACAGAGTGGGAGGGTCGTCACACACCCCCCCATAAAACCGGGGACCAACAAGGGCCCCGGAACAACGTACCAGCCTCTGCGTCCCAAATTGACACAGGCCTCTGCGTCCCAAATTGACACAGGCCTCTGCGTCCCAAATTGACACAGGCCTCTGCGTCCCAAATTGACACAGGCCTCTGCGTCCCAAATTGACACAGGCCTCTGCGTCCCAAATTGACACAGGCCTCTGCGTCCCAAATTGACACAGGCCTCTGCGTCCCAAATTGACACAGGCCTCTGCGTCCCAAATTGACACAGGCCTCTGCGTCCCAAATTGACACAGGCCTCTGCGTCCCAAATTGACACAGGCCTCTGCGTCCCAAATTGACGAGAGGTTACATGTTCACCTTCCACTTGCCCCAGCCAACCTCCTTCTCCCCAGACCTCAGCAACCTTTGTGCACAGGAAGCAACATTTAAGAGGAAAGGAGAACACAAGACCAGGAGGGAACAGACAGGAAAGTTAGAACATGATAAAACCAAACAATGGTCAGTCACATAACATTCAGGAACAGGGCGCACAAGAGACCACATCAGCTACAAACGCAAACAACATCTTCCAACGGTTCATAGTCACTTCTCAACGGTTGTCATTTCCCAACGATTCATAGTCACTCCAATGATTCATAGTGACTCCAACGATTCATAGTGACTCCAACGATTCATAGTGACTCCAACGATTCATAGTCACTAAACTCATAACCGAATACGAGTACAGACCAGAGGGTGTAATAAAGGCAAAAATGTCATGTGCCCTACTCGTCAGTGGCACCTGCCAATAGCACAATAACAGGTCAAATTTGCACAAACAGCTGCGCCGACTTGATCAACGCAGTCCTCCATCCGAGGAAGAGGAAATTAATCTGGCTTAGTGACTCCGTTTACCTTACGGTGGTCCGTTCCATCCGGTTTACTGACCAAGATACAGGGAGAAGCCCAACTGGAGAAAGAAGGCTCTGCTATCTTACTCTCCAGCATGTACCTGACCTCAGCATCCAGACAACGCAGTTTCTCTACAGAGACTCTATAGAACCGCTGACGAATGGGGTCAGCATCTCCAATGTCAATATTATGCTCTATCAAGTTTGTACGTTGTAACGGTTTTGACTTGAGGTTATAATTTATAGGGGTGCCAGGTAGGTTGTGCCTACCAGAGAAAATATTAGTTTCTCCTTTTAGTTTGATAGGGAATGAGTCCCATCTGGTCCGTCAAGTCTACACCAATACAAAGGACTCATGTAAAAGTCAGGATGGAAATACACTTTTCATAAACCCTTAAAACAATGGAAATAACTTCAAAACAACTGTATTCTTTTGCGTGGTTGTATTAACAACCTAAATGATCACACACACACACACACACAACAATATAACAATAATGAGCTTTAAACAGCTCTGGTTCCTCCAGAAATGTCCTGTACCTCGGGCCTAAAAAGAGTCCAGCCCGGTAAACAAGTTCAGGGAACTCAAGTGACCTTAGTCACGCAATGGTTGTCCGTTCATACAGTGTAGCGTAAACCCTGTGTCAATCATACAATGAAAAGAACAAATATTTTACCACACATTTCAATAAATCCTCAACTACAACTAACTACCTAAATCATCACAGTATACATCACACCAAAACAAATGAAATACCGTATACAAAAAAAGGTTGTAGTCCGTCGGTCAGTCAGAGAAGCCAATCCGCCGACAGATCTCCAGCGGAGAAAGGCCACGAAAACCAACGGAGAGGTGTAGTCCACAGATGCAAGAGTGGAGCCGACCTTGGGTAGATTTTCTATTAGGCTACACAAAGCACACTTTTAAAGCAGCACAACAAACGGAAGAGAGACGCTTCAGAACTGAGGGTCGAACACATCCTCATTCATGTTTCCATCACAACTCCTCTTTTGCACAGCTGATGCTGGCTATTTAATTGGGAATTAAAGGGGAAGCGCCCTATTGGAAGAAGCACTAATTAATTGAGAATTAAAGGGAAAGCGCCCTATTGGAAGGAGAAGCACTGAGACGGTTCAGAAACATTCAGGGCCGTCACAACGTGTAGGTGTCACAGAAAACAAACCTGGAATTTTCCGAATCAGACCAACCAGCTCTTTCCGCCCATCAACAGGTAGCTGAGTAAAAGCGCTATCCAAAATATCCAGTGTCTCTGAATTTTTCAATCTACCCTGCAGTATGCAATCATCGGGACCAGGAACATTTCGTCCTCATGCACAGACCTAGTATTACAAGAACCAAGGGAAGTAACGGTATCAGCCAAACGAACAGTTTTACCATCCTCTGTAGACTCCCACTTTCTCATCAGAACATCCTCTTGGAGAAAATAACCATGTGCGACATCTCCCAACTGTTCCACAGGCACAATTTGGTCACGCAACTCTTCTAATGTGGGGTCAGTCCGTGGCGCATTGATTAGATCGGAGCGGAATACAGATAACGGGATAACAGGGAAAACAGTGAGAGACTTCTTTGTGGTATTCTCATTTACCGGAGCAGGGACCGGGTCACCATGGCTCATAGACCGCGTCACTGCACCCGCAGAGAACACCGCTGGGAAACTCTGCGCACTCTCATCAGGAATCCCTACAATTGACGGTTTAGTGGAAACCACTAGAGATGGAAACACGACAGGCCACACACGCTCACCAGCCAAGTTATTCCCAAGGATAACGTCGATACCCTCAATAGGCAACGAAGGACGCACCCCCACAACAACGTCACCTTTCACCAGTCCACAATCCAATATCAGTTTATGCAATGGAACTGACAGATTGTTCAAACCTATTCCCCTAATTAGAACACTATTCCCAGAATCAGTCTCAGCAGAGAAAGGTAACACAGATTCCAACACAAACGATTCCGAGGCACCTGTGTCTCGTAGGATCTTCACTGGCACTAGGTTCTTACTTCCTAACATAGACACAAAACCCTCCGTAATGAAAGGTAAATAGCCTGGGTCAATATGGACTTTCACATGCCCCTGGGCCTGAGACAATGTGTCAGGAGTAAAGTGATGTGGAACAGACGCAGCTAACGCCGTAGGCCTAGATTTAACGTTAACCTGTTAGGGCTAGGGGGCAGTATTGACACGGCTGGATAAAAAACATACCCGATTTAATCTGGTTACCACTCCTACCCAGTAACTAGAATATGCATATACTTATTACATATGGATAGAAAACACCCTAAATTTTCTAAAACTGTTTGAATGGTGTCTGAGTATAACAGAACTCAAATGGCAGGTCAAAACCTGAGAGATTCCTTTACAGGAAGTGGCCTGTCTGACCATTTCTTGAACTTCTTTTCCATCTCTATCATTTACTAAGGATCTCTGCTCTAACGTGACACTTCCCACGTCTTCCATAGGCTCTCAGAGCCCGGGAAAAAACAGAATGTCGTCATTCCAGCCCCAGGCTGAAACACATTATCGCCTTTCTCAAGTGGCCGATCAAGGGACACTGGGCTTATGCGCGTGACCCCGACCGCCCCCGCCTTTGGGATTTTTTCCTCTGTTTGCCGAAAAGGAGATTCCCTGTCGGAATATTATCGCTTTTCTACGAGAAAAATGTCGTAAAAATTGATTTTAAACAGCGGTTGACATGCTTCGAAGTACGGTAATGGAATATTTAGAATTTTATTGTCACGAATTGCGCCATGCGCGCGACACTTCTTTACTATTTCGGATAGTGTCTGGAACGCACGAACAAAACGCCGCTATTCGGATATAACGATGGATTATTTTGGACCAAACCAACATTTGTTATTGAAGTAGCAGTCCTGGGTGTGCATTCTGACGAAGACAACAAAAGGTAATCAAACTTTTATAATAGTAAATATGATTATGGTGAGTGCTAAACTTGCCAGGTGTCTAAATAGCGAGCCCGTGATGCCTGGGCTATGTACTTAGAATATTGCAAAATGTGCTTTCACCAAAAAGCTATTTTAAAATCGGACATATCGAGTGCATAGAGGAGGTCTGTATCTATAATTCTTAAAATAATTGTTATGCTTTTTGTGAACGTTTATCGTGAGTAATTTAGTAAAATGTTAGCGAATTCCCCGGAAGTTTGCGGGGGGTATGCTAGTTCTGAACGTCACATGCTAATGTAAAAAGCAGTTTTTTGATATAAATATGAACTTGATTGAACAAAACATGCATGTATTGTATAACATAATGTCCTAGGGTTGTCATCTGATGAAGATCATCAAAGGTGAGTGCTGCATTTAGCTGTCTTCTGGGTTTTGGTGACATTATATGCTGGCTTGAAAAATGGGTGTCTGATTATTTCTGGCTTGGTACTCTGCTGACATAATCTAATGTTTTGCTTTCGTTGTAAAGCCTTTTTGAAATCGGACAGTGTGGTTAGATTAACGAGAGTCTTGTCTTTAAATGGCTGTAAAATAGTCATATGTTTGAGAAATTGAAGTAATAGGATTTTTAAGGTTTTGAAAATCGCGCCACAGGATAGCAGTGGCTGTTACGTAGGTGGGACGAATTCGTCCCGCCTAGCCTAGAGAGGTTAACATACCGCCACGTTTTCTCCCAAACACAAGTTCAAGATCCCGGATGAGCCCCCACTTGTTACGAACCGGCTCTGAGTTCGCAACAAAAGGGAGACAACGTGGAGACAAGGAGTATCAAAATATATATTTATTAACTAAAATAACTAAATAATTAACAATGGCGTGTGTGTAATCAGTAATCAGTAGTGTAAGTGAGTGTTTTGCATACCTGAATGTAATAATGCAGGGTCTTGAAAGGTGCCAAAGGAAATAACCAAAAAGCCACAAAACTACACAACCAAAATCAACAAAGTGTCTGCATGGAGAGAGTCTTCTCAATAACTGTGGAAGAGGTCTCTTTATCCTGGGACACAGCTGGGCCCACGTGCTTCCCATTTAGCTGACGACCCTTCCAACTCCGCCCACCGGCATCCTAACAAGGAAACAAGAACAGAGAGAATACGGCAGACAGAGTGGGAGGGTCGTCACACACCCCCCCATAAATCTTTAAGAGATACCCAGACCGGACAAAGAAATATTACAACTATTAGAAATCAGCCTTACTAGCAATCACTTTTTATTTAACGATCACTATTACCTGCAGGTGGAGGGAACAGCTATGGGCAAAAAATTCGCACCTGCTTACGCCAACATATACATGGCTGAATGGGAGAGAGAGGCACTGGCCAAGTGTTCATATCAACCCACTTTTTATTACCGGTTTTTAGACGACATAATAGGAGCCTGGCCCCACGACATCCAATTATTCACAGACTTTATGAACATTCTCAACAGCCATCATTCATCAATTAAGGTTAAATACACAATTCATCCGCAAGAAGTCAACTTCTTAGACACAACAGTGTTTTTCAGTAATAACAATCAACCACAGAAAACACTACACACTAGAGTCTACTTCAAACCAACAGACACACATGCTTTACTTCATAAACACAGTTACCATCCTAAACATACATTTAAGGGAATAATAAAATCACAAATCATACGGTTCTACAGGATATCATCTTGCAAGCAAGACCTGGATTATGCAATAAATACACTATTCAATGCACTCAGAAGAAGAGGATATTCAAAACGATTTTTAAGAACCATTAAAAACAACACATTGGCAGCCCTCTCTCCCATTCATCCAACCCTCACAGACCACATCAAACCATCCACCTCTCTTAATCTCAACCTCAATCCTACTCCTAACCTTAACCTGTTGGGGCTACAGGTTAGCAATGAACCCCGAGCCTGTAGCTCAGTTGGTAGAGCATGGTGTTTGCAACACCAGGGTTGTGGGTTCGATTCCCACGGGGGGCCAGCACAGAAAAAAATGTATGAAATTGTATGAAATGTATGCATTCACTACTGTAAGTCGCTCTGGATAAGAGCGTCTGCTAAATGACTAAAATGTAAAAAAAAAAAAATGTAAAAATGATTGCTAACAAGGCTGGAAATTCAAAACATCAAAAATCTAATAATTTCAATTTCTCAAACAATCAACTATTTTACACAATTTAAATGATAAACATCTCCTTAATCTAACCACATTGTTCGATTTTCAAAGAGGCTTTACGGCAAAAGCATAAAGTTAGATTATGTTAGGACAGTACATAGCCACAAAAGTACAAACATCCATTTTCAATTCAAGGTCAGGCATCACCAAAAGCAGAAACCAGCTTGAATTATGCACTAACTTTTGTCAATCTCCATCAGATGACACTCCTAGGACATTATGTTATACAATACATGCATTTTTTGTTCCATCAAGTTCATATTTATATCCAAAAACAGCATTTTACAGTAGCGTGAAATTCAGATTTTTTTCTTCTCTGAAATGCTTCCGGTGAACATAACAAAATTACTATTCGAAAACATTGGTAAATTATAATATTGTCATTCAAAGAATAATATATTATCATCTCGTAATTGCTACCGAATGGCCAGATCTCAAAATAACTTTACTGGGAAATCACATTTTGCAATAAACGGGGTGCTATGCTAAGAACAACAGGCTATGCTATACAGTTAGCATCATCTAAAATCGATAATAACATTGTAAATACCCCCTTACCTTTGATTATCTCCATCAGAAGGCAGGATCCCAGGTCCGGAAGGCATTCCAGGTCCGGAACAAATGTGGTTTCTTTTGACAAAGTTCATAATTTATGTCCAAATAACACCAAGTACTTAGCGTTCATTATGCTCCCACAAAACGTGGTGTGGGGCTGGTAAAATCACGCCGAAAAGCTAAAAAAAACTAGTAAATGATCTATTTATGTTCGTTCAAACATGTCAAATGTTGTTTAGCATTAATCTTTTGGTCCATTTTTAACGTTAAACATCAGTAATATTTTCACACAACCTATCCTATGTCTAGATAAAAAATGATGACAAACTCACGTCTCTCAGATTTATGCGCAGGCGCAAAAAAATGAAGTGATGACATGTCAACTTCCTTGGATTCTAATTTGCTCTCTGTTTATCATAGACGCTTCAAACAACTTTATAAAGATCGTTGACATCTAGTGGAAGCCGTAGGTGTTGCGAAATGAATCCTTTCTCACTATGGTATCTATAAAACAATGACACTAAATAGTACAGTCACAAAATCCAAATTTTTTGGGATCTATTTTTCACAGGTTTTTGCCTGCAATATGAGTTTTGTTATACTTACAGACACCATTCAAACTGTTTTAGAAAATTCAGAGTGTTTTCTATCCGAATGTGTTAATAATATGCATATCCTAGCTTCTGAGTTGGTGTAGGAGGCAGTTAAAAATGGGCACATATTTTTTTCAAAATGTCTCAATACTGCCCCCGAGCCCCAACAGGTTAACATCTCCCCAAACCCCACGCCTAACCTTAACCTCTCCCCAAACCCCACGCCTAACCTTAACCTCTATGGGCTAGGTGGGACGCTAGCGTGCCACCCGTGGTGCACTCCATCAACAGCAGGTGCATTTCAAGAGCGGCAAATTCGAATCCAAATAAATGTCAAAATTCAATTTTTTTATAACAGAACTCATTTGGCAGGCAAAACCCTGAGACATTTTCTGACAGGAAGTGGATACCTGATGTGTTGTATTACCTTTAAACCTATCCCATTGAAAAACACAGGGGCTGAGGAATATTTTGGCACTTCCTATTGCTTCCACTAGATGTCACCAGCCTTTACAAAGTGTTTTGAGTCTTCTGGAGGGAGATCTGACCGAACAAGAGCCATGGAACGATGATGTCCCATTAGACACCTGGCGCGCGAGTTCATGTTGGCTACCCTCGTTCCAATACGTTATAAAAGAGTATGCATTCGTCCACCTTGAATATTATTCATGTTCTGGTTAAAAAAGGCCCTAATGATTTATGCTATACAACGTTTGACATGTTTGAACGAACGGAAATATATTTTTTCCCCTCGTTCATGACGAGAAGTCCGGCTGGCTTAGATCATGTGCTAACAAGACGGAGATTTTTGGACATAAATGATGAGCTTTTTTGAACAAAACTACATTCGTTATGGACCTGTGATACCTGGAAGTGACATCTGATGAAGAGAATCAAAGGTAATGGATTATTTACATAGTATTTTCGATTTTAGATCTCCCCAACATGACGTCTAGTCTGTATCGCAACGCGTATTTTTCTGGGCGCAGTGCTCAGATTATTGCAAAGTGTGATTTCCCAGTAAGGTTATTTTTAAATCTGGCAAGTTGATTGCGTTCAAGAGATGTAAATCTATAATTCTTTAAATGACAATATAATATTTTACCAATGTTTTCTAATTTTAATTATTTAATTTGTGACGCTGACTTGACTGCCGGTTATTGGAGGGAAACGATTTCCTCAACATCAATGCCATAGTAAAACGCTGTTTTTGGATATAAATATGAACTTGATAGAACTAAAAATGCATGCATTGTCTAACATAATGTCCTAGGAGTGTCATCTGATGGAGATTGTAAAAGGTTAGTGCATCATTTTAGCTGGTTTTATGGTTTTGGTGACCCTGTCTTTGAATTGACAAAACATTACACACAACTCTTGTAAATGTACTGTCCTAACATACTCTAAATTTATGCTTTCGCCGTAAAACCTTTTTGAAATCGTAAAACGTGGTTAGATTAAGGAGATGTTTATCTTTCAAAGGGTGTAAAATAGTTGTATTTTTGAAAAATTTGAATTTTGACATTTATTTGGATTCAAATTTGCCGCTCTTGAAATGCACCTGCTGTTGATGGAGTGCACCACGGGTGGCACGCTAGCGTCCCACCTAGCCCATAGAGGTTAAGGAATACCTAGGATAGGATAAAGTAATCCTTCTAACCCCCCCCCCCCTTAAAATATTTAGATGCACTATTGTAAAGTGGTTGTTCCACTGGATATCATAAGGTGAATGCACCATTTTGTAAGTCGCTCTGGATAAGAGCGTCTGCTAAATGACTTAAATGTAATTGTAATGTAATCTGGAACAGTGTTGTATTTTCCTTTCCTGTATTCTACTGCAAAGGTGAACTCTTGCAACCGTAGAGCCCATCTGATAAGTCTGGTGCTTGGTTTGTTGGTCTTGAACACCCACACAAGGGAGGAATGGTCAGTGACCACAGTGAAGTGTCTTCCCTCCAGGTAGTACCTCCACTTTTCCAAAGCCCAGACAACTGCGAGGCACTCTTGCTCGGTTGTGGAGTAGTTCCGTTCTGCTCCATTCAATGTTCGACTGGCGAACGCTAGCACTTCTTCAATGCCAAGTCCAGTCTGTTGGACTAGAACAGCACCAAGTCCAACATCACTTGCATCAGTGTAAACAACAAAAGGGCAATCAAAGTTGGGATGACCCAAAATGGGAGGTGTGACGAGGTGTCGTTTCAGGGTTTCAAAAGAGGTCTGGCACTCTGCCGTCCATCGGAATTTCGCACCTTTTCGCTTCAATGCGTTGAGGGGTTCTGCCACCTGGGAGAAGTTCAACACAAACCGATGGTACCATCCAGCCATCCCAAGGAACCGTTGAAGGGCCTTGAGTGTGGTTGGGACAGGGAAATCTTGTACCGCCTTGGTCTTTTCGGGATCCACATGAGTGCCGTCAAAAGACACAATATGGCCAAGGAACTTCAGGGAGGTTTGGCAGAAGTTGCTCTTCTTCATGTTCAATGTCAGACCAGCTTCCCTTAGCTTGTCCAACACTGCTTGAAGATCTTGAAAATGTTGTTCTCTGGTCTGGGAGTAGATAATTATATCGTCCAGGTAGACGAAACAGATCTTCCCTTTGAGCTCACCTAACGCAATCTCCATGAGTCTTTGGAAAGTGGCAGGTGCATTCTTTAATCCAAAAGGCATCACCTTAAAGGAAAACAAGCCCTCAGCACAGACAAAAGCAGTCTTGTCCTTGCTTTCCTGGTCCATCTCAACCTGCCAATAGCCACTATTGAGGTCAAGGGTAGTGAACACAACCGCGCCAGACAATGACTCCAGGATCTCTTGGATGGTGGGAAGAGGATAGGCATCAGTCTGGGAAACCTTGTTGGTCTTCCTATAGTCCACACAAAATCTAAGACCACCGGTCTTTTTTGGGATGAGGACAACAGGAGCAGCCCAGGGAGAGGATGAACGTTCAATTATATTTTGTCATTAATGAGTCCTTTTTGGATGATTAGCTTTGCTGGGGACAAACGATATGGCTTCTGCTTGATCGGCATTTCCTGTGTAAGGAATATTTTGTGCTTCAGGAGCCCGGTACGTCCCAGCTTTGAAGTACATACATCAGCGTTATTCTGCAGCTGTTCCAACAGCCTTAACTCCTCTGGCTGTTCCAGCTGAGCTCTTCTCACAGCCTGTAAAAGGAGATCATCAGAAGGATTATCGAGGGTTAGTGGTACCGGAGCAATGGCAGAGAAGACTGCCACATTTGGACCCCAATCATGTAACTTTGTAGCTTCTGACTGGAAGAAATGCTTCTTGCTCGGATTGTATGGAAACCAGTAGCAATTGTGTGCGATATCAATCTGGACACCACTGAAGTACATGAAATCAATTCCCAACACAACAGGAAAAGCAAGGTTCTTGGTTTGTAGGATAACAGAAGGAATCATATAGGAGTGGTTACACAGGTGGAACTCTACCTCACTCCATCCAAGTGGTCGTTTAGCCTCACCATCAGCCAGATAGAGTGGACCTTCTGTCCACGGCTTCAAGTTGTAGTGTAGACCTTTAACCTCCTTCCACAGTTTCTCATTGAGCAGTGTGTAGGATGACCCGGTGTCCAGGATGGCTCTTCCTGTCCATGGACCTATGGACAGGGGTAACACCAATTGGTGCGGTATTAACTGAAAGGAAGGGGATGTCGATGGGGCGGCGTAGGCAGTGACACTTGGGGTTTCATCTCTGGTCAAAGCACCCAGAGTAGGATGGTCGTTCCTGCGAAGGGAGTTAGGTGTGTTTGCCTGTTGTGATTTGTGGTTTCTGGAAGGGTTTACTTGATATGGTCTTGGACATGTAGCTGAAGAATGTCCCTTTTGGCTACATCTCCAACAGAACATGGGAGGGGTTTTGGCTGGAGACTGTGGCTGTTGTTGATGGTCTGGCTTGGGTAACGGTTTGGGTGTCTGTTTCTTTCTCTGTTCATATTGCTGTTGGCATTCTCTGTCCTTCTCGAACTGCTGTCCCAGGCGAACCAGTCCATCAACAGTGGTGACTCTTTCTCTGAGTTGACTGGCTAGTAGTGGGTTGATGTTCTTCAAGATCAATTTAATGACCTCTTCCTCCTCAATACCAGGTTTCCACCTTCTGCACAGGGAGTGGTAACCGTATGCAAAGTCACGGATACTCTCCTTCTCTCTTTGCACTCGATTAAAGACTCTGTCTGCCAGCTCATCTGTGTAGTCCTCAGACAGAAATGCAGAGGAAAACTTGGCCTCAAAGTCAGCCCAGGAGGTAGTGGTGAGACGTGCCACATCCCACCAGTCTCGAGCTGTACCATGCAACACATTCCTCAATGTGGCAAGGAGTTCTTCGTCAGCCAGGGGATTGAGGGCAAGAAAGTCACGACATCTTTCCAGATACATTAGCGGATCAGGACTGTCATCTTTTTTCCCAAAGGTGGGAAATTGCAATTTAATGGGCATCGCCCCCACATGACGTCTACTCAAATCACCATGAACAAAAGAGCTAGGAGGGATTGAGGAAGTAGAGGGTGAGGGAGTTATCGGACCATGAAAATGAACACCAGGATGCATGGTGGATTGCATCCTGTAAGGGGTGGCTGCAGCATGGCCTTGTCTTAGCTGTTCTGAGGTGCCAGCTTGGCCCTCAGTGGTCTGAACAGAAGTGGACACCAGAGAAGCTCTGTGCAAGGAGTTGTGCCTAATGGAGGCCATGTCAACAGACACGTCAGCCAACATTTTAACACAATTAGAAAGCTCTTTCTGCAAGTGGTCTACAGTGTTAACCAGAGGAGAAAAAACTGAATTAACGTCCTTGAGAACCTCAGTGTGATGATGTTGCAAGCGCCACTGGAGAGTGGCAGTGAGTTGGGTTTGTTGGTAGTCAAACTGCCTGTCCATGGCACCAGTAACATCCCGTCTTCCACTCTCACTGAGCTCTGTCAGTGTGTGGGTTAGAGTGCTCAGTGAGTTTCTGAATTCCATGGCACTCTGTTGTTGCTCTTCACTCAGACATTTGAATTTATGGTGGATTAGAGTTTGGAGATGTTGTTGAGTCCGACGAATATCAAGGATGTCACCTTGAAGTTGTAAGACTACAACCTCTGGAGATAAACCAGACAATGGAGGAAGGTTGGGCGTCAGAGGGAAGGCTAGCTCAGTACTTCCACACAGATCCATGTCAATAAGGGAGTAGCTGGTTAGACCTCCTGTGGCCTGTGGTCCAGACCGAGCCTTCAGATTCCCAGGGCTCTGGCCCAAATCAACTCCATTGACATTATGATTTGTATTGTCGGCTCGATGGTCAGACTGGCCCTGTGTATTCCCATTGACAGGTATGATATGGATGAGCACATTTTCTTGGGGTGAATCCATTGTTTTAATTCCACACAAAAGATTTGCTTTGGTTATTTCTCAATGTTGAGGTCCCATCTGGGGTGCCATTTTTTATGTAACGGTTTTGACTTGAGGTTATAATTTATAGGGGTGCCAGGTAGGTTGTGCCTACCAGAGAAAATATTAGTTTCTCCTTTTAGTTTGATAGGGAATGAGTCCCATCTGGTCCGTCAAGTCTACACCAATACAAAGGACTCATGTAAAAGTCAGGATGGAAATACACTTTTCATAAACCCTTAAAACAATGGAAATAACTTCAAAACAACTGTATTCTTTTGCGTGGTTGTATTAACAACCTAAATGATCACACACACACACACAACAATATAACAATAATGAGCTTTAAACAGCTCTGGTTCCTCCAGAAATGTCCTGTACCTCGGGCCTAAAAAGAGTCCAGCCCGGTAAACAAGTTCAGGGAACTCAAGTGACCTTAGTCACGCAATGGTTGTCCGTTCATACAGTGTAGCGTAAACCCTGTGTCAATCATACAATGAAAAGAACAAATATTTTACCACACATTTCAATAAATCCTCAACTACAACTAACTACCTAAATCATCACAGTATACATCACACCAAAACAAATGAAATACCGTATACAAAAAAAGGTTGTAGTCCGTCGGTCAGTCAGAGAAGCCAATCCGCCGACAGATCTCCAGCGGAGAAAGGCCACGAAAACCAACGGAGAGGTGTAGTCCACAGATGCAAGAGTGGAGCCGACCTTGGGTAGATTTTCTATTAGGCTACACAAAGCACACTTTTAAAGCAGCACAACAAACGGAAGAGAGACGCTTCAGAACTGAGGGTCGAACACATCCTCATTCATGTTTCCATCACAACTCCTCTTTTGCACAGCTGATGCTGGCTATTTAATTGGGAATTAAAGGGGAAGCGCCCTATTGGAAGAAGCACTAATTAATTGAGAATTAAAGGGAAAGCGCCCTATTGGAAGGAGAAGCACTGAGACGGTTCAGAAACATTCAGGGCCGTCACAACGTGTAGGTGTCACAGAAAACAAACCTGGAATTTTCCGAATCAGACCAACCAGCTCTTTCCGCCCATCAACAGGTAGCTGAGTAAAAGCGCTATCCAAAATATCCAGTGTCTCTGAATTTTTCAATCTACCCTGCAGTATGCAATCATCGGGACCAGGAACATTTTCGTCCTCATGCACAGACCTAGTATTACAAGAACCAAGGGAAGTAACGGTATCAGCCAAACGAACAGTTTTACCATCCTCTGTAGACTCCCACTTTCTCATCAGAACATCCTCTTGGAGAAAATAACCATGTGCGACATCTCCCAACTGTTCCACAGGCACAATTTGGTCACGCAACTCTTCTAATGTGGGGTCAGTCCGTGGCGCATTGATTAGATCGGAGCGGAATACAGATAACGGGATAACAGGGAAAACAGTGAGAGACTTCTTTGTGGTATTCTCATTTACCGGAGCAGGGACCGGGTCACCATGGCTCATAGACCGCGTCACTGCACCCGCAGAGAACACCGCTGGGAAACTCTGCGCACTCTCATCAGGAATCCCTACAATTGACGGTTTAGTGGAAACCACTAGAGATGGAAAAACGACAGGCCACACACGCTCACCAGCCAAGTTATTCCCAAGGATAACGTCGATACCCTCAATAGGCAACGAAGGACGCACCCCCACAACAACGTCACCTTTCACCAGTCCACAATCCAATATCAGTTTATGCAATGGAACTGACAGATTGTTCAAACCTATTCCCCTAATTAGAACACTATTCCCAGAATCAGTCTCAGCAGAGAAAGGTAACACAGATTCCAACACAAACGATTCCGAGGCACCTGTGTCTCGTAGGATCTTCACTGGCACTAGGTTCTTACTTCCTAACATAGACACAAAACCCTCCGTAATGAAAGGTAAATAGCCTGGGTCAATATGGACTTTCACATGCCCCTGGGCCTGAGACAATGTGTCAGGAGTAAACTGATGTGGAACAGACGCAGCTAACGCCGTAGGCCTAGATTTAACGTTAACCTGTTAGGGCTAGGGGGCAGTATTGACACGGCTGGATAAAAAACATACCCGATTTAATCTGGTTACCACTCCTACCCAGTAACTAGAATATGCATATACTTATTACATATGGATAGAAAACACCCTAAATTTTCTAAAACTGTTTGAATGGTGTCTGTGAGTATAACAGAACTCAAATGGCAGGTCAAAACCTGAGAGATTCCTTTACAGGAAGTGGCCTGTCTGACCATTTCTTTAACTTCTTTTCCATCTCTATCATTTACTAAGGATCTCTGCTCTAACGTGACACTTCCCACGTCTTCCATAGGCTCTCAGAGCCCGGGAAAAAACAGAATGTCGTCATTCCAGCCCCAGGCTGAAACACATTATCGCCTTTCTCAAGTGGCCGATCAAGGGACACTGGGCTTATGCGCGTGACCCCGACCGCCCCCGCCTTTGGGATTTTTTCCTCTGTTTGCCGAAAAGGAGATTCCCTGTCGGAATATTATCGCTTTTCTACGAGAAAAATGTCGTAAAAATTGATTTTAAACAGCGGTTGACATGCTTCGAAGTACGGTAATGGAATATTTAGAATTTTATTGTCACGAATTGCGCCATGCGCGCGACACTTCTTTACTATTTCGGATAGTGTCTGGAACGCACGAACAAAACGCCGCTATTCGGATATAACGATGGATTATTTTGGACCAAACCAACATTTGTTATTGAAGTAGCAGTCCTGGGTGTGCATTCTGACGAAGACAACAAAAGGTAATCAAACTTTTATAATAGTAAATATGATTATGGTGAGTGCTAAACTTGCCGGGTGTCTAAATAGCGAGCCCGTGATGCCTGGGCTATGTACTTAGAATATTGCAAAATGTGCTTTCACCAAAAAGCTATTTTAAAATCGGACATATCGAGTGCATAGAGGAGGTCTGTATCTATAATTCTTAAAATAATTGTTATGCTTTTTGTGAACGTTTATCGTGAGTAATTTAGTAAAATGTTAGCGAATTCCCCGGAAGTTTGCGGGGGGTATGCTAGTTCTGAACGTCACATGCTAATGTAAAAAGCTGTTTTTTGATATAAATATGAACTTGATTGAACAAAACATGCATGTATTGTATAACATAATGTCCTAGGGTTGTCATCTGATGAAGATCATCAAAGGTGAGTGCTGCATTTAGCTGTCTTCTGGGTTTTGGTGACATTATATGCTGGCTTGAAAAATGGGTGTCTGATTATTTCTGGCTTGGTACTCTGCTGACATAATCTAATGTTTTGCTTTCGTTGTAAAGCCTTTTTGAAATCGGACAGTGTGGTTAGATTAACGAGAGTCTTGTCTTTAAATGGCTGTAAAATAGTCATATGTTTGAGAAATTGAAGTAATAGGATTTTTAAGGTTTTGAAAATCGCGCCACAGGCTGGCAGTGGCTGTTACGTAGGTGGGACGCAAGCGTCCCACCTAGCCCATAGAGGTTAACACACGTACTGAATTTACCCCTAGACCTGAGAACCGGACATTCGTTTTTCCAATGACCTGAGCCTTGACAGTAGTGACACTCTTGACCAAAGTCAGTTTTACCACGGGAGTCAGGCTCAACCCTAGTTGAATAAAACTCTGCCCGTGAACCAGAGTATCTCGGTGAGCGAGGCCCAAATCTCTCCGAACGCCCCCACTCACTCCAAGTACGGGGTTCTACAAAAATACTTTTGTGAGTCAAAACATATTCGTCCGCCAAAACCGCAGCTTCAGCGACAGTCTGTACTTTTCGTTCGTTAATATACGTCGCTATATGATCAGGGATTGTGTCCTTAAATTGCTCTAGCATAATCAGATCACACAGCCCTTGAAAAGTCATAACCGCAGAGGCGGAACACCAGCGATTAAACTGTGAAGATAATTTTCGCGCAAACTCAACATGAGTCTGCCTATCATCCCTTTCTAAAGTTCTAAATCGTTGGCAGTAAGCCTCAGGAACCAATTCGTAAATCTGTAACACCGCCCTTTTAACCTTATCATAACTGACACTGTCGGCTACACTAAGAGCTGAATATGCTTCCTGCGCTTTACCAGTCAGCACACACTGCAACATTAAAGTGCGGTCAGAATCAGGCCAACTCCTAGCGTCAGCAACACGCTCAAACAACGAAAATAATGTCTCAGGGTCCTTTTCATTAAACTGAGGCAACAACCGTAAATTCCCAACAATGTCAAATGTGTCCGGGGCACACCCAAAAGAGGAACGACTCCTAAGTAAATCTGCGTCACCTTCCCAGAGCAAACTCTCCCCTGAGAGCTTTCCTTCCCTAACCAACTCTAGTCGCTCTTGTTGCAGCTTGATTTTAGCACGCTCCATATCCTGTTTAAATTCCAATTCCTTCTCATATTTTACACGATCGTGCTCTAGCTGTAACAGAAGCAGCTCTTTCTGCTGTTCAAAAAGAAGACTACTAGGACTAACCGATGGAGCGGTAATTGTAACATATCGGGGAGACGGCGAGTCCTCAGCAGAGGCTGCCCCAGTGGTATCTTCAAGAATACCACTCTCCATCAGATTGGCCTTCAATATTAACCTAATAGAATTTTTTTTACATTTATCACTAATTTCAACCTTGTAGTGTTCAGCAACCTTCAACAGCTGTTCTTTAGTACATACATCTAACAGTTCCTTTGATGGAAAGCGAATGAACTCGTCTACATTAGACGCCATAGTCAAAAAAATTCTCACTCAACCCCTCTACTGAGCACACCAGACCACAACAAGAGAAAATACAAATCACACCGGGCACCACAGAAAAGAGATGAGAAATGGAGCTTCCCCAAAATCTACAATAACTCAACCCTAGTCTTCATGCAGATTTGCGGTGGGTAATTATGCACTGTAGCCCGCTGGCAAGGAAGTAACCCCCCAGCACGCTGGTAGATTCCACCAAGCCACGGATGTGCCCCCGAGACAACTGCTCAGTCCACAGACACCACACAAAAATAACAAACATTAACAATGCCCAACATATTCCAAAATGAAACACGTCACTAAGCCTATCAGGGGAAAAAGGTTATAGCTCCGGGTAGTAAGTTTCACTACCCTATCCAAATCTCCCACCAAGGTACACAGCTGATTGTACTCACCTCAGACCAACGTCCCAACAGCAAGTAGAACAAGCGTTTCCAGGCTAGGCAGGGGCCTGGAAACTAACCAATGTATTCTCTCCAACACAGCACACAAACCAAACAAACAAAGGCAACCAATACTGAGCACCAAACTCAAACTAACAAACAAAGCACCTCAATTTAACATACCGCCACGTTTTCTCCCAAACACAAGTTCAAGATCCCGGATGAGCCCCCACTTGTTACGAACCTGTAAGGGCTGTCTTCAGGAAAGGACCAAAATGCAGCAGAGTTAGTATTCATCCTTCAATTTAATTGGAAAGAACACTATACAAAAACAAAAACAAGGAAACTGACAGCCAACAGTCCTGTCAGGTGCAACCACACTAAACAAGAAACAATTACCCACAAAACCCAAAGGAAAAACATGCTCCTTATGTGTGACTCCCAATCAGCAGCAACGAGCACCACCTGTGCCTGATTGGGAGCCACACACATGGCCCAAAACAAAGAAATACCAAAACATAGAAAAAGGAACATAGAACGCCCACCCAATGTAACACCCTGGCCTAACCAAAATAAAGAACAAAAACCCCTCTCTATGGCCAGAGCGTTACAGAACCGGCTCTGAGTTCACAACAAAAGGGAGACAACGTGGAGACAAGGAGTATCAAAATATATATTTATTAACTAAAATAACTAAATAATTAACAATGGCGTGTGTGTAATCAGTAATCAGTAGTGTAAGTGAGTGTTTTGCATACCTGAATGTAATAATGCAGGGTGTTGAAAGGTGCCAAAGGAAATAACCAAAAAGCCACAAAACTACACAACCAAAATCAAAAAAGTGTCTGCATGGAGAGAGTCCTCTCAATAACTGTGGAAGAGGTCTCTTTATCCTGGGACACAGCTGGGCCCAGGTGCTTCCCATTTAGCTGACGACCCTTCCAACTCCGCCCACCGGCATCCTAACAAGGAAACAAGAACAGAGAGAATACGGCAGACAGAGTGGGAGGGTCGTCACACACCCCCCCATAAAACCGGGGACCAACAAGGGCCCCGGAACAACGTACCAGCCTCTGCGTCCCAAATTGACACAGGCCTCTGCGTCCCAAATTGACACAGGCCTCTGCGTCCCAAATTGACACAGGCCTCTGCGTCCCAAATTGACACAGGCCTCTGCGTCCCAAATTGACACAGGCCTCTGCGTCCCAAATTGACACAGGCCTCTGCGTCCCAAATTGACACAGGCCTCTGCGTCCCAAATTGACACAGGCCTCTGCGTCCCAAATTGACACAGGCCTCTGCGTCCCAAATTGACACAGGCCTCTGCGTCCCAAATTGACACAGGCCTCTGCGTCCCAAATTGACACAGGCCTCTGCGTCCCAAATTGACACAGGCCTCTGCGTCCCAAATTGACGAGAGGTTACATGTTCACCTTCCACTTGCCCCAGCCAACCTCCTTCTCCCCAGACCTCAGCAACCTTTGTGCACAGGAAGCAACATTTAAGAGGAAAGGAGAACACAAGACCAGGAGGGAACAGACAGGAAAGTTAGAACATGATAAAACCAAACAATGGTCAGTCACATAACATTCAGGAACAGGGCGCACAAGAGACCACATCAGCTACAAACGCAAACAACATCTTCCAACGGTTCATAGTCACTTCTCAACGGTTGTCATTTCCCAACGATTCATAGTCACTCCAACGATTCATAGTGACTCCAACGATTCATAGTGACTCCAACGATTCATAGTGACTCCAACGATTCATAGTGACTCCAACGATTCATAGTGACTCCAACGATTCATAGTGACTCCAACGATTCATAGTCACTAAACTCATAACCGAATACGAGTACAGACCAGAGGGTGTAATAAAGGCAAAAATGTCATGTGCCCTACTCGTCAGTGGCACCTGCCAATAGCACAATAACAGGTCAAATTTGCACAAACAGCTGCGCCGACTTGATCAACGCAGTCCTCCATCCGAGGAAGAGGAAATTAATCTGGCTTAGTGACTCCGTTTACCTTACGGTGGTCCGTTCCATCCGGTTTACTGACCAAGATACAGGGAGAAGCCCAACTGGAGAAAGAAGGCTCTGCTATCTTACTCTCCAGCATGTACCTGACCTCAGCATCCAGACAACGCAGTTTCTCTACAGAGACTCTATAGAACCGCTGACGAATGGGGTCAGCATCTCCAATGTCAATATTATGCTCTATCAAGTTTGTACGTTGTAACGGTTTTGACTTGAGGTTATAATTTATAGGGGTGCCAGGTAGGTTGTGCCTACCAGAGAAAATATTAGTTTCTCCTTTTAGTTTGATAGGGAATGAGTCCCATCTGGTCCGTCAAGTCTACACCAATACAAAGGACTCATGTAAAAGTCAGGATGGAAATACACTTTTCATAAACCCTTAAAACAATGGAAATAACTTCAAAACAACTGTATTCTTTTGCGTGGTTGTATCAACCTCTTGGGGCTAGGTGGGACGCTAGCGTGCCACCCGTGGTGCACTCCATCAACAGCAGGTGCATTTCAAGAGCGGCAAATTTGAATCCAAATAAATGTCAAAATTCAAATTTTTCAAAAATACAACTATGTTACACCATTTGAAAGATAAACATCTCCTTAATCTAACCACGTTTTACGATTTCAAAAAGGTTTTACGGCGAAAGCATAAATTTAGAGTATGTTAGGACAGTACATTTACAAGAGTTGTGTGTAATGTTTTGTCAAGTCAAAGACAGGGTCACCAAAACCATAAAACCAGCTAAAATGATACACTAACCTTTTACAATCTCCATCAGATGACACTCCTAGGACATTATGTTAGACAATGCATGCATTTTTAGTTCTATCAAGTTGATATTTATATCCAAAAACAGCGTTTTACTATGGCATTGATGTTGAGGAAATCGTTTCCCTCCAATAACCGGCAGTCAAGTCAGCGTCACAAATTAAATAATTAAAATTAGAAAACATTGGTAAAATATTATATTGTCATTTAAAGAATTATAGATTTACATCTTTTGAACGCAATCAACTTGCCAGATTTAAAAATAACCTTACTGGGAAATCACACTTTGCAATAATCTGAGCACTGTGCCCAGAAAAATACGCGTTGCGATACAGACTAGACGTCATGTTGGGGAGATCTAAAATCGAAAATACTATGTAAATAATCCATTACCTTTGATTCTCTTCATCAGATGTCACTTCCAGGTATCACAGGTCCATAACGAATGTAGTTTTGTTCAAAAAAGCTCATCATTTATGTCCAAAAATCTCCGTCTCGTTAGCACATGATGTAAGCCAGCCGGACTTCTCGTCATGAACGAGGGGAAAAAATATATTTCCGTTCGTTCAAACATGTCAAACGTTGTATAGCATAAATCATTAGGGCCTTTTTTAACCAGAACATGAATAATATTCAAGGTGGACGAATGCATAGTCTTTTATAACGTATTGGAACGAGGGTACCCAACATGAAGTAGCGCGCCAGGTGTCTAATGGGACATCACCGTTCCATGGCTCTTGTTCGGTCAGATCTCCCTCCAGAAGACTCAAAACACTTTGTAAAGGCTGGTGACATCTAGTGGAAGCAATAGGAAGTGCCAAAATATTCCTAAACCCCTGTGTTTTTCAATGGGATAGGTTTAAAGTCAATACAAGACATCAGGTATCCACTTCCTGTCAGAAAATGTCTCAGGGTTTTGCCTGCCAAATGAGTTCTGTTATACTCACAGACACCATTCAAACAGTTTTGGAAACTTTAGAGTGTTTTCTATCCATATATAATAAGTATATGCATATTCTAGTTACTGGGTAGGATTAGTAACCAGATTAAATCGGGTACATTTTTTTTATCCAGACGTGCAAATGCTGCCCCCTAGACCCAACAGGTTAACAACCTAAATGATCACACACACACACACACAACAATATAACAATAATGAGCTTTAAACAGCTCTGGTTCCTCCAGAAATGTCCTGTACCTCGGGCCTAAAAAGAGTCCAGCCCGGTAAACAAGTTCAGGGAACTCAAGTGACCTTAGTCACGCAATGGTTGTCCGTTCATACAGTGTAGCGTAAACCCAGTGTCAATCATACAATGAAAAGAACAAATATTTTACCACACATTTCAATAAATCCTCAACTACAACTAACTACCTAAATCATCACAGTATACATCACACCAAAACAAATGAAATACCGTATACAAAAAAGGTTGTAGTCCGTCGGTCAGTCAGAGAAGCCAATCCGCCGACAGATCTCCAGCGGAGAAAGGCCACGAAAACCAACGGAGAGGTGTAGTCCACAGATGCAAGAGTGGAGCCGACCTTGGGTAGATTTTCTATTAGGCTACACAAAGCACACTTTTAAAGCAGCACAACAAACGGAAGAGAGACGCTTCAGAACTGAGGGTCGAACACATCCTCATTCATGTTTCCATCACAACTCCTCTTTTGCACAGCTGATGCTGGCTATTTAATTGGGAATTAAAGGGGAAGCGCCCTATTGGAAGAAGCACTAATTAATTGAGAATTAAAGGGAAATGGGAAATATTGGAAGGAGAAGCACTGAGACGGTTCAGAAACATTCAGGGCCGTCACAACGTGTAGGTGTCACAGAAAACAAACCTGGAATTTTCCGAATCAGACCAACCAGCTCTTTCCGCCCATCAACAGGTAGCTGAGTAAAAGGGCTATCCAAAATATCCAGTGTCTCTGAATTTTTCAATCTACCCTGCAGTATGCAATCATCGGGACCAGGAACATTTTCGTCCTCATGCACAGACCTAGTATTACAAGAACCAAGGGAAGTAACGGTATCAGCCAAACGAACAGTTTTACCATCCTCTGTAGACTCCCACTTTCTCATCAGAACATCCTCTTGGAGAAAATAACCATGTGCGACATCTCCCAACTGTTCCACAGGCACAATTTGGTCACGCAACTCTTCTAATGTGGGGTCAGTCCGTGGCGCATTGATTAGATCGGAGCGGAATACAGATAACGGGATAACAGGGAAAACAGTGAGAGACTTCTTTGTGGTATTCTCATTTACCGGAGCAGGGACCGGGTCACCATGGCTCATAGACCGCGTCACTGCACCCGCAGAGAACACCGCTGGGAAACTCTGCGCACTCTCATCAGGAATCCCTACAATTGACGGTTTAGTGGAAACCACTAGAGATGGAAACACGACAGGCCACACACGCTCACCAGCCAAGTTATTCCCAAGGATAACGTCGATACCCTCAATAGGCAACGAAGGACGCACCCCCACGACAACGTCACCTTTCACCAGTCCACAATCCAATATCAGTTTATGCAATGGAACTGACAGATTGTTCAAACCTATTCCCCTAATTAGAACACTATTCCCAGAATCAGTCTCAGCAGAGAAAGGTAACACAGATTCCAACACAAACAATTCCGAGGCACCTGTGTCTCGTAGGATCTTCACTGGCACTAGGTTCTTACTTCCTAACATAGACACAAAACCCTCCGTAATGAAAGGTAAATAGCCTGGGTCAATATGGACTTTCACATGCCCCTGGGCCTGAGACAATGTGTCAGGAGTAAACTGATGTGGAACAGACGCAGCTAACGCCGTAGGCCTAGATTTAACGTTAACCTGTTAGGGCTAGGGGGCAGTATTGACACGGCTGGATAAAAAACATACCCGATTTAATCTTGTTACCACTCCTACCCAGTAACTAGAATATGCATATACTTATTACATATGGATAGAAAACACCCTAAATTTTCTAAAACTGTTTGAATGGTGTCTGAGTATAACAGAACTCAAATGGCAGGTCAAAACCTGAGAGATTCCTTTACAGGAAGTGGCCTGTCTGACCATTTCTTGAACTTCTTTTCCATCTCTATCATTTACTAAGGATCTCTGCTCTAACGTGACACTTCCCACGTCTTCCATAGGCTCTCAGAGCCCGGGAAAAAACAGAATGTCGTCATTCCAGCCCCAGGCTGAAACACATTATCGCCTTTCTCAAGTGGCCGATCAAGGGACACTGGGCTTATGCGCGTGACCCCGACCGCCCCCGCCTTTGGGATTTTTTCCTCTGTTTGCCGAAAAGGAGATTCCCTGTCGGAATATTATCGCTTTTCTACGAGAAAAATGTCGTAAAAATTGATTTTAAACAGCGGTTGACATGCTTCGAAGTACGGTAATGGAATATTTAGAATTTTATTGTCACGAATTGCGCCATGCGCGCGACACTTCTTTACTATTTCGGATAGTGTCTGGAACGCACGAACAAAACGCCGCTATTCGGATATAACGATGGATTATTTTGGACCAAACCAACATTTGTTATTGAAGTAGCAGTCCTGGGTGTGCATTCTGACGAAGACAACAAAAGGTAATCAAACTTTTATAATAGTAAATATGATTATGGTGAGTGCTAAACTTGCCGGGTGTCTAAATAGCAAGCCCGTGATGCCTGGGCTATGTACTTAGAATATTGCAAAATGTGCTTTCACCAAAAAGCTATTTTAAAATCGGACATATCGAGTGCATAGAGGAGGTCTGTATCTATAATTCTTAAAATAATTGTTATGCTTTTTGTGAACGTTTATCGTGAGTAATTTAGTAAAATGTTAGCGAATTCCCCGGAAGTTTGCGGGGGGTATGCTAGTTCTGAACGTCACATGCTAATGTAAAAAGCTGTTTTTTGATATAAATATGAACTTGATTGAACAAAACATGCATGTATTGTATAACATAATGTCCTAGGGTTGTCATCTGATGAAGATCATCAAAGGTGAGTGCTGCATTTAGCTGTCTTCTGGGTTTTGGTGACATTATATGCTGGCTTGAAAAATGGGTGTCTGATTATTTCTGGCTTGGTACTCTGCTGACATAATCTAATGTTTTGCTTTCGTTGTAAAGCCTTTTTGAAATCGGACAGTGTGGTTAGATTAACGAGAGTCTTGTCTTTAAATGGCTGTAAAATAGTCATATGTTTGAGAAATTGAAGTAATAGGATTTTTAAGGTTTTGAAAATCGCGCCACAGGCTGGCAGTGGCTGTTACGTAGGTGGGACGCAAGCGTCCCACCTAGCCCATAGAGGTTAACACACGTACTGAATTTACCCCTAGACCTGAGAACCGGACATTCGTTTTTCCAATGACCTGAGCCTTGACAGTAGTGACACTCTTGACCAAAGTCAGTTTTACCACGGGAGTCAGGCTCAACCCTAGTTGAATAAAACTCTGCCCGTGAACCAGAGTATCTCGGTGAGCGAGGCCCAAATCTCTCCGAACGCCCCCACTCACTCCAAGTACGGGGTTCTACAAAAATACTTTTGTGAGTCAAAACATATTCGTCCGCCAAAACCGCAGCTTCAGCGACAGTCTGTACTTTTCGTTCGTTAATATACGTCGCTATATGATCAGGGATTGTGTCCTTAAATTGCTCTAGCATAATCAGATCACACAGCCCTTGAAAAGTCATAACCGCAGAGGCGGAACACCAGCGATTAAACTGTGAAGATAATTTTCGCGCAAACTCAACATGAGTCTGCCTATCATCCCTTTCTAAAGTTCTAAATCGTTGGCAGTAAGCCTCAGGAACCAATTCGTAAATCTGTAACACCGCCCTTTTAACCTTATCATAACTGACACTGTCGGCTACACTAAGAGCTGAATATGCTTCCTGCGCTTTACCAGTCAGCACACACTGCAACATTAAAGTGCGGTCAGAATCAGGCCAACTCCTAGCGTCAGCAACACGCTCAAACAACGAAAATAATGTCTCAGGGTCCTTTTCATTAAACTGAGGCAACAACCGTAAATTCCCAACAATGTCAAATGTGTCCGGGGCACACCCAAAAGAGGAACGACTCCTAAGTAAATCTGCGTCACCTTCCCAGAGCAAACTCTCCCCTGAGAGCTTTCCTTCCCTAACCAACTCTAGTCGCTCTTGTTGCAGCTTGATTTTAGCACGCTCCATATCCTGTTTAAATTCCAATTCCTTCTCATATTTTACACGATCATGCTCTAGCTGTAACAGAAGCAGCTCTTTCTGCTGTTCAAAAAGAAGACTACTAGGACTAACCGATGGAGCGGTAATTGTAACATATCGGGGAGACGGCGAGTCCTCAGCAGAGGCTGCCCCAGTGGTATCTTCAAGAATACCACTCTCCATCAGATTGGCCTTCAATATTAACCTAATAGAATTTTTTTTACATTTATCACTAATTTCAACCTTGTAGTGTTCAGCAACCTTCAACAGCTGTTCTTTAGTACATACATCTAACAGTTCCTTTGATGGAAAGCGAATGAACTCGTCTACATTAGACGCCATAGTCAAAAAAATTCTCACTCAACCCCTCTACTGAGCACACCAGACCACAACAAGAGAAAATACAAATCACACCGGGCACCACAGAAAAGAGATGAGAAATGGAGCTTCCCCAAAATCTACAATAACTCAACCCTAGTCTTCATGCAGATTTGCGGTGGGTAATTATGCACTGTAGCCCGCTGGCAAGGAAGTAACCCCCCAGCACGCTGGTAGATTCCACCAAGCCACGGATGTGCCCCCGAGACAACTGCTCAGTCCACAGACACCACACAAAAATAACAAACATTAACAATGCCCAACATATTCCAAAATGAAACACGTCACTAAGCCTATCAGGGGAAAAAGGTTATAGCTCCGGGTAGTAAGTTTCACTACCCTATCCAAATCTCCCACCAAGGTACACAGCTGATTGTACTCACCTCAGACCAACGTCCCAACAGCAAGTAGAACAAGCGTTTCCAGGCTAGGCAGGGGCCTGGAAACTAACCAATGTATTCTCTCCAACACAGCACACAAACCAAACAAACAAAGGCAACCAATACTGAGCACCAAACTCAAACTAACAAACAAAGCACCTCAATTTAACATACCGCCACGTTTTCTCCCAAACACAAGTTCAAGATCCCGGATGAGCCCCCACTTGTTACGAACCTGTAAGGGCTGTCTTCAGGAAAGGACCAAAATGCAGCAGAGTTAGTATTCATCCTTCAATTTAATTGGAAAGAACACTATACAAAAACAAAAACAAGGAAACTGACAGCCAACAGTCCTGTCAGGTGCAACCACACTAAACAAGAAACAATTACCCACAAAACCCAAAGGAAAAACATGCTCCTTATGTGTGACTCCCAATCAGCAGCAACGAGCACCACCTGTGCCTGATTGGGAGCCACACACATGGCCCAAAACAAAGAAATACCAAAACATAGAAAAAGGAACATAGAACGCCCACCCAATGTAACACCCTGGCCTAACCAAAATAAAGAACAAAAACCCCTCTCTATGGCCAGAGCGTTACAGAACCGGCTCTGAGTTCACAACAAAAGGGAGACAACGTGGAGACAAGGAGTATCAAAATATATATTTATTAACTAAAATAACTAAATAATTAACAATGGCGTGTGTGTAATCAGTAATCAGTAGTGTAAGTGAGTGTTTTGCATACCTGAATGTAATAATGCAGGGTGTTGAAAGGTGCCAAAGGAAATAACCAAAAAGCCACAAAACTACACAACCAAAATCAAAAAAGTGTCTGCATGGAGAGAGTCCTCTCAATAACTGTGGAAGAGGTCTCTTTATCCTGGGACACAGCTGGGCCCAGGTGCTTCCCATTTAGCTGACGACCCTTCCAACTCCGCCCACCGGCATCCTAACAAGGAAACAAGAACAGAGAGAATACGGCAGACAGAGTGGGAGGGTCGTCACACACCCCCCCATAAAACCGGGGACCAACAAGGGCCCCGGAACAACGTACCAGCCTCTGCGTCCCAAATTGACACAGGCCTCTGCGTCCCAAATTGACACAGGCCTCTGCGTCCCAAATTGACACAGGCCTCTGCGTCCCAAATTGACACAGGCCTCTGCGTCCCAAATTGACACAGGCCTCTGCGTCCCAAATTGACACAGGCCTCTGCGTCCCAAATTGACACAGGCCTCTGCGTCCCAAATTGACACAGGCCTCTGCGTCCCAAATTGACGAGAGGTTACATGTTCACCTTCCACTTGCCCCAGCCAACCTCCTTCTCCCCAGACCTCAGCAACCTTTGTGCACAGGAAGCAACATTTAAGAGGAAAGGAGAACACAAGACCAGGAGGGAACAGACAGGAAAGTTAGAACATGATAAAACCAAACAATGGTCAGTCACATAACATTCAGGAACAGGGCGCACAAGAGACCACATCAGCTACAAACGCAAACAACATCTTCCAACGGTTCATAGTCACTTCTCAACGGTTGTCATTTCCCAACGATTCATAGTCACTCCAATGATTCATAGTGACTCCAACGATTCATAGTGACTCCAACGATTCATAGTGACTCCAACGATTCATAGTGACTCCAACGATTCATAGTCACTAAACTCATAACCGAATACGAGTACAGACCAGAGGGTGTAATAAAGGCAAAAATGTCATGTGCCCTACTCGTCAGTGGCACCTGCCAATAGCACAATAACAGGTCAAATTTGCACAAACAGCTGCGCCGACTTGATCAACGCAGTCCTCCATCCGAGGAAGAGGAAATTAATCTGGCTTAGTGACTCCGTTTACCTTACGGTGGTCCGTTCCATCCGGTTTACTGACCAAGATACAGGGAGAAGCCCAACTGGAGAAAGAAGGCTCTGCTATCTTACTCTCCAGCATGTACCTGACCTCAGCATCCAGACAACGCAGTTTCTCTACAGAGACTCTATAGAACCGCTGACGAATGGGGTCAGCATCTCCAATGTCAATATTATGCTCTATCAAGTTTGTACGTTGTAACGGTTTTGACGAGGTTATAATTTATAGGGGTGCCAGGTAGGTTGTGCCTACCAGAGAAAATATTAGTTTCTCCTTTTAGTTTGATAGGGAATGAGTCCCATCTGGTCCGTCAAGTCTACACCAATACAAAGGACTCATGTAAAAGTCAGGATGGAAATACACTTTTCATAAACCCTTAAAACAATGGAAATAACTTCAAAACAACTGTATTCTTTTGCGTGGTTGTATTAACAACCTAAATGATCACACACACACACACACACACACAACAATATAACAATAATGAGCTTTAAACAGCTCTGGTTCCTCCAGAAATGTCCTGTACCTCGGGCCTAAAAAGAGTCCAGCCCGGTAAACAAGTTCAGGGAACTCAAGTGACCTTAGTCACGCAATGGTTGTCCGTTCATACAGTGTAGCGTAAACCCAGTGTCAATCATACAATGAAAAGAACAAATATTTTACCACACATTTCAATAAATCCTCAACTACAACTAACTACCTAAATCATCACAGTATACATCACACCAAAACAAATGAAATACCGTATACAAAAAAGGTTGTAGTCCGTCGGTCAGTCAGAGAAGCCAATCCGCCGACAGATCTCCAGCGGAGAAAGGCCACGAAAACCAACGGAGAGGTGTAGTCCACAGATGCAAGAGTGGAGCCGACCTTGGGTAGATTTTCTATTAGGCTACACAAAGCACACTTTTAAAGCAGCACAACAAACGGAAGAGAGACGCTTCAGAACTGAGGGTCGAACACATCCTCATTCATGTTTCCATCACAACTCCTCTTTTGCACAGCTGATGCTGGCTATTTAATTGGGAATTAAAGGGGAAGCGCCCTATTGGAAGAAGCACTAATTAATTGAGAATTAAAGGGAAAGCGCCCTATTGGACGGTTCAGAAACATTCAGGGCCGTCACACACCCCCTCCCCTGGAAAAAGCCGACCATTGCCCTGGAAGGCACATCTTGGTCGGGGAAACCGAGAAAGGTCTCTTCATCACTTTCCTCTACAAAAATATTCGTTACATTTTGGCGCTCATGCTCCTCAGCCGAGGGGTCACAGTTCTTAAAGCGTGAGACTTCTAGATCTGGGAATCCGAGAAAAGTCTCCTCACTTTCCTCTTCAAAGATCTCCAGGACCTTGCGGCGCTCAATCTCCTCCAATTCGTCAGCTGAGGGGTAACAGGCCTTAAGGCGTGAGACATGGACAACGCGCATATCTTCACCTGTGTCCTCTTTCACCACTCGATAGTTCAAAGGGCCTCTCTGCTCCACAATCCTATATGGTCCTTGCCATTTAGGAGCGAGCTTGGCCGAGAAGAATTGTTCAGCTTTTGAATAAGGATGAGAGCGAAGCCACACCCGATCACGAAGCTGGAACTGCATGTCTCGTCTCTTCTTATCATAATTTCTCTTCTGCCTGAGTCGAGCCTGGATCATGTTCTTTGAGACAAGAGCTCTCAAGTCGTGGAGATGGACTACCTGGTCATAGCAAGCAGCGTCTGGAGTAACCTGCTGGGGCTGTAGCACCATCTCCAAGGGTCCTCGGAGGGGACGACTCAGGTTCAGCTCTGCAGGTGTGACTCCAGTGGACTCTTGCACAGCAGAATTCAGGGCAAATCGAAACTCGTGAAGGTGCTTGTCCCAGTGTTTGTGCTGGGTCCCTACATAGGAAGCAACCATTGTCTTCAAGGTTCGATTAACTCTCTCAGTGAGGTTGGTCTGTGGGTGATAAGCCGTGGTCAACTTCTGTCTCAGGTTCCATCTTTGGCAGGTCTCCTCAAAGAGATCAGAGACGAATTGGGAACCTCGATCAGACAGGATGTAATCAGGCACTCCCCAGCGAGTCAGGATCTCTTTCGTAAGGATGTTAGAGACTGTCCTTGCTGTGGCCTGACGCAGGGCAAAGAGCTCCACCCACTTGGAATAGTAATCAACAAAAACAAGCATGTACACATTCTGATTGGAGCTTCTAGGAAATGGACCCATCAAATCCACTCCTAACATTTCCCAAGGTCGGGTAATCACAGTTTGCTGCAACTTGCCAGCAGGCTTTCTACCTTCTGGTTTGTACATTTGACAAACCTGACAGTTTCGGATGTGTGACTTTACATCCATGCTCAGATGTGGCCAGTACAGTAATGCTTGCAACCGCTTGTAGGTTTTGAACCTGCCCAAATGACCAGCTAACGGGTCTTCATGGAAATGTTGAAGCAGTTGAAGGCGTAGAGTTTCAGGTATGTACATTTGGTATAGTGTTCTGTGAGGTAGTTGTACAACTCGGTAGACTTTGTCTTCAATGATGGTCAGCTTGGTGGTAGGATTGACCATCTTTTCTCTATCTTCCAGGATAGTCTGGTACAAAGCCTGTACTTCTGGATCATCCTGTTGGGCTTTCCAAATGGCCTCATCAGAGATGGGAAAGTCAGTTTTGGGTGAGTCTCGACTGCTTGACAGGACAGTAGCACATGTAAGATGAGGGCCACCATTACCACCAGCAGGAGCTCTGGATAAGGCATCTGGAATCATCATCATCTCACTTGGCTCTGTCATATCCTCACATGGTCTCTCCTATCATTGCTATGCAGACGACACACAATTAATCTTCTCCTTTCCCCCTTCTGATAACCAGGCGGCGAATCGCATCTCTGCATGTCTGTCAGACATATCAGTGTGGATGACGGATCACCAGCTCAAGCTGAACCTCGGCAAGACGGAGCTGCTCTTCCTCCCGGGGAAGGACTGCCCGTTCCATGATCTCGCCATCACGGTTGACAACTCCCTTGTGTCCTCCTCCCAGAGTGCTAAGAACCTTGGCGTGATCCTGGACAACACCCTGTCGTTCTCCACTAACATCAAGGCGGTGACCCGATCCTGTAGGTTCATGCTCTACAACATTCGCAGAGTACGACCCTGCCTCACACAGGAAGCGGCGCAGGTCCTAATCCAGGCACTTGTCATCTCCCGTCTGGATTACTGCAACTCGCTGTTGGCTGGGCTCCCTGCCTGTGCCATTAAACCCCTACAACTCATCCAGAACGCCGCAGCCCGTCTGGTGTTCAACCTTCCCAAGTTCTCTCACGTCACCCCGCTCCTCCGCTCTCTCCACTGGCTTCCAGTTGAAGCTCGCATCCGCTACAAGACCATGGTGATTGCCTACGGAGCTGTGAAGGGAACGGCACCTCCATACCTTCAGGCTCTGATCAGGCCCTACACCCAAACAAGGGCACTGCGTTCATCCACCACTGGCCTGCTGGCCCCCCTACCTCTGAGGAAGCACAGTTCCCGCTCAGCCCAGTCAAAACTGTTCGCTGCTCTGGCACCCCAATGGTGGAACAAGCTCCCTCACGACGCCAGGACAGCGGAGTCAATCACCACCTTCCGGAGACACCTGAAACCCCACCTCTTTAACCTGTTAGGGCTAGGGGGCAGCATTTGCACGTCTGGATAAAAAAAATGTACCCGATTTAATCTGGTTACTAATCCTACCCAGTAACTAGAATATGCATATACTTATTATATATGGATATAAAACACTCTAAAGTTTCTAAAACTGTTTGAATGGTGTCTGTGAGTATAACAGAACTCATTTGGCAGGCAAAACCCTGAGACATTTTCTGACAGGAAGTGGATACCTGATGTGTTGTATTGACTTTAAACCTATCCCATTGAAAAACACAGGGGCTTAGGAATATTTTGGCACTTCCTATTGCTTCCACTAGATGTCACCAGCCTTTACAAAGTGTTTTGAGTCTTCTGGAGGGAGATCTGACCGAACAAGAGCCATGGAACGATGATGTCCCATTAGACACCTGGCGCGCGAGTTCATGTTGGCTACCCTCGTTCCAATACGTTATAAAAGAGTATGCATTCGTCCACCTTGAATATTATTCATGTTCTGGTTAAAAAAGGCCCTAATGATTTATGCTATACAACGTTTGACATGTTTGAACGAACGGAAATATATTTTTTCCCCTCGTTCATGACGAGAAGTCCGGCTGGCTTAGATCATGTGCTAACAAGACGGAGATTTTTGGACATAAATGATGAGCTTTTTTGAACAAAACTACATTCGTTATGGACCTGTGATACCTGGAAGTGACATCTGATCAAGAGAATCAAAGGTAATGGATTATTTACATAGTATTTTCGATTTTAGATCTCCCCAACATGACGTCTAGTCTGTATCGCAACGCGTATTTTTCTGGGCGCAGTGCTCAGATTATTGCAAAGTGTGATTTCCCAGTAAGGTTATTTTTAAATCTGGCAAGTTGATTGCGTTCAAGAGATGTAAATCTATAATTCTTTAAATGACAATATAATATTTTACCAATGTTTTCTAATTTTAATTATTTAATTTGTGACGCTGACTTGACTGCCGGTTATTGGAGGGAAACGATTTCCTCAACATCAATGCCATAGTAAAACGCTGTTTTTGGATATAAATATGAACTTGATAGAACTAAAAATGCATGCATTGTCTAACATAATGTCCTAGGAGTGTCATCTGATGGAGATTGTAAAAGGTTAGTGCATCATTTTAGCTGGTTTTATGGTTTTGGTGACCCTGTCTTTGAATTGACAAAACATTACACACAACTCTTGTAAATGTACTGTCCTAACATACTCTAAATTTATGCTTTCGCCGTAAAACCTTTTTGAAATCGTAAAACGTGGTTAGATTAAGGAGATGTTTATCTTTCAAAGGGTGTAAAATAGTAGTATTTTTGAAAAATTTGAATTTTGACATTTATTTGGATTCAAATTTGCCGCTCTTGAAATGCACCTGCTGTTGATGGAGTGCACCACGGGTGGCACGCTAGCGTCCCACCTAGCCCATAGAGGTTAAGGAATACCTAGGATAGGATAAAGTAATCCTTCTAACCCCCCCCCCCCCTTAAAATATTTAGATGCACTATTGTAAAGTGGTTGTTCCACTGGATATCATAAGGTGAATGCACCATTTTGTAAGTCGCTCTGGATAAGAGCGTCTGCTAAATGACTTAAATGTAATTGTAATGTAATCTGGAACAGTGTTGTATTTTCCTTTCCTGTATTCTACTGCAAAGGTGAACTCTTGCAACCGTAGAGCCCATCTGATAAGTCTGGTGCTTGGTTTGTTGGTCTTGAACACCCACACAAGGGAGGAATGGTCAGTGACCACAGTGAAGTGTCTTCCCTCCAGGTAGTACCTCCACTTTTCCAAAGCCCAGACAACTGCGAGGCACTCTTGCTCGGTTGTGGAGTAGTTCCGTTCTGCTCCATTCAATGTTCGACTGGCGAACGCTAGCACTTCTTCAATGCCAAGTCCAGTCTGTTGGACTAGAACAGCACCAAGTCCAACATCACTTGCATCAGTGTAAACAACAAAAGGGCAATCAAAGTTGGGATGACCCAAAATGGGAGGTGTGACGAGGTGTCGTTTCAGGGTTTCAAAAGAGGTCTGGCACTCTGCCGTCCATCGGAATTTCGCACCTTTTCGCTTCAATGCGTTGAGGGGTTCTGCCACCTGGGAGAAGTTCAACACAAACCGATGGTACCATCCAGCCATCCCAAGGAACCGTTGAAGGGCCTTGAGTGTGGTTGGGACAGGGAAATCTTGTACCGCCTTGGTCTTTTCGGGATCCACATGAGTGCCGTCAAAAGACACAATATGGCCAAGGAACTTCAGGGAGGTTTGGCAGAAGTTGCTCTTCTTCATGTTCAATGTCAGACCAGCTTCCCTTAGCTTGTCCAACACTGCTTGAAGATCTTGAAAATGTTGTTCTCTGGTCTGGGAGTAGATAATTATATCGTCCAGGTAGACGAAACAGATCTTCCCTTTGAGCTCACCTAACGCAATCTCCATGAGTCTTTGGAAAGTGGCAGGTGCATTCTTTAATCCAAAAGGCATCACCTTAAAGGAAAACAAGCCCTCAGCACAGACAAAAGCAGTCTTGTCCTTGCTTTCCTGGTCCATCTCAACCTGCCAATAGCCACTATTGAGGTCAAGGGTAGTGAACACAACCGCGCCAGACAATGACTCCAGGATCTCTTGGATGGTGGGAAGAGGATAGGCATCAGTCTGGGAAACCTTGTTGGTCTTCCTATAGTCCACACAAAATCTAAGACCACCGGTCTTTTTTGGGATGAGGACAACAGGAGCAGCCCAGGGAGAGGATGAACGTTCAATTATATTTTGTCATTAATGAGTCCTTTTTGGATGATTAGCTTTGCTGGGGACAAACGATATGGCTTCTGCTTGATCGGCATTTCCTGTGTAAGGAATATTTTGTGCTTCAGGAGCCCGGTACGTCCCAGCTTTGAAGTACATACATCAGCGTTATTCTGCAGCTGTTCCAACAGCCTTAACTCCTCTGGCTGTTCCAGCTGAGCTCTTCTCACAGCCTGTAAAAGGAGATCATCAGAAGGATTATCGAGGGTTAGTGGTACCGGAGCAATGGCAGAGAAGACTGCCACATTTGGACCCCAATCATGTAACTTTGTAGCTTCTGACTGGAAGAAATGCTTCTTGCTCGGATTGTATGGAAACCAGTAGCAATTGTGTGCGATATCAATCTGGACACCACTGAAGTACATGAAATCAATTCCCAACACAACAGGAAAAGCAAGGTTCTTGGTTTGTAGGATAACAGAAGGAATCATATAGGAGTGGTTACACAGGTGGAACTCTACCTCACTGCATCCAAGTGGTCGTTTAGCCTCACCATCAGCCAGATAGAGTGGACCTTCTGTCCACGGCTTCAAGTTGTAGTGTAGACCTTTAACCTCCTTCCACAGTTTCTCATTGAGCAGTGTGTAGGATGACCCGGTGTCCAGGATGGCTCTTCCTGTCCATGGACCTATGGACAGGGGTAACACCAATTGGTGCGGTATTAACTGAAAGGAAGGGGATGTCGATGGGGCGGCGTAGGCAGTGACACTTGGGGTTTCATCTCTGGTCAAAGCACCCAGAGTAGGATGGTCGTTCCTGCGAAGGGAGTTAGGTGTGTTTGCCTGTTGTGATTTGTGGTTTCTGGAAGGGTTTACTTGATATGGTCTTGGACATGTAGCTGAAGAATGTCCCTTTTGGCTACATCTCCAACAGAACATGGGAGGGGTTTTGGCTGGAGACTGTGGCTGTTGTTGATGGTCTGGCTTGGGTAACGGTTTGGGTGTCTGTTTCTTTCTCTGTTCATATTGCTGTTGGCATTCTCTGTCCTTCTCGAACTGCTGTCCCAGGCGAACCAGTCCATCAACAGTGGTGACTCTTTCTCTGAGTTGACTGGCTAGTAGTGGGTTGATGTTCTTCAAGATCAATTTAATGACCTCTTCCTCCTCAATACCAGGTTTCCACCTTCTGCACAGGGAGTGGTAACCGTATGCAAAGTCACGGATACTCTCCTTCTCTCTTTGCACTCGATTAAAGACTCTGTCTGCCAGCTCATCTGTGTAGTCCTCAGACAGAAATGCAGAGGAAAACTTGGCCTCAAAGTCAGCCCAGGAGGTAGTGGTGAGACGTGCCACATCCCACCAGTCTCGAGCTGTACCATGCAACACATTCCTCAATGTGGCAAGGAGTTCTTCGTCAGCCAGGGGATTGAGGGCAAGAAAGTCACGACATCTTTCCAGATACATTAGCGGATCAGGACTGTCATCTTTTTTCCCAAAGGTGGGAAATTGCAATTTAATGGGCATCGCCCCCACATGACGTCTACTCAAATCACCATGAACAAAAGAGCTAGGAGGGATTGAGGAAGTAGAGGGTGAGGGAGTTATCGGACCATGAAAATGAACACCAGGATGCATGGGGGCCCTGTGGGGTGGCTGCGCTGGCCGCAGCTGTTCTGAGGTGCCAGCTTGGCCCTCAGTGGTCTGAACAGAAGTGGACACCAGAGAAGCTCTGTGCAAGGAGTTGTGCCTAATGGAGGCCATGTCAACAGACACGTCAGCCAACATTTTAACACAATTAGAAAGCTCTTTCTGCAAGTGGTCTACAGTGTTAACCAGAGGAGAAAAAACTGAATTAACGTCCTTGAGAACCTCAGTGTGATGATGTTGCAAGCGCCACTGGAGAGTGGCAGTGAGTTGGGTTTGTTGGTAGTCAAACTGCCTGTCCATGGCACCAGTAACATCCCGTCTTCCACTCTCACTGAGCTCTGTCAGTGTGTGGGTTAGAGTGCTCAGTGAGTTTCTGAATTCCATGGCACTCTGTTGTTGCTCTTCACTCAGACATTTGAATTTATGGTGGATTAGAGTTTGGAGATGTTGTTGAGTCCGACGAATATCAAGGATGTCACCTTGAAGTTGTAAGACTACAACCTCTGGAGATAAACCAGACAATGGAGGAAGGTTGGGCGTCAGAGGGAAGGCTAGCTCAGTACTTCCACACAGATCCATGTCAATAAGGGAGTAGCTGGTTAGACCTCCTGTGGCCTGTGGTCCAGACCGAGCCTTCAGATTCCCAGGGCTCTGGCCCAAATCAACTCCATTGACATTATGATTTGTATTGTCGGCTCGATGGTCAGACTGGCCCTGTGTATTCCCATTGACAGGTATGATATGGATGAGCACATTTTCTTGGGGTGAATCCATTGTTTTAATTCCACACAAAAGATTTGCTTTGGTTATTTCTCAATGTTGAGGTCCCATCTGGGGTGCCATTTTTTATGTAACGGTTTTGACTTGAGGTTATAATTTATAGGGGTGCCAGGTAGGTTGTGCCTACCAGAGAAAATATTAGTTTCTCCTTTTAGTTTGATAGGGAATGAGTCCCATCTGGTCCGTCAAGTCTACACCAATACAAAGGACTCATGTAAAAGTCAGGATGGAAATACACTTTTCATAAACCCTTAAAACAATGGAAATAACTTCAAAACAACTGTATTCTTTTGCGTGGTTGTATTAACAACCTAAATGATCACACACACACAACAATATAACAATAATGAGCTTTAAACAGCTCTGGTTCCTCCAGAAATGTCCTGTACCTCGGGCCTAAAAAGAGTCCAGCCCGGTAAACAAGTTCAGGGAACTCAAGTGACCTTAGTCACGCAATGGTTGTCCGTTCATACAGTGTAGCGTAAACCCTGTGTCAATCATACAATGAAAAGAACAAATATTTTACCACACATTTCAATAAATCCTCAACTACAACTAACTACCTAAATCATCACAGTATACATCACACCAAAACAAATGAAATACCGTATACAAAAAAAGGTTGTAGTCCGTCGGTCAGTCAGAGAAGCCAATCCGCCGACAGATCTCCAGCGGAGAAAGGCCACGAAAACCAACGGAGAGGTGTAGTCCACAGATGCAAGAGTGGAGCCGACCTTGGGTAGATTTTCTATTAGGCTACACAAAGCACACTTTTAAAGCAGCACAACAAACGGAAGAGAGACGCTTCAGAACTGAGGGTCGAACACATCCTCATTCATGTTTCCATCACAACTCCTCTTTTGCACAGCTGATGCTGGCTATTTAATTGGGAATTAAAGGGGAAGCGCCCTATTGGAAGAAGCACTAATTAATTGAGAATTAAAGGGAAAGCGCCCTATTGGAAGGAGAAGCACTGAGACGGTTCAGAAACATTCAGGGCCGTCACAACGTGTAGGTGTCACAGAAAACAAACCTGGAATTTTCCGAATCAGACCAACCAGCTCTTTCCGCCCATCAACAGGTAGCTGAGTAAAAGCGCTATCCAAAATATCCAGTGTCTCTGAATTTTTCAATCTACCCTGCAGTATGCAATCATCGGGACCAGGAACATTTGTCCTCATGCACAGACCTAGTATTACAAGAACCAAGGGAAGTAACGGTATCAGCCAAACGAACAGTTTTACCATCCTCTGTAGACTCCCACTTTCTCATCAGAACATCCTCTTGGAGAAAATAACCATGTGCGACATCTCCCAACTGTTCCACAGGCACAATTTGGTCACGCAACTCTTCTAATGTGGGGTCAGTCCGTGGCGCATTGATTAGATCGGAGCGGAATACAGATAACGGGATAACAGGGAAAACAGTGAGAGACTTCTTTGTGGTATTCTCATTTACCGGAGCAGGGACCGGGTCACCATGGCTCATAGACCGCGTCACTGCACCCGCAGAGAACACCGCTGGGAAACTCTGCGCACTCTCATCAGGAATCCCTACAATTGACGGTTTAGTGGAAACCACTAGAGATGGAAACACGACAGGCCACACACGCTCACCAGCCAAGTTATTCCCAAGGATAACGTCGATACCCTCAATAGGCAACGAAGGACGCACCCCCACAACAACGTCACCTTTCACCAGTCCACAATCCAATATCAGTTTATGCAATGGAACTGACAGATTGTTCAAACCTATTCCCCTAATTAGAACACTATTCCCAGAATCAGTCTCAGCAGAGAAAGGTAACACAGATTCCAACACAAACGATTCCGAGGCACCTGTGTCTCGTAGGATCTTCACTGGCACTAGGTTCTTACTTCCTAACATAGACACAAAACCCTCCGTAATGAAAGGTAAATAGCCTGGGTCAATATGGACTTTCACATGCCCCTGGGCCTGAGACAATGTGTCAGGAGTAAACTGATGTGGAACAGACGCAGCTAACGCCGTAGGCCTAGATTTAACGTTAACCTGTTAGGGCTAGGGGGCAGTATTGACACGGCTGGATAAAAAACATACCCGATTTAATCTGGTTACCACTCCTACCCAGTAACTAGAATATGCATATACTTATTACATATGGATAGAAAACACCCTAAATTTTCTAAAACTGTTTGAATGGTGTCTGAGTATAACAGAACTCAAATGGCAGGTCAAAACCTGAGAGATTCCTTTACAGGAAGTGGCCTGTCTGACCATTTCTTGAACTTCTTTTCCATCTCTATCATTTACTAAGGATCTCTGCTCTAACGTGACACTTCCCACGTCTTCCATAGGCTCTCAGAGCCCGGGAAAAAACAGAATGTCGTCATTCCAGCCCCAGGCTGAAACACATTATCGCCTTTCTCAAGTGGCCGATCAAGGGACACTGGGCTTATGCGCGTGACCCCGACCGCCCCCGCCTTTGGGATTTTTTCCTCTGTTTGCCGAAAAGGAGATTCCCTGTCGGAATATTATCGCTTTTCTACGAGAAAAATGTCGTAAAAATTGATTTTAAACAGCGGTTGACATGCTTCGAAGTACGGTAATGGAATATTTAGAATTTTATTGTCACGAATTGCGCCATGCGCGCGACACTTCTTTACTATTTCGGATAGTGTCTGGAACGCACGAACAAAACGCCGCTATTCGGATATAACGATGGATTATTTTGGACCAAACCAACATTTGTTATTGAAGTAGCAGTCCTGGGTGTGCATTCTGACGAAGACAACAAAAGGTAATCAAACTTTTATAATAGTAAATATGATTATGGTGAGTGCTAAACTTGCCGGGTGTCTAAATAGCGAGCCCGTGATGCCTGGGCTATGTACTTAGAATATTGCAAAATGTGCTTTCACCAAAAAGCTATTTTAAAATCGGACATATCGAGTGCATAGAGGAGGTCTGTATCTATAATTCTTAAAATAATTGTTATGCTTTTTGTGAACGTTTATCGTGAGTAATTTAGTAAAATGTTAGCGAATTCCCCGGAAGTTTGCGGGGGGTATGCTAGTTCTGAACGTCACATGCTAATGTAAAAAGCTGTTTTTTGATATAAATATGAACTTGATTGAACAAAACATGCATGTATTGTATAACATAATGTCCTAGGGTTGTCATCTGATGAAGATCATCAAAGGTGAGTGCTGCATTTAGCTGTCTTCTGGGTTTTGGTGACATTATATGCTGGCTTGAAAAATGGGTGTCTGATTATTTCTGGCTTGGTACTCTGCTGACATAATCTAATGTTTTGCTTTCGTTGTAAAGCCTTTTTGAAATCGGACAGTGTGGTTAGATTAACGAGAGTCTTGTCTTTAAATGGCTGTAAAATAGTCATATGTTTGAGAAATTGAAGTAATAGGATTTTTAAGGTTTTGAAAATCGCGCCACAGGCTGGCAGTGGCTGTTACGTAGGTGGGACGCAAGCGTCCCACCTAGCCCATAGAGGTTAACACACGTACTGAATTTACCCCTAGACCTGAGAACCGGACATTCGTTTTTCCAATGACCTGAGCCTTGACAGTAGTGACACTCTTGACCAAAGTCAGTTTTACCACGGGAGTCAGGCTCAACCCTAGTTGAATAAAACTCTGCCCGTGAACCAGAGTATCTCGGTGAGCGAGGCCCAAATCTCTCCGAACGCCCCCACTCACTCCAAGTACGGGGTTCTACAAAAATACTTTTGTGAGTCAAAACATATTCGTCCGCCAAAACCGCAGCTTCAGCGACAGTCTGTACTTTTCGTTCGTTAATATACGTCGCTATATGATCAGGGATTGTGTCCTTAAATTGCTCTAGCATAATCAGATCACACAGCCCTTGAAAAGTCATAACCGCAGAGGCGGAACACCAGCGATTAAACTGGGAAGATAATTTTCGCGCAAACTCAACATGAGTCTGCCTATCATCCCTTTCTAAAGTTCTAAATCGTTGGCAGTAAGCCTCAGGAACCAATTCGTAAATCTGTAACACCGCCCTTTTAACCTTATCATAACTGACACTGTCGGCTACACTAAGAGCTGAATATGCTTCCTGCGCTTTACCAGTCAGCACACACTGCAACATTAATAAAGTGCGGTCAGAATCAGGCCAACTCCTAGCGTCAGCAACACGCTCAAACAACGAAAATAATGTCTCAGGGTCCTTTTCATTAAACTGAGGCAACAACCGTAAATTCCCAACAATGTCAAATGTGTCCGGGGCACACCCAAAAGAGGAACGACTCCTAAGTAAATCTGCGTCACCTTCCCAGAGCAAACTCTCCCCTGAGAGCTTTCCTTCCCTAACCAACTCTAGTCGCTCTTGTTGCAGCTTGATTTTAGCACGCTCCATATCCTGTTTAAATTCCAATTCCTTCTCATATTTTACACGATCGTGCTCTAGCTGTAACAGAAGCAGCTCTTTCTGCTGTTCAAAAAGAAGACTACTAGGACTAACCGATGGAGCGGTAATTGTAACATATCGGGGAGACGGCGAGTCCTCAGCAGAGGCTGCCCCAGTGGTATCTTCAAGAATACCACTCTCCATCAGATTGGCCTTCAATATTAACCTAATAGAATTTTTTTTACATTTATCACTAATTTCAACCTTGTAGTGTTCAGCAACCTTCAACAGCTGTTCTTTAGTACATACATCTAACAGTTCCTTTGATGGAAAGCGAATGAACTCGTCTACATTAGACGCCATAGTCAAAAAAATTCTCACTCAACCCCTCTACTGAGCACACCAGACCACAACAAGAGAAAATACAAATCACACCGGGCACCACAGAAAAGAGATGAGAAATGGAGCTTCCCCAAAATCTACAATAACTCAACCCTAGTCTTCATGCAGATTTGCGGTGGGTAATTATGCACTGTAGCCCGCTGGCAAGGAAGTAACCCCCCAGCACGCTGGTAGATTCCACCAAGCCACGGATGTGCCCCCGAGACAACTGCTCAGTCCACAGACACCACACAAAAATAACAAACATTAACAATGCCCAACATATTCCAAAATGAAACACGTCACTAAGCCTATCAGGGGAAAAAGGTTATAGCTCCGGGTAGTAAGTTTCACTACCCTATCCAAATCTCCCACCAAGGTACACAGCTGATTGTACTCACCTCAGACCAACGTCCCAACAGCAAGTAGAACAAGCGTTTCCAGGCTAGGCAGGGGCCTGGAAACTAACCAATGTATTCTCTCCAACACAGCACACAAACCAAACAAACAAAGGCAACCAATACTGAGCACCAAACTCAAACTAACAAACAAAGCACCTCAATTTAACATACCGCCACGTTTTCTCCCAAACACAAGTTCAAGATCCCGGATGAGCCCCCACTTGTTACGAACCTGTAAGGGCTGTCTTCAGGAAAGGACCAAAATGCAGCAGAGTTAGTATTCATCCTTCAATTTAATTGGAAAGAACACTATACAAAAACAAAAACAAGGAAACTGACAGCCAACAGTCCTGTCAGGTGCAACCACACTAAACAAGAAACAATTACCCACAAAACCCAAAGGAAAAACATGCTCCTTATGTGTGACTCCCAATCAGCAGCAACGAGCACCACCTGTGCCTGATTGGGAGCCACACACATGGCCCAAAACAAAGAAATACCAAAACATAGAAAAAGGAACATAGAACGCCCACCCAATGTAACACCCTGGCCTAACCAAAATAAAGAACAAAAACCCCTCTCTATGGCCAGAGCGTTACAGAACCGGCTCTGAGTTCACAACAAAAGGGAGACAACGTGGAGACAAGGAGTATCAAAATATATATTTATTAACTAAAATAACTAAATAATTAACAATGGCGTGTGTGTAATCAGTAATCAGTAGTGTAAGTGAGTGTTTTGCATACCTGAATGTAATAATGCAGGGTGTTGAAAGGTGCCAAAGGAAATAACCAAAAAGCCACAAAACTACACAACCAAAATCAAAAAAGTGTCTGCATGGAGAGAGTCCTCTCAATAACTGTGGAAGAGGTCTCTTTATCCTGGGACACAGCTGGGCCCAGGTGCTTCCCATTTAGCTGACGACCCTTCCAACTCCGCCCACCGGCATCCTAACAAGGAAACAAGAACAGAGAGAATACGGCAGACAGAGTGGGAGGGTCGTCACACACCCCCCCATAAAACCGGGGACCAACAAGGGCCCCGGAACAACGTACCAGCCTCTGCGTCCCAAATTGACACAGGCCTCTGCGTCCCAAATTGACACAGGCCTCTGCGTCCCAAATTGACACAGGCCTCTGCGTCCCAAATTGACACAGGCCTCTGCGTCCCAAATTGACACAGGCCTCTGCGTCCCAAATTGACACAGGCCTCTGCGTCCCAAATTGACGAGAGGTTACATGTTCACCTTCCACTTGCCCCAGCCAACCTCCTTCTCCCCAGACCTCAGCAACCTTTGTGCACAGGAAGCAACATTTAAGAGGAAAGGAGAACACAAGACCAGGAGGGAACAGACAGGAAAGTTAGAACATGATAAAACCAAACAATGGTCAGTCACATAACATTCAGGAACAGGGCGCACAAGAGACCACATCAGCTACAAACGCAAACAACATCTTCCAACGGTTCATAGTCACTTCTCAACGGTTGTCATTTCCCAACGATTCATAGTCACTCCAATGATTCATAGTGACTCCAACGATTCATAGTGACTCCAACGATTCATAGTCACTAAACTCATAACCGAATACGAGTACAGACCAGAGGGTGTAATAAAGGCAAAAATGTCATGTGCCCTACTCGTCAGTGGCACCTGCCAATAGCACAATAACAGGTCAAATTTGCACAAACAGCTGCGCCGACTTGATCAACGCAGTCCTCCATCCGAGGAAGAGGAAATTAATCTGGCTTAGTGACTCCGTTTACCTTACGGTGGTCCGTTCCATCCGGTTTACTGACCAAGATACAGGGAGAAGCCCAACTGGAGAAAGAAGGCTCTGCTATCTTACTCTCCAGCATGTACCTGACCTCAGCATCCAGACAACGCAGTTTCTCTACAGAGACTCTATAGAACCGCTGACGAATGGGGTCAGCATCTCCAATGTCAATATTATGCTCTATCAAGTTCGTACGTTGTAACGGTTTTGACTTGAGGTTATAATTTATAGGGGTGCCAGGTAGGTTGTGCCTACCAGAGAAAATATTAGTTTCTCCTTTTAGTTTGATAGGGAATGAGTCCCATCTGGTCCGTCAAGTCTACACCAATACAAAGGACTCATGTAAAAGTCAGGATGGAAATACACTTTTCATAAACCCTTAAAACAATGGAAATAACTTCAAAACAACTGTATTCTTTTGCGTGGTTGTATTAACAACCTAAATGATCACACACACACACACAACAATATAACAATAATGAGCTTTAAACAGCTCTGGTTCCTCCAGAAATGTCCTGTACCTCGGGCCTAAAAAGAGTCCAGCCCGGTAAACAAGTTCAGGGAACTCAAGTGACCTTAGTCACGCAATGGTTGTCCGTTCATACAGTGTAGCGTAAACCCAGTGTCAATCATACAATGAAAAGTACAAATATTTTACCACACATTTCAATAAATCCTCAACTACAACTAACTACCTAAATCATCACAGTATACATCACACCAAAACAAATGAAATACCGTATACAAAAAAGGTTGTAGTCCGTCGGTCAGTCAGAGAAGCCAATCCGCCGACAGATCTCCAGCGGAGAAAGGCCACGAAAACCAACGGAGAGGTGTAGTCCACAGATGCAAGAGTGGAGCCGACCTTGGGTAGATTTTCTATTAGGCTACACAAAGCACACTTTTAAAGCAGCACAACAAACGGAAGAGAGACGCTTCAGAACTGAGGGTCGAACACATCCTCATTCATGTTTCCATCACAACTCCTCTTTTGCACAGCTGATGCTGGCTATTTAATTGGGAATTAAAGGGGAAGCGCCCTATTGGAAGAAGCACTAATTAATTGAGAATTAAAGGGAAAGCGCCCTATTGGACGGTTCAGAAACATTCAGGGCCGTCACACACCCCCTCCCCTGGAAAAAGCCGACCATTGCCCTGGAAGGCACATCTTGGTCGGGGAAACCGAGAAAGGTCTCTTCATCACTTTCCTCTACAAAAATATTCGTTACATTTTGGCGCTCATGCTCCTCAGCCGAGGGGTCACAGTTCTTAAAGCGTGAGACTTCTAGATCTGGGAATCCGAGAAAAGTCTCCTCACTTTCCTCTTCAAAGATCTCCAGGACCTTGCGGCGCTCAATCTCCTCCAATTCGTCAGCTGAGGGGTAACAGGCCTTAAGGCGTGAGACATGGACAACGCGCATATCTTCACCTGTGTCCTCTTTCACCACTCGATAGTTCAAAGGGCCTCTCTGCTCCACAATCCTATATGGTCCTTGCCATTTAGGAGCGAGCTTGGCCGAGAAGAATTGTTCAGCTTTTGAATAAGGATGAGAGCGAAGCCACACCCGATCACGAAGCTGGAACTGCATGTCTCGTCTCTTCTTATCATAATTTCTCTTCTGCCTGAGTCGAGCCTGGATCATGTTCTTTGAGACAAGAGCTCTCAAGTCGTGGAGATGGACTACCTGGTCATAGCAAGCAGCGTCTGGAGTAACCTGCTGGGGCTGTAGCACCATCTCCAAGGGTCCTCGGAGGGGACGACTCAGGTTCAGCTCTGCAGGTGTGACTCCAGTGGACTCTTGCACAGCAGAATTCAGGGCAAATCGAAACTCGTGAAGGTGCTTGTCCCAGTGTTTGTGCTGGGTCCCTACATAGGAAGCAACCATTGTCTTCAAGGTTCGATTAACTCTCTCAGTGAGGTTGGTCTGTGGGTGATAAGCCGTGGTCAACTTCTGTCTCAGGTTCCATCTTTGGCAGGTCTCCTCAAAGAGATCAGAGACGAATTGGGAACCTCGATCAGACAGGATGTAATCAGGCACTCCCCAGCGAGTCAGGATCTCTTTCGTAAGGATGTTAGAGACTGTCCTTGCTGTGGCCTGACGCAGGGCAAAGAGCTCCACCCACTTGGAATAGTAATCAACAAAAACAAGCATGTACACATTCTGATTGGAGCTTCTAGGAAATGGACCCATCAAATCCACTCCTAACATTTCCCAAGGTCGGGTAATCACAGTTTGCTGCAACTTGCCAGCAGGCTTTCTACCTTCTGGTTTGTACATTTGACAAACCTGACAGTTTCGGATGTGTGACTTTACATCCATGCTCAGATGTGGCCAGTACAGTAATGCTTGCAACCGCTTGTAGGTTTTGAACCTGCCCAAATGACCAGCTAACGGGTCTTCATGGAAATGTTGAAGCAGTTGAAGGCGTAGAGTTTCAGGTATGTACATTTGGTATAGTGTTCTGTGAGGTAGTTGTACAACTCGGTAGACTTTGTCTTCAATGATGGTCAGCTTGGTGGTAGGATTGACCATCTTTTCTCTATCTTCCAGGATAGTCTGGTACAAAGCCTGTACTTCTGGATCATCCTGTTGGGCTTTCCAAATGGCCTCATCAGAGATGGGAAAGTCAGTTTTGGGTGAGTCTCGACTGCTTGACAGGACAGTAGCACATGTAAGATGAGGGCCACCATTACCACCAGCAGGAGCTCTGGATAAGGCATCTGGAATCATCATCATCTCACTTGGCTCTGTCATATCCTCACATGGTCTCTCCTATCATTGCTATGCAGACGACACACAATTAATCTTCTCCTTTCCCCCTTCTGATAACCAGGCGGCGAATCGCATCTCTGCATGTCTGTCAGACATATCAGTGTGGATGACGGATCACCAGCTCAAGCTGAACCTCGGCAAGACGGAGCTGCTCTTCCTCCCGGGGAAGGACTGCCCGTTCCATGATCTCGCCATCACGGTTGACAACTCCCTTGTGTCCTCCTCTGTTACGTTCCCCAGTTTCTGTGTTGTAGTTTGTATATTTGTTAGTGTGTTTCAGGTAATGGCTTCCTGAAGTTCTCCAAGCAGCTGATTGGTCGGCCCCATTGCTGATTGGAGAGCTGACCCCGCCCCCTCGTCAGGACGCAGCTGTCTCAATTAACAACCCCAATATAAGCCAGTGTGCTGTTGCTCAGGGAGAGGAGAGAGAGAGATTTTTGCTGAGAGAGGAGGTTGATGGCAGAGAGATATATATATATATATATATATATATGTATATGTTGGTTGTTTCTCAGAAAGAGAAAGGGGTATGTACTTAGTTAGTTGTTGCTGAATAAGCTTATTGTTCTGTGTTTAGTGCTCAGAGCTTCTTTAATGTCCTGGGTTAGTGTTTTCTCAGGTTTTGTTGTGAAGTAGTTTGTACATTTGTGTTATTCTGTTTCCTTTGTTCCCAGGGGGGAAGGGGAAGGCACCTAGGGAGTGTTTAGGCAAGAGGCCCGCGGGCATACATATACCCGTAGTAGTTTACTGTCTATGCACACTAGGAAAGACCTGGGCGGACCATCCCCTGTATTTTGGTTAGTGCACCAGGTGGTGCTAGTTAGGTAAGTAGTGGGTAGGCAGGTAAGGTAGGAGAGGGGGTTTTGATATTTAGTTTCTTTACTTTGGTTCCGTCCAGCCCCTTTTCCCCAACCTTACCGCGTGAAGGAATAAATTCCCTGTTAACGGTATTCTCTGCCTTTGTGTCATCCTTGCTCACGCCTACACTTCCATACCTCTTTCACAACACGGAGAGTTAAGTTGTAGCAGGGTGTTGCGTTCCCTCTTTCTAGAGGCGTGCGTAACATAATGGGGGCTCATCCGGGATACCATTAAACCCCCCGGTCCCTGCTGCACTGAGCTTTCTGTGATTTGTGAGAAAAGGGTGACTAGTTTAGTTTGTGGTTAGTTCAGTGTTGAGCGTCATAGCATTAGCTATTTGTTGGCTCTTGTGTTTGGTGTAGTAGTTTACAATGGCTACTTTTGATGTACAATCCTTTTTGGATAACCCGTCGTGGGAGGTGTTTAATAAGTGTCGTAAAAGTGATTTAATGACCTTGGCTGACCATTATTCATTGTCTATTTCGCACAATTTAGTTAAGGCTGAGGTTAAGAAACTAGTGTTAAATGTATTGTTAGAAGAGGAGGTGCTTGAGTTACCGCTGCCTGAACCTACTACCCCTGTAGGGGATGTTGCTGCTCCTGTAAGCCCGTCGGTTTCTGAGACCGAAGGCGAGGCTAAAGCTCCAGCCACATTTCCCCGTTTTGATCCGCTCTCCCCACTGTCAACTGGTGATGCCAGAAGGGATGTCCGTTCTATACAGTTTCAACTGGAAGCGGAAGAGAGAGCCCAAATTAGGCGAGAAAATTTCCAGTTAGAAATCTGTAAAATAGAGGCTGAAAAAGAAAGAGAACAGCGGCATTTGGAAATCTGTAAAATAGAGGCTGAAAAAGAAAGAGAACAGCGGCAGATGGATTTCAAAATGCGCCAAATGGAATTGGAGGCAGAGACAGCGAGGCTAGCCTTTGTTCCTACTGTGCCTGTTAGTGAGTCGTCCTCACCAGCTGGAGTTTCCAACACGTTTGACATTAGTAGGCAGATTGCCTTAGTACCTTTGTTTAGAGAATCAGAGGTTGACTCCTATTTTTGTGTGTTTGAACGTATAGCCGTAGCCTTGAAATGGCCTGAAGAAGTATGGTGCTTATTACTTCAGTGTAAATTAACTGGAAAAGCCCAAGAGGTTTTATCAGCGCTACCTTTGGAAGATAGTTTGAACTATGAAGTGGTAAAAGCTACCGTTCTTCGTGCTTATGAGCTTGTGCCTGAGGCATACCGACAGAGATTTAGGTCTCATAGAAAGTCTCCTAGTAAGACTTATGTGGAATTTGCTAGAGACAAGTGAAATCTGTTTGATAAATGGCATGCTGCTAGTAAGGTAACTGATTTCAACTCTCTCCGGGAGTTAATTTTATTGGAAGAGTTTAAAAATTGCTTACCCGAACGCATTGTAGTATACCTAAATGAACAGAAAGTATCCTCCCTGTCAGAAGCGTCTGTGTTGGCAGACGAGTTTGTGTTGACGCACAAGAGTGTGTTTTCGGCTCATACTGAGAGTAGAGCTACTGAGTTGCCTACTTTTAGTCCCAGTCGGCCGTTCATTTTTGAGGGGTTTGTGTCCATTGCGAATGACGAAGCATCTCAGCGTCCTGTTAAAATCCTTAGAGATACAGGGGCGGCGCAGTCATTTATATTGGTTGATGTGTTGCCCTTATCCGACAATACATACTGTGGTTCCAGTGTGTTAGTTCAGGGTATTGAAATGGGTTTTGTCCCAGTGCCGTTGCACTTTGTGAATGTACACTCTGAGTTAATCAGTGGAATATTCAGAGTAGGGGTACGTCCTAAGTTGCCAGTAAAAGGTGTGACCTTTATAATGGGTAACGATATTGCTGGAGGAAAGGTAGTACCCGTATTGGAAGTGTTGGATAAAAGTGACCACTCTCTCTCCAATGAGTTGGCACAGAGTTATCCCCATGTGTTCCCCGCTTGTGCTGTCACTCGTGCTCAGGCAAGACAAATGGGTGACGTGATAGATTTGTCAAAAACTGTTTTGTTTAAAGAAGTTGATCAAGAGGATGGGTTGTGTACTACCTCTAAGAAGCTGATCACCTCTGACAAACAGCCCAGGGGAAGTGAAATCGCGCCCCAATTACATGACATTCTTTTGACTGTCACCCCCGAGAAGGTGATTGAATGTCAAAAGGGAGACAGTCTTCGCAAGTGTTTTGCTTCGGTAACTTCCATTGAGGAAGCTAAAACTAAAGAGACTGCCTACTTTATGGAAGCAGGAGTTTTGATGCGTAAATGGGCAGCTCATGACACCGTTAGTGACTGGAGTGAAGTGTGTCAAGTGGTTGTTCCTACACCATTCCGACAGCAGGTGCTGTCACTCGCCCATGACCAGGCGTGGTCCGGACACTTAGGGATCACGAAGACTTATAACCGAGTCCTTCGACATTTTTTTTGGCCAGGTTTGAAGTCTGACGTTGTCCAATTCTGTAAGACATGCCACGTATGTCAACTCACTGGGAAAGCGAATCAAACAGTTCCACGTGCGCCGCTCTGCCCGATTCCTGTGGTGGGGGAACCGTTTGAAAAAGTGATAATTGATTGTGTAGGTCCATTGCCGAAAACCAGGTCAGGTAACCAGTTCTTACTAACAATAATGTGCAGTGCTACTCGATACCCAGAGGCTATTCCTCTACGGACAATAACAGCACCTGCTACTTTTCAGCGGTTAGTTAACATTGTTTTTGCCGATGTACCAAATTGTACTGCTTATCTTGACGATGTGGTAATACATTCGTCTACTTGGTCTGATCATTTCGCCACCTTGAAAAGTGTGTTTCAGCGGTTGGCGAATGCTTCTTTAACCCTCAATTTGGCCAAGTGTGAGTTTGGGAAGGCTACAGTGACTTACTTAGGGAAACAAGTGGGACGAGGTCAAGTGCGCCCAGTAACTGGCAAAGTGGAAGCAATTGTTGCTTTTCCTGCTCCCACGACTCGCCGCCAGTTGCGCAGATTCCTGGGGATGGTAGGTTACTATCGTACTTTCTGTAAGAATTTCTCGACGGTAGTAGCTCCCCTTTCATCTCTGCTTAGTCCGAAGGTACCATTTAAGTGGTCCCAGGACTGTAACTATGCTTTTGAGTCCGCTAAAGCGCTACTTTGTAGTGCCCCAGTGCTTGCCGCCCCCAACTTTGACAAACCTTTTAAGTTGGAGGTAGACGCTAGTATAGTGGGGGTGGGTGCGGTTCTCTTGCAGGAAGATGAAGATGGAGTGGATCGACCCGTCAGTTTCTTCTCCCGTAAGTTCAACTCGTGTCAGTCAAGGTACTCCACAATTGAACAGGAAACGCTGGCTTTATTGCTAGCATTACAGTTCTTTGAGGTATATGTGGGTTCCAGTGCCTTGCCTGTAATGGTCTTCACGGACCATAATCCTTTGGTGTTCTTAAAGCAAATGTACAATCAGAACCGCCGCCTTATGCGGTGGGCTCTGATTGTACAAGGATATAATGTACAGATAGCCTATGTGAAGGGCTCGGCAAATGTGGTTGCCGACGCTCTATCACGGGTTTAGTAACTGGGGAAGCGTTGATTTTTGTTATTGCAAACTGTATGTTTGCATTTTTTTGTGGTGGGCGTGTTACGTTCCCCAGTTTCTGTGTTGTAGTTTGTATATTTGTTAGTGTGTTTCAGGTAATGGCTTCCTGAAGTTCTCCAAGCAGCTGATTGGTCGGCCCCATTGCTGATTGGAGAGCTGACCCCGCCCCCTCGTCAGGACGCAGCTGTCTCAATTAACAACCCCAATATAAGCCAGTGTGCTGTTGCTCAGGGAGAGGAGAGAGAGAGATTTTTGCTGAGAGAGGAGGTTGATGGCAGAGAGATATATATATATATATATATATATGTATATGTTGGTTGTTTCTCAGAAAGAGAAAGGGGTATGTACTTAGTTAGTTGTTGCTGAATAAGCTTATTGTTCTGTGTTTAGTGCTCAGAGCTTCTTTAATGTCCTGGGTTAGTGTTTTCTCAGGTTTTGTTGTGAAGTAGTTTGTACATTTGTGTTATTCTGTTTCCTTTGTTCCCAGGGGGGAAGGGGAAGGCACCTAGGGAGTGTTTAGGCAAGAGGCCCGCGGGCATACATATACCCGTAGTAGTTTACTGTCTATGCACACTAGGAAAGACCTGGGCGGACCATCCCCTGTATTTTGGTTAGTGCACCAGGTGGTGCTAGTTAGGTAAGTAGTGGGTAGGCAGGTAAGGTAGGAGAGGGGGTTTTGATATTTAGTTTCTTTACTTTGGTTCCGTCCAGCCCCTTTTCCCCAACCTTACCGCGTGAAGGAATAAATTCCCTGTTAACGGTATTCTCTGCCTTTGTGTCATCCTTGCTCACGCCTACACTTCCATACCTCTTTCACAACACGGAGAGTTAAGTTGTAGCAGGGTGTTGCGTTCCCTCTTTCTAGAGGCGTGCGTAACATCCTCCCAGAGTGCTAAGAACCTTGGCGTGATCCTGGACAACACCCTGTCGTTCTCCACTAACATCAAGGCGGTGACCCGATCCTGTAGGTTCATGCTCTACAACATTCGCAGAGTACGACCCTGCCTCACACAGGAAGCGGCGCAGGTCCTAATCCAGGCACTTGTCATCTCCCGTCTGGATTACTGCAACTCGCTGTTGGCTGGGCTCCCTGCCTGTGCCATTAAACCCCTACAACTCATCCAGAACGCCGCAGCCCGTCTGGTGTTCAACCTTCCCAAGTTCTCTCACGTCACCCCGCTCCTCCGCTCTCTCCACTGGCTTCCAGTTGAAGCTCGCATCCGCTACAAGACCATGGTGATTGCCTACGGAGCTGTGAAGGGAACGGCACCTCCATACCTTCAGGCTCTGATCAGGCCCTACACCCAAACAAGGGCACTGCGTTCATCCACCACTGGCCTGCTGGCCCCCCTACCTCTGAGGAAGCACAGTTCCCGCTCAGCCCAGTCAAAACTGTTCGCTGCTCTGGCACCCCAATGGTGGAACAAGCTCCCTCACGACGCCAGGACAGCGGAGTCAATCACCACCTTCCGGAGACACCTGAAACCCCACCTCTTTAACCTGTTAGGGCTAGGGGGCAGCATTTGCACGTCTGGATAAAAAAAATGTACCCGATTTAACCTCTCTAGGCTAGGCGGGACGAATTCGTCCCACCTACGTAACAGCCAGTGTAATCCAGTGGCGCGATTTTCAAAACGTTAAAAATCCTATTACTTCAATTTCTCAAACATATGACTATTTTACAGCCATTTAAAGATAAGACTCTCGTTAATCTAACCACACTGTCCGATTTCAAAAAGGCTTTACAACGAAAGCAAAACATTAGATTATGTCAGCAGAGTACCAAGCCAGAAATAATCAGACACCCATTTTTCAAGCCAGCATATAATGTCACCAAAACCCAGAAGACAGCTAAATGCAGCACTCACCTTTGATGATCTTCATCAGATGACAACCCTAGGACATTGTTATACAATACATGCATGTTTTGTTCAATCAAGTTCATATTTATATCAAAAACCAGCTTTTTACATTAGCATGTGACGTTCAGAACTAGCATACCCCCCGCAAACTTCCGGGGAATTCGCTAACATTTTACTAAATTACTCACGATAAACGTTCACAAAAAGCATAACAATTATTTTAAGAATTATAGATACAGACCTCCTCTATGCACTCGATATGTCCGATTTTAAAATAGCTTTTTGGTGAAAGCACATTTTGCAATATTCTAAGTACATAGCCCAGGCATCACGGGCTCGCTATTTAGACACCCGGCAAGTTTAGCACTCACCATAATCATATTTACTATTATAAAAATGTCATTACCTTTTGTTGTCTTCGTCAGAATGCACACCCAGGACAGCTACTTCAATAACAAATGTTGGTTTGGTCCAAAATAATCCATCGTTATATCCGAATAGCGGCGTTTTGTTCGTGCGTTCCAGACACTATCCGAAATAGTAAAGAAGTGTCACGCGCTTGGCGCAATTCCTGACAATAAAATTCAAAGTATTCCATTACCGTACGTCGAAGCATGTCAACCGCTGTTTAAAATCAATTTTTACGTCATTTGTCTCGTAGAAAAGCGATAATATTCCGACAGGGAATCTCCTTTTCGGCAAACAGAGGAAAAAATCCCAAAGGCGGGGGCGGTCGGGGTCACGCGCATAAGCTAGTGTCTCTTGATGGGCCACTTGAGAAAGGCGATAATGTGTTTCAGCCTGGGGCTGGAATGACGACATTCTGTTTTTTCCCGGGCTCTGAGAGCCTATGGAAGACGTGGGAAGTGTCACGTTAGAGCAGAGATCCTTAGTAAATGATAGAGATGGAAAAGAAGTTCAACAAATGGTCAGACAGGCCACTTCCTGTAAAGGAATCTCTCAGGTTTTGACCTGCCATTTGAGTTCTGTTATACTCACAGACACCATTCAAACAGTTTTAGAAAATTTAGGGTGTTTTCTATCCATATGTAATAAGTATATGCATATTCTAGTTACTGAGTAGGAGTGGTAACCAGATTAAATCGGGTATGTTTTTTATCCAGCCGTGTCAATGCTGCCCCCTAGCCCTAACAGGTTAATCTGGTTACTAATCCTACCCAGTAACTAGAATATGCATACTATATATATGGATAGAAAACACTCTAAAGTTTCTAAAACTGTTTGAATGGTGTCTGTGAGTATAACAGAACTCATTTGGCAGGCAAAACCCTGAGACATTTTCTGACAGGAAGTGGATACCTGATGTGTTGTATTGACTTTAAACCTATCCCATTGAAAAACACAGGGGCTTAGGAATATTTTGGCACTTCCTATTGCTTCCACTAGATGTCACCAGCCTTTACAAAGTGTTTTGAGTCTTCTGGAGGGAGATCTGACCGAACAAGAGCCATGGAACGATGATGTCCCATTAGACACCTGGCGCGCGAGTTCATGTTGGGTACCCTCGTTCCAATACGTTATAAAAGAGTATGCATTCGTCCACCTTGAATATTATTCATGTTCTGGTTAAAAAAGGCCCTAATGATTTATGCTATACAACGTTTGACATGTTTGAACGAACGGAAATATATTTTTTCCCCTCGTTCATGACGAGAAGTCCGGCTGGCTTAGATCATGTGCTAACAAGACGGAGATTTTTGGACATAAATGATGAGCTTTTTTGAACAAAACTACATTCGTTATGGACCTGTGATACCTGGAAGTGACATCTGATGAAGAGAATCAAAGGTAATGGATTATTTACATAGTATTTTCGATTTTAGATCTCCCCAACATGACGTCTAGTCTGTATCGCAACGCGTATTTTTCTGGGCGCAGTGCTCAGATTATTGCAAAGTGTGATTTCCCAGTAAGGTTATTTTTAAATCTGGCAAGTTGATTGCGTTCAAGAGATGTAAATCTATAATTCTTTAAATGACAATATAATATTTTACCAATGTTTTCTAATTTTAATTATTTAATTTGTGACGCTGACTTGACTGCCGGTTATTGGAGGGAAACGATTTCCTCAACATCAATGCCATAGTAAAACGCTGTTTTTGGATATAAATATGAACTTGATAGAACTAAAAATGCATGCATTGTCTAACATAATGTCCTAGGAGTGTCATCTGATGGAGATTGTAAAAGGTTAGTGCATCATTTTAGCTGGTTTTATGGTTTTGGTGACCCTGTCTTTGAATTGACAAAACATTACACACAACTCTTGTAAATGTACTGTCCTAACATACTCTAAATTTATGCTTTCGCCGTAAAACCTTTTTGAAATCGTAAAACGTGGTTAGATTAAGGAGATGTTTATCTTTCAAAGGGTGTAAAATAGTAGTATTTTTGAAAAATTTGAATTTTGACATTTATTTGGATTCAAATTTGCCGCTCTTGAAATGCACCTGCTGTTGATGGAGTGCACCACGGGTGGCACGCTAGCGTCCCACCTAGCCCATAGAGGTTAAGGAATACCTAGGATAGGATAAAGTAATCCTTCTAACCCCCCCCCCCCCTTAAAATATTTAGATGCACTATTGTAAAGTGGTTGTTCCACTGGATATCATAAGGTGAATGCACCATTTTGTAAGTCGCTCTGGATAAGAGCGTCTGCTAAATGACTTAAATGTAATTGTAATGTAATCTGGAACAGTGTTGTATTTTCCTTTCCTGTATTCTACTGCAAAGGTGAACTCTTGCAACCGTAGAGCCCATCTGATAAGTCTGGTGCTTGGTTTGTTGGTCTTGAACACCCACACAAGGGAGGAATGGTCAGTGACCACAGTGAAGTGTCTTCCCTCCAGGTAGTACCTCCACTTTTCCAAAGCCCAGACAACTGCGAGGCACTCTTGCTCGGTTGTGGAGTAGTTCCGTTCTGCTCCATTCAATGTTCGACTGGCGAACGCTAGCACTTCTTCAATGCCAAGTCCAGTCTGTTGGACTAGAACAGCACCAAGTCCAACATCACTTGCATCAGTGTAAACAACAAAAGGGCAATCAAAGTTGGGATGACCCAAAATGGGAGGTGTGACGAGGTGTCGTTTCAGGGTTTCAAAAGAGGTCTGGCACTCTGCCGTCCATCGGAATTTCGCACCTTTTCGCTTCAATGCGTTGAGGGGTTCTGCCACCTGGGAGAAGTTCAACACAAACCGATGGTACCATCCAGCCATCCCAAGGAACCGTTGAAGGGCCTTGAGTGTGGTTGGGACAGGGAAATCTTGTACCGCCTTGGTCTTTTCGGGATCCACATGAGTGCCGTCAAAAGACACAATATGGCCAAGGAACTTCAGGGAGGTTTGGCAGAAGTTGCTCTTCTTCATGTTCAATGTCAGACCAGCTTCCCTTAGCTTGTCCAACACTGCTTGAAGATCTTGAAAATGTTGTTCTCTGGTCTGGGAGTAGATAATTATATCGTCCAGGTAGACGAAACAGATCTTCCCTTTGAGCTCACCTAACGCAATCTCCATGAGTCTTTGGAAAGTGGCAGGTGCATTCTTTAATCCAAAAGGCATCACCTTAAAGGAAAACAAGCCCTCAGCACAGACAAAAGCAGTCTTGTCCTTGCTTTCCTGGTCCATCTCAACCTGCCAATAGCCACTATTGAGGTCAAGGGTAGTGAACACAACCGCGCCAGACAATGACTCCAGGATCTCTTGGATGGTGGGAAGAGGATAGGCATCAGTCTGGGAAACCTTGTTGGTCTTCCTATAGTCCACACAAAATCTAAGACCACCGGTCTTTTTTGGGATGAGGACAACAGGAGCAGCCCAGGGAGAGGATGAACGTTCAATTATATTTTGTCATTAATGAGTCCTTTTTGGATGATTAGCTTTGCTGGGGACAAACGATATGGCTTCTGCTTGATCGGCATTTCCTGTGTAAGGAATATTTTGTGCTTCAGGAGCCCGGTACGTCCCAGCTTTGAAGTACATACATCAGCGTTATTCTGCAGCTGTTCCAACAGCCTTAACTCCTCTGGCTGTTCCAGCTGAGCTCTTCTCACAGCCTGTAAAAGGAGATCATCAGAAGGATTATCGAGGGTTAGTGGTACCGGAGCAATGGCAGAGAAGACTGCCACATTTGGACCCCAATCATGTAACTTTATAGCTTCTGACTGGAAGAAATGCTTCTTGCTCGGATTGTATGGAAACCAGTAGCAATTGTGTGCGATATCAATCTGGACACCACTGAAGTACATGAAATCAATTCCCAACACAACAGGAAAAGCAAGGTTCTTGGTTTGTAGGATAACAGAAGGAATCATATAGGAGTGGTTACACAGGTGGAACTCTACCTCACTCCATCCAAGTGGTCGTTTAGCCTCACCATCAGCCAGATAGAGTGGACCTTCTGTCCACGGCTTCAAGTTGTAGTGTAGACCTTTAACCTCCTTCCACAGTTTCTCATTGAGCAGTGTGTAGGATGACCCGGTGTCCAGGATGGCTCTTCCTGTCCATGGACCTATGGACAGGGGTAACACCAATTGGTGCGGTATTAACTGAAAGGAAGGGGATGTCGATGGGGCGGCGTAGGCAGTGACACTTGGGGTTTCATCTCTGGTCAAAGCACCCAGAGTAGGATGGTCGTTCCTGCGAAGGGAGTTAGGTGTGTTTGCCTGTTGTGATTTGTGGTTTCTGGAAGGGTTTACTTGATATGGTCTTGGACATGTAGCTGAAGAATGTCCCTTTTGGCTACATCTCCAACAGAACATGGGAGGGGTTTTGGCTGGAGACTGTGGCTGTTGTTGATGGTCTGGCTTGGGTAACGGTTTGGGTGTCTGTTTCTTTCTCTGTTCATATTGCTGTTGGCATTCTCTGTCCTTCTCGAACTGCTGTCCCAGGCGAACCAGTCCATCAACAGTGGTGACTCTTTCTCTGAGTTGACTGGCTAGTAGTGGGTTGATGTTCTTCAAGATCAATTTAATGACCTCTTCCTCCTCAATACCAGGTTTCCACCTTCTGCACAGGGAGTGGTAACCGTATGCAAAGTCACGGATACTCTCCTTCTCTCTTTGCACTCGATTAAAGACTCTGTCTGCCAGCTCATCTGTGTAGTCCTCAGACAGAAATGCAGAGGAAAACTTGGCCTCAAAGTCAGCCCAGGAGGTAGTGGTGAGACGTGCCACATCCCACCAGTCTCGAGCTGTACCATGCAACACATTCCTCAATGTGGCAAGGAGTTCTTCGTCAGCCAGGGGATTGAGGGCAAGAAAGTCACGACATCTTTCCAGATACATTAGCGGATCAGGACTGTCATCTTTTTTCCCAAAGGTGGGAAATTGCAATTTAATGGGCATCGCCCCCACATGACGTCTACTCAAATCACCATGAACAAAAGAGCTAGGAGGGATTGAGGAAGTAGAGGGTGAGGGAGTTATCGGACCATGAAAATGAACACCAGGATGCATGGTGGATTGCATCCTGTAAGGGGTGGCTGCAGCATGGCCTTGTCTTAGCTGTTCTGAGGTGCCAGCTTGGCCCTCAGTGGTCTGAACAGAAGTGGACACCAGAGAAGCTCTGTGCAAGGAGTTGTGCCTAATGGAGGCCATGTCAACAGACACGTCAGCCAACATTTTAACACAATTAGAAAGCTCTTTCTGCAAGTGGTCTACAGTGTTAACCAGAGGAGAAAAAACTGAATTAACGTCCTTGAGAACCTCAGTGTGATGATGTTGCAAGCGCCACTGGAGAGTGGCAGTGAGTTGGGTTTGTTGGTAGTCAAACTGCCTGTCCATGGCACCAGTAACATCCCGTCTTCCACTCTCACTGAGCTCTGTCAGTGTGTGGGTTAGAGTGCTCAGTGAGTTTCTGAATTCCATGGCACTCTGTTGTTGCTCTTCACTCAGACATTTGAATTTATGGTGGATTAGAGTTTGGAGATGTTGTTGAGTCCGACGAATATCAAGGATGTCACCTTGAAGTTGTAAGACTACAACCTCTGGAGATAAACCAGACAATGGAGGAAGGTTGGGCGTCAGAGGGAAGGCTAGCTCAGTACTTCCACACAGATCCATGTCAATAAGGGAGTAGCTGGTTAGACCTCCTGTGGCCTGTGGTCCAGACCGAGCCTTCAGATTCCCAGGGCTCTGGCCCAAATCAACTCCATTGACATTATGATTTGTATTGTCGGCTCGATGGTCAGACTGGCCCTGTGTATTCCCATTGACAGGTATGATATGGATGAGCACATTTTCTTGGGGTGAATCCATTGTTTTAATTCCACACAAAAGATTTGCTTTGGTTATTTCTCAATGTTGAGGTCCCATCTGGGGTGCCATATTTTATGTAACGGTTTTGACTTGAGGTTATAATTTATAGGGGTGCCAGGTAGGTTGTGCCTACCAGAGAAAATATTAGTTTCTCCTTTTAGTTTGATAGGGAATGAGTCCCATCTGGTCCGTCAAGTCTACACCAATACAAAGGACTCATGTAAAAGTCAGGATGGAAATACACTTTTCATAAACCCTTAAAACAATGGAAATAACTTCAAAACAACTGTATTCTTTTGCGTGGTTGTATTAACAACCTAAATGATCACACACACACACACACACAACAATATAACAATAATGAGCTTTAAACAGCTCTGGTTCCTCCAGAAATGTCCTGTACCTCGGGCCTAAAAAGAGTCCAGCCCGGTAAACAAGTTCAGGGAACTCAAGTGACCTTAGTCACGCAATGGTTGTCCGTTCATACAGTGTAGCGTAAACCCAGTGTCAATCATACAATGAAAAGAACAAATATTTTACCACACATTTCAATAAATCCTCAACTACAACTAACTACCTAAATCATCACAGTATACATCACACCAAAACAAATGAAATACCGTATACAAAAAAGGTTGTAGTCCGTCGGTCAGTCAGAGAAGCCAATCCGCCGACAGATCTCCAGCGGAGAAAGGCCACGAAAACCAACGGAGAGGTGTAGTCCACAGATGCAAGAGTGGAGCCGACCTTGGGTAGATTTTCTATTAGGCTACACAAAGCACACTTTTAAAGCAGCACAACAAACGGAAGAGAGACGCTTCAGAACTGAGGGTCGAACACATCCTCATTCATGTTTCCATCACAACTCCTCTTTTGCACAGCTGATGCTGGCTATTTAATTGGGAATTAAAGGGGAAGCGCCCTATTGGAAGAAGCACTAATTAATTGAGAATTAAAGGGAAAGCGCCCTATTGGAAGGAGAAGCACTGAGACGGTTCAGAAACATTCAGGGCCGTCACAACGTGTAGGTGTCACAGAAAACAAACCTGGAATTTTCCGAATCAGACCAACCAGCTCTTTCCGCCCATCAACAGGTAGCTGAGTAAAAGGGCTATCCAAAATATCCAGTGTCTCTGAATTTTTCAATCTACCCTGCAGTATGCAATCATCGGGACCAGGAACATTTTCGTCCTCATGCACAGACCTAGTATTACAAGAACCAAGGGAAGTAACGGTATCAGCCAAACGAACAGTTTTACCATCCTCTGTAGACTCCCACTTTCTCATCAGAACATCCTCTTGGAGAAAATAACCATGTGCGACATCTCCCAACTGTTCCACAGGCACAATTTGGTCACGCAACTCTTCTAATGTGGGGTCAGTCCGTGGCGCATTGATTAGATCGGAGCGGAATACAGATAACGGGATAACAGGGAAAACAGTGAGAGACTTCTTTGTGGTATTCTCATTTACCGGAGCAGGGACCGGGTCACCATGGCTCAGACCGCGTCACTGCACCCGCAGAGAACACCGCTGGGAAACTCTGCGCACTCTCATCAGGAATCCCTACAATTGACGGTTTAGTGGAAACCACTAGAGATGGAAACACGACAGGCCACACACGCTCACCAGCCAAGTTATTCCCAAGGATAACGTCGATACCCTCAATAGGCAACGAAGGACGCACCCCCACAACAACGTCACCTTTCACCAGTCCACAATCCAATATCAGTTTATGCAATGGAACTGACAGATTGTTCAAACCTATTCCCCTAATTAGAACACTATTCCCAGAATCAGTCTCAGCAGAGAAAGGTAACACAGATTCCAACACAAACGATTCCGAGGCACCTGTGTCTCGTAGGATCTTCACTGGCACTAGGTTCTTACTTCCTAACATAGACACAAAACCCTCCGTAATGAAAGGTAAATAGCCTGGGTCAATATGGACTTTCACATGCCCCTGGGCCTGAGACAATGTGTCAGGAGTAAACTGATGTGGAACAGACGCAGCTAACGCCGTAGGCCTAGATTTAACGTTAACATACCGCCACGTTTTCTCCCAAACACAAGTTCAAGATCCCGGATGAGCCCCCACTTGTTACGAACCGGCTCTGAGTTCGCAACAAAAGGGAGACAACGTGGAGACAAGGAGTATCAAAATATATATTTATTAACTAAAATAACTAAATAATTAACAATGGCGTGTGTGTAATCAGTAATCAGTAGTGTAAGTGAGTGTTTTGCATACCTGAATGTAATAATGCAGGGTCTTGAAAGGTGCCAAAGGAAATAACCAAAAAGCCACAAAACTACACAACCAAAATCAACAAAGTGTCTGCATGGAGAGAGTCTTCTCAATAACTGTGGAAGAGGTCTCTTTATCCTGGGACACAGCTGGGCCCACGTGCTTCCCATTTAGCTGACGACCCTTCCAACTCCGCCCACCGGCATCCTAACAAGGAAACAAGAACAGAGAGAATACGGCAGACAGAGTGGGAGGGTCGTCACACACCCCCCCATAAATCTTTAAGAGATACCCAGACCGGACAAAGAAATATTACAACTATTAGAAATCAGCCTTACTAGCAATCACTTTTTATTTAACGATCACTATTACCTGCAGGTGGAGGGAACAGCTATGGGCAAAAAATTCGCACCTGCTTACGCCAACATATACATGGCTGAATGGGAGAGAGAGGCACTGGCCAAGTGTTCATATCAACCCACTTTTTATTACCGGTTTTTAGACGACATAATAGGAGCCTGGCCCCACGACATCCAATTATTCACAGACTTTATGAACATTCTCAACAGCCATCATTCATCAATTAAGGTTAAATACACAATTCATCCGCAAGAAGTCAACTTCTTAGACACAACAGTGTTTTTCAGTAATAACAATCAACCACAGAAAACACTACACACTAGAGTCTACTTCAAACCAACAGACACACATGCTTTACTTCATAAACACAGTTACCATCCTAAACATACATTTAAGGGAATAATAAAATCACAAATCATACGGTTCTACAGGATATCATCTTGCAAGCAAGACCTGGATTATGCAATAAATACACTATTCAATGCACTCAGAAGAAGAGGATATTCAAAACGATTTTTAAGAACCATTAAAAACAACACATTGGCAGCCCTCTCTCCCATTCATCCAACCCTCACAGACCACATCAAACCATCCACCTCTCTTAATCTCAACCTCAATCCTACTCCTAACCTTAACCTGTTGGGGCTACAGGTTAGCAATGAACCCCGAGCCTGTAGCTCAGTTGGTAGAGCATGGTGTTTGCAACACCAGGGTTGTGGGTTCGATTCCCACGGGGGGCCAGCACAGAAAAAAATGTATGAAATTGTATGAAATGTATGCATTCACTACTGTAAGTCGCTCTGGATAAGAGCGTCTGCTAAATGACTAAAATGTAAAAAAAAAAAAATGTAAAAATGATTGCTAACAAGGCTGGAAATTCAAAACATCAAAAATCTAATAATTTCAATTTCTCAAACAATCAACTATTTTACACAATTTAAATGATAAACATCTCCTTAATCTAACCACATTGTTCGATTTTCAAAGAGGCTTTACGGCAAAAGCATAAAGTTAGATTATGTTAGGACAGTACATAGCCACAAAAGTACAAACATCCATTTTCAATTCAAGGTCAGGCATCACCAAAAGCAGAAACCAGCTTGAATTATGCACTAACTTTTGTCAATCTCCATCAGATGACACTCCTAGGACATTATGTTATACAATACATGCATTTTTTGTTCCATCAAGTTCATATTTATATCCAAAAACAGCATTTTACAGTAGCGTGAAATTCAGATTTTTTTCTTCTCTGAAATGCTTCCGGTGAACATAACAAAATTACTATTCGAAAACATTGGTAAATTATAATATTGTCATTCAAAGAATAATATATTATCATCTCGTAATTGCTACCGAATGGCCAGATCTCAAAATAACTTTACTGGGAAATCACATTTTGCAATAAACGGGGTGCTATGCTAAGAACAACAGGCTATGCTATACAGTTAGCATCATCTAAAATCGATAATAACATTGTAAATACCCCCTTACCTTTGATTATCTCCATCAGAAGGCAGGATCCCAGGTCCGGAAGGCATTCCAGGTCCGGAACAAATGTGGTTTCTTTTGACAAAGTTCATAATTTATGTCCAAATAACACCAAGTACTTAGCGTTCATTATGCTCCCACAAAACGTGGTGTGGGGCTGGTAAAATCACGCCGAAAAGCTAAAAAAAACTAGTAAATTATCTATTTATGTTCGTTCAAACATGTCAAATGTTGTTTAGCATTAATCTTTTGGTCCATTTTTAACGTTAAACATCAGTAATATTTTCACACAACCTATCCTATGTCTAGATAAAAAATGATGACAAACTCACGTCTCTCAGATTTATGCGCAGGCGCAAAAAAATGAAGTGATGACATGTCAACTTCCTTGGATTCTAATTTGCTCTCTGTTTATCATAGACGCTTCAAACAACTTTATAAAGATCGTTGACATCTAGTGGAAGCCGTAGGTGTTGCGAAATGAATCCTTTCTCACTATGGTATCTATAAAACAATGACACTAAATAGTACAGTCACAAAATCCCAATTTTTTTGGATCTATTTTTCACAGGTTTTTGCCTGCAATATGAGTTTTGTTATACTTACAGACACCATTCAAACTGTTTTAGAAAATTCAGAGTGTTTTCTATCCGAATGTGTTAATAATATGCATATCCTAGCTTCTGAGTTGGTGTAGGAGGCAGTTAAAAATGGGCACATATTTTTTTCAAAATGTCTCAATACTGCCCCCGAGCCCCAACAGGTTAACATCTCCCCAAACCCCACGCCTAACCTTAACCTCTCCCCAAACCCCACGCCTAACCTTAACCTCTATGGGCTAGGTGGGACGCTAGCGTGCCACCCGTGGTGCACTCCATCAACAGCAGGTGCATTTCAAGAGCGGCAAATTTGAATCCAAATAAATGTCAAAATTCAATTTTTTTATAACAGAACTCATTTGGCAGGCAAAACCCTGAGACATTTTCTGACAGGAAGTGGATACCTGATGTGTTGTATTACCTTTAAACCTATCCCATTGAAAAACACAGGGGCTGAGGAATATTTTGGCACTTCCTATTGCTTCCACTAGATGTCACCAGCCTTTACAAAGTGTTTTGAGTCTTCTGGAGGGAGATCTGACCGAACAAGAGCCATGGAACGATGATGTCCCATTAGACACCTGGCGCGCGAGTTCATGTTGGCTACCCTCGTTCCAATACGTTATAAAAGAGTATGCATTCGTCCACCTTGAATATTATTCATGTTCTGGTTAAAAAAGGCCCTAATGATTTATGCTATACAACGTTTGACATGTTTGAACGAACGGAAATATATTTTTTCCCCTCGTTCATGACGAGAAGTCCGGCTGGCTTAGATCATGTGCTAACAAGACGGAGATTTTTGGACATAAATGATGAGCTTTTTTGAACAAAACTACATTCGTTATGGACCTGTGATACCTGGAAGTGACATCTGATGAAGAGAATCAAAGGTAATGGATTATTTACATAGTATTTTCGATTTTAGATCTCCCCAACATGACGTCTAGTCTGTATCGCAACGCGTATTTTTCTGGGCGCAGTGCTCAGATTATTGCAAAGTGTGATTTCCCAGTAAGGTTATTTTTAAATCTGGCAAGTTGATTGCGTTCAAGAGATGTAAATCTATAATTCTTTAAATGACAATATAATATTTTACCAATGTTTTCTAATTTTAATTATTTAATTTGTGACGCTGACTTGACTGCCGGTTATTGGAGGGAAACGATTTCCTCAACATCAATGCCATAGTAAAACGCTGTTTTTGGATATAAATATGAACTTGATAGAACTAAAAATGCATGCATTGTCTAACATAATGTCCTAGGAGTGTCATCTGATGGAGATTGTAAAAGGTTAGTGCATCATTTTAGCTGGTTTTATGGTTTTGGTGACCCTGTCTTTGAATTGACAAAACATTACACACAACTCTTGTAAATGTACTGTCCTAACATACTCTAAATTTATGCTTTCGCCGTAAAACCTTTTTGAAATCGTAAAACGTGGTTAGATTAAGGAGATGTTTATCTTTCAAAGGGTGTAAAATAGTTGTATTTTTGAAAAATTTGAATTTTGACATTTATTTGGATTCAAATTTGCCGCTCTTGAAATGCACCTGCTGTTGATGGAGTGCACCACGGGTGGCACGCTAGCGTCCCACCTAGCCCATAGAGGTTAAGGAATACCTAGGATAGGATAAAGTAATCCTTCTAACCCCCCCCCCCCTTAAAATATTTAGATGCACTATTGTAAAGTGGTTGTTCCACTGGATATCATAAGGTGAATGCACCATTTTGTAAGTCGCTCTGGATAAGAGCGTCTGCTAAATGACTTAAATGTAATTGTAATGTAATCTGGAACAGTGTTGTATTTTCCTTTCCTGTATTCTACTGCAAAGGTGAACTCTTGCAACCGTAGAGCCCATCTGATAAGTCTGGTGCTTGGTTTGTTGGTCTTGAACACCCACACAAGGGAGGAATGGTCAGTGACCACAGTGAAGTGTCTTCCCTCCAGGTAGTACCTCCACTTTTCCAAAGCCCAGACAACTGCGAGGCACTCTTGCTCGGTTGTGGAGTAGTTCCGTTCTGCTCCATTCAATGTTCGACTGGCGAACGCTAGCACTTCTTCAATGCCAAGTCCAGTCTGTTGGACTAGAACAGCACCAAGTCCAACATCACTTGCATCAGTGTAAACAACAAAAGGGCAATCAAAGTTGGGATGACCCAAAATGGGAGGTGTGACGAGGTGTCGTTTCAGGGTTTCAAAAGAGGTCTGGCACTCTGCCGTCCATCGGAATTTCGCACCTTTTCGCTTCAATGCGTTGAGGGGTTCTGCCACCTGGGAGAAGTTCAACACAAACCGATGGTACCATCCAGCCATCCCAAGGAACCGTTGAAGGGCCTTGAGTGTGGTTGGGACAGGGAAATCTTGTACCGCCTTGGTCTTTTCGGGATCCACATGAGTGCCGTCAAAAGACACAATATGGCCAAGGAACTTCAGGGAGGTTTGGCAGAAGTTGCTCTTCTTCATGTTCAATGTCAGACCAGCTTCCCTTAGCTTGTCCAACACTGCTTGAAGATCTTGAAAATGTTGTTCTCTGGTCTGGGAGTAGATAATTATATCGTCCAGGTAGACGAAACAGATCTTCCCTTTGAGCTCACCTAACGCAATCTCCATGAGTCTTTGGAAAGTGGCAGGTGCATTCTTTAATCCAAAAGGCATCACCTTAAAGGAAAACAAGCCCTCAGCACAGACAAAAGCAGTCTTGTCCTTGCTTTCCTGGTCCATCTCAACCTGCCAATAGCCACTATTGAGGTCAAGGGTAGTGAACACAACCGCGCCAGACAATGACTCCAGGATCTCTTGGATGGTGGGAAGAGGATAGGCATCAGTCTGGGAAACCTTGTTGGTCTTCCTATAGTCCACACAAAATCTAAGACCACCGGTCTTTTTTGGGATGAGGACAACAGGAGCAGCCCAGGGAGAGGATGAACGTTCAATTATATTTTGTCATTAATGAGTCCTTTTTGGATGATTAGCTTTGCTGGGGACAAACGATATGGCTTCTGCTTGATCGGCATTTCCTGTGTAAGGAATATTTTGTGCTTCAGGAGCCCGGTACGTCCCAGCTTTGAAGTACATACATCAGCGTTATTCTGCAGCTGTTCCAACAGCCTTAACTCCTCTGGCTGTTCCAGCTGAGCTCTTCTCACAGCCTGTAAAAGGAGATCATCAGAAGGATTATCGAGGGTTAGTGGTACCGGAGCAATGGCAGAGAAGACTGCCACATTTGGACCCCAATCATGTAACTTTGTAGCTTCTGACTGGAAGAAATGCTTCTTGCTCGGATTGTATGGAAACCAGTAGCAATTGTGTGCGATATCAATCTGGACACCACTGAAGTACATGAAATCAATTCCCAACACAACAGGAAAAGCAAGGTTCTTGGTTTGTAGGATAACAGAAGGAATCATATAGGAGTGGTTACACAGGTGGAACTCTACCTCACTCCATCCAAGTGGTCGTTTAGCCTCACCATCAGCCAGATAGAGTGGACCTTCTGTCCACGGCTTCAAGTTGTAGTGTAGACCTTTAACCTCCTTCCACAGTTTCTCATTGAGCAGTGTGTAGGATGACCCGGTGTCCAGGATGGCTCTTCCTGTCCATGGCCCTATGGACAGGGGTAACACCAATTGGTGCGGTATTAACTGAAAGGAAGGGGATGTCGATGGGGCGGCGTAGGCAGTGACACTTGGGGTTTCATCTCTGGTCAAAGCACCCAGAGTAGGATGGTCGTTCCTGCGAAGGGAGTTAGGTGTGTTTGCCTGTTGTGATTTGTGGTTTCTGGAAGGGTTTACTTGATATGGTCTTGGACATGTAGCTGAAGAATGTCCCTTTTGGCTACATCTCCAACAGAACATGGGAGGGGTTTTGGCTGGAGACTGTGGCTGTTGTTGATGGTCTGGCTTGGGTAACGGTTTGGGTGTCTGTTTCTTTCTCTGTTCATATTGCTGTTGGCATTCTCTGTCCTTCTCGAACTGCTGTCCCAGGCGAACCAGTCCATCAACAGTGGTGACTCTTTCTCTGAGTTGACTGGCTAGTAGTGGGTTGATGTTCTTCAAGATCAATTTAATGACCTCTTCCTCCTCAATACCAGGTTTCCACCTTCTGCACAGGGAGTGGTAACCGTATGCAAAGTCACGGATACTCTCCTTCTCTCTTTGCACTCGATTAAAGACTCTGTCTGCCAGCTCATCTGTGTAGTCCTCAGACAGAAATGCAGAGGAAAACTTGGCCTCAAAGTCAGCCCAGGAGGTAGTGGTGAGACGTGCCACATCCCACCAGTCTCGAGCTGTACCATGCAACACATTCCTCAATGTGGCAAGGAGTTCTTCGTCAGCCAGGGGATTGAGGGCAAGAAAGTCACGACATCTTTCCAGATACATTAGCGGATCAGGACTGTCATCTTTTTTCCCAAAGGTGGGAAATTGCAATTTAATGGGCATCGCCCCCACATGACGTCTACTCAAATCACCATGAACAAAAGAGCTAGGAGGGATTGAGGAAGTAGAGGGTGAGGGAGTTATCGGACCATGAAAATGAACACCAGGATGCATGGTGGATTGCATCCTGTAAGGGGTGGCTGCAGCATGGCCTTGTCTTAGCTGTTCTGAGGTGCCAGCTTGGCCCTCAGTGGTCTGAACAGAAGTGGACACCAGAGAAGCTCTGTGCAAGGAGTTGTGCCTAATGGAGGCCATGTCAACAGACACGTCAGCCAACATTTTAACACAATTAGAAAGCTCTTTCTGCAAGTGGTCTACAGTGTTAACCAGAGGAGAAAAAACTGAATTAACGTCCTTGAGAACCTCAGTGTGATGATGTTGCAAGCGCCACTGGAGAGTGGCAGTGAGTTGGGTTTGTTGGTAGTCAAACTGCCTGTCCATGGCACCAGTAACATCCCGTCTTCCACTCTCACTGAGCTCTGTCAGTGTGTGGGTTAGAGTGCTCAGTGAGTTTCTGAATTCCATGGCACTCTGTTGTTGCTCTTCACTCAGACATTTGAATTTATGGTGGATTAGAGTTTGGAGATGTTGTTGAGTCCGACGAATATCAAGGATGTCACCTTGAAGTTGTAAGACTACAACCTCTGGAGATAAACCAGACAATGGAGGAAGGTTGGGCGTCAGAGGGAAGGCTAGCTCAGTACTTCCACACAGATCCATGTCAATAAGGGAGTAGCTGGTTAGACCTCCTGTGGCCTGTGGTCCAGACCGAGCCTTCAGATTCCCAGGGCTCTGGCCCAAATCAACTCCATTGACATTATGATTTGTATTGTCGGCTCGATGGTCAGACTGGCCCTGTGTATTCCCATTGACAGGTATGATATGGATGAGCACATTTTCTTGGGGTGAATCCATTGTTTTAATTCCACACAAAAGATTTGCTTTGGTTATTTCTCAATGTTGAGGTCCCATCTGGGGTGCCATATTTTATGTAACGGTTTTGACTTGAGGTTATAATTTATAGGGGTGCCAGGTAGGTTGTGCCTACCAGAGAAAATATTAGTTTCTCCTTTTAGTTTGATAGGGAATGAGTCCCATCTGGTCCGTCAAGTCTACACCAATACAAAGGACTCATGTAAAAGTCAGGATGGAAATACACTTTTCATAAACCCTTAAAACAATGGAAATAACTTCAAAACAACTGTATTCTTTTGCGTGGTTGTATTAACAACCTAAATGATCACACACACACACACACACAACAATATAACAATAATGAGCTTTAAACAGCTCTGGTTCCTCCAGAAATGTCCTGTACCTCGGGCCTAAAAAGAGTCCAGCCCGGTAAACAAGTTCAGGGAACTCAAGTGACCTTAGTCACGCAATGGTTGTCCGTTCATACAGTGTAGCGTAAACCCAGTGTCAATCATACAATGAAAAGAACAAATATTTTACCACACATTTCAATAAATCCTCAACTACAACTAACTACCTAAATCATCACAGTATACATCACACCAAAACAAATGAAATACCGTATACAAAAAAGGTTGTAGTCCGTCGGTCAGTCAGAGAAGCCAATCCGCCGACAGATCTCCAGCGGAGAAAGGCCACGAAAACCAACGGAGAGGTGTAGTCCACAGATGCAAGAGTGGAGCCGACCTTGGGTAGATTTTCTATTAGGCTACACAAAGCACACTTTTAAAGCAGCACAACAAACGGAAGAGAGACGCTTCAGAACTGAGGGTCGAACACATCCTCATTCATGTTTCCATCACAACTCCTCTTTTGCACAGCTGATGCTGGCTATTTAATTGGGAATTAAAGGGGAAGCGCCCTATTGGAAGAAGCACTAATTAATTGAGAATTAAAGGGAAATGGGAAATATTGGAAGGAGAAGCACTGAGACGGTTCAGAAACATTCAGGGCCGTCACAACGTGTAGGTGTCACAGAAAACAAACCTGGAATTTTCCGAATCAGACCAACCAGCTCTTTCCGCCCATCAACAGGTAGCTGAGTAAAAGGGCTATCCAAAATATCCAGTGTCTCTGAATTTTTCAATCTACCCTGCAGTATGCAATCATCGGGACCAGGAACATTTTCGTCCTCATGCACAGACCTAGTATTACAAGAACCAAGGGAAGTAACGGTATCAGCCAAACGAACAGTTTTACCATCCTCTGTAGACTCCCACTTTCTCATCAGAACATCCTCTTGGAGAAAATAACCATGTGCGACATCTCCCAACTGTTCCACAGGCACAATTTGGTCACGCAACTCTTCTAATGTGGGGTCAGTCCGTGGCGCATTGATTAGATCGGAGCGGAATACAGATAACGGGATAACAGGGAAAACAGTGAGAGACTTCTTTGTGGTATTCTCATTTACCGGAGCAGGGACCGGGTCACCATGGCTCAGACCGCGTCACTGCACCCGCAGAGAACACCGCTGGGAAACTCTGCGCACTCTCATCAGGAATCCCTACAATTGACGGTTTAGTGGAAACCACTAGAGATGGAAACACGACAGGCCACACACGCTCACCAGCCAAGTTATTCCCAAGGATAACGTCGATACCCTCAATAGGCAACGAAGGACGCACCCCCACAACAACGTCACCTTTCACCAGTCCACAATCCAATATCAGTTTATGCAATGGAACTGACAGATTGTTCAAACCTATTCCCCTAATTAGAACACTATTCCCAGAATCAGTCTCAGCAGAGAAAGGTAACACAGATTCCAACACAAACGATTCCGAGGCACCTGTGTCTCGTAGGATCTTCACTGGCACTAGGTTCTTACTTCCTAACATAGACACAAAACCCTCCGTAATGAAAGGTAAATAGCCTGGGTCAATATGGACTTTCACATGCCCCTGGGCCTGAGACAATGTGTCAGGAGTAAACTGATGTGGAACAGACGCAGCTAACGCCGTAGGCCTAGATTTAACGTTAACCTGTTAGGGCTAGGGGGCAGTATTGACACGGCTGGATAAAAAACATACCCGATTTAATCTGGTTACCACTCCTACCCAGTAACTAGAATATGCATATACTTATTACATATGGATAGAAAACACCCTAAATTTTCTAAAACTGTTTGAATGGTGTCTGAGTATAACAGAACTCAAATGGCAGGTCAAAACCTGAGAGATTCCTTTACAGGAAGTGGCCTGTCTGACCATTTCTTGAACTTCTTTTCCATCTCTATCATTTACTAAGGATCTCTGCTCTAACGTGACACTTCCCACGTCTTCCATAGGCTCTCAGAGCCCGGGAAAAAACAGAATGTCGTCATTCCAGCCCCAGGCTGAAACACATTATCGCCTTTCTCAAGTGGCCGATCAAGGGACACTGGGCTTATGCGCGTGACCCCGACCGCCCCCGCCTTTGGGATTTTTTCCTCTGTTTGCCGAAAAGGAGATTCCCTGTCGGAATATTATCGCTTTTCTACGAGAAAAATGTCGTAAAAATTGATTTTAAACAGCGGTTGACATGCTTCGAAGTACGGTAATGGAATATTTAGAATTTTATTGTCACGAATTGCGCCATGCGCGCGACACTTCTTTACTATTTCGGATAGTGTCTGGAACGCACGAACAAAACGCCGCTATTCGGATATAACGATGGATTATTTTGGACCAAACCAACATTTGTTATTGAAGTAGCAGTCCTGGGTGTGCATTCTGACGAAGACAACAAAAGGTAATCAAACTTTTATAATAGTAAATATGATTATGGTGAGTGCTAAACTTGCCAGGTGTCTAAATAGCGAGCCCGTGATGCCTGGGCTATGTACTTAGAATATTGCAAAATGTGCTTTCACCAAAAAGCTATTTTAAAATCGGACATATCGAGTGCATAGAGGAGGTCTGTATCTATAATTCTTAAAATAATTGTTATGCTTTTTGTGAACGTTTATCGTGAGTAATTTAGTAAAATGTTAGCGAATTCCCCGGAAGTTTGCGGGGGGTATGCTAGTTCTGAACGTCACATGCTAATGTAAAAAGCTGTTTTTTGATATAAATATGAACTTGATTGAACAAAACATGCATGTATTGTATAACATAATGTCCTAGGGTTGTCATCTGATGAAGATCATCAAAGGTGAGTGCTGCATTTAGCTGTCTTCTGGGTTTTGGTGACATTATATGCTGGCTTGAAAAATGGGTGTCTGATTATTTCTGGCTTGGTACTCTGCTGACATAATCTAATGTTTTGCTTTCGTTGTAAAGCCTTTTTGAAATCGGACAGTGTGGTTAGATTAACGAGAGTCTTGTCTTTAAATGGCTGTAAAATAGTCATATGTTTGAGAAATTGAAGTAATAGGATTTTTAAGGTTTTGAAAATCGCGCCACAGGATAGCAGTGGCTGTTACGTAGGTGGGACGAATTCGTCCCGCCTAGCCTAGAGAGGTTAACATACCGCCACGTTTTCTCCCAAACACAAGTTCAAGATCCCGGATGAGCCCCCACTTGTTACGAACCGGCTCTGAGTTCGCAACAAAAGGGAGACAACGTGGAGACAAGGAGTATCAAAATATATATTTATTAACTAAAATAACTAAATAATTAACAATGGCGTGTGTGTAATCAGTAATCAGTAGTGTAAGTGAGTGTTTTGCATACCTGAATGTAATAATGCAGGGTCTTGAAAGGTGCCAAAGGAAATAACCAAAAAGCCACAAAACTACACAACCAAAATCAACAAAGTGTCTGCATGGAGAGAGTCTTCTCAATAACTGTGGAAGAGGTCTCTTTATCCTGGGACACAGCTGGGCCCACGTGCTTCCCATTTAGCTGACGACCCTTCCAACTCCGCCCACCGGCATCCTAACAAGGAAACAAGAACAGAGAGAATACGGCAGACAGAGTGGGAGGGTCGTCACACACCCCCCCATAAATCTTTAAGAGATACCCAGACCGGACAAAGAAATATTACAACTATTAGAAATCAGCCTTACTAGCAATCACTTTTTATTTAACGATCACTATTACCTGCAGGTGGAGGGAACAGCTATGGGCAAAAAATTCGCACCTGCTTACGCCAACATATACATGGCTGAATGGGAGAGAGAGGCACTGGCCAAGTGTTCATATCAACCCACTTTTTATTACCGGTTTTTAGACGACATAATAGGAGCCTGGCCCCACGACATCCAATTATTCACAGACTTTATGAACATTCTCAACAGCCATCATTCATCAATTAAGGTTAAATACACAATTCATCCGCAAGAAGTCAACTTCTTAGACACAACAGTGTTTTTCAGTAATAACAATCAACCACAGAAAACACTACACACTAGAGTCTACTTCAAACCAACAGACACACATGCTTTACTTCATAAACACAGTTACCATCCTAAACATACATTTAAGGGAATAATAAAATCACAAATCATACGGTTCTACAGGATATCATCTTGCAAGCAAGACCTGGATTATGCAATAAATACACTATTCAATGCACTCAGAAGAAGAGGATATTCAAAACGATTTTTAAGAACCATTAAAAACAACACATTGGCAGCCCTCTCTCCCATTCATCCAACCCTCACAGACCACATCAAACCATCCACCTCTCTTAATCTCAACCTCAATCCTACTCCTAACCTTAACCTGTTGGGGCTACAGGTTAGCAATGAACCCCGAGCCTGTAGCTCAGTTGGTAGAGCATGGTGTTTGCAACACCAGGGTTGTGGGTTCGATTCCCACGGGGGGCCAGCACAGAAAAAAATGTATGAAATTGTATGAAATGTATGCATTCACTACTGTAAGTCGCTCTGGATAAGAGCGTCTGCTAAATGACTAAAATGTAAAAAAAAAAAAATGTAAAAATGATTGCTAACAAGGCTGGAAATTCAAAACATCAAAAATCTAATAATTTCAATTTCTCAAACAATCAACTATTTTACACAATTTAAATGATAAACATCTCCTTAATCTAACCACATTGTTCGATTTTCAAAGAGGCTTTACGGCAAAAGCATAAAGTTAGATTATGTTAGGACAGTACATAGCCACAAAAGTACAAACATCCATTTTCAATTCAAGGTCAGGCATCACCAAAAGCAGAAACCAGCTTGAATTATGCACTAACTTTTGTCAATCTCCATCAGATGACACTCCTAGGACATTATGTTATACAATACATGCATTTTTTGTTCCATCAAGTTCATATTTATATCCAAAAACAGCATTTTACAGTAGCGTGAAATTCAGATTTTTTTCTTCTCTGAAATGCTTCCGGTGAACATAACAAAATTACTATTCGAAAACATTGGTAAATTATAATATTGTCATTCAAAGAATAATATATTATCATCTCGTAATTGCTACCGAATGGCCAGATCTCAAAATAACTTTACTGGGAAATCACATTTTGCAATAAACGGGGTGCTATGCTAAGAACAACAGGCTATGCTATACAGTTAGCATCATCTAAAATCGATAATAACATTGTAAATACCCCCTTACCTTTGATTATCTCCATCAGAAGGCAGGATCCCAGGTCCGGAAGGCATTCCAGGTCCGGAACAAATGTGGTTTCTTTTGACAAAGTTCATAATTTATGTCCAAATAACACCAAGTACTTAGCGTTCATTATGCTCCCACAAAACGTGGTGTGGGGCTGGTAAAATCACGCCGAAAAGCTAAAAAAAACTAGTAAATGATCTATTTATGTTCGTTCAAACATGTCAAATGTTGTTTAGCATTAATCTTTTGGTCCATTTTTAACGTTAAACATCAGTAATATTTTCACACAACCTATCCTATGTCTAGATAAAAAAAGATGACAAACTCACGTCTCTCAGATTTATGCGCAGGCGCAAAAAAATGAAGTGATGACATGTCAACTTCCTTGGATTCTAATTTGCTCTCTGTTTATCATAGACGCTTCAAACAACTTTATAAAGATCGTTGACATCTAGTGGAAGCCGTAGGTGTTGCGAAATGAATCCTTTCTCACTATGGTATCTATAAAACAATGACACTAAATAGTACAGTCACAAAATCCAAATTTTTTGGGATCTATTTTTCACAGGTTTTTGCCTGCAATATGAGTTTTGTTATACTTACAGACACCATTCAAACTGTTTTAGAAAATTCAGAGTGTTTTCTATCCGAATGTGTTAATAATATGCATATCCTAGCTTCTGAGTTGGTGTAGGAGGCAGTTAAAAATGGGCACATATTTTTTTCAAAATGTCTCAATACTGCCCCCGAGCCCCAACAGGTTAACATCTCCCCAAACCCCACGCCTAACCTTAACCTCTCCCCAAACCCCACGCCTAACCTTAACCTCTATGGGCTAGGTGGGACGCTAGCGTGCCACCCGTGGTGCACTCCATCAACAGCAGGTGCATTTCAAGAGCGGCAAATTTGAATCCAAATAAATGTCAAAATTCAATTTTTTTATAACAGAACTCATTTGGCAGGCAAAACCCTGAGACATTTTCTGACAGGAAGTGGATACCTGATGTGTTGTATTACCTTTAAACCTATCCCATTGAAAAACACAGGGGCTGAGGAATATTTTGGCACTTCCTATTGCTTCCACTAGATGTCACCAGCCTTTACAAAGTGTTTTGAGTCTTCTGGAGGGAGATCTGACCGAACAAGAGCCATGGAACGATGATGTCCCATTAGACACCTGGCGCGCGAGTTCATGTTGGGTACCCTCGTTCCAATACGTTATAAAAGAGTATGCATTCGTCCACCTTGAATATTATTCATGTTCTGGTTAAAAAAGGCCCTAATGATTTATGCTATACAACGTTTGACATGTTTGAACGAACGGAAATATATTTTTTCCCCTCGTTCATGACGAGAAGTCCGGCTGGCTTAGATCATGTGCTAACAAGACGGAGATTTTTGGACATAAATGATGAGCTTTTTTGAACAAAACTACATTCGTTATGGACCTGTGATACCTGGAAGTGACATCTGATGAAGAGAATCAAAGGTAATGGATTATTTACATAGTATTTTCGATTTTAGATCTCCCCAACATGACGTCTAGTCTGTATCGCAACGCGTATTTTTCTGGGCGCAGTGCTCAGATTATTGCAAAGTGTGATTTCCCAGTAAGGTTATTTTTAAATCTGGCAAGTTGATTGCGTTCAAGAGATGTAAATCTATAATTCTTTAAATGACAATATAATATTTTACCAATGTTTTCTAATTTTAATTATTTAATTTGTGACGCTGACTTGACTGCCGGTTATTGGAGGGAAACGATTTCCTCAACATCAATGCCATAGTAAAACGCTGTTTTTGGATATAAATATGAACTTGATAGAACTAAAAATGCATGCATTGTCTAACATAATGTCCTAGGAGTGTCATCTGATGGAGATTGTAAAAGGTTAGTGCATCATTTTAGCTGGTTTTATGGTTTTGGTGACCCTGTCTTTGAATTGACAAAACATTACACACAACTCTTGTAAATGTACTGTCCTAACATACTCTAAATTTATGCTTTCGCCGTAAAACCTTTTTGAAATCGTAAAACGTGGTTAGATTAAGGAGATGTTTATCTTTCAAAGGGTGTAAAATAGTTGTATTTTTGAAAAATTTGAATTTTGACATTTATTTGGATTCAAATTTGCCGCTCTTGAAATGCACCTGCTGTTGATGGAGTGCACCACGGGTGGCACGCTAGCGTCCCACCTAGCCCATAGAGGTTAAGGAATACCTAGGATAGGATAAAGTAATCCTTCTAACCCCCCCCCCCCTTAAAATATTTAGATGCACTATTGTAAAGTGGTTGTTCCACTGGATATCATAAGGTGAATGCACCATTTTGTAAGTCGCTCTGGATAAGAGCGTCTGCTAAATGACTTAAATGTAATTGTAATGTAATCTGGAACAGTGTTGTATTTTCCTTTCCTGTATTCTACTGCAAAGGTGAACTCTTGCAACCGTAGAGCCCATCTGATAAGTCTGGTGCTTGGTTTGTTGGTCTTGAACACCCACACAAGGGAGGAATGGTCAGTGACCACAGTGAAGTGTCTTCCCTCCAGGTAGTACCTCCACTTTTCCAAAGCCCAGACAACTGCGAGGCACTCTTGCTCGGTTGTGGAGTAGTTCCGTTCTGCTCCATTCAATGTTCGACTGGCGAACGCTAGCACTTCTTCAATGCCAAGTCCAGTCTGTTGGACTAGAACAGCACCAAGTCCAACATCACTTGCATCAGTGTAAACAACAAAAGGGCAATCAAAGTTGGGATGACCCAAAATGGGAGGTGTGACGAGGTGTCGTTTCAGGGTTTCAAAAGAGGTCTGGCACTCTGCCGTCCATCGGAATTTCGCACCTTTTCGCTTCAATGCGTTGAGGGGTTCTGCCACCTGGGAGAAGTTCAACACAAACCGATGGTACCATCCAGCCATCCCAAGGAACCGTTGAAGGGCCTTGAGTGTGGTTGGGACAGGGAAATCTTGTACCGCCTTGGTCTTTTCGGGATCCACATGAGTGCCGTCAAAAGACACAATATGGCCAAGGAACTTCAGGGAGGTTTGGCAGAAGTTGCTCTTCTTCATGTTCAATGTCAGACCAGCTTCCCTTAGCTTGTCCAACACTGCTTGAAGATCTTGAAAATGTTGTTCTCTGGTCTGGGAGTAGATAATTATATCGTCCAGGTAGACGAAACAGATCTTCCCTTTGAGCTCACCTAACGCAATCTCCATGAGTCTTTGGAAAGTGGCAGGTGCATTCTTTAATCCAAAAGGCATCACCTTAAAGGAAAACAAGCCCTCAGCACAGACAAAAGCAGTCTTGTCCTTGCTTTCCTGGTCCATCTCAACCTGCCAATAGCCACTATTGAGGTCAAGGGTAGTGAACACAACCGCGCCAGACAATGACTCCAGGATCTCTTGGATGGTGGGAAGAGGATAGGCATCAGTCTGGGAAACCTTGTTGGTCTTCCTATAGTCCACACAAAATCTAAGACCACCGGTCTTTTTTGGGATGAGGACAACAGGAGCAGCCCAGGGAGAGGATGAACGTTCAATTATATTTTGTCATTAATGAGTCCTTTTTGGATGATTAGCTTTGCTGGGGACAAACGATATGGCTTCTGCTTGATCGGCATTTCCTGTGTAAGGAATATTTTGTGCTTCAGGAGCCCGGTACGTCCCAGCTTTGAAGTACATACATCAGCGTTATTCTGCAGCTGTTCCAACAGCCTTAACTCCTCTGGCTGTTCCAGCTGAGCTCTTCTCACAGCCTGTAAAAGGAGATCATCAGAAGGATTATCGAGGGTTAGTGGTACCGGAGCAATGGCAGAGAAGACTGCCACATTTGGACCCCAATCATGTAACTTTGTAGCTTCTGACTGGAAGAAATGCTTCTTGCTCGGATTGTATGGAAACCAGTAGCAATTGTGTGCGATATCAATCTGGACACCACTGAAGTACATGAAATCAATTCCCAACACAACAGGAAAAGCAAGGTTCTTGGTTTGTAGGATAACAGAAGGAATCATATAGGAGTGGTTACACAGGTGGAACTCTACCTCACTCCATCCAAGTGGTCGTTTAGCCTCACCATCAGCCAGATAGAGTGGACCTTCTGTCCACGGCTTCAAGTTGTAGTGTAGACCTTTAACCTCCTTCCACAGTTTCTCATTGAGCAGTGTGTAGGATGACCCGGTGTCCAGGATGGCTCTTCCTGTCCATGGACCTATGGACAGGGGTAACACCAATTGGTGCGGTATTAACTGAAAGGAAGGGGATGTCGATGGGGCGGCGTAGGCAGTGACACTTGGGGTTTCATCTCTGGTCAAAGCACCCAGAGTAGGATGGTCGTTCCTGCGAAGGGAGTTAGGTGTGTTTGCCTGTTGTGATTTGTGGTTTCTGGAAGGGTTTACTTGATATGGTCTTGGACATGTAGCTGAAGAATGTCCCTTTTGGCTACATCTCCAACAGAACATGGGAGGGGTTTTGGCTGGAGACTGTGGCTGTTGTTGATGGTCTGGCTTGGGTAACGGTTTGGGTGTCTGTTTCTTTCTCTGTTCATATTGCTGTTGGCATTCTCTGTCCTTCTCGAACTGCTGTCCCAGGCGAACCAGTCCATCAACAGTGGTGACTCTTTCTCTGAGTTGACTGGCTAGTAGTGGGTTGATGTTCTTCAAGATCAATTTAATGACCTCTTCCTCCTCAATACCAGGTTTCCACCTTCTGCACAGGGAGTGGTAACCGTATGCAAAGTCACGGATACTCTCCTTCTCTCTTTGCACTCGATTAAAGACTCTGTCTGCCAGCTCATCTGTGTAGTCCTCAGACAGAAATGCAGAGGAAAACTTGGCCTCAAAGTCAGCCCAGGAGGTAGTGGTGAGACGTGCCACATCCCACCAGTCTCGAGCTGTACCATGCAACACATTCCTCAATGTGGCAAGGAGTTCTTCGTCAGCCAGGGGATTGAGGGCAAGAAAGTCACGACATCTTTCCAGATACATTAGCGGATCAGGACTGTCATCTTTTTTCCCAAAGGTGGGAAATTGCAATTTAATGGGCATCGCCCCCACATGACGTCTACTCAAATCACCATGAACAAAAGAGCTAGGAGGGATTGAGGAAGTAGAGGGTGAGGGAGTTATCGGACCATGAAAATGAACACCAGGATGCATGGTGGATTGCATCCTGTAAGGGGTGGCTGCAGCATGGCCTTGTCTTAGCTGTTCTGAGGTGCCAGCTTGGCCCTCAGTGGTCTGAACAGAAGTGGACACCAGAGAAGCTCTGTGCAAGGAGTTGTGCCTAATGGAGGCCATGTCAACAGACACGTCAGCCAACATTTTAACACAATTAGAAAGCTCTTTCTGCAAGTGGTCTACAGTGTTAACCAGAGGAGAAAAAACTGAATTAACGTCCTTGAGAACCTCAGTGTGATGATGTTGCAAGCGCCACTGGAGAGTGGCAGTGAGTTGGGTTTGTTGGTAGTCAAACTGCCTGTCCATGGCACCAGTAACATCCCGTCTTCCACTCACTGAGCTCTGTCAGTGTGTGGGTTAGAGTGCTCAGTGAGTTTCTGAATTCCATGGCACTCTGTTGTTGCTCTTCACTCAGACATTTGAATTTATGGTGGATTAGAGTTTGGAGATGTTGTTGAGTCCGACGAATATCAAGGATGTCACCTTGAAGTTGTAAGACTACAACCTCTGGAGATAAACCAGACAATGGAGGAAGGTTGGGCGTCAGAGGGAAGGCTAGCTCAGTACTTCCACACAGATCCATGTCAATAAGGGAGTAGCTGGTTAGACCTCCTGTGGCCTGTGGTCCAGACCGAGCCTTCAGATTCCCAGGGCTCTGGCCCAAATCAACTCCATTGACATTATGATTTGTATTGTCGGCTCGATGGTCAGACTGGCCCTGTGTATTCCCATTGACAGGTATGATATGGATGAGCACATTTTCTTGGGGTGAATCCATTGTTTTAATTCCACACAAAAGATTTGCTTTGGTTATTTCTCAATGTTGAGGTCCCATCTGGGGTGCCATATTTTATGTAACGGTTTTGACTTGAGGTTATAATTTATAGGGGTGCCAGGTAGGTTGTGCCTACCAGAGAAAATATTAGTTTCTCCTTTTAGTTTGATAGGGAATGAGTCCCATCTGGTCCGTCAAGTCTACACCAATACAAAGGACTCATGTAAAAGTCAGGATGGAAATACACTTTTCATAAACCCTTAAAACAATGGAAATAACTTCAAAACAACTGTATTCTTTTGCGTGGTTGTATTAACAACCTAAATGATCACACACACACACACAACAATATAACAATAATGAGCTTTAAACAGCTCTGGTTCCTCCAGAAATGTCCTGTACCTCGGGCCTAAAAAGAGTCCAGCCCGGTAAACAAGTTCAGGGAACTCAAGTGACCTTAGTCACGCAATGGTTGTCCGTTCATACAGTGTAGCGTAAACCCAGTGTCAATCATACAATGAAAAGTACAAATATTTTACCACACATTTCAATAAATCCTCAACTACAACTAACTACCTAAATCATCACAGTATACATCACACCAAAACAAATGAAATACCGTATACAAAAAAGGTTGTAGTCCGTCGGTCAGTCAGAGAAGCCAATCCGCCGACAGATCTCCAGCGGAGAAAGGCCACGAAAACCAACGGAGAGGTGTAGTCCACAGATGCAAGAGTGGAGCCGACCTTGGGTAGATTTTCTATTAGGCTACACAAAGCACACTTTTAAAGCAGCACAACAAACGGAAGAGAGACGCTTCAGAACTGAGGGTCGAACACATCCTCATTCATGTTTCCATCACAACTCCTCTTTTGCACAGCTGATGCTGGCTATTTAATTGGGAATTAAAGGGGAAGCGCCCTATTGGAAGAAGCACTAATTAATTGAGAATTAAAGGGAAAGCGCCCTATTGGACGGTTCAGAAACATTCAGGGCCGTCACACACCCCCTCCCCTGGAAAAAGCCGACCATTGCCCTGGAAGGCACATCTTGGTCGGGGAAACCGAGAAAGGTCTCTTCATCACTTTCCTCTACAAAAATATTCGTTACATTTTGGCGCTCATGCTCCTCAGCCGAGGGGTCACAGTTCTTAAAGCGTGAGACTTCTAGATCTGGGAATCCGAGAAAAGTCTCCTCACTTTCCTCTTCAAAGATCTCCAGGACCTTGCGGCGCTCAATCTCCTCCAATTCGTCAGCTGAGGGGTAACAGGCCTTAAGGCGTGAGACATGGACAACGCGCATATCTTCACCTGTGTCCTCTTTCACCACTCGATAGTTCAAAGGGCCTCTCTGCTCCACAATCCTATATGGTCCTTGCCATTTAGGAGCGAGCTTGGCCGAGAAGAATTGTTCAGCTTTTGAATAAGGATGAGAGCGAAGCCACACCCGATCACGAAGCTGGAACTGCATGTCTCGTCTCTTCTTATCATAATTTCTCTTCTGCCTGAGTCGAGCCTGGATCATGTTCTTTGAGACAAGAGCTCTCAAGTCGTGGAGATGGACTACCTGGTCATAGCAAGCAGCGTCTGGAGTAACCTGCTGGGGCTGTAGCACCATCTCCAAGGGTCCTCGGAGGGGACGACTCAGGTTCAGCTCTGCAGGTGTGACTCCAGTGGACTCTTGCACAGCAGAATTCAGGGCAAATCGAAACTCGTGAAGGTGCTTGTCCCAGTGTTTGTGCTGGGTCCCTACATAGGAAGCAACCATTGTCTTCAAGGTTCGATTAACTCTCTCAGTGAGGTTGGTCTGTGGGTGATAAGCCGTGGTCAACTTCTGTCTCAGGTTCCATCTTTGGCAGGTCTCCTCAAAGAGATCAGAGACGAATTGGGAACCTCGATCAGACAGGATGTAATCAGGCACTCCCCAGCGAGTCAGGATCTCTTTCGTAAGGATGTTAGAGACTGTCCTTGCTGTGGCCTGACGCAGGGCAAAGAGCTCCACCCACTTGGAATAGTAATCAACAAAAACAAGCATGTACACATTCTGATTGGAGCTTCTAGGAAATGGACCCATCAAATCCACTCCTAACATTTCCCAAGGTCGGGTAATCACAGTTTGCTGCAACTTGCCAGCAGGCTTTCTACCTTCTGGTTTGTACATTTGACAAACCTGACAGTTTCGGATGTGTGACTTTACATCCATGCTCAGATGTGGCCAGTACAGTAATGCTTGCAACCGCTTGTAGGTTTTGAACCTGCCCAAATGACCAGCTAACGGGTCTTCATGGAAATGTTGAAGCAGTTGAAGGCGTAGAGTTTCAGGTATGTACATTTGGTATAGTGTTCTGTGAGGTAGTTGTACAACTCGGTAGACTTTGTCTTCAATGATGGTCAGCTTGGTGGTAGGATTGACCATCTTTTCTCTATCTTCCAGGATAGTCTGGTACAAAGCCTGTACTTCTGGATCATCCTGTTGGGCTTTCCAAATGGCCTCATCAGAGATGGGAAAGTCAGTTTTGGGTGAGTCTCGACTGCTTGACAGGACAGTAGCACATGTAAGATGAGGGCCACCATTACCACCAGCAGGAGCTCTGGATAAGGCATCTGGAATCATCATCATCTCACTTGGCTCTGTCATATCCTCACATGGTCTCTCCTATCATTGCTATGCAGACGACACACAATTAATCTTCTCCTTTCCCCCTTCTGATAACCAGGCGGCGAATCGCATCTCTGCATGTCTGTCAGACATATCAGTGTGGATGACGGATCACCAGCTCAAGCTGAACCTCGGCAAGACGGAGCTGCTCTTCCTCCCGGGGAAGGACTGCCCGTTCCATGATCTCGCCATCACGGTTGACAACTCCCTTGTGTCCTCCTCTGTTACGTTCCCCAGTTTCTGTGTTGTAGTTTGTATATTTGTTAGTGTGTTTCAGGTAATGGCTTCCTGAAGTTCTCCAAGCAGCTGATTGGTCGGCCCCATTGCTGATTGGAGAGCTGACCCCGCCCCCTCGTCAGGACGCAGCTGTCTCAATTAACAACCCCAATATAAGCCAGTGTGCTGTTGCTCAGGGAGAGGAGAGAGAGAGATTTTTGCTGAGAGAGGAGGTTGATGGCAGAGAGATATACATATATATATATATGTATATGTTGGTTGTTTCTCAGAAAGAGAAAGGGGTATGTACTTAGTTAGTTGTTGCTGAATAAGCTTATTGTTCTGTGTTTAGTGCTCAGAGCTTCTTTAATGTCCTGGGTTAGTGTTTTCTCAGGTTTTGTTGTGAAGTAGTTTGTACATTTGTGTTATTCTGTTTCCTTTGTTCCCAGGGGGGAAGGGGAAGGCACCTAGGGAGTGTTTAGGCAAGAGGCCCGCGGGCATACATATACCCGTAGTAGTTTACTGTCTATGCACACTAGGAAAGACCTGGGCGGACCATCCCCTGTATTTTGGTTAGTGCACCAGGTGGTGCTAGTTAGGTAAGTAGTGGGTAGGCAGGTAAGGTAGGAGAGGGGGTTTTGATATTTAGTTTCTTTACTTTGGTTCCGTCCAGCCCCTTTTCCCCAACCTTACCGCGTGAAGGAATAAATTCCCTGTTAACGGTATTCTCTGCCTTTGTGTCATCCTTGCTCACGCCTACACTTCCATACCTCTTTCACAACACGGAGAGTTAAGTTGTAGCAGGGTGTTGCGTTCCCTCTTTCTAGAGGCGTGCGTAACATAATGGGGGCTCATCCGGGATACCATTAAACCCCCCGGTCCCTGCTGCACTGAGCTTTCTGTGATTTGTGAGAAAAGGGTGACTAGTTTAGTTTGTGGTTAGTTCAGTGTTGAGCGTCATAGCATTAGCTATTTGTTGGCTCTTGTGTTTGGTGTAGTAGTTTACAATGGCTACTTTTGATGTACAATCCTTTTTGGATAACCCGTCGTGGGAGGTGTTTAATAAGTGTCGTAAAAGTGATTTAATGACCTTGGCTGACCATTATTCATTGTCTATTTCGCACAATTTAGTTAAGGCTGAGGTTAAGAAACTAGTGTTAAATGTATTGTTAGAAGAGGAGGTGCTTGAGTTACCGCTGCCTGAACCTACTACCCCTGTAGGGGATGTTGCTGCTCCTGTAAGCCCGTCGGTTTCTGAGACCGAAGGCGAGGCTAAAGCTCCAGCCACATTTCCCCGTTTTGATCCGCTCTCCCCACTGTCAACTGGTGATGCCAGAAGGGATGTCCGTTCTATACAGTTTCAACTGGAAGCGGAAGAGAGAGCCCAAATTAGGCGAGAAAATCTCCAGTTAGAAATCTGTAAAATAGAGGCTGAAAAAGAAAGAGAACAGCGGCATTTGGAAATCTGTAAAATAGAGGCTGAAAAAGAAAGAGAACAGCGGCAGATGGATTTCAAAATGCGCCAAATGGAATTGGAGGCAGAGACAGCGAGGCTAGCCTTTGTTCCTACTGTGCCTGTTAGTGAGTCGTCCTCACCAGCTGGAGTTTCCAACACGTTTGACATTAGTAGGCAGATTGCCTTAGTACCTTTGTTTAGAGAATCAGAGGTTGACTCCTATTTTTGTGTGTTTGAACGTATAGCCGTAGCCTTGAAATGGCCTGAAGAAGTATGGTGCTTATTACTTCAGTGTAAATTAACTGGAAAAGCCCAAGAGGTTTTATCAGCGCTACCTTTGGAAGATAGTTTGAACTATGAAGTGGTAAAAGCTACCGTTCTTCGTGCTTATGAGCTTGTGCCTGAGGCATACCGACAGAGATTTAGGTCTCATAGAAAGTCTCCTAGTAAGACTTATGTGGAATTTGCTAGAGACAAGTGAAATCTGTTTGATAAATGGCATGCTGCTAGTAAGGTAACTGATTTCAACTCTCTCCGGGAGTTAATTTTATTGGAAGAGTTTAAAAATTGCTTACCCGAACGCATTGTAGTATACCTAAATGAACAGAAAGTATCCTCCCTGTCAGAAGCGTCTGTGTTGGCAGACGAGTTTGTGTTGACGCACAAGAGTGTGTTTTCGGCTCATACTGAGAGTAGAGCTACTGAGTTGCCTACTTTTAGTCCCAGTCGGCCGTTCATTTTTGAGGGGTTTGTGTCCATTGCGAATGACGAAGCATCTCAGCGTCCTGTTAAAATCCTTAGAGATACAGGGGCGGCGCAGTCATTTATATTGGTTGATGTGTTGCCCTTATCCGACAATACATACTGTGGTTCCAGTGTGTTAGTTCAGGGTATTGAAATGGGTTTTGTCCCAGTGCCGTTGCACTTTGTGAATGTACACTCTGAGTTAATCAGTGGAATATTCAGAGTAGGGGTACGCCCTAAGTTGCCAGTAAAAGGTGTGACCTTTATAATGGGTAACGATATTGCTGGAGGAAAGGTAGTACCCGTATTGGAAGTGTTGGATAAAAGTGACCACTCTCTCTCCAATGAGTTGGCACAGAGTTATCCCCATGTGTTCCCCGCTTGTGCTGTCACTCGTGCTCAGGCAAGACAAATGGGTGACGTGATAGATTTGTCAAAAACTGTTTTGTTTAAAGAAGTTGATCAAGAGGATGGGTTGTGTACTACCTCTAAGAAGCTGATCACCTCTGACAAACAGCCCAGGGGAAGTGAAATCGCGCCCCAATTACATGACATTCTTTTGACTGTCACCCCCGAGAAGGTGATTGAATGTCAAAAGGGAGACAGTCTTCGCAAGTGTTTTGCTTCGGTAACTTCCATTGAGGAAGCTAAAACTAAAGAGACTGCCTACTTTATGGAAGCAGGAGTTTTGATGCGTAAATGGGCAGCTCATGACACCGTTAGTGACTGGAGTGAAGTGTGTCAAGTGGTTGTTCCTACACCATTCCGACAGCAGGTGCTGTCACTCGCCCATGACCAGGCGTGGTCCGGACACTTAGGGATCACGAAGACTTATAACCGAGTCCTTCGACATTTTTTTTGGCCAGGTTTGAAGTCTGACGTTGTCCAATTCTGTAAGACATGCCACGTATGTCAACTCACTGGGAAAGCGAATCAAACAGTTCCACGTGCGCCGCTCTGCCCGATTCCTGTGGTGGGGGAACCGTTTGAAAAAGTGATAATTGATTGTGTAGGTCCATTGCCGAAAACCAGGTCAGGTAACCAGTTCTTACTAACAATAATGTGCAGTGCTACTCGATACCCAGAGGCTATTCCTCTACGGACAATAACAGCACCTGCTACTTTTCAGCGGTTAGTTAACATTGTTTTTGCCGATGTACCAAATTGTACTGCTTATCTTGACGATGTGGTAATACATTCGTCTACTTGGTCTGATCATTTCGCCACCTTGAAAAGTGTGTTTCAGCGGTTGGCGAATGCTTCTTTAACCCTCAATTTGGCCAAGTGTGAGTTTGGGAAGGCTACAGTGACTTACTTAGGGAAACAAGTGGGACGAGGTCAAGTGCGCCCAGTAACTGGCAAAGTGGAAGCAATTGTTGCTTTTCCTGCTCCCACGACTCGCCGCCAGTTGCGCAGATTCCTGGGGATGGTAGGTTACTATCGTACTTTCTGTAAGAATTTCTCGACGGTAGTAGCTCCCCTTTCATCTCTGCTTAGTCCGAAGGTACCATTTAAGTGGTCCCAGGACTGTAACTATGCTTTTGAGTCCGCTAAAGCGCTACTTTGTAGTGCCCCAGTGCTTGCCGCCCCCAACTTTGACAAACCTTTTAAGTTGGAGGTAGACGCTAGTATAGTGGGGGTGGGTGCGGTTCTCTTGCAGGAAGATGAAGATGGAGTGGATCGACCCGTCAGTTTCTTCTCCCGTAAGTTCAACTCGTGTCAGTCAAGGTACTCCACAATTGAACAGGAAACGCTGGCTTTATTGCTAGCATTACAGTTCTTTGAGGTATATGTGGGTTCCAGTGCCTTGCCTGTAATGGTCTTCACGGACCATAATCCTTTGGTGTTCTTAAAGCAAATGTACAATCAGAACCGCCGCCTTATGCGGTGGGCTCTGATTGTACAAGGATATAATGTACAGATAGCCTATGTGAAGGGCTCGGCAAATGTCGTTGCCGACGCTCTATCACGGGTTTAGTAACTGGGGAAGCGTTGATTTTTGTTATTGCAAACTGTATGTTTGCATTTTTTTGTGGTGGGCGTGTTACGTTCCCCAGTTTCTGTGTTGTAGTTTGTATATTTGTTAGTGTGTTTCAGGTAATGGCTTCCTGAAGTTCTCCAAGCAGCTGATTGGTCGGCCCCATTGCTGATTGGAGAGCTGACCCCGCCCCCTCGTCAGGACGCAGCTGTCTCAATTAACAACCCCAATATAAGCCAGTGTGCTGTTGCTCAGGGAGAGGAGAGAGAGAGATTTTTGCTGAGAGAGGAGGTTGATGGCAGAGAGATATATATATATATGTATATGTTGGTTGTTTCTCAGAAAGAGAAAGGGGTATGTACTTAGTTAGTTGTTGCTGAATAAGCTTATTGTTCTGTGTTTAGTGCTCAGAGCTTCTTTAATGTCCTGGGTTAGTGTTTTCTCAGGTTTTGTTGTGAAGTAGTTTGTACATTTGTGTTATTCTGTTTCCTTTGTTCCCAGGGGGGAAGGGGAAGGCACCTAGGGAGTGTTTAGGCAAGAGGCCCGCGGGCATACATATACCCGTAGTAGTTTACTGTCTATGCACACTAGGAAAGACCTGGGCGGACCATCCCCTGTATTTTGGTTAGTGCACCAGGTGGTGCTAGTTAGGTAAGTAGTGGGTAGGCAGGTAAGGTAGGAGAGGGGGTTTTGATATTTAGTTTCTTTACTTTGGTTCCGTCCAGCCCCTTTTCCCCAACCTTACCGCGTGAAGGAATAAATTCCCTGTTAACGGTATTCTCTGCCTTTGTGTCATCCTTGCTCACGCCTACACTTCCATACCTCTTTCACAACACGGAGAGTTAAGTTGTAGCAGGGTGTTGCGTTCCCTCTTTCTAGAGGCGTGCGTAACATCCTCCCAGAGTGCTAAGAACCTTGGCGTGATCCTGGACAACACCCTGTCGTTCTCCACTAACATCAAGGCGGTGACCCGATCCTGTAGGTTCATGCTCTACAACATTCGCAGAGTACGACCCTGCCTCACACAGGAAGCGGCGCAGGTCCTAATCCAGGCACTTGTCATCTCCCGTCTGGATTACTGCAACTCGCTGTTGGCTGGGCTCCCTGCCTGTGCCATTAAACCCCTACAACTCATCCAGAACGCCGCAGCCCGTCTGGTGTTCAACCTTCCCAAGTTCTCTCACGTCACCCCGCTCCTCCGCTCTCTCCACTGGCTTCCAGTTGAAGCTCGCATCCGCTACAAGACCATGGTGATTGCCTACGGAGCTGTGAAGGGAACGGCACCTCCATACCTTCAGGCTCTGATCAGGCCCTACACCCAAACAAGGGCACTGCGTTCATCCACCACTGGCCTGCTGGCCCCCCTACCTCTGAGGAAGCACAGTTCCCGCTCAGCCCAGTCAAAACTGTTCGCTGCTCTGGCACCCCAATGGTGGAACAAGCTCCCTCACGACGCCAGGACAGCGGAGTCAATCACCACCTTCCGGAGACACCTGAAACCCCACCTCTTTAACCTGTTAGGGCTAGGGGGCAGCATTTGCACGTCTGGATAAAAAAAATGTACCCGATTTAATCTGGTTACTAATCCTACCCAGTAACTAGAATATGCATATACTTATTATATATGGATATAAAACACTCTAAAGTTTCTAAAACTGTTTGAATGGTGTCTGTGAGTATAACAGAACTCATTTGGCAGGCAAAACCCTGAGACATTTTCTGACAGGAAGTGGATACCTGATGTGTTGTATTACCTTTAAACCTATCCCATTGAAAAACACAGGGGCTGAGGAATATTTTGGCACTTCCTATTGCTTCCACTAGATGTCACCAGCCTTTACAAAGTGTTTTGAGTCTTCTGGAGGGAGATCTGACCGAACAAGAGCCATGGAACGATGATGTCCCATTAGACACCTGGCGCGCGAGTTCATGTTGGCTACCCTCGTTCCAATACGTTATAAAAGAGTATGCATTCGTCCACCTTGAATATTATTCATGTTCTGGTTAAAAAAGGCCCTAATGATTTATGCTATACAACGTTTGACATGTTTGAACGAACGGAAATATATTTTTTCCCCTCGTTCATGACGAGAAGTCCGGCTGGCTTAGATCATGTGCTAACAAGACGGAGATTTTTGGACATAAATGATGAGCTTTTTTGAACAAAACTACATTCGTTATGGACCTGTGATACCTGGAAGTGACATCTGATGAAGAGAATCAAAGGTAATGGATTATTTACATAGTATTTTCGATTTTAGATCTCCCCAACATGACGTCTAGTCTGTATCGCAACGCGTATTTTTCTGGGCGCAGTGCTCAGATTATTGCAAAGTGTGATTTCCCAGTAAGGTTATTTTTAAATCTGGCAAGTTGATTGCGTTCAAGAGATGTAAATCTATAATTCTTTAAATGACAATATAATATTTTACCAATGTTTTCTAATTTTAATTATTTAATTTGTGACGCTGACTTGACTGCCGGTTATTGGAGGGAAACGATTTCCTCAACATCAATGCCATAGTAAAACGCTGTTTTTGGATATAAATATGAACTTGATAGAACTAAAAATGCATGCATTGTCTAACATAATGTCCTAGGAGTGTCATCTGATGGAGATTGTAAAAGGTTAGTGCATCATTTTAGCTGGTTTTATGGTTTTGGTGACCCTGTCTTTGAATTGACAAAACATTACACACAACTCTTGTAAATGTACTGTCCTAACATACTCTAAATTTATGCTTTCGCCGTAAAACCTTTTTGAAATCGTAAAACGTGGTTAGATTAAGGAGATGTTTATCTTTCAAAGGGTGTAAAATAGTTGTATTTTTGAAAAATTTGAATTTTGACATTTATTTGGATTCAAATTTGCCGCTCTTGAAATGCACCTGCTGTTGATGGAGTGCACCACGGGTGGCACGCTAGCGTCCCACCTAGCCCATAGAGGTTAAGGAATACCTAGGATAGGATAAAGTAATCCTTCTAACCCCCCCCCCCCTTAAAATATTTAGATGCACTATTGTAAAGTGGTTGTTCCACTGGATATCATAAGGTGAATGCACCATTTTGTAAGTCGCTCTGGATAAGAGCGTCTGCTAAATGACTTAAATGTAATTGTAATGTAATCTGGAACAGTGTTGTATTTTCCTTTCCTGTATTCTACTGCAAAGGTGAACTCTTGCAACCGTAGAGCCCATCTGATAAGTCTGGTGCTTGGTTTGTTGGTCTTGAACACCCACACAAGGGAGGAATGGTCAGTGACCACAGTGAAGTGTCTTCCCTCCAGGTAGTACCTCCACTTTTCCAAAGCCCAGACAACTGCGAGGCACTCTTGCTCGGTTGTGGAGTAGTTCCGTTCTGCTCCATTCAATGTTCGACTGGCGAACGCTAGCACTTCTTCAATGCCAAGTCCAGTCTGTTGGACTAGAACAGCACCAAGTCCAACATCACTTGCATCAGTGTAAACAACAAAAGGGCAATCAAAGTTGGGATGACCCAAAATGGGAGGTGTGACGAGGTGTCGTTTCAGGGTTTCAAAAGAGGTCTGGCACTCTGCCGTCCATCGGAATTTCGCACCTTTTCGCTTCAATGCGTTGAGGGGTTCTGCCACCTGGGAGAAGTTCAACACAAACCGATGGTACCATCCAGCCATCCCAAGGAACCGTTGAAGGGCCTTGAGTGTGGTTGGGACAGGGAAATCTTGTACCGCCTTGGTCTTTTCGGGATCCACATGAGTGCCGTCAAAAGACACAATATGGCCAAGGAACTTCAGGGAGGTTTGGCAGAAGTTGCTCTTCTTCATGTTCAATGTCAGACCAGCTTCCCTTAGCTTGTCCAACACTGCTTGAAGATCTTGAAAATGTTGTTCTCTGGTCTGGGAGTAGATAATTATATCGTCCAGGTAGACGAAACAGATCTTCCCTTTGAGCTCACCTAACGCAATCTCCATGAGTCTTTGGAAAGTGGCAGGTGCATTCTTTAATCCAAAAGGCATCACCTTAAAGGAAAACAAGCCCTCAGCACAGACAAAAGCAGTCTTGTCCTTGCTTTCCTGGTCCATCTCAACCTGCCAATAGCCACTATTGAGGTCAAGGGTAGTGAACACAACCGCGCCAGACAATGACTCCAGGATCTCTTGGATGGTGGGAAGAGGATAGGCATCAGTCTGGGAAACCTTGTTGGTCTTCCTATAGTCCACACAAAATCTAAGACCACCGGTCTTTTTTGGGATGAGGACAACAGGAGCAGCCCAGGGAGAGGATGAACGTTCAATTATATTTTGTCATTAATGAGTCCTTTTTGGATGATTAGCTTTGCTGGGGACAAACGATATGGCTTCTGCTTGATCGGCATTTCCTGTGTAAGGAATATTTTGTGCTTCAGGAGCCCGGTACGTCCCAGCTTTGAAGTACATACATCAGCGTTATTCTGCAGCTGTTCCAACAGCCTTAACTCCTCTGGCTGTTCCAGCTGAGCTCTTCTCACAGCCTGTAAAAGGAGATCATCAGAAGGATTATCGAGGGTTAGTGGTACCGGAGCAATGGCAGAGAAGACTGCCACATTTGGACCCCAATCATGTAACTTTGTAGCTTCTGACTGGAAGAAATGCTTCTTGCTCGGATTGTATGGAAACCAGTAGCAATTGTGTGCGATATCAATCTGGACACCACTGAAGTACATGAAATCAATTCCCAACACAACAGGAAAAGCAAGGTTCTTGGTTTGTAGGATAACAGAAGGAATCATATAGGAGTGGTTACACAGGTGGAACTCTACCTCACTCCATCCAAGTGGTCGTTTAGCCTCACCATCAGCCAGATAGAGTGGACCTTCTGTCCACGGCTTCAAGTTGTAGTGTAGACCTTTAACCTCCTTCCACAGTTTCTCATTGAGCAGTGTGTAGGATGACCCGGTGTCCAGGATGGCTCTTCCTGTCCATGGACCTATGGACAGGGGTAACACCAATTGGTGCGGTATTAACTGAAAGGAAGGGGATGTCGATGGGGCGGCGTAGGCAGTGACACTTGGGGTTTCATCTCTGGTCAAAGCACCCAGAGTAGGATGGTCGTTCCTGCGAAGGGAGTTAGGTGTGTTTGCCTGTTGTGATTTGTGGTTTCTGGAAGGGTTTACTTGATATGGTCTTGGACATGTAGCTGAAGAATGTCCCTTTTGGCTACATCTCCAACAGAACATGGGAGGGGTTTTGGCTGGAGACTGTGGCTGTTGTTGATGGTCTGGCTTGGGTAACGGTTTGGGTGTCTGTTTCTTTCTCTGTTCATATTGCTGTTGGCATTCTCTGTCCTTCTCGAACTGCTGTCCCAGGCGAACCAGTCCATCAACAGTGGTGACTCTTTCTCTGAGTTGACTGGCTAGTAGTGGGTTGATGTTCTTCAAGATCAATTTAATGACCTCTTCCTCCTCAATACCAGGTTTCCACCTTCTGCACAGGGAGTGGTAACCGTATGCAAAGTCACGGATACTCTCCTTCTCTCTTTGCACTCGATTAAAGACTCTGTCTGCCAGCTCATCTGTGTAGTCCTCAGACAGAAATGCAGAGGAAAACTTGGCCTCAAAGTCAGCCCAGGAGGTAGTGGTGAGACGTGCCACATCCCACCAGTCTCGAGCTGTACCATGCAACACATTCCTCAATGTGGCAAGGAGTTCTTCGTCAGCCAGGGGATTGAGGGCAAGAAAGTCACGACATCTTTCCAGATACATTAGCGGATCAGGACTGTCATCTTTTTTCCCCAAAGGTGGGAAATTGCAATTTAATGGGCATCGCCCCCACATGACGTCTACTCAAATCACCATGAACAAAAGAGCTAGGAGGGATTGAGGAAGTAGAGGGTGAGGGAGTTATCAGACCATGAAAATGAACACCAGGATGCATGGTGGATTGCATCCTGTAAGGGGTGGCTGCAGCATGGCCTTGTCTTAGCTGTTCTGAGGTGCCAGCTTGGCCCTCAGTGGTCTGAACAGAAGTGGACACCAGAGAAGCTCTGTGCAAGGAGTTGTGCCTAATGGAGGCCATGTCAACAGACACGTCAGCCAACATTTTAACACAATTAGAAAGCTCTTTCTGCAAGTGGTCTACAGTGTTAACCAGAGGAGAAAAAACTGAATTAACGTCCTTGAGAACCTCAGTGTGATGATGTTGCAAGCGCCACTGGAGAGTGGCAGTGAGTTGGGTTTGTTGGTAGTCAAACTGCCTGTCCATGGCACCAGTAACATCCCGTCTTCCACTCACTGAGCTCTGTCAGTGTGTGGGTTAGAGTGCTCAGTGAGTTTCTGAATTCCATGGCACTCTGTTGTTGCTCTTCACTCAGACATTTGAATTTATGGTGGATTAGAGTTTGGAGATGTTGTTGAGTCCGACGAATATCAAGGATGTCACCTTGAAGTTGTAAGACTACAACCTCTGGAGATAAACCAGACAATGGAGGAAGGTTGGGCGTCAGAGGGAAGGCTAGCTCAGTACTTCCACACAGATCCATGTCAATAAGGGAGTAGCTGGTTAGACCTCCTGTGGCCTGTGGTCCAGACCGAGCCTTCAGATTCCCAGGGCTCTGGCCCAAATCAACTCCATTGACATTATGATTTGTATTGTCGGCTCGATGGTCAGACTGGCCCTGTGTATTCCCATTGACAGGTATGATATGGATGAGCACATTTTCTTGGGGTGAATCCATTGTTTTAATTCCACACAAAAGATTTGCTTTGGTTATTTCTCAATGTTGAGGTCCCATCTGGGGTGCCATATTTTATGTAACGGTTTTGACTTGAGGTTATAATTTATAGGGGTGCCAGGTAGGTTGTGCCTACCAGAGAAAATATTAGTTTCTCCTTTTAGTTTGATAGGGAATGAGTCCCATCTGGTCCGTCAAGTCTACACCAATACAAAGGACTCATGTAAAAGTCAGGATGGAAATACACTTTTCATAAACCCTTAAAACAATGGAAATAACTTCAAAACAACTGTATTCTTTTGCGTGGTTGTATTAACAACCTAAATGATCACACACACACACAACAATATAACAATAATGAGCTTTAAACAGCTCTGGTTCCTCCAGAAATGTCCTGTACCTCGGGCCTAAAAAGAGTCCAGCCCGGTAAACAAGTTCAGGGAACTCAAGTGACCTTAGTCACGCAATGGTTGTCCGTTCATACAGTGTAGCGTAAACCCTGTGTCAATCATACAATGAAAAGAACAAATATTTTACCACACATTTCAATAAATCCTCAACTACAACTAACTACCTAAATCATCACAGTATACATCACACCAAAACAAATGAAATACCGTATACAAAAAAAGGTTGTAGTCCGTCGGTCAGTCAGAGAAGCCAATCCGCCGACAGATCTCCAGCGGAGAAAGGCCACGAAAACCAACGGAGAGGTGTAGTCCACAGATGCAAGAGTGGAGCCGACCTTGGGTAGATTTTCTATTAGGCTACACAAAGCACACTTTTAAAGCAGCACAACAAACGGAAGAGAGACGCTTCAGAACTGAGGGTCGAACACATCCTCATTCATGTTTCCATCACAACTCCTCTTTTGCACAGCTGATGCTGGCTATTTAATTGGGAATTAAAGGGGAAGCGCCCTATTGGAAGAAGCACTAATTAATTGAGAATTAAAGGGAAAGCGCCCTATTGGAAGGAGAAGCACTGAGACGGTTCAGAAACATTCAGGGCCGTCACAACGTGTAGGTGTCACAGAAAACAAACCTGGAATTTTCCGAATCAGACCAACCAGCTCTTTCCGCCCATCAACAGGTAGCTGAGTAAAAGCGCTATCCAAAATATCCAGTGTCTCTGAATTTTTCAATCTACCCTGCAGTATGCAATCATCGGGACCAGGAACATTTGTCCTCATGCACAGACCTAGTATTACAAGAACCAAGGGAAGTAACGGTATCAGCCAAACGAACAGTTTTACCATCCTCTGTAGACTCCCACTTTCTCATCAGAACATCCTCTTGGAGAAAATAACCATGTGCGACATCTCCCAACTGTTCCACAGGCACAATTTGGTCACGCAACTCTTCTAATGTGGGGTCAGTCCGTGGCGCATTGATTAGATCGGAGCGGAATACAGATAACGGGATAACAGGGAAAACAGTGAGAGACTTCTTTGTGGTATTCTCATTTACCGGAGCAGGGACCGGGTCACCATGGCTCATAGACCGCGTCACTGCACCCGCAGAGAACACCGCTGGGAAACTCTGCGCACTCTCATCAGGAATCCCTACAATTGACGGTTTAGTGGAAACCACTAGAGATGGAAACACGACAGGCCACACACGCTCACCAGCCAAGTTATTCCCAAGGATAACGTCGATACCCTCAATAGGCAACGAAGGACGCACCCCCACAACAACGTCACCTTTCACCAGTCCACAATCCAATATCAGTTTATGCAATGGAACTGAAAGATTGTTCAAACCTATTCCCCTAATTAGAACACTATTCCCAGAATCAGTCTCAGCAGAGAAAGGTAACACAGATTCCAACACAAACGATTCCGAGGCACCTGTGTCTCGTAGGATCTTCACTGGCACTAGGTTCTTACTTCCTAACATAGACACAAAACCCTCCGTAATGAAAGGTAAATAGCCTGGGTCAATATGGACTTTCACATGCCCCTGGGCCTGAGACAATGTGTCAGGAGTAAACTGATGTGGAACAGACGCAGCTAACGCCGTAGGCCTAGATTTAACGTTAACCTGTTAGGGCTAGGGGGCAGTATTGACACGGCTGGATAAAAAACATACCCGATTTAATCTGGTTACCACTCCTACCCAGTAACTAGAATATGCATATACTTATTACATATGGATAGAAAACACCCTAAATTTTCTAAAACTGTTTGAATGGTGTCTGTGAGTATAACAGAACTCAAATGGCAGGTCAAAACCTGAGAGATTCCTTTACAGGAAGTGGCCTGTCTGACCATTTCTTGAACTTCTTTTCCATCTCTATCATTTACTAAGGATCTCTGCTCTAACGTGACACTTCCCACGTCTTCCATAGGCTCTCAGAGCCCGGGAAAAAACAGAATGTCGTCATTCCAGCCCCAGGCTGAAACACATTATCGCCTTTCTCAAGTGGCCGATCAAGGGACACTGGGCTTATGCGCGTGACCCCGACCGCCCCCGCCTTTGGGATTTTTTCCTCTGTTTGCCGAAAAGGAGATTCCCTGTCGGAATATTATCGCTTTTCTACGAGAAAAATGTCGTAAAAATTGATTTTAAACAGCGGTTGACATGCTTCGAAGTACGGTAATGGAATATTTAGAATTTTATTGTCACGAATTGCGCCATGCGCGCGACACTTCTTTACTATTTCGGATAGTGTCTGGAACGCACGAACAAAACGCCGCTATTCGGATATAACGATGGATTATTTTGGACCAAACCAACATTTGTTATTGAAGTAGCAGTCCTGGGTGTGCATTCTGACGAAGACAACAAAAGGTAATCAAACTTTTATAATAGTAAATATGATTATGGTGAGTGCTAAACTTGCCGGGTGTCTAAATAGCGAGCCCGTGATGCCTGGGCTATGTACTTAGAATATTGCAAAATGTGCTTTCACCAAAAAGCTATTTTAAAATCGGACATATCGAGTGCATAGAGGAGGTCTGTATCTATAATTCTTAAAATAATTGTTATGCTTTTTGTGAACGTTTATCGTGAGTAATTTAGTAAAATGTTAGCGAATTCCCCGGAAGTTTGCGGGGGGTATGCTAGTTCTGAACGTCACATGCTAATGTAAAAAGCTGTTTTTTGATATAAATATGAACTTGATTGAACAAAACATGCATGTATTGTATAACATAATGTCCTAGGGTTGTCATCTGATGAAGATCATCAAAGGTGAGTGCTGCATTTAGCTGTCTTCTGGGTTTTGGTGACATTATATGCTGGCTTGAAAAATGGGTGTCTGATTATTTCTGGCTTGGTACTCTGCTGACATAATCTAATGTTTTGCTTTCGTTGTAAAGCCTTTTTGAAATCGGACAGTGTGGTTAGATTAACGAGAGTCTTGTCTTTAAATGGCTGTAAAATAGTCATATGTTTGAGAAATTGAAGTAATAGGATTTTTAAGGTTTTGAAAATCGCGCCACAGGCTGGCAGTGGCGTCCCACCTAGCCCATAGAGGTTAACACACGTACTGAATTTACCCCTAGACCTGAGAACCGGACATTCGTTTTTCCAATGACCTGAGCCTTGACAGTAGTGACACTCTTGACCAAAGTCAGTTTTACCACGGGAGTCAGGCTCAACCCTAGTTGAATAAAACTCTGCCCGTGAACCAGAGTATCTCGGTGAGAGAGGCCCAAATCTCTCCGAACGCCCCCACTCACTCCAAGTACGGGGTTCTACAAAAATACTTTTGTGAGTCAAAACATATTCGTCCGCCAAAACCGCAGCTTCAGCGACAGTCTGTACTTTTCGTTCGTTAATATACGTCGCTATATGATCAGGGATTGTGTCCTTAAATTGCTCTAGCATAATCAGATCACACAGCCCTTGAAAAGTCATAACCGCAGAGGCGGAACACCAGCGATTAAACTGGGAAGATAATTTTCGCGCAAACTCAACATGAGTCTGCCTATCATCCCTTTCTAAAGTTCTAAATCGTTGGCAGTAAGCCTCAGGAACCAATTCGTAAATCTGTAACACCGCCCTTTTAACCTTATCATAACTGACACTGTCGGCTACACTAAGAGCTGAATATGCTTCCTGCGCTTTACCAGTCAGCACACACTGCAACATTAAAGTGCGGTCAGAATCAGGCCAACTCCTAGCGTCAGCAACACGCTCAAACAACGAAAATAATGTCTCAGGGTCCTTTTCATTAAACTGAGGCAACAACCGTAAATTCCCAACAATGTCAAATGTGTCCGGGGCACACCCAAAAGAGGAACGACTCCTAAGTAAATCTGCGTCACCTTCCCAGAGCAAACTCTCCCCTGAGAGCTTTCCTTCCCTAACCAACTCTAGTCGCTCTTGTTGCAGCTTGATTTTAGCACGCTCCATATCCTGTTTAAATTCCAATTCCTTCTCATATTTTACACGATCGTGCTCTAGCTGTAACAGAAGCAGCTCTTTCTGCTGTTCAAAAAGAAGACTACTAGGACTAACCGATGGAGCGGTAATTGTAACATATCGGGGAGACGGCGAGTCCTCAGCAGAGGCTGCCCCAGTGGTATCTTCAAGAATACCACTCTCCATCAGATTGGCCTTCAATATTAATCTAATAGAATTTTTTTTACATTTATCACTAATTTCAACCTTGTAGTGTTCAGCAACCTTCAACAGCTGTTCTTTAGTACATACATCTAACAGTTCCTTTGATGGAAAGCGAATGAACTCGTCTACATTAGACGCCATAGTCAAAAATTCTCACTCAACCCCTCTACTGAGCACACCAGACCACAACAAGAGAAAATACAAATCACACCGGGCACCACAGAAAAGAGATGAGAAATGGAGCTTCCCTAAAATCTACAATAACTCAACCCTAGTCTTCATGCAGATTTGCGGTGGGTAATTATGCACTGTAGCCCGCTGGCAAGGAAGTAACCCCCCAGCACGCTGGTAGATTCCACCAAGCCACGGATGTGCCCCCGAGACAACTGCTCAGTCCACAGACACCACACAAAAATAACAAACATTAACAATGCCCAACATATTCCAAAATGAAACACGTCACTAAGCCTATCAGGGGAAAAAGGTTATAGCTCCGGGTAGTAAGTTTCACTACCCTATCCAAATCTCCCACCAAGGTACACAGCTGATTGTACTCACCTCAGACCAACGTCCCAACAGCAAGTAGAACAAGCGTTTCCAGGCTAGGCAGGGGCCTGGAAACTAACCAATGTATTCTCTCCAACACAGCACACAAACCAAACAAACAAAGGCAACCAATACTGAGCACCAAACTCAAACTAACAAACAAAGCACCTCAATTTAACATACCGCCACGTTTTCTCCCAAACACAAGTTCAAGATCCCGGATGAGCCCCCACTTGTTACGAACCTGTAAGGGCTGTCTTCAGGAAAGGACCAAAATGCAGCAGAGTTAGTATTCATCCTTCAATTTAATTGGAAAGAACACTATACAAAAACAAGGAAACTGACAGCCAACAGTCCTGTCAGGTGCAACCACACTAAACAAGAAACAATTACCCACAAAACCCAAAGGAAAAACATGCTCCTTATGTGTGACTCCCAATCAGCAGCAACGAGCACCACCTGTGCCTGATTGGGAGCCACACACATGGCCCAAAACAAAGAAATACCAAAACATAGAAAAAGGAACATAGAACGCCCACCCAATGTAACACCCTGGCCTAACCAAAATAAAGAACAAAAACCCCTCTCTATGGCCAGAGCGTTACAGAACCGGCTCTGAGTTCACAACAAAAGGGAGACAACGTGGAGACAAGGAGTATCAAAATATATATTTATTAACTAAAATAACTAAATAATTAACAATGGCGTGTGTGTAATCAGTAGTGTAAGTGAGTGTTTTGCATACCTGAATGTAATAATGCAGGGTCTTGAAAGGTGCCAAAGGAAATAACCAAAAAGCCACAAAACTACACAACCAAAATCAACAAAGTGTCTGCATGGAGAGAGTCTTCTCAATAACTGTGGAAGAGGTCTCTTTATCCTGGGACACAGCTGGGCCCACGTGCTTCCCATTTAGCTGACGACCCTTCCAACTCCGCCCACCGGCATCCTAACAAGGAAACAAGAACAGAGAGAATACGGCAGACAGAGTGGGAGGGTCGTCACACACCCCCCCATAAATCTTTAAGAGATACCCAGACCGGACAAAGAAATATTACAACTATTAGAAATCAGCCTTACTAGCAATCACTTTTTATTTAACGATCACTATTACCTGCAGGTGGAGGGAACAGCTATGGGCAAAAAATTCGCACCTGCTTACGCCAACATATACATGGCTGAATGGGAGAGAGAGGCACTGGCCAAGTGTTCATATCAACCCACTTTTTATTACCGGTTTTTAGACGACATAATAGGAGCCTGGCCCCACGACATCCAATTATTCACAGACTTTATGAACATTCTCAACAGCCATCATTCATCAATTAAGGTTAAATACACAATTCATCCGCAAGAAGTCAACTTCTTAGACACAACAGTGTTTTTCAGTAATAACAATCAACCACAGAAAACACTACACACTAGAGTCTACTTCAAACCAACAGACACACATGCTTTACTTCATAAACACAGTTACCATCCTAAACATACATTTAAGGGAATAATAAAATCACAAATCATACGGTTCTACAGGATATCATCTTGCAAGCAAGACCTGGATTATGCAATAAATACACTATTCAATGCACTCAGAAGAAGAGGATATTCAAAACGATTTTTAAGAACCATTAAAAACAACACATTGGCAGCCCTCTCTCCCATTCATCCAACCCTCACAGACCACATCAAACCATCCACCTCTCTTAATCTCAACCTCAATCCTACTCCTAACCTTAACCTGTTGGGGCTACAGGTTAGCAATGAACCCCGAGCCTGTAGCTCAGTTGGTAGAGCATGGTGTTTGCAACACCAGGGTTGTGGGTTCGATTCCCACGGGGGGCCAGCACAGAAAAAAATGTATGAAATTGTATGAAATGTATGCATTCACTACTGTAAGTCGCTCTGGATAAGAGCGTCTGCTAAATGACTAAAATGTAAAAAAAAAAAAATGTAAAAATGATTGCTAACAAGGCTGGAAATTCAAAACATCAAAAATCTAATAATTTCAATTTCTCAAACAATCAACTATTTTACACAATTTAAATGATAAACATCTCCTTAATCTAACCACATTGTTCGATTTTCAAAGAGGCTTTACGGCAAAAGCATAAAGTTAGATTATGTTAGGACAGTACATAGCCACAAAAGTACAAACATCCATTTTCAATTCAAGGTCAGGCATCACCAAAAGCAGAAACCAGCTTGAATTATGCACTAACTTTTGTCAATCTCCATCAGATGACACTCCTAGGACATTATGTTATACAATACATGCATTTTTTGTTCCATCAAGTTCATATTTATATCCAAAAACAGCATTTTACAGTAGCGTGAAATTCAGATTTTTTTCTTCTCTGAAATGCTTCCGGTGAACATAACAAAATTACTATTCGAAAACATTGGTAAATTATAATATTGTCATTCAAAGAATAATATATTATCATCTCGTAATTGCTACCGAATGGCCAGATCTCAAAATAACTTTACTGGGAAATCACATTTTGCAATAAACGGGGTGCTATGCTAAGAACAACAGGCTATGCTATACAGTTAGCATCATCTAAAATCGATAATAACATTGTAAATACCCCCTTACCTTTGATTATCTCCATCAGAAGGCAGGATCCCAGGTCCGGAAGGCATTCCAGGTCCGGAACAAATGTGGTTTCTTTTGACAAAGTTCATAATTTATGTCCAAATAACACCAAGTACTTAGCGTTCATTATGCTCCCACAAAACGTGGTGTGGGGCTGGTAAAATCACGCCGAAAAGCTAAAAAAAACTAGTAAATGATCTATTTATGTTCGTTCAAACATGTCAAATGTTGTTTAGCATTAATCTTTTGGTCCATTTTTAACGTTAAACATCAGTAATATTTTCACACAACCTATCCTATGTCTAGATAAAAAAAGATGACAAACTCACGTCTCTCAGATTTATGCGCAGGCGCAAAAAAATGAAGTGATGACATGTCAACTTCCTTGGATTCTAATTTGCTCTCTGTTTATCATAGACGCTTCAAACAACTTTATAAAGATCGTTGACATCTAGTGGAAGCCGTAGGTGTTGCGAAATGAATCCTTTCTCACTATGGTATCTATAAAACAATGACACTAAATAGTACAGTCACAAAATCCAAATTTTTTGGGATCTATTTTTCACAGGTTTTTGCCTGCAATATGAGTTTTGTTATACTTACAGACACCATTCAAACTGTTTTAGAAAATTCAGAGTGTTTTCTATCCGAATGTGTTAATAATATGCATATCCTAGCTTCTGAGTTGGTGTAGGAGGCAGTTAAAAATGGGCACATATTTTTTTCAAAATGTCTCAATACTGCCCCCGAGCCCCAACAGGTTAACATCTCCCCAAACCCCACGCCTAACCTTAACCTCTCCCCAAACCCCCACGCCTAACCTTAACCTCTATGGGCTAGGTGGGACGCTAGCGTGCCACCCGTGGTGCACTCCATCGACAGCAGGTGCATTTCAAGAGCGGCAAATTTGAATCCAAATAAATGTCAAAATTCAATTTTTTTATAACAGAACTCATTTGGCAGGCAAAACCCTGAGACATTTTCTGACAGGAAGTGGATACCTGATGTGTTGTATTACCTTTAAACCTATCCCATTGAAAAACACAGGGGCTGAGGAATATTTTGGCACTTCCTATTGCTTCCACTAGATGTCACCAGCCTTTACAAAGTGTTTTGAGTCTTCTGGAGGGAGATCTGACCGAACAAGAGCCATGGAACGATGATGTCCCATTAGACACCTGGCGCGCGAGTTCATGTTGGGTACCCTCGTTCCAATACGTTATAAAAGAGTATGCATTCGTCCACCTTGAATATTATTCATGTTCTGGTTAAAAAAGGCCCTAATGATTTATGCTATACAACGTTTGACATGTTTGAACGAACGGAAATATATTTTTTCCCCTCGTTCATGACGAGAAGTCCGGCTGGCTTAGATCATGTGCTAACAAGACGGAGATTTTTGGACATAAATGATGAGCTTTTTTGAACAAAACTACATTCGTTATGGACCTGTGATACCTGGAAGTGACATCTGATGAAGAGAATCAAAGGTAATGGATTATTTACATAGTATTTTCGATTTTAGATCTCCCCAACATGACGTCTAGTCTGTATCGCAACGCGTATTTTTCTGGGCGCAGTGCTCAGATTATTGCAAAGTGTGATTTCCCAGTAAGGTTATTTTTAAATCTGGCAAGTTGATTGCGTTCAAGAGATGTAAATCTATAATTCTTTAAATGACAATATAATATTTTACCAATGTTTTCTAATTTTAATTATTTAATTTGTGACGCTGACTTGACTGCCGGTTATTGGAGGGAAACGATTTCCTCAACATCAATGCCATAGTAAAACGCTGTTTTTGGATATAAATATGAACTTGATAGAACTAAAAATGCATGCATTGTCTAACATAATGTCCTAGGAGTGTCATCTGATGGAGATTGTAAAAGGTTAGTGCATCATTTTAGCTGGTTTTATGGTTTTGGTGACCCTGTCTTTGAATTGACAAAACATTACACACAACTCTTGTAAATGTACTGTCCTAACATACTCTAAATTTATGCTTTCGCCGTAAAACCTTTTTGAAATCGTAAAACGTGGTTAGATTAAGGAGATGTTTATCTTTCAAAGGGTGTAAAATAGTTGTATTTTTGAAAAATTTGAATTTTGACATTTATTTGGATTCAAATTTGCCGCTCTTGAAATGCACCTGCTGTTGATGGAGTGCACCACGGGTGGCACGCTAGCGTCCCACCTAGCCCATAGAGGTTAAGGAATACCTAGGATAGGATAAAGTAATCCTTCTAACCCCCCCCCCCCTTAAAATATTTAGATGCACTATTGTAAAGTGGTTGTTCCACTGGATATCATAAGGTGAATGCACCATTTTGTAAGTCGCTCTGGATAAGAGCGTCTGCTAAATGACTTAAATGTAATTGTAATGTAATCTGGAACAGTGTTGTATTTTCCTTTCCTGTATTCTACTGCAAAGGTGAACTCTTGCAACCGTAGAGCCCATCTGATAAGTCTGGTGCTTGGTTTGTTGGTCTTGAACACCCACACAAGGGAGGAATGGTCAGTGACCACAGTGAAGTGTCTTCCCTCCAGGTAGTACCTCCACTTTTCCAAAGCCCAGACAACTGCGAGGCACTCTTGCTCGGTTGTGGAGTAGTTCCGTTCTGCTCCATTCAATGTTCGACTGGCGAACGCTAGCACTTCTTCAATGCCAAGTCCAGTCTGTTGGACTAGAACAGCACCAAGTCCAACATCACTTGCATCAGTGTAAACAACAAAAGGGCAATCAAAGTTGGGATGACCCAAAATGGGAGGTGTGACGAGGTGTCGTTTCAGGGTTTCAAAAGAGGTCTGGCACTCTGCCGTCCATCGGAATTTCGCACCTTTTCGCTTCAATGCGTTGAGGGGTTCTGCCACCTGGGAGAAGTTCAACACAAACCGATGGTACCATCCAGCCATCCCAAGGAACCGTTGAAGGGCCTTGAGTGTGGTTGGGACAGGGAAATCTTGTACCGCCTTGGTCTTTTCGGGATCCACATGAGTGCCGTCAAAAGACACAATATGGCCAAGGAACTTCAGGGAGGTTTGGCAGAAGTTGCTCTTCTTCATGTTCAATGTCAGACCAGCTTCCCTTAGCTTGTCCAACACTGCTTGAAGATCTTGAAAATGTTGTTCTCTGGTCTGGGAGTAGATAATTATATCGTCCAGGTAGACGAAACAGATCTTCCCTTTGAGCTCACCTAACGCAATCTCCATGAGTCTTTGGAAAGTGGCAGGTGCATTCTTTAATCCAAAAGGCATCACCTTAAAGGAAAACAAGCCCTCAGCACAGACAAAAGCAGTCTTGTCCTTGCTTTCCTGGTCCATCTCAACCTGCCAATAGCCACTATTGAGGTCAAGGGTAGTGAACACAACCGCGCCAGACAATGACTCCAGGATCTCTTGGATGGTGGGAAGAGGATAGGCATCAGTCTGGGAAACCTTGTTGGTCTTCCTATAGTCCACACAAAATCTAAGACCACCGGTCTTTTTTGGGATGAGGACAACAGGAGCAGCCCAGGGAGAGGATGAACGTTCAATTATATTTTGTCATTAATGAGTCCTTTTTGGATGATTAGCTTTGCTGGGGACAAACGATATGGCTTCTGCTTGATCGGCATTTCCTGTGTAAGGAATATTTTGTGCTTCAGGAGCCCGGTACGTCCCAGCTTTGAAGTACATACATCAGCGTTATTCTGCAGCTGTTCCAACAGCCTTAACTCCTCTGGCTGTTCCAGCTGAGCTCTTCTCACAGCCTGTAAAAGGAGATCATCAGAAGGATTATCGAGGGTTAGTGGTACCGGAGCAATGGCAGAGAAGACTGCCACATTTGGACCCCAATCATGTAACTTTGTAGCTTCTGACTGGAAGAAATGCTTCTTGCTCGGATTGTATGGAAACCAGTAGCAATTGTGTGCGATATCAATCTGGACACCACTGAAGTACATGAAATCAATTCCCAACACAACAGGAAAAGCAAGGTTCTTGGTTTGTAGGATAACAGAAGGAATCATATAGGAGTGGTTACACAGGTGGAACTCTACCTCACTCCATCCAAGTGGTCGTTTAGCCTCACCATCAGCCAGATAGAGTGGACCTTCTGTCCACGGCTTCAAGTTGTAGTGTAGACCTTTAACCTCCTTCCACAGTTTCTCATTGAGCAGTGTGTAGGATGACCCGGTGTCCAGGATGGCTCTTCCTGTCCATGGACCTATGGACAGGGGTAACACCAATTGGTGCGGTATTAACTGAAAGGAAGGGGATGTCGATGGGGCGGCGTAGGCAGTGACACTTGGGGTTTCATCTCTGGTCAAAGCACCCAGAGTAGGATGGTCGTTCCTGCGAAGGGAGTTAGGTGTGTTTGCCTGTTGTGATTTGTGGTTTCTGGAAGGGTTTACTTGATATGGTCTTGGACATGTAGCTGAAGAATGTCCCTTTTGGCTACATCTCCAACAGAACATGGGAGGGGTTTTGGCTGGAGACTGTGGCTGTTGTTGATGGTCTGGCTTGGGTAACGGTTTGGGTGTCTGTTTCTTTCTCTGTTCATATTGCTGTTGGCATTCTCTGTCCTTCTCGAACTGCTGTCCCAGGCGAACCAGTCCATCAACAGTGGTGACTCTTTCTCTGAGTTGACTGGCTAGTAGTGGGTTGATGTTCTTCAAGATCAATTTAATGACCTCTTCCTCCTCAATACCAGGTTTCCACCTTCTGCACAGGGAGTGGTAACCGTATGCAAAGTCACGGATACTCTCCTTCTCTCTTTGCACTCGATTAAAGACTGTCTGCCAGCTCATCTGTGTAGTCCTCAGACAGAAATGCAGAGGAAAACTTGGCCTCAAAGTCAGCCCAGGAGGTAGTGGTGAGACGTGCCACATCCCACCAGTCTCGAGCTGTACCATGCAACACATTCCTCAATGTGGCAAGGAGTTCTTCGTCAGCCAGGGGATTGAGGGCAAGAAAGTCACGACATCTTTCCAGATACATTAGCGGATCAGGACTGTCATCTTTTTTCCCAAAGGTGGGAAATTGCAATTTAATGGGCATCGCCCCCACATGACGTCTACTCAAATCACCATGAACAAAAGAGCTAGGAGGGATTGAGGAAGTAGAGGGTGAGGGAGTTATCGGACCATGAAAATGAACACCAGGATGCATGGCCTTGTCTTAGCTGTTCTGAGGTGCCAGCTTGGCCCTCAGTGGTCTGAACAGAAGTGGACACCAGAGAAGCTCTGTGCAAGGAGTTGTGCCTAATGGAGGCCATGTCAACAGACACGTCAGCCAACATTTTAACACAATTAGAAAGCTCTTTCTGCAAGTGGTCTACAGTGTTAACCAGAGGAGAAAAAACTGAATTAACGTCCTTGAGAACCTCAGTGTGATGATGTTGCAAGCGCCACTGGAGAGTGGCAGTGAGTTGGGTTTGTTGGTAGTCAAACTGCCTGTCCATGGCACCAGTAACATCCCGTCTTCCACTCTCACTGAGCTCTGTCAGTGTGTGGGTTAGAGTGCTCAGTGAGTTTCTGAATTCCATGGCACTCTGTTGTTGCTCTTCACTCAGACATTTGAATTTATGGTGGATTAGAGTTTGGAGATGTTGTTGAGTCCGACGAATATCAAGGATGTCACCTTGAAGTTGTAAGACTACAACCTCTGGAGATAAACCAGACAATGGAGGAAGGTTGGGCGTCAGAGGGAAGGCTAGCTCAGTACTTCCACACAGATCCATGTCAATAAGGGAGTAGCTGGTTAGACCTCCTGTGGCCTGTGGTCCAGACCGAGCCTTCAGATTCCCAGGGCTCTGGCCCAAATCAACTCCATTGACATTATGATTTGTATTGTCGGCTCGATGGTCAGACTGGCCCTGTGTATTCCCATTGACAGGTATGATATGGATGAGCACATTTTCTTGGGGTGAATCCATTGTTTTAATTCCACACAAAAGATTTGCTTTGGTTATTTCTCAATGTTGAGGTCCCATCTGGGGTGCCATTTTTTATGTAACGGTTTTGACTTGAGGTTATAATTTATAGGGGTGCCAGGTAGGTTGTGCCTACCAGAGAAAATATTAGTTTCTCCTTTTAGTTTGATAGGGAATGAGTCCCATCTGGTCCGTCAAGTCTACACCAATACAAAGGACTCATGTAAAAGTCAGGATGGAAATACACTTTTCATAAACCCTTAAAACAATGGAAATAACTTCAAAACAACTGTATTCTTTTGCGTGGTTGTATTAACAACCTAAATGATCACACACACACAACAATATAACAATAATGAGCTTTAAACAGCTCTGGTTCCTCCAGAAATGTCCTGTACCTCGGGCCTAAAAAGAGTCCAGCCCGGTAAACAAGTTCAGGGAACTCAAGTGACCTTAGTCACGCAATGGTTGTCCGTTCATACAGTGTAGCGTAAACCCTGTGTCAATCATACAATGAAAAGAACAAATATTTTACCACACATTTCAATAAATCCTCAACTACAACTAACTACCTAAATCATCACAGTATACATCACACCAAAACAAATGAAATACCGTATACAAAAAAAGGTTGTAGTCCGTCGGTCAGTCAGAGAAGCCAATCCGCCGACAGATCTCCAGCGGAGAAAGGCCACGAAAACCAACGGAGAGGTGTAGTCCACAGATGCAAGAGTGGAGCCGACCTTGGGTAGATTTTCTATTAGGCTACACAAAGCACACTTTTAAAGCAGCACAACAAACGGAAGAGAGACGCTTCAGAACTGAGGGTCGAACACATCCTCATTCATGTTTCCATCACAACTCCTCTTTTGCACAGCTGATGCTGGCTATTTAATTGGGAATTAAAGGGGAAGCGCCCTATTGGAAGAAGCACTAATTAATTGAGAATTAAAGGGAAAGCGCCCTATTGGAAGGAGAAGCACTGAGACGGTTCAGAAACATTCAGGGCCGTCACAACGTGTAGGTGTCACAGAAAACAAACCTGGAATTTTCCGAATCAGACCAACCAGCTCTTTCCGCCCATCAACAGGTAGCTGAGTAAAAGCGCTATCCAAAATATCCAGTGTCTCTGAATTTTTCAATCTACCCTGCAGTATGCAATCATCGGGACCAGGAACATTTGTCCTCATGCACAGACCTAGTATTACAAGAACCAAGGGAAGTAACGGTATCAGCCAAACGAACAGTTTTACCATCCTCTGTAGACTCCCACTTTCTCATCAGAACATCCTCTTGGAGAAAATAACCATGTGCGACATCTCCCAACTGTTCCACAGGCACAATTTGGTCACGCAACTCTTCTAATGTGGGGTCAGTCCGTGGCGCATTGATTAGATCGGAGCGGAATACAGATAACGGGATAACAGGGAAAACAGTGAGAGACTTCTTTGTGGTATTCTCATTTACCGGAGCAGGGACCGGGTCACCATGGCTCATAGACCGCGTCACTGCACCCGCAGAGAACACCGCTGGGAAACTCTGCGCACTCTCATCAGGAATCCCTACAATTGACGGTTTAGTGGAAACCACTAGAGATGGAAACACGACAGGCCACACACGCTCACCAGCCAAGTTATTCCCAAGGATAACGTCGATACCCTCAATAGGCAACGAAGGACGCACCCCCACAACAACGTCACCTTTCACCAGTCCACAATCCAATATCAGTTTATGCAATGGAACTGACAGATTGTTCAAACCTATTCCCCTAATTAGAACACTATTCCCAGAATCAGTCTCAGCAGAGAAAGGTAACACAGATTCCAACACAAACGATTCCGAGGCACCTGTGTCTCGTAGGATCTTCACTGGCACTAGGTTCTTACTTCCTAACATAGACACAAAACCCTCCGTAATGAAAGGTAAATAGCCTGGGTCAATATGGACTTTCACATGCCCCTGGGCCTGAGACAATGTGTCAGGAGTAAACTGATGTGGAACAGACGCAGCTAACGCCGTAGGCCTAGATTTAACGTTAACCTGTTAGGGCTAGGGGGCAGTATTGACACGGCTGGATAAAAAACATACCCGATTTAATCTGGTTACCACTCCTACCCAGTAACTAGAATATGCATATACTTATTACATATGGATAGAAAACACCCTAAATTTTCTAAAACTGTTTGAATGGTGTCTGTGAGTATAACAGAACTCAAATGGCAGGTCAAAACCTGAGAGATTCCTTTACAGGAAGTGGCCTGTCTGACCATTTCTTGAACTTCTTTTCCATCTCTATCATTTACTAAGGATCTCTGCTCTAACGTGACACTTCCCACGTCTTCCATAGGCTCTCAGAGCCCGGGAAAAAACAGAATGTCGTCATTCCAGCCCCAGGCTGAAACACATTATCGCCTTTCTCAAGTGGCCGATCAAGGGACACTGGGCTTATGCGCGTGACCCCGACCGCCCCCGCCTTTGGGATTTTTTCCTCTGTTTGCCGAAAAGGAGATTCCCTGTCGGAATATTATCGCTTTTCTACGAGAAAAATGTCGTAAAAATTGATTTTAAACAGCGGTTGACATGCTTCGAAGTACGGTAATGGAATATTTAGAATTTTATTGTCACGAATTGCGCCATGCGCGCGACACTTCTTTACTATTTCGGATAGTGTCTGGAACGCACGAACAAAACGCCGCTATTCGGATATAACGATGGATTATTTTGGACCAAACCAACATTTGTTATTGAAGTAGCAGTCCTGGGTGTGCATTCTGACGAAGACAACAAAAGGTAATCAAACTTTTATAATAGTAAATATGATTATGGTGAGTGCTAAACTTGCCGGGTGTCTAAATAGCGAGCCCGTGATGCCTGGGCTATGTACTTAGAATATTGCAAAATGTGCTTTCACCAAAAAGCTATTTTAAAATCGGACATATCGAGTGCATAGAGGAGGTCTGTATCTATAATTCTTAAAATAATTGTTATGCTTTTTGTGAACGTTTATCGTGAGTAATTTAGTAAAATGTTAGCGAATTCCCCGGAAGTTTGCGGGGGGTATGCTAGTTCTGAACGTCACATGCTAATGTAAAAAGCTGTTTTTTGATATAAATATGAACTTGATTGAACAAAACATGCATGTATTGTATAACATAATGTCCTAGGGTTGTCATCTGATGAAGATCATCAAAGGTGAGTGCTGCATTTAGCTGTCTTCTGGGTTTTGGTGACATTATATGCTGGCTTGAAAAATGGGTGTCTGATTATTTCTGGCTTGGTACTCTGCTGACATAATCTAATGTTTTGCTTTCGTTGTAAAGCCTTTTTGAAATCGGACAGTGTGGTTAGATTAACGAGAGTCTTGTCTTTAAATGGCTGTAAAATAGTCATATGTTTGAGAAATTGAAGTAATAGGATTTTTAAGGTTTTGAAAATCGCGCCACAGGCTGGCAGTGGCTGTTACGTAGGTGGGACGCAAGCGTCCCACCTAGCCCATAGAGGTTAACACACGTACTGAATTTACCCCTAGACCTGAGAACCGGACATTCGTTTTTCCAATGACCTGAGCCTTGACAGTAGTGACACTCTTGACCAAAGTCAGTTTTACCACGGGAGTCAGGCTCAACCCTAGTTGAATAAAACTCTGCCCGTGAACCAGAGTATCTCGGTGAGAGAGGCCCAAATCTCTCCGAACGCCCCCACTCACTCCAAGTACGGGGTTCTACAAAAATACTTTTGTGAGTCAAAACATATTCGTCCGCCAAAACCGCAGCTTCAGCGACAGTCTGTACTTTTCGTTCGTTAATATACGTCGCTATATGATCAGGGATTGTGTCCTTAAATTGCTCTAGCATAATCAGATCACACAGCCCTTGAAAAGTCATAACCGCAGAGGCGGAACACCAGCGATTAAACTGTGAAGATAATTTTCGCGCAAACTCAACATGAGTCTGCCTATCATCCCTTTCTAAAGTTCTAAATCGTTGGCAGTAAGCCTCAGGAACCAATTCGTAAATCTGTAACACCGCCCTTTTAACCTTATCATAACTGACACTGTCGGCTACACTAAGAGCTGAATATGCTTCCTGCGCTTTACCAGTCAGCACACACTGCAACATTAAAGTGCGGTCAGAATCAGGCCAACTCCTAGCGTCAGCAACACGCTCAAACAACGAAAATAATGTCTCAGGGTCCTTTTCATTAAACTGAGGCAACAACCGTAAATTCCCAACAATGTCAAATGTGTCCGGGGCACACCCAAAAGAGGAACGACTCCTAAGTAAATCTGCGTCACCTTCCCAGAGCAAACTCTCCCCTGAGAGCTTTCCTTCCCTAACCAACTCTAGTCGCTCTTGTTGCAGCTTGATTTTAGCACGCTCCATATCCTGTTTAAATTCCAATTCCTTCTCATATTTTACACGATCGTGCTCTAGCTGTAACAGAAGCAGCTCTTTCTGCTGTTCAAAAAGAAGACTACTAGGACTAACCGATGGAGCGGTAATTGTAACATATCGGGGAGACGGCGAGTCCTCAGCAGAGGCTGCCCCAGTGGTATCTTCAAGAATACCACTCTCCATCAGATTGGCCTTCAATATTAATCTAATAGAATTTTTTTTACATTTATCACTAATTTCAACCTTGTAGTGTTCAGCAACCTTCAACAGCTGTTCTTTAGTACATACATCTAACAGTTCCTTTGATGGAAAGCGAATGAACTCGTCTACATTAGACGCCATAGTCAAAAATTCTCACTCAACCCCTCTACTGAGCACACCAGACCACAACAAGAGAAAATACAAATCACACCGGGCACCACAGAAAAGAGATGAGAAATGGAGCTTCCCTAAAATCTACAATAACTCAACCCTAGTCTTCATGCAGATTTGCAGTGGGTAATTATGCACTGTAGCCCGCTGGCAAGGAAGTAACCCCCCAGCACGCTGGTAGATTCCACCAAGCCACGGATGTGCCCCCGAGACAACTGCTCAGTCCACAGACACCACACAAAAATAACAAACATTAACAATGCCCAACATATTCCAAAATGAAACACGTCACTAAGCCTATCAGGGGAAAAAGGTTATAGCTCCGGGTAGTAAGTTTCACTACCCTATCCAAATCTCCCACCAAGGTACACAGCTGATTGTACTCACCTCAGACCAACGTCCCAACAGCAAGTAGAACAAGCGTTTCCAGGCTAGGCAGGGGCCTGGAAACTAACCAATGTATTCTCTCCAACACAGCACACAAACCAAACAAACAAAGGCAACCAATACTGAGCACCAAACTCAAACTAACAAACAAAGCACCTCAATTTAACATACCGCCACGTTTTCTCCCAAACACAAGTTCAAGATCCCGGATGAGCCCCCACTTGTTACGAACCTGTAAGGGCTGTCTTCAGGAAAGGACCAAAATGCAGCAGAGTTAGTATTCATCCTTCAATTTAATTGGAAAGAACACTATACAAAAACAAGGAAACTGACAGCCAACAGTCCTGTCAGGTGCAACCACACTAAACAAGAAACAATTACCCACAAAACCCAAAGGAAAAACATGCTCCTTATGTGTGACTCCCAATCAGCAGCAACGAGCACCACCTGTGCCTGATTGGGAGCCACACACATGGCCCAAAACAAAGAAATACCAAAACATAGAAAAAGGAACATAGAACGCCCACCCAATGTAACACCCTGGCCTAACCAAAATAAAGAACAAAAACCCCTCTCTATGGCCAGAGCGTTACAGAACCGGCTCTGAGTTCACAACAAAAGGGAGACAACGTGGAGACAAGGAGTATCAAAATATATATTTATTAACTAAAATAACTAAATAATTAACAATGGCGTGTGTGTAATCAGTAGTGTAAGTGAGTGTTTTGCATACCTGAATGTAATAATGCAGGGTCTTGAAAGGTGCCAAAGGAAATAACCAAAAAGCCACAAAACTACACAACCAAAATCAACAAAGTGTCTGCATGGAGAGAGTCTTCTCAATAACTGTGGAAGAGGTCTCTTTATCCTGGGACACAGCTGGGCCCACGTGCTTCCCATTTAGCTGACGACCCTTCCAACTCCGCCCACCGGCATCCTAACAAGGAAACAAGAACAGAGAGAATACGGCAGACAGAGTGGGAGGGTCGTCACACACCCCCCCATAAATCTTTAAGAGATACCCAGACCGGACAAAGAAATATTACAACTATTAGAAATCAGCCTTACTAGCAATCACTTTTTATTTAACGATCACTATTACCTGCAGGTGGAGGGAACAGCTATGGGCAAAAAATTCGCACCTGCTTACGCCAACATATACATGGCTGAATGGGAGAGAGAGGCACTGGCCAAGTGTTCATATCAACCCACTTTTTATTACCGGTTTTTAGACGACATAATAGGAGCCTGGCCCCACGACATCCAATTATTCACAGACTTTATGAACATTCTCAACAGCCATCATTCATCAATTAAGGTTAAATACACAATTCATCCGCAAGAAGTCAACTTCTTAGACACAACAGTGTTTTTCAGTAATAACAATCAACCACAGAAAACACTACACACTAGAGTCTACTTCAAACCAACAGACACACATGCTTTACTTCATAAACACAGTTACCATCCTAAACATACATTTAAGGGAATAATAAAATCACAAATCATACGGTTCTACAGGATATCATCTTGCAAGCAAGACCTGGATTATGCAATAAATACACTATTCAATGCACTCAGAAGAAGAGGATATTCAAAACGATTTTTAAGAACCATTAAAAACAACACATTGGCAGCCCTCTCTCCCATTCATCCAACCCTCACAGACCACATCAAACCATCCACCTCTCTTAATCTCAACCTCAATCCTACTCCTAACCTTAACCTGTTGGGGCTACAGGTTAGCAATGAACCCCGAGCCTGTAGCTCAGTTGGTAGAGCATGGTGTTTGCAACACCAGGGTTGTGGGTTCGATTCCCACGGGGGGCCAGCACAGAAAAAAATGTATGAAATTGTATGAAATGTATGCATTCACTACTGTAAGTCGCTCTGGATAAGAGCGTCTGCTAAATGACTAAAATGTAAAAAAAAAAAAATGTAAAAATGATTGCTAACAAGGCTGGAAATTCAAAACATCAAAAATCTAATAATTTCAATTTCTCAAACAATCAACTATTTTACACAATTTAAATGATAAACATCTCCTTAATCTAACCACATTGTTCGATTTTCAAAGAGGCTTTACGGCAAAAGCATAAAGTTAGATTATGTTAGGACAGTACATAGCCACAAAAGTACAAACATCCATTTTCAATTCAAGGTCAGGCATCACCAAAAGCAGAAACCAGCTTGAATTATGCACTAACTTTTGTCAATCTCCATCAGATGACACTCCTAGGACATTATGTTATACAATACATGCATTTTTTGTTCCATCAAGTTCATATTTATATCCAAAAACAGCATTTTACAGTAGCGTGAAATTCAGATTTTTTTCTTCTCTGAAATGCTTCCGGTGAACATAACAAAATTACTATTCGAAAACATTGGTAAATTATAATATTGTCATTCAAAGAATAATATATTATCATCTCGTAATTGCTACCGAATGGCCAGATCTCAAAATAACTTTACTGGGAAATCACATTTTGCAATAAACGGGGTGCTATGCTAAGAACAACAGGCTATGCTATACAGTTAGCATCATCTAAAATCGATAATAACATTGTAAATACCCCCTTACCTTTGATTATCTCCATCAGAAGGCAGGATCCCAGGTCCGGAAGGCATTCCAGGTCCGGAACAAATGTGGTTTCTTTTGACAAAGTTCATAATTTATGTCCAAATAACACCAAGTACTTAGCGTTCATTATGCTCCCACAAAACGTGGTGTGGGGCTGGTAAAATCACGCCGAAAAGCTAAAAAAAACTAGTAAATTATCTATTTATGTTCGTTCAAACATGTCAAATGTTGTTTAGCATTAATCTTTTGGTCCATTTTTAACGTTAAACATCAGTAATATTTTCACACAACCTATCCTATGTCTAGATAAAAAATGATGACAAACTCACGTCTCTCAGATTTATGCGCAGGCGCAAAAAAATGAAGTGATGACATGTCAACTTCCTTGGATTCTAATTTGCTCTCTGTTTATCATAGACGCTTCAAACAACTTTATAAAGATCGTTGACATCTAGTGGAAGCCGTAGGTGTTGCGAAATGAATCCTTTCTCACTATGGTATCTATAAAACAATGACACTAAATAGTACAGTCACAAAATCCAAATTTTTTTGGATCTATTTTTCACAGGTTTTTGCCTGCAATATGAGTTTTGTTATACTTACAGACACCATTCAAACTGTTTTAGAAAATTCAGAGTGTTTTCTATCCGAATGTGTTAATAATATGCATATCCTAGCTTCTGAGTTGGTGTAGGAGGCAGTTAAAAATGGGCACATATTTTTTTCAAAATGTCTCAATACTGCCCCCGAGCCCCAACAGGTTAACATCTCCCCAAACCCCACGCCTAACCTTAACCTCTCCCCAAACCCCACGCCTAACCTTAACCTCTCCCCAAACCCCACGCCTAACCTTAACCTCTATGGGCTAGGTGGGACGCTAGCGTGCCACCCGTGGTGCACTCCATCAACAGCAGGTGCATTTCAAGAGCGGCAAATTTGAATCCAAATAAATGTCAAAATTCAATTTTTTTATAACAGAACTCATTTGGCAGGCAAAACCCTGAGACATTTTCTGACAGGAAGTGGATACCTGATGTGTTGTATTACCTTTAAACCTATCCCATTGAAAAACACAGGGGCTGAGGAATATTTTGGCACTTCCTATTGCTTCCACTAGATGTCACCAGCCTTTACAAAGTGTTTTGAGTCTTCTGGAGGGAGATCTGACCGAACAAGAGCCATGGAACGATGATGTCCCATTAGACACCTGGCGCGCGAGTTCATGTTGGGTACCCTCGTTCCAATACGTTATAAAAGAGTATGCATTCGTCCACCTTGAATATTATTCATGTTCTGGTTAAAAAAGGCCCTAATGATTTATGCTATACAACGTTTGACATGTTTGAACGAACGGAAATATATTTTTTCCCCTCGTTCATGACGAGAAGTCCGGCTGGCTTAGATCATGTGCTAACAAGACGGAGATTTTTGGACATAAATGATGAGCTTTTTTGAACAAAACTACATTCGTTATGGACCTGTGATACCTGGAAGTGACATCTGATGAAGAGAATCAAAGGTAATGGATTATTTACATAGTATTTTCGATTTTAGATCTCCCCAACATGACGTCCCATCTGTATCGCAACGCGTATTTTTCTGGGCGCAGTGCTCAGATTATTGCAAAGTGTGATTTCCCAGTAAGGTTATTTTTAAATCTGGCAAGTTGATTGCGTTCAAGAGATGTAAATCTATAATTCTTTAAATGACAATATAATATTTTACCAATGTTTTCTAATTTTAATTATTTAATTTGTGACGCTGACTTGACTGCCGGTTATTGGAGGGAAACGATTTCCTCAACATCAATGCCATAGTAAAACGCTGTTTTTGGATATAAATATGAACTTGATAGAACTAAAAATGCATGCATTGTCTAACATAATGTCCTAGGAGTGTCATCTGATGGAGATTGTAAAAGGTTAGTGCATCATTTTAGCTGGTTTTATGGTTTTGGTGACCCTGTCTTTGAATTGACAAAACATTACACACAACTCTTGTAAATGTACTGTCCTAACATACTCTAAATTTATGCTTTCGCCATAAAACCTTTTTGAAATCGTAAAACGTGGTTAGATTAAGGAGATGTTTATCTTTCAAAGGGTGTAAAATAGTTGTATTTTTGAAAAATTTGAATTTTGACATTTATTTGGATTCAAATTTGCCGCTCTTGAAATGCACCTGCTGTTGATGAGTGCACCACGGGTGGCACGCTAGCGTCCCACCTAGCCCATAGAGGTTAAGGAATACCTAGGATAGGATAAAGTAATCCTTCTAACCCCCCCCCCCCCTTAAAATATTTAGATGCACTATTGTAAAGTGGTTGTTCCACTGGATATCATAAGGTGAATGCACCATTTTGTAAGTCGCTCTGGATAAGAGCGTCTGCTAAATGACTTAAATGTAATTGTAATGTAATCTGGAACAGTGTTGTATTTTCCTTTCCTGTATTCTACTGCAAAGGTGAACTCTTGCAACCGTAGAGCCCATCTGATAAGTCTGGTGCTTGGTTTGTTGGTCTTGAACACCCACACAAGGGAGGAATGGTCAGTGACCACAGTGAAGTGTCTTCCCTCCAGGTAGTACCTCCACTTTTCCAAAGCCCAGACAACTGCGAGGCACTCTTGCTCGGTTGTGGAGTAGTTCCGTTCTGCTCCATTCAATGTTCGACTGGCGAACGCTAGCACTTCTTCAATGCCAAGTCCAGTCTGTTGGACTAGAACAGCACCAAGTCCAACATCACTTGCATCAGTGTAAACAACAAAAGGGCAATCAAAGTTGGGATGACCCAAAATGGGAGGTGTGACGAGGTGTCGTTTCAGGGTTTCAAAAGAGGTCTGGCACTCTGCCGTCCATCGGAATTTCGCACCTTTTCGCTTCAATGCGTTGAGGGGTTCTGCCACCTGGGAGAAGTTCAACACAAACCGATGGTACCATCCAGCCATCCCAAGGAACCGTTGAAGGGCCTTGAGTGTGGTTGGGACAGGGAAATCTTGTACCGCCTTGGTCTTTTCGGGATCCACATGAGTGCCGTCAAAAGACACAATATGGCCAAGGAACTTCAGGGAGGTTTGGCAGAAGTTGCTCTTCTTCATGTTCAATGTCAGACCAGCTTCCCTTAGCTTGTCCAACACTGCTTGAAGATCTTGAAAATGTTGTTCTCTGGTCTGGGAGTAGATAATTATATCGTCCAGGTAGACGAAACAGATCTTCCCTTTGAGCTCACCTAACGCAATCTCCATGAGTCTTTGGAAAGTGGCAGGTGCATTCTTTAATCCAAAAGGCATCACCTTAAAGGAAAACAAGCCCTCAGCACAGACAAAAGCAGTCTTGTCCTTGCTTTCCTGGTCCATCTCAACCTGCCAATAGCCACTATTGAGGTCAAGGGTAGTGAACACAACCGCGCCAGACAATGACTCCAGGATCTCTTGGATGGTGGGAAGAGGATAGGCATCAGTCTGGGAAACCTTGTTGGTCTTCCTATAGTCCACACAAAATCTAAGACCACCGGTCTTTTTTGGGATGAGGACAACAGGAGCAGCCCAGGGAGAGGATGAACGTTCAATTATATTTTGTGTCAACATATCATTAATGAGTCCTTTTTGGATGATTAGCTTTGCTGGGGACAAACGATATGGCTTCTGCTTGATCGGCATTTCCTGTGTAAGGAATATTTTGTGCTTCAGGAGCCCGGTACGTCCCAGCTTTGAAGTACATACATCAGCGTTATTCTGCAGCTGTTCCAACAGCCTTAACTCCTCTGGCTGTTCCAGCTGAGCTCTTCTCACAGCCTGTAAAAGGAGATCATCAGAAGGATTATCGAGGGTTAGTGGTACCGGAGCAATGGCAGAGAAGACTGCCACATTTGGACCCCAATCATGTAACTTTGTAGCTTCTGACTGGAAGAAATGCTTCTTGCTCGGATTGTATGGAAACCAGTAGCAATTGTGTGCGATATCAATCTGGACACCACTGAAGTACATGAAATCAATTCCCAACACAACAGGAAAAGCAAGGTTCTTGGTTTGTAGGATAACAGAAGGAATCATATAGGAGTGGTTACACAGGTGGAACTCTACCTCACTCCATCCAAGTGGTCGTTTAGCCTCACCATCAGCCAGATAGAGTGGACCTTCTGTCCACGGCTTCAAGTTGTAGTGTAGACCTTTAACCTCCTTCCACAGTTTCTCATTGAGCAGTGTGTAGGATGACCCGGTGTCCAGGATGGCTCTTCCTGTCCATGGCCCTATGGACAGGGGTAACACCAATTGGTGCGGTATTAACTGAAAGGAAGGGGATGTCGATGGGGCGGCGTAGGCAGTGACACTTGGGGTTTCATCTCTGGTCAAAGCACCCAGAGTAGGATGGTCGTTCCTGCGAAGGGAGTTAGGTGTGTTTGCCTGTTGTGATTTGTGGTTTCTGGAAGGGTTTACTTGATATGGTCTTGGACATGTAGCTGAAGAATGTCCCTTTTGGCTACATCTCCAACAGAACATGGGAGGGGTTTTGGCTGGAGACTGTGGCTGTTGTTGATGGTCTGGCTTGGGTAACGGTTTGGGTGTCTGTTTCTTTCTCTGTTCATATTGCTGTTGGCATTCTCTGTCCTTCTCGAACTGCTGTCCCAGGCGAACCAGTCCATCAACAGTGGTGACTCTTTCTCTGAGTTGACTGGCTAGTAGTGGGTTGATGTTCTTCAAGATCAATTTAATGACCTCTTCCTCCTCAATACCAGGTTTCCACCTTCTGCACAGGGAGTGGTAACCGTATGCAAAGTCACGGATACTCTCCTTCTCTCTTTGCACTCGATTAAAGACTCTGTCTGCCAGCTCATCTGTGTAGTCCTCAGACAGAAATGCAGAGGAAAACTTGGCCTCAAAGTCAGCCCAGGAGGTAGTGGTGAGACGTGCCACATCCCACCAGTCTCGAGCTGTACCATGCAACACATTCCTCAATGTGGCAAGGAGTTCTTCGTCAGCCAGGGGATTGAGGGCAAGAAAGTCACGACATCTTTCCAGATACATTAGCGGATCAGGACTGTCATCTTTTTTCCCAAAGGTGGGAAATTGCAATTTAATGGGCATCGCCCCCACATGACGTCTACTCAAATCACCATGAACAAAAGAGCTAGGAGGGATTGAGGAAGTAGAGGGTGAGGGAGTTATCGGACCATGAAAATGAACACCAGGATGCATGGTGGATTGCATCCTGTAAGGGGTGGCTGCAGCATGGCCTTGTCTTAGCTGTTCTGAGGTGCCAGCTTGGCCCTCAGTGGTCTGAACAGAAGTGGACACCAGAGAAGCTCTGTGCAAGGAGTTGTGCCTAATGGAGGCCATGTCAACAGACACGTCAGCCAACATTTTAACCTGTTGGGGCTCGGGGGCAGTATTGAGACATTTTGAAAAAAATATGTGCCCATTTTTAACTGCCTCCTACACCAACTCAGAAGCTAGGATATGCATATTATTAACACATTCGGATAGAAAACACTCTGAATTTTCTAAAACTGTTTGAATGGTGTCTGTAAGTATAACAAAACTCATATTGCAGGCAAAAACCTGTGAAAAATAGATCCAAAAAAATTTGGATTTTGTGACTGTACTATTTAGTGTCATTGTTTTATAGATACCATAGTGAGAAAGGATTCATTTCGCAACACCTACGGCTTCCACTAGATGTCAACGATCTTTATAAAGTTGTTTGAAGCGTCTATGATAAACAGAGAGCAAATTAGAATCCAAGGAAGTTGACATGTCATCACTTCATTTTTTTGCGCCTGCGCATAAATCTGAGAGACGTGAGTTTGTCATCATTTTTTATCTAGACATAGGATAGGTTGTGTGAAAATATTACTGATGTTTAACGTTAAAAATGGACCAAAAGATTAATGCTAAACAACATTTGACATGTTTGAACGAACATAAATAGATAATTTACTAGTTTTTTTTAGCTTTTCGGCGTGATTTTACCAGCCCCACACCACGTTTTGTGGGAGCATAATGAACGCTAAGTACTTGGTGTTATTTGGACATAAATTATGAACTTTGTCAAAAGAAACCACATTTGTTCCGGACCTGGAATGCCTTCCGGACCTGGGATCCTGCCTTCTGATGGAGATAATCAAAGGTAAGGGGGTATTTACAATGTTATTATCGATTTTAGATGATGCTAACTGTATAGCATAGCCTGTTGTTCTTAGCATAGCACCCCGTTTATTGCAAAATGTGATTTCCCAGTAAAGTTATTTTGAGATCTGGCCATTCGGTAGCAATTACGAGATGATAATATATTATTCTTTGAATGACAATATTATAATTTACCAATGTTTTCGAATAGTAATTTTGTTATGTTCACCGGAAGCATTTCAGAGAAGAAAAAAATCTGAATTTCACGCTACTGTAAAATGCTGTTTTTGGATATAAATATGAACTTGATGGAACAAAAAATGCATGTATTGTTTAACATCTCCCCAAACCCCACGCCTAACCTTAACCTCTCCCCAAACCCCACGCCTAACCTTAACCTCTCCCCAAACCCCACGCCTAACCTTAACCTCTATGGGCTAGGTGGGACGCTAGCGTGCCACCCGTGGTGCACTCCATCAACAGCAGGTGCATTTCAAGAGCGGCAAATTTGAATCCAAATAAATGTCAAAATTCAAATTTTTTATAACAGAACTCATTTGGCAGGCAAAACCCTGAGACATTTTCTGACAGGAAGTGGATACCTGATGTGTTGTATTACCTTTAAACCTATCCCATTGAAAAACACAGGGGCTGAGGAATATTTTGGCACTTCCTATTGCTTCCACTAGATGTCACCAGCCTTTACAAAGTGTTTTGAGTCTTCTGGAGGGAGATCTGACCGAACAAGAGCCATGGAACGATGATGTCCCATTAGACACCTGGCGCGCGAGTTCATGTTGGGTACCCTCGTTCCAATACGTTATAAAAGAGTATGCATTCGTCCACCTTGAATATTATTCATGTTCTGGTTAAAAAAGGCCCTAATGATTTATGCTATACAACGTTTGACATGTTTGAACGAACGGAAATATATTTTTTCCCCTCGTTCATGACGAGAAGTCCGGCTGGCTTAGATCATGTGCTAACAAGACGGAGATTTTTGGACATAAATGATGAGCTTTTTTGAACAAAACTACATTCGTTATGGACCTGTGATACCTGGAAGTGACATCTGATGAAGAGAATCAAAGGTAATGGATTATTTACATAGTATTTTCGATTTTAGATCTCCCCAACATGACGTCTAGTCTGTATCGCAACGCGTATTTTTCTGGGCGCAGTGCTCAGATTATTGCAAAGTGTGATTTCCCAGTAAGGTTATTTTTAAATCTGGCAAGTTGATTGCGTTCAAGAGATGTAAATCTATAATTCTTTAAATGACAATATAATATTTTACCAATGTTTTCTAATTTTAATTATTTAATTTGTGACGCTGACTTGACTGCCGGTTATTGGAGGGAAACGATTTCCTCAACATCAATGCCATAGTAAAACGCTGTTTTTGGATATAAATATGAACTTGATAGAACTAAAAATGCATGCATTGTCTAACATAATGTCCTAGGAGTGTCATCTGATGGAGATTGTAAAAGGTTAGTGCATCATTTTAGCTGGTTTTATGGTTTTGGTGACCCTGTCTTTGAATTGACAAAACATTACACACAACTCTTGTAAATGTACTGTCCTAACATACTCTAAATTTATGCTTTCGCCGTAAAACCTTTTTGAAATCGTAAAACGTGGTTAGATTAAGGAGATGTTTATCTTTCAAAGGGTGTAAAATAGTTGTATGTTTGAAAAATTTGAATTTTGACATTTATTTGGATTCAAATTTGCCGCTCTTGAAATGCACCTGCTGTTGATGGAGTGCACCACGGGTGGCACGCTAGCGTCCCACCTAGCCCATAGAGGTTAACAGAATAAAACAATAAAACCAACTAAATGCACAATATTGCTTTTATGTTCATATTTAACAACACTGGTGTAATGAATCTCTCACCACATCGGCTCCTGTACTGTCACCCAGAAAAAGGCATTTTAGAACTCATTTTAGTCTATTTATGATCTTAGGAGGACATCTACAGGCAATTTTAAGTACTACACCTAAATATAATAACATCATCAGAAGGAGAGGGATGAACAACAGATAGGCCTGCGCACCGTAAAACAAGCTAGCTGATATGAAACACAATTATATTCAAAACCTAACCCCTACCCCTAACCCCTAACCCCCTAACCCCAACCCCTAACCCCTAAACCCTAACCCTATCCCCACCACAACCCCATCTTCAACTCCAACCACAGCCCAAACCCACACACCCTCCCCAAAAACCCTTCTATCACAAAGCTAGGCCGAATTATAAGGTGACAGATTGGAACATTGAAGGACACACACCAAAACTCATCATAGGAGACTCAAACCTCAACCGGATCCCACCATTCAATAACCCCAACATCCAAGTCGACAGTTATCCAGGGGCAACATTCTATCATTTCACAAAGGTACTGGAGAAAACCCCCATACATACAGACACGGCGACTGTTGTTATCTCGGTGGGTTTGAACAACAAGGATCACGACCCATTCCAAACATCATTAAAACAGTTGTCAGGTATGCACAAGGAGGCAAAGAAAACATTTCCAAACGCAACAATATACATTCCTGTCATCAGCCATTCACCTCTTCTTACTTCACAGCAGAAGAGAAACCTTAAGCTCATCAATGCTTACATTACCACTAACTTCCCAACCCTATTAGAGATTCCACAAGATACATTTCACATAACAACAGATCTCATACACTGGACATCCACCACAGCAGACCTCATCTTTCAACATTGGTGCAGACAGTTAAATTTACAGTTCAATTTACATTAACCACAAGCCACAGTCTGGATAGAAATAATCTTTCTTTCAATCTCTTTCCTTCCCGAATAACCGGTGCAGATCCTCCACCAGGGGGAGCAGCGGACCAGTCAACATCTAATATCATGAATCTTTCCAAATCCTTCATACCCACAGCAGCACAGGTAAAGCTCCTGGAGAGAGGGTTGACATTCATCCCTCGCCCAAACAAATTTGATTGGGAGGAACTTCAAAGGGACACTCACAAATATCATAGAAGACTTAAACTGTTGGACTACTTTGACTATAGCACAGACGACAACCACCAACCATTTACCTTACCATCTACCTGGGAACCTAAAACCTCCCAGATAGATGGTCGAATCAGGAGACTAATCAGAATAGACAAGAACACACTTCACAACCACCAGATTCACACGGATAGGGATGATAAACTCACACACGTAGAAAGACAGGCAATACAACAACTTAAAAATAACTCACACATAATCATCAAACCAGCAGATAAAGGTTCAAAATAGTAATATTGGATAAACATCAATACATGTATGAAGCCAACAGACAGCTATCAAACACCAAACATTATAAACCAATAGAAAATAGTATACAACCACAGACACAGACACAGTTAAAGACACACAGAGCCTGCAATGGCATTACCATTATCTCTAGGCTGAGACGAGTTCAACGAGATGCCCCGCTTGACCGTAGCTCGCTCGGTCTGAGGGCAACGACCGTGAGAAAAACTAGGCCCAAATGAAGCCTGCCCCAAAATGTTGAGTGCTTTTGGGTGACAGTGAGAGAACCGTTAGGGTTAGAAGCACAAATCGACCTCAGGAGCGTTCCTGAGGTCCTCCCGATCCGTGCAAGCCTAACCTTGACCCTGTGGCATTAACCTTTCATAGTTTAATGAAGGTGTTTAGATCAAACAGTTTGCAATGACTTCTCTCCCCATAGGAATACATTGACTATTCTCCTAAATTCAACCTGAAGCCTATGTGGGTTATGAATGCCTTATGAACCTGTCTTCTATAACAATCCATCAGGCTACTGTGAGGTCTACCTGTGTCGATTCTAAGCTTCCTGGAGCAACTGGAAGTTATTAAAATCACCCTAAAGCTATTGTAATATAAACAAACTGCAGAATGTGAAAATCACGCAACTCAACCCTGTGTAATTCAGTCAATTCTTAAGGTAGAGACTTCATATTCAGGATTCTGTTTATGCCTACCCCAAAGACAACGTGTGTCGAGTATACGCTTCCTGTGACAACCGGAAGTGCCTTAAATAGGGGTCAGAGTAGCTGTTTTGAAGGGTTAGAAAAGTCACATCTTTCCAAAACTTCATATGTTTGACTAGGTAACCCTCATGAACTGTAAATCAGTCATTTATCCGATCAGATGTCAAAGAAAAGCTCTCACACACAAACACACACACACACACACACACACACACACACACACACACACACACACACACACACACACACACACACACACACACACAGCAAGGATGGAGTGACAGAATGCGGTGCTAAAAGACACACAGAGCCTTCAATGGCATTACCATTATCTCTAGGCTGAGACGAGTTCAACGAGATGCCCCGCTTGACCGTAGCTCGCTCGTTCTGAGCAAAACGACCGTGAGAAAAACTAAGCCCAAATGAAGCCTGCCCCAAAATGTTGAGTGCTTTTGGGTGACAGTGAGAGAAACGTTAGGGTTAGAAGCACAATTCGACCTCAAGAGGATCTCTCACCACATCGGCTCCTGTACTGTCACCCAGAAAAAGGCATTTTAGAACTCATTTTAGTCTATTTATGATCTTAGGAGGACATCTACAGGCAATTTTAAGTACTACACCTAAATATAATAACATCATCAGAAGGAGAGGGATGAACAGGAGATAGGCCTGCGCACCGTAAAACAAGCTAGCTGATATGAAACAAATAACCCTAACCCTAACCCTAACAATCAACCACAGAAAACACTACACACTAGAGTCTACTTCAAACCAACAGACACACATGCTTTACTTCATAAACACAATTACCATCATAAACATACATTTAAGGGAATAATAAAATCACAAATCATATGGTTCTACAGGATATCATCTTGCAAGCAAGACCTGGATTATGCAATAAATACACTATTCAATGCACTCAGAAGAAGAGGATATTCAAAACGATTTTTAAGAACCATTAAAAACAACACATTGGCAGCCCTCTCTCCCATTCATCCAACCCTCACAGACCACATCAAACCATCCACCTCTCTTAATCTCAACCTCAATCCTACTCCTAACCTTAAAAGAATGGAAAAACCTAAAAAAAAGGAAGATACCAAACTAAAACCGAACAAAACATAAATATATAGAGTATAAATAAAACCATCTTCTGCATCCATTTTCCTGTCTGTTAACCTGTTCGGTCTAGGGGGCAGCATTTGCACGTCTGGATAAAAATTTTTTACCCGATTTAATCTGGTTACTAATCCTACCCAGTAACTAGAATATGCATATACTTATTATATATGGATAGAAAACACTCTAAAGTTTCCAAAACTGTTTGAATGGTGTCTGTGAGTATAACAGAACTCATTTGGCAGGCAAAACCCTGAGACATTTTCTGACAGGAAGTGGATACCTGATGTGTTGTATTGACTTTAAACCTATCCCATTGAAAAACACAGGGGTTTAGGAATATTTTGGCACTTCCTATTGCTTCCACTAGATGTCACCAGCCTTTACAAAGTGTTTTGAGTCTTCTGGAGGGAGATCTGACCGAACAAGAGCCATGGAACGGTGATGTCCCATTAGACACCTGGCGCGCTAGTTCATGTTGGGTACCCTCGTTCCAATACGTTATAAAAGAGTATGCATTCGTCCACCTTGAATATTATTCATGTTCTGGTTAAAAAAGGCCCTAATGATTTATGCTATACAACGTTTGACATGTTTGAACGAACGGAAATATATTTTTTCCCCTCGTTCATGACGAGAAGTCCGGCTGGCTTACATCATGTGCTAACGAGACGGAGATTTTTGGACATAAATGATGAGCTTTTTTGAACAAAACTACATTCGTTATGGACCTGTGATACCTGGAAGTGACATCTGATGAAGAGAATCAAAGGTAATGGATTATTTACATAGTATTTTCGATTTTAGATCTCCCCAACATGACGTCTAGTCTGTATCGCAACGCGTATTTTTCTGGGCGCAGTGCTCAGATTATTGCAAAGTGTGATTTCCCAGTAAGGTTATTTTTAAATCTGGCAAGTTGATTGCGTTCAAGAGATGTAAATCTATAATTCTTTAAATGACAATATAATATTTTACCAATGTTTTCTAATTTTAATTATTTAATTTGTTACGCTGATTTGACTGCCGGTTATTGGAGGGAAACGATTTCCTCAACATCAATGCCATAGTAAAACGCTGTTTTTGGATATAAATATGAACTTGATAGAACTAAAAATGCATGCATTGTCTAACATAATGTCCTAGGAGTGTCATCTGATGGAGATTGTAAAAGGTTAGTGCATCATTTTAGCTGGTTTTATGGTTTTGGTGACCCTGTCTTTGACTTGACAAAACATTACACACAACTCTTGTAAATGTACTGTCCTAACATACTCTAAATTTATGCTTTCGCCGTAAAACCTTTTTGAAATCGTAAAACGTGGTTAGATTAAGGAGATGTTTATCTTTCAAATGGTGTAACATAGTTGTATTTTTGAAAAATTTGAATTTTGACATTTATTTGGATTCAAATTTGCCGCTCTTGAAATGCACCTGCTGTTGATGGAGTGCACCACGGGTGGCACGCTAGCGTCCCACCTAGCCCCAAGAGGTTAAAACCCATTTTCTAAAACCTCTCGTTCAGGCCATTTGGCGTAATTGTCTGTAGGTGCTGGATCCACTCCCGTTCTTCCCTCTTTCGCTGCCCATAGGTCCAGCCTATATGTGACTGTAACCCTGATATGGTGAGGTGAGTGATGGGGTGATCCTGGAAGTGGGTTATTAGTGTCGTTTGTAAGTGTGCCCTTTTGATGTTATACAGGTGTTGTTTGAGTCTGGTTTCTATGGTATGTTTGGTTTCTCCAATGTATTGTTTATTGCAGAGTGTGCATGTAATGATATAAATGGCGTTATGTGTGTTCAGTGACTAAGATTCTTGTACTGGTGCTGATGTATGGCTGTGTGTGTTTGTAATGAACTTTATCTGTTGAAAATGGGAATTGTGAGATTTGGGGTCTTGTGGTGGCTTACTACTGAATCTAGCTGTGGTGAGGAGGTCCTTTAAATTTTTGTTTTTTCTGAATGCTGAAATTACTCTGTATGGTTTAAGTGGTATGTAAGTGTGCTGAACTGTAGAGAAGTTGTGTTTGATTGATTGATGTAGGGATCTGATTCTATGTGAAAATGTGGTTACTATGGGGATGATAATTGTCTGTTGATTGGGTATTGATGACAAAGGAGAAGAGACAGAGGAAGTGTTGCGGTTTAGTGATTGGTGGAGATCACTCCCCAGAGGGGGGTCAGGATTAGGGTGAGGGAGGGAGATAGGGGTTAAGTTAGGATGAGAACCCTGGTTAGTGTAATGGTGAGCATTAAGGTTAGGCGTGGGGTTTGGGGAGAGGTTAACCTGTTAGGGCTAGGGGGCAGCATTGACACGGCTGGATAAAAAACATACCCGATTTAATCTGGTTACCACTCCTACTCAGTAACTAGAATATGCATATACTTATTACATATGGATAGAAAACACCCTAAATTTTCTAAAACTGTTTGAATGGTGTCTGTGAGTATAACAGAACTCAAATGGCAGGTCAAAACCTGAGAGATTCCTTTACAGGAAGTGGCCTGTCTGACCATTTCTGGAACTTCTTTGCCATCTCTATCATTTACTAAGGATCTCTGCTCTAACGTGACACTTCCCACGTCGTCCATAGGCTCTCAGAGCCCGGGAAAAAAGAGAATGTCGTCATTCCAGCCCCAGGCTGAAACACATTATCGCCTTTCTCAAGTGGCCCATCAAGAGACACTAGCTTATGCGCGTGACCCCGACCGCCCCCGCCTTTGGGATTTTTTCCTCTGTTTGCCGAAAAGGAGATTCCCTGTCGGAATTTTACCGCTTTTCTACGAGAAAAATGACGTAAAAATTGATTTTAAACAGCGGTTGACATGCTTCGACGTACGGCAATTGAATACTTTGAATTTTATTGTCAGGAATTGCGCCAAGCGCGCGACACTTCTTTACTATTTCGGATAGTGTCTGGAACGCACGAACAAAACGCCGCTATTCGGATATAACGATGGATTATTTTGGACCAAACCAACATTTGTTATTGAAGTAGACGTCCTGGGTGTGCATTCTGACGAAGACAACAAAAGGTAATGACATTTTTATAATAGTAAATATGATTATGGTGAGTGCTAAACTTGCCGGATGTCTAAATAGCGAGCCCGTGATGCCTGGGCTATATACTTAGAATATTGCAAAATGTGCTTTCACCAAAAAGCTATTTTAAAATCGGACATATCGAGTGCATAGAGGAGGTCTGTATCTATAATTCTTAAAATAATTGTTATGCTTTTTGTGAACGTTTATCGTGAGTAATTTAGTAAAATGTTAGCGAATTCCCCGTAAGTTTGCGGGGGGTATGCTAGTTCTGAACGTCACATGCTAATGTAAAAAGCTGGTTTTTGATATAAATATGAACTTGATTGAACAAAACATGCATGTATTGTATAACATAATGTCCTAGGGTTGTCATCTGATGAAGATCATCAAAGGTGAGTGCTGCATTTAGCTGTCTTCTGGGTTTTGGTGACATTATATGCTGGCTTGAAAAATGGGTGTCTGATTATTTCTGGCTTGGTACTCTGCTGACATAATCTAATGTTTTGCTTTCGTTGTAAAGCCTTTTTGAAATCGGACAGTGTGGTTAGATTAACGAGAGTCTTATCTTTAAATGGCTGTAAAATAGTCATATGTTTGAGAAATTGAAGTAATAGGATTTTGAAGATTTTGAAAATCGCGCCACAGGCTGGCAGTGGATGTTACGTAGGTGGGACGAATTCGTCCCGCCGGTCCCATAGAGGTTAAGGTTAGGCGTGGGGTTTGGGGAGAGGTTAAGGTTAGGTGTGGGGTTTGGGGAGAGGTTAAGGTTAGGCGTGGGGTTTGGGGAGAGGTTAAGGTTAGGCGTGGGGTTTGGGGAGAGGTTCAGGTTAGGCGTGGGGTTTGGGGAGAGGTTAACTTCTTGGGGCTATGTGGGACGCTAGCGTGCCACCCGTGGTGCACCCTATCAACAGCAGGTGCATTTCAAGAGCGGCAAATTTGAAACCAAATAAATGTCAAAATTCAAATTTTTCAGACATACAACTATCTTACACCCTTTGAAAGATAAACATCTCCTTAATCTAACCACGTTGTCCGATTTCAAAAAGGTTTTACGGCGAAAGCATAAAGTTAGATTATGTTAGGAGAGTACATTGACAATAGTTGTGTGTAATGTTTTGTCAATTCAAAGACAGGGTCACCAAAACCATAAAACCAGCTAAAATGATGCACTAACCTTTTACAATCTCCATCAGATGACACTCCTAGGACATTATGTTAGACAATGCATGCATTTTTAGTTCTATCAAGTTCATATTTATATCCAAAAACAGCGTTTTACTATGGCATTGATGTTGAGGAAATCGTTTCCCTCCAATAACCGGCAGTCAAGTCAGCACCACAAATTAAATAATTAAAATTAGAAAACATTGGTAAAATATTATATTGTCATTTAAAGAATTATAGATTTACATCTCTTGAACGCAATCAACTTGCCAGATTTAAAAAGAACCTTACTGGGAAATCACACTTTGCAATAATCTGAGCACTGCGCCCAGAAAAATACGCGTTGCGATACAGACTAGACGTCATGTTGGGGAGATCTAAAATCGAAAATACTATGTAAATAATCCATTACCTTTGATTCTCTTCATCAGATGTCACTTCCAGGTATCACAGGTCCATAACGAATGTAGTTTTGTTCAAAAAAGCTCATCATTTATGTCCAAAAATCTCCGTCTCGTTAGCACATGATGTAAGCCAGCCGGACTTCTCGTCATGAACGAGGGGAAAAAATATATTTCCGTTCGTTCAAACATGTCAAACGTTGTATAGCATAAATCATTAGGGCCTTTTTTAACCAGAACATGAATAATATTCAAGGTGGACGAATGCATACTCTTTTATAACGTATTGGAACGAGGGTACCCAACATGAACTAGCGCGCCAGGTGTCTAATGGGACATCACCGTTCCATGGCTCTTGTTCGGTCAGATCTCCCTCCAGAAGACTCAAAACACTTTGTAAAGGCTGGTGACATCTAGTGGAAGCAATAGGAAGTGCCAAAATATTCCTAAACCCCTGTGTTTTTCAATGGGATAGGTTTAAAGTCAATACAACACATCAGGTATCCACTTCCTGTCAGAAAATGTCTCAGGGTTTTGCCTGCCAAATGAGTTCTGTTATACTCACAGACACCATTCAAACAGTTTTGGAAACTTTAGAGTGTTTTCTATCCATATATAATAAGTATATGCATATTCTAGTTACTGGGTAGGATTAGTAACCAGATTAAATCGGGTACATTTTTTTTATCCAGACGTGCAAATGCTGCCCCCTAGACCCAACAGGTTAACGAGAGTCTTGTCTTTAAATGGTCTGTAAAATAGTCATATGTTTGAGAAATTGAAGTAATAGGATTTTTAAGGTTTTGAAAATCGCGCCACAGGATAGCAGTGGCTGTTACGTAGGTGGGACGAATTCGTCCCGCCTAGCCTAGAGAGGTTAAATGACAATATAATATTTTACCAATGTTTTCTAATTTTAATTATTTAATTTGTGGTGCTGACTTGAATGCCGGTTATTGGAGGTAAACGATTTCCTGAACGATTTCCTGAATTTTGACATTTATTTGGTTTCAAATTTGCCGCTCTTGAAATGCACCTGCTGTTGATAGGGTGCACCACGGGTGGCACGCTAGCGTCCCACATAGCCCCAAGAAGTTAAATAGGACATTCTCAGTAATGTAGCACACATGGTCTGTTCCAGTGTGACTAGAGCTATCATTTGACACCGTTTCAATAGACAATGGAGCTTATCTGCAAATCCTATTACTTCAATTTCTCAAACATATGACTATTTTACAGCCATTTAAAGACAAGACTCTCGTTAATCTAACCACACTGTCCGATTTCAAAAAGGCTTTACAACGAAAGCAAAACATTAGATTATGTCAGCAGAGTACCGAGCCAGAAATAATCAGACACCCATTTTTCAAGCCAGCATATAATGTCACCAAAACCCAGAAGACAGCTAAATGCAGCACTCACCTTTGATTATCTTCATCAGATGACAACCCTAGGACATTATGTTATACAATACATGCATGTTTTGTTCAATCAAGTTCATATTTATATCAAAAAACAGCTTTTTACATTAGCATGTGACGTTCAGAACTAGCATACCCCCCGCAAACTTCCGGGGAATTCGCTAACATTTTACTAAATTACTCACGATAAACGTTCACAAAAAGCATAACAATTATTTTAAGAATTATAGATACAGACCTCCTCTATGCACTCGATATGTCCGATTTTAAAATAGCTTTTTGGTGAAAGCACATTTTGCAATATTCTAAGTACATAGCCCAGGCATCACGGGCTCGCTATTTAGACACCTGGCAAGTTTAGCACTCACCATAATCATATTTACTATTATAAAAGTTTGATTACCTTTTGTTGTCTTCGTCAGAATGCACACCCAGGACTGCTACTTCAATAACAAATCTTGGTTTGGTCCAAAATAATCCATCGTTATATCCGAATAGCGGCGTTTTGTTCGTGCGTTCCAGACACTATCCGAAATAGTAAAGAAGTGTCGCGCGCATGGCGCAATTCGTGACAATAAAATTCTAAATATTCCATTACCGTACTTCGAAGCATGTCAACCGCTGTTTAAAATCAATTTTTACGACATTTTTCTCGTAGAAAAGCGATAATATTCCGACAGGGAATCTCCTTTTCGGCAAACAGAGGAAAAAATCCCAAAGGCGGGGGCGGTCGGGGTCACGCGCATAAGCCCAGTGTCCCTTGATCGGCCACTTGAGAAAGGCGATAATGTGTTTCAGCCTGGGGCTGGAATGACGACATTCTGTTTTTTCCCGGGCTCTGAGAGCCTATGGAAGACGTGGGAAGTGTCACGTTAGAGCAGAGATCCTTAGTAAATGATAGAGATGGAAAAGAAGTTCAAGAAATGGTCAGACAGGCCACTTCCTGTAAAGGAATCTCTCAGGTTTTGACCTGCCATTTGAGTTCTGTTATACTCACAGACACCATTCAAACAGTTTTAGAAAATTTAGGGTGTTTTCTATCCATATGTAATAAGTATATGCATATTCTAGTTACTGGGTAGGAGTGGTAACCAGGTTAAATCGGGTATGTTTTTTATCCAGCCGTGTCAATACTGCCCCCTAGCCCTAACAGGTTAACAGAATAAAACAATAAAACCAACTAAATGCACAATGCACAATATTGCTTTTATGTTCATATTTAACAACACTGGTTGAATGAATCTCTCACCACATCGGCTCCTGTACTGTCACTCCTGGTAGGAGCGACCTGTCAGGTAGGACGCAATCCAAGCGTGGGCCGCGCCGGAGATGCCCAACTCGGAGAGGGTGGAGAGGAGGATCTGATGGTTCACAGTATCAAAGGCAGCAGATAGGTCTAGAAGGATGAGAGCAGAGGAGAGAGAGTTAGCTTTAGCAGTGCGGAGAGCCTCCGTGACACAGAGAAGAGCAGTCTCAGTTGAATGACCAGTCTTGAAACCTGACTGATTTGGATCAAGAAGGTCATTCTGAGAGAGATAGCAGGAGAGCTGGCCAAGGATGGCACGTTCAAGAGTTTTGGAGAGAAAAGAAAGAAAAGATACTGGTCTGTAGTTGTTGACATCGAAGGGATCAAGTGTAGGTTTTTTCAGAAGGGGTGCAACTCTCGCTCTCTTGAAGACGGAAGGGACGTAGCCAGCGGTCAAGGATGAGTTGATGAGCGAGGTGAGGTAAGGGAGAAGGTCTCCGGAAATGGTCTGGAGAAGAGAGGATAGGGTCAAGCGGGCAGGTTGTTGGGCGGCCGGCCGCCGTCACAAGACGCGAGATTTCATCTGGTGAGAGAGGGGAGAAAGAGGTAAAAGAACAGGGTAGGGCAGTGTGAGCAGGACCAGCGGTGTCGTTTGACTTAGCAAACGAGGATCGGATGTCGTCAAAATTCTTTTAAAAATGGTTGACGAAGTCATCCGCAGAGAGGGAGGGGGGTGGGGGGGGTGATTCAGGAGGGAGTGTGTTGTCGGTGTGTGTGTGTGTGTGTTGTCGGTGTGTGTGTGTGTGTTTCTGTGTGTTGTCGGTGTGTGTGTGTGTGTTGTCGGTGTGTGTGTGTGTGTGTGTTGTCGGTGTGTGTGTGTTGTCGGTGTGTGTGTGTGTGTTGTCGGTGTGTGTGTGTGTGTTGTCGGTGTGTGTGTGTGTGTTGTGTGTGTGTGTGTGTTGTGTGTGTGTGTTGTCGGTGTGTGTGTGTGTGTGTTGTCGTTGTGTGTGTGTTGTCGGTGTGTGTGTGTGTGTGTGTTGTCGGTGTGTGTGTGTGTGTGTTGTCGGTGTGTGTGTGTGTTGTCGGTGTGTGTGTGTGTGTGTTGTCAGTGTGTGTGAGTGTGTGTTGTCGGTGTGTGTGTGTGTGTGTTGTCAGTGTGTGTGAGTGTGTGTTGCTGGTGTTTGTGTGTGTGTGTGTTGTCGGTGTGTGTGTGTGTGTGTGTGTGTGTTGTCGGTGTGTGTGTGTGTGTTGTCGGTGTGTGTGTGTGTGTGTGTGTGTGTGTTGTCGGTGTGTGTGTGTGTGTTGTCGGTGTTGTTTGTGTGTGTGTTGTCGGTGTGTGTGTGTGTGTTGTCGGTGTGTGTGGGTTGTCGGTGTGTGTGTGTTGTCGGTGTGTGTGTGTGTGTGTGTGTTGTCGGTGTGTGTGTGTGTGTTGTCGGTGTGTGTGTGTGTGTTGTCAGTGTGTGTGTGTGTGTGTGTGTTGTCAGTGTGTGTGTGTGTGTGTTGTCGGTGTGTGTGTGTGTGTGTTGTCGGTGTGTGTGTGTGTGTGTGTTGGCGGTGTGTGTGTGTGTGTGTGTGTGTGTGTTGTCGGTGTGTGTGGGTGTGTTGTCAGTGTGTGTGTGTTGTCGGTGTGTGTGTGTGTGTGTGTTGTCGGTGTGTTTGTGTGTGTGTGTGTTGTCGGTGTGTGTGTGTGTTTTGTCGGTGTGTGTGTGTGTGTTGTGTGTGTGTGTGTTGTCGGTGTGTGTGTGTGTGTGTTGTCGGTGTGTGTGTGTGTGTGTTGTCGGTGTGTGTGTGTGTGTGTTGTCGGTGTGTGTGTGTGTTGTCGGTGTGTGTGTGTGTGTTGTCGGTGTGTGTGTGTGTGTTGTCGGTGTGTGTGTGTGTGTGTGTTGTCTGTGTGTGTGTGTGTGTTGTCGGTGTGTGTGTGTGTGTGTGTGTGTTGTCGGTGTGTGTGTGTGTGTGTTGTCGGTGTGTGTGTGTGTTGTCGGTGTGTGTGTGTGTGTGTGTGTGTGTTGTCGGTGTGTGTGTTGTCGGTTTGTGTGTGTGTGTGTGTGTTGTCGGTGTGTGTGTGTGTGTGTTGTCGGTGTGTGTGTGTGTTGTCTGTGTGTGTGTGTGTGTTGTCGGTGTGTGTGTGTGTTGTCGGTGTGTGTGTATGAGTGTGTGTGTGTGTTGTCGGTGTGTGTGTGTGTTGTCGGTGTGTGTGTGTGTGTGTTGTCGGTGTGTGTGTGTGTGTGTTGTCGGTGTGTGTGTGTGTGTGTTGTCGCTGTGTGTGTGTGTTGTCGGTGTGTGTGTGTGTGTGTGTGTGTGTTGTCGGTGTGTGTGTGTGTGTGTGTGTGTTGTCGGTGTGTGTGTGTGTGTGTTGTCGGTGTGTGTGTGTGTGTGTGTGTTGTCGGTGTGTGTGTGTGTGTGTGTGTGTGTTGTCGGTGTGTGTGTTGTCGGTTTGTGTGTGTGTGTGTGTGTTGTCGGTGTGTGTGTGTGTGTGTTGTCGGTGTGTGTGTGTGTTGTCTGTGTGTGTGTGTGTGTTGTCGGTGTGTGTGTGTGTTGTCGGTGTGTGTGTATGAGTGTGTGTGTGTGTTGTCGGTGTGTGTGTGTGTTGTCGGTGTGTGTGTGTGTGTGTTGTCGGTGTGTGTGTGTGTGTTGTCGGTGTGTGTGTGTGTGTTGTCGGTGTGTGTGTGTGTTGTCGGTGTGTGTGTGTGTTGTCGGTGTGTGTGTGTGTGTGTGTGTGTGTTGTCGGTGTGTGTGTGTTTATGTGTTGTCGGTGTGTGTGTGTGTGTGTTGTCGGTGTGTGTGTGTGTGTTGTCGGTGTGTGTGTGTGTGTGTTGTCGGTGTGTGTGTGTGTGTGTTGTCGGTTTGTGTGTGTGTGTGTGTGTTGTCGGTGTGTGTGTGTGTGTTGTCGGTGTGTGTGTGTGTTGTCGGTGTGTGTGTGTGAGTGTGTGTGTGTGTTGTCGGTGTGTGTGTGTTGTCGGTGTGTGTGTGTGTGTGTGTGTTGTCGGTGTGTGTGTGTGTGTGTGTGTGTGTTGTCGGTTTGTGTGTGTGTGTGTGTGTTGTCGGTGTGTGTGTGTGTGTTGTCGGTGTGTGTGTGTGTGTTGTCGGTGTGTGTGTGTGTGTTGTCAGTGTGTGTGTGTGTGTCTGTGTTGTCAGTGTGTGTGTGTGTGTGTTGTCGGTGTGTGTGTGTGTGTGTTGTCGGTGTGTGTGTGTGTGTGTGTTGGCGGTGTGTGTGTGTGTGTGTGTGTGTGTGTGTGTGTGTTGTCGGTGTGTGTGGGTGTGTTGTCAGTGTGTGTGTGTTGTCGGTGTGTGTGTGTGTGTGTGTTGTCGGTGTGTTTGTGTGTGTGTGTGTTGTCGGTGTGTGTGTGTGTTTTGTCGGTGTGTGTGTGTGTGTTGTGTGTGTGTGTGTTGTCGGTGTGTGTGTGTGTGTGTTGTCGGTGTGTGTGTGTGTGTGTTGTCGGTGTGTGTGTGTGTGTGTTGTCGGTGTGTGTGTGTGTGTTGTCGGTGTGTGTGTGTGGGTTGTGTGTGTGTGTTGTCGGTGTGTGTGTGTGTGTTGTCGGTGTGTGTGTGTGTGTGTGTGTTGTCGGTGTGTGTGTGTGTGTGTGTTGTCTGTGTGTGTGTGTGTGTTGTCGGTGTGTGTGTGTGTGTGTGTTGTCGGTGTGTGTGTGTGTGTGTTGTCGGTGTGTGTGTGTGTGTGTGTTGTCGGTGTGTGTGTGTGTGTGTGTGTGTGTTGTCGGTGTGTGTGTGTGTGTGTTGTCGGTGTGTGTGTGTGTTGTCTGTCTTTGTGTGTGTGTTGTCGGTGTGTGTGTGTGTTGTCGGTGTGTGTGTATGAGTGTGTGTGTGTGTTGTCGGTGTGTGTGTGTGTTGTCGGTGTGTGTGTGTGTGTTGTCGGTGTGTGTGTGTGTGTGTTGTCGGTGTGTGTGTGTGTGTGTTGTCGGTGTGTGTGTGTGTTGTCGGTGTGTGTGTGTGTGTGTGTGTGTTGTCGGTGTGTGTGTGTTGTCGGTGTGTGTGTGTGTGTTGTCGGTGTGTGTGTTTTTATGTGTTGTCGGTGTGTGTGTGTGTGTGTTGTCGGTGTGTGTGTGTGTGTTGTCGGTGTGTGTGTGTGTGTGTTGTCGGTGTGTGTGTGTGTGTGTTGTCGGTTTGTGTGTGTGTGTGTGTGTTGTCGGTGTGTGTGTGTGTGTTGTCGGTGTGTGTGTGTGTTGTCGGTGTGTGTGTGTGAGTGTGTGTGTGTTGTCGGTGTGTGTGTGTTGTCGGTGTGTGTGTGTGTGTTGTCGGTGTGTGTGTGTGTGTTGTCGGTGTGTGTGTGTGTGTGTGTTGTCGGTGTGTGTGTGTGTGTTGTCGGTGTGTGTGTGTGTGTGTGTTGTCGGTGTGTATGTGTGTGTGTTGTCAGTGTGTGTGTGTGTGTTGTCAGTGTGTGTTGTCAGTGTGTGTGTGTGTGTGTTGTCGGTGTGTGTGTGTGTGTGTTGTCGGTGTGTGTGTGTGTGTTGTCGGTGTGTGTGTGTGTGTGTGTGTTGGCGGTGTGTGTGTGTGTGTGTGTGTGTGTGTGTGTGTTGTCGGTGTGTGTGGGTGTGTTGTCGGTGTGTGTGTGTTGTCGGTGTGTGTGTGTGTGTGTGTTGTCGGTGTGTGTGTGTGTGTTGTCGGTGTGTGTGTGTGTGTGTGTTGTCGGTGTGTGTGTGTGTGTTGTCGGTGTGTGTGTGTGTGTGTGTTGTCGGTGTGTATGTGTGTGTGTTGTCAGTGTGTGTGTGTGTGTTGTCAGTGTGTGTTGTCAGTGTGTGTGTGTGTGTGTTGTCGGTGTGTGTGTGTGTGTGTTGTCGGTGTGTGTGTGTGTGTTGTCGGTGTGTGTGTGTGTGTGTGTGTTGGCGGTGTGTGTGTGTGTGTGTGTGTGTGTGTGTGTGTTGTCGGTGTGTGTGGGTGTGTTGTCGGTGTGTGTGTGTTGTCGGTGTGTGTGTGTGTGTGTGTTGTCGGTGTGTTTGTGTGTGTGTGTGTTGTCGGTGTGTGTGTGTGTTTTGTCGGTGTGTGTGTGTGTGTTGTGTGTGTGTGTGTTGTCGGTGTGTGTGTGTGTGTGTTGTCGGTGTGTGTGTGTGTGTGTTGTCGGTGTGTGTGTGTGTGTGTTGTCGGTGTGTGTGTGTGTGTTGTCGGTGTGTGTGTGTGTGTTGTGTGTGTGTGTGTTGTCGGTGTGTGTGTGTGTGTTGTCGGTGTGTGTGTGTGTGTTGTCGGTGTGTGTGTGTGTGTGTGTTGTCTGTGTGTGTGTGTGTGTGTTGTCGGTGTGTGTGTGTGTGTGTGTTGTCGGTGTGTGTGTGTGTGTGTGTTGTCGGTGTGTGTGTGTGTGTGTGTGTTGTCGGTGTGTGTGTGTGTGTGTTGTCGGTGTGTGTGTGTGTGTGTGTGTTGTCGGTGTGTGTGTGTGTGTGTGTGTGTGTGTCGTCGGTGTGTGTGTTGTCGGTTTGTGTGTGTGTGTGTGTGTTGTCGGTTTGTGTGTGTGTGTGTGTGTTGTCGGTGTGTGTGTGTGTTGTCTGTGTGTGTGTGTGTGTTGTCGGTGTGTGTGTGTGTTGTCGGTGTGTGTGTATGAGTGTGTGTGTGTGTTGTCGGTGTGTGTGTGTGTTGTCGGTGTGTGTGTGTGTGTGTTGTCGGTGTGTGTGTGTGTGTGTTGTTGGTGTGTGTGTGTGTGTGTTGTCGGTGTGTGTGTGTGTTGTCGGTGTGTGTGTGTGTGTGTGTGTGTGTTGTCGGTGTGTGTGTGTTGTCGGTGTGTGTGTGTGTGTTGTCGGTGTGTGTGTGTGTGTGTTGTCGGTTTGTGTGTGTGTGTGTGTGTTGTCGGTGTGTGTGTGTGTGTTGTCGGTGTGTGTTTGTGTTGTCGGTGTGTGTGTGTGAGTGTGTGTGTGTGTTGTCGGTATGTGTGTGTTGTCGGTGTGTGTGTGTGTGTGTGTTGTCGGTGTGTGTGTGTGTGTGTGTGTTGTCGGTGTGTGTGTGTGTGTTGTCGGTGTGTGTGTGTGTGTGTGTTGTCGGTGTGTATGTGTGTGTGTTGTCAGTGTGTGTGTGTGTGTGTTGTCGGTGTGTGTGTGTTTATGTGTTGTCGGTGTGTGTGTGTGTGTGTTGTCGGTGTGTGTGTGTGTGTTGTCGGTGTGTGTGTGTGTGTGTGTGTGTGTGTGTTGTGTGTGTGTGTGTGTGTGTTGTCGGTGTGTGTGTGTGTGTGTTGTCGGTGTGTGTGTGTGTGTGTGTTGTCGGTGTGTGTGTGTGTGTTGTCGGTGTGTGTGTGTGTGTGTGTTGTCGGTGTGTGTGTGTGTGTGTTGTCGGTGTGTGTGTGTGTTGTCGGTGTGTGTGTGTGTTGTCGGTGTGTGTGTGTGTGTTGTCGGTGTGTGTGTGTGTTGTCGGTGTGTGTGTATGAGTGTGTGTGTGTGTTGTCGGTGTGTGTGTGTGTGTTGTCGGTGTGTGTGTGTGTGTGTTGTCGGTGTGTGTGTGTGTGTGTTGTCGGTGTGTGTGTGTGTGTGTTGTCGGTGTGTGTGTGTGTTGTCGGTGTGTGTGTGTGTGTGTGTGTGTTGTCGGTGTGTGTGTGTTGTCGGTGTGTGTGTGTGTGTGTTGTCGGTGTGTGTGTGTTTATGTGTTGTCGGTGTGTGTGTGTGTGTGTTGTCGGTGTGTGTGTGTGTGTTGTCGGTGTGTGTGTGTGTGTGTTGTCGGTGTGTGTGTGTGTGTGTTGCCGGTTTGTGTGTGTGTGTGTGTGTTGTCGGTGTGTGTGTGTGTGTTGTCGGTGTGTGTGTGTGAGTGTGTGTGTGTGTTGTCGGTGTGTGTGTGTTGTCGGTGTGTGTGTGTGTGTGTGTTGTCGGTGTGTGTGTGTGTGTGTGTGTGTTGTCGGTGTGTGTGTGTGTGTGTGTTGTCGGTGTGTGTGTGTGTGTTGTCGGTGTGTAAGTGTGTGTGTTGTCAGTGTGTGTGTGTGTGTGTTGTCGGTGTGTGTGTGTTTATGTGTTGTCGGTGTGTGTGTGTGTGTGTGTTGTCGGTGTGTCTGTGTGTGTGTGTTGTCGGTGTGTGTGTGTGTGTGTTGTCGGTGTGTGTGTGTTGTCGGTGTGTGTGTGTGTTGTCGGTGTGTTGCTGGTGTTTGTGTGTGTGTGTGTTGTCGGTGTGTGTGTGTGTGTTGTCGGTGTGTGTGTGTGTGTGTGTGTGTGTGTTGTCGGTGTGTGTGTGTGTGTTGTCGGTGTGTGTGTGTGTGTTGTCGGTGTGTGTGTGTGTGTGTGTGTGTTGTCGGTGTGTGTGTGTGTGTTGTCGGTGTTGTTTGTGTGTGTGTTGTCGGTGTGTGTGTGTGTGTTGTCGGTGTGTGTGTGTGTGTTTCTGTGTGTTGTCGGTGTGTGTGTGTGTGTTGTCGGTGTGTGTGTGTGTGTGTGTTGTCGGTGTGTGTGTGTTGTCGGTGTGTGTGTGTTGTCGGTGTGTGTGTGTGTGTTGTCGGTGTGTGTGTGTGTGTTGTCGGTGTGTGTGTGTTGTGTGTGTGTGTTGTCGGTGTGTGTGTGTGTGTGTGTTGTCGTTGTGTGTGTGTTGTCGGTGTGTGTGTTGTCGGTGTGTGTGTGTGTGTGTTGTCGGTGTGTGTGTGTGTGTGTTGTCGGTGTGTGTGTGTGTGTGTTGCTGGTGTTTGTGTGTGTGTGTGTTGTCGGTGTGTGTGTGTGTGTGTGTGTGTTGTCGGTGTGTGTGTGTGTGTTGTCGGTGTGTGTGTGTGTGTTGTCGGTGTGTGTGTGTGTGTTGTCGGTGTGTGTGTGTGTGTGTGTGTGTGTGTTGTCGGTGTGTGTGTGTGTGTTGTCGGTGTTGTTTGTGTGTGTGTTGTCGGTGTGTGTGTGTGTGGGTTGTCGGTGTGTGTGTGTTGTCGGTGTGTGTGTGTGTTGTTGGTGTGTGTTTGTGTGTTGTCAGTGTGTGTGTGTGTGTGTGTGTTGTCAGTGTGTGTGTGTGTGTGTTGTCGGTGTGTGTGTGTGTGTGTTGTCGGTGTGTGTGTGTGTGTGTGTGTTGGCGGTGTGTGTGTGTGTGTGTGTGTGTGTGTTGTCGGTGTGTGTGGGTGTGTTGTCAGTGTATGTGTGTTGTCGGTGTGTGTGTGTGTGTGTGTTGTCGGTGTGTTTGTGTGTGTGTGTGTTGTCGGTGTGTGTGTGTGTTTTGTCGGTGTGTGTGTTGTCGGTGTGTGTGTGTGTGTGTTGTCGGTGTGGTGTGTGTGTGTGTGTGTGTGGGGCGGTGTGTGTGTGTGTGTGTTGTCGGTGTGTGTGTGTGTGTGTTGTCGGTGTGTGTGTGTGTGTTGTCGGTTTGTGTGTGTGTGTTGTGTGTGTGTGTGTTGTCGGTGTGTGTGTGTGTGTTGTCGGTGTGTGTGTGTGTGTGTGTTGTCTGTGTGTGTGTGTGTGTGTGTTGTCTGTGTGTGTGTGTGTGTTGTCGGTGTGTGTGTGTGTGTGTTGTCGGTGTGTGTGTGTGTGTGTGTGTGTGTTGTCGGTGTGTGTGTTGTCGGTTTGTGTGTGTGTGTGTGTGTTGTCGGTGTGTGTGTGTGTGTGTTGTCGGTGTGTGTGTGTGTTGTCTGTGTGTGTGTGTGTGTTGTCGGTGTGTGTGTGTGTTGTCTGTGTGTGTGTATGAGTGTGTGTGTGTGTTGTCGGTGTGTGTGTGTGTTGTCGGTGTGTGTGTATGAGTGTGTGTGTGTGTTGTCGGTGTGTGTGTGTGTTGTCGGTGTGTGTGTGTGTGTGTTGTCGGTGTGTGTGTGTGTGTGTGTGTGTGTTGTCGGTGTGTGTGTGTGTGTGTTGTCGGTGTGTGTGTGTGTGTGTGTTGTCGGTGTGTGTGTGTGTGTGTGTTGTCGGTGTGTGTGTGTGTGTGTGTGTGTGTTGTCGGTGTGTGTGTTGTCGGTTTGTGTGTGTGTGTGTGTGTTGTCGGTGTGTGTGTGTGTGTTGTCGGTGTGTGTGTGTGTTGTCTGTGTGTGTGTGTGTGTTGTCGGTGTGTGTGTGTGTTGTCGGTGTGTGTGTATGAGTGTGTGTGTGTGTTGTCGGTGTGTGTGTGTGTTGTCGGTGTGTGTGTGTGTGTGTGTTGTCGGTGTGTGTGTGTGTGTGCTGTCGGTGTGTGTGTGTGTTGTCGGTGTGTGTGTGTGTTGTCGGTGTGTGTGTGTGTGTGTGTGTGTGTTGTCGGTGTGTGTGTGTTGTCGGTGTGTGTGTGTGTGTTGTCGGTGTGTGTGTGTGTGTTGTCAGTGTGTGTGTGTGTGTCTGTGTTGTCAGTGTGTGTGTGTGTGTGTTGTCGGTGTGTGTGTGTGTGTGTTGTCGGTGTGTGTGTGTGTGTGTGTGTTGGCGGTGTGTGTGTGTGTGTGTGTGTGTGTGTGTGTTGTCGGTGTGTGTGGGTGTGTTGTCAGTGTGTGTGTGTTGTCGGTGTGTGTGTGTGTGTGTGTTGTCGGTGTGTTTGTGTGTGTGTGTGTTGTCGGTGTGTGTGTGTGTTTTGTCGGTGTGTGTGTGTGTGTTGTGTGTGTGTGTGTTGTCGGTGTGTGTGTGTGTGTGTTGTCGGTGTGTGTGTGTGTGTGTTGTCGGTGTGTGTGTGTGTGTGTTGTCGGTGTGTGTGTGTGTGTGTTGTCGGTGTGTGTGTGTGTGTTGTCGGTGTGTGTGTGTGTGTTGTGTGTGTGTGTTGTCGGTGTGTGTGTGTGTGTTGTCGGTGTGTGTGTGTGTGTGTGTTGTCGGTGTGTGTGTGTGTGTGTGTTGTCTGTGTGTGTGTGTGTGTTGTCGGTGTGTGTGTGTGTGTGTGTTGTCGGTGTGTGTGTGTGTGTGTTGTCGGTGTGTGTGTGTGTGTGTTGTCGGTGTGTGTGTGTGTGTGTGTGTGTGTGTTGTCGGTGTGTGTGTGTGTGTGTTGTCGGTGTGTGTGTGTGTTGTCTGTCTGTGTGTGTGTGTTGTCGGTGTGTGTGTGTGTTGTCGGTGTGTGTGTATGAGTGTGTGTGTGTGTTGTCGGTGTGTGTGTGTGTTGTCGGTGTGTGTGTGTGTGTTGTCGGTGTGTGTGTGTGTGTGTTGTCGGTGTGTGTGTGTGTGTGTTGTCGGTGTGTGTGTGTGTTGTCGGTGTGTGTGTGTGTGTGTGTGTGTGTTGTCGGTGTGTGTGTGTGTGTGTGTGTGTTGTCGGTGTGTGTGTGTGTGTGTTGTCGGTGTGTGTGTGTGTGTGTGTGTTGTCGGTGTGTGTGTGTGTGTGTGTGTGTTGTCGGTGTGTGTGTTGTCGGTTTGTGTGTGTGTGTGTGTGTTGTCGGTGTGTGTGTGTGTGTTGTCGGTGTGTGTGTGTGTTGTCTGTGTGTGTGTGTGTGTTGTCGGTGTGTGTGTGTGTTGTCGGTGTGTGTGTATGAGTGTGTGTGTGTGTTGTCGGTGTGTGTGTGTGTTGTCGGTGTGTGTGTGTGTGTGTGTTGTCGGTGTGTGTGTGTGTGTGTTGTCGGTGTGTGTGTGTGTGTGTTGTCGGTGTGTGTGTGTGTTGTCGGTGTGTGTGTGTGTGTGTGTGTGTTGTCGGTGTGTGTGTGTTGTCGGTGTGTGTGTGTGTGTTGTCGGTGTGTGTGTGTTTATGTGTTGTCGGTGTGTGTGTGTGTGTGTTGTCGGTGTGTGTGTGTGTGTTGTCGGTGTGTGTGTGTGTGTGTTGTCGGTGTGTGTGTGTGTGTGTTGTCGGTTTGTGTGTGTGTGTGTGTGTTGTCGGTGTGTGTGTGTGTGTTGTCGGTGTGTGTGTGTGTTGTCGGTGTGTGTGTGTGAGTGTGTGTGTGTGTTGTCGGTGTGTGTGTGTTGTCGGTGTGTGTGTGTGTGTGTGTGTTGTCGGTGTGTGTGTGTGTGTGTGTTGTCGGTGTGTGTGTGTGTGTTGTCGGTGTGTGTGTGTGTGTGTGTTGTCGGTGTGTATGTGTGTGTGTTGTCAGTGTGTGTGTGTGTGTGTTGTCGGTGTGTGTGTGTTTATGTGTTGTCGGTGTGTGTGTGTGTGTGTGTTGTCGGTGTGTGTGTGTGTGTGTGTTGTCGGTGTGTGTGTGTGTGTGTTGTCGGTGTGTGTGTGTTGTTGGTGTGTGTGTGTGTTGTCGGTGTGTTGCTGGTGTTTGTGTGTGTGTGTGTGTTGTCGGTGTGTGTGTGTGTGTTGTCGGTGTGTGTGTGTGTGTGTGTGTGTGTGTTGTCGGTGTGTGTGTGTGTGTTGTCGGTGTGTGTGTGTGTGTTGTCGGTGTGTGTGTGTGTGGTCGGTGTGTGTGTGTGTGTGTGTGTGGGTCGGTGTGTGTGTGTGTGTTGTCGGTGTTGTTTGTGTGTGTGTTGTCGGTGTGTGTGTGTGTGTTGTCGGTGTGTGTGTGTGTGTGTGTTGTCGGTGTGTGTGTGTTGTCGGTGTGTGTGTGTGTGTTGTCGGTGTGTGTGTGTGTGTTGTCGGTGTGTGTGTGTGTGTTGTCAGTGTGTGTGTGTGTGTGTGTGTTGTCAGTGTGTGTGTGTGTGTGTTGTCGGTGTGTGTGTGTGTGTGTTGTCGGTGTGTGTGTGTGTGTGTGTGTGTTGGCGGTGTGTGTGTGTGTGTGTGTGTGTGTTGTCGGTGTGTGTGGGTGTGTTGTCGGTGTGTGTGTGTTGTCGGTGTGTGTGTGTGTGTGTGTTGTCGGTGTGTTTGTGTGTGTGTGTGTTGTCGGTGTGTGTGTGTGTTTTGTCAGTGTGTGTGTGTGTGTTGTGTGTGTGTGTGTTGTCGGTGTGTGTGTGTGTGTGTTGTCGGTGTGTGTGTGTGTGTGTTGTCGGTGTGTGTGTGTGTGTGTTGTCGGTGTGTGTGTGTGTGTTGTCGATGTGTGTGTGTGTGTTGTGTGTGTGTGTGTTGTCGGTGTGTGTGTGTGTGTTGTCGGTGTGTGTGTGTGTGTTGTCGGTGTGTGTGTGTGTGTGTGTTGTCTGTGTGTGTGTGTGTGTGTGTTGTCGGTGTGTGTGTGTGTGTGTGTGTGTCGGTGTGTGTGTGTGTGTGTGTTGTCGGTGTGTGTGTGTGTGTGTGTGTTGTCGGTGTGTGTGTGTGTGTGTTGTCGGTGTGTGTGTGTGTGTGTGTGTTGTCGGTGTGTGTGTGTGTGTGTGTGTGTGTGTTGTCGGTGTGTGTGTTGTCGGTTTGTGTGTGTGTGTGTGTGTGTTGTCGGTGTGTGTGTGTGTGTGTGTTGTCGGTGTGTGTGTGTGTTGTCTGTGTGTGTGTGTGTGTTGTCGGTGTGTGTGTGTGTTGTCGGTGTGTGTGTATGAGTGTGTGTGTGTGTTGTCGGTGTGTGTGTGTGTTGTCGGTGTGTGTGTGTGTGTGTTGTCGGTGTGTGTGTGTGTTGTCGGTGTGTGTGTGTGTGTGTGTCGGTGTGTGTGTGTGTTGTCGGTGTGTGTGTGTGTGTGTGTGTGTGTTGTCGGTGTGTGTGTGTTGTCGGTGTGTGTGTGTGTGTTGTCGGTGTGTGTGTGTGTGTGTTGTCGGTTTGTGTGTGTGTGTGTGTGTTGTCGGTGTGTGTGTGTGTGTTGTCGGTGTGTGTTTGTGTTGTCGGTGTGTGTGTGTGAGTGTGTGTGTGTGTTGTCGGTGTGTGTGTGTTGTCGGTGTGTGTGTGTGTGTGTGTTGTCGGTGTGTGTGTGTGTGTGTGTGTGTCGGTGTGTGTGTGTGTGTTGTCGGTGTGTGTGTGTGTGTGTGTTGTCGGTGTGTGTGTGTGTGTGTTGTCAGGTGTGTGTGTGTTGTCGGTGTGTGTGTGTGTGTGTGTTGTCGGTGTGTGTGTGTGTGTGTGTGTTGTCGGTGTGTGTGTGTGTGTGTGTGTGTGTGTGTGTGTGTGTTGTCGGTGTGTGTGTGTGTGTTGTCGGTGTGTGTGTGTGTGTGTTGTCGGTGTGTGTGTGTGTGTGTTGTCGGTGTGTGTGTGTGTGTGTTGTCGGTGTGTGTGTGTGTGTTGTCGGTGTGTGTGTGTGTGTTGTCGGTGTGTGTGTGTGTGTGTGTTGTCGGTGTGTGTGTGTGTGTCGGTGTGTGTGTGTGTGTTGTCGGTGTGTGTGTGTGTGTTGTCGGTGTGTGTGTGTGTGTGTTGTCGGTGTGTGTGTGTGTGTGTGTGTCGGTGTGTGTGTGTGTGTGTGTTGTCGGTGTGTGTGTGTGTGTGTGTGTTGTCGTGTGTGTGTGTGTGTGTTGTCGGTGTGTGTGTGTGTGTGTGTGTTGTCGGTGTGTGTGTGTGTGTGTGTGTGTGTGTGTGTGTTGTCGGTGTGTGTGTGTGTGGTTGTGTGTGTGTGTGTGTGTGTTGTCGGTGTGTGTGTGTGTGTGTGTTGTCGGTGTGTGTGTGTGTTGTGTGTGTGTGTGTGTGTTGTCGGTGTGTGTGTGTGTTGTCGGTGTGTGTGTGTGTGTGTGTGTGTGTGGTTGTCGGTGTGTGTGTGTGTGTGTTGTCGGTGTGTGTGTGTGTGTGTTGTCGGTGTGTGTGTGTGTTGTCGGTGTGTGTGTGTGTGTTGTCGGTGTGTGTGTGTGTTGTCGGTGTGTGTGTGTGTGTGTGTGTGTGTTGTCTGTGTGTGTGTGTGTTGTCGGTGTGTGTGTGTGTGTTGTCGGTGTGTGTGTGTGTGTTGTCGGTTGTGTGTGTGTGTGTGTGTTGTCGGTGTGTGTGTGTGTGTGTTGTCGTGTGTGTGTGTGTGTGTTGTCGGTGTGTGTGTGTGTGTGTGTGTGTGTGTGTGTGTGTGTGTGTGTTGTCGGTGTGTGTGTGTGTGTGTGTTGTCGGTGTGTGTGTGTGTGTGTTGTCGGTGTGTGTGTGTGTGTTGTCGGTGTGTGTGTGTGTTGTCGGTGTGTGTGTGTGTGTGTTGTCGTGTGTGTGTGTGTGTGTTGTCGGTGTGTGTGTGTTATGTGTTGTCGGTGTGTGTGTGTGTGTGTTGTCGGTGTGTGTGTGTGTGTTGTCGGTGTGTGTGTGTGTGTGTGTGTGTGTGTGTGTCGGTGTGTGTGTGTGTGTTGTCGGTGTGTGTGTGTGTGTGTGGTGTGTGTGTGTGTTGTCGGTGTGTGTGTGTGTGTTGTCGGTGTTGTTTGTGTGTGTGTTGTCGGTGTGTGTGTGTGTGTTGTCGGTGTGTGTGTGTGTGTGTGTTGTCGGTGTGTGTGTGTGTGTTGTCGGTGTGTGTGTGTGTGTTGTCGGTGTGTGTGTGTGTGTTGTCAGTGTGTGTGTGTGTGTGTGTGTGTTGTCAGTGTGTGTGTGTGTGTGTTGTCGGTGTGTGTGTGTGTGTGTTGTCGGTGTGTGTGTGTGTGTTGTCGGTGTGTGTGTGTGTGTGTGTGTTGGCGGTGTGTGTGTGTGTGTGTGTGTGTGTGTGTGTTGTGTGTGTGTGTGTGTGTGTTGTCGGTGTGTGTGTGTGTGTGTGTTGTCGGTGTGTGTGTGTGTGTTTTGTCGGTGTGTGTGTGTGTGTTGTGTGTGTGTGTGTGTGTCGTTGTGTGTGTGTGTGTGTGTTGTCGGTGTGTGTGTGTGTGTGTTGTCGGTGTGTGTGTGTGTGTGTTGTCGGTGTGTGTGTGTGTGTTGTCGGTGTGTGTGTGTGTGTTGTGTGTGTGTGTGTTGTCGGTGTGTGTGTGTGTGTTGTCGGTGTGTGTGTGTGTGTTGTCGGTGTGTGTGTGTGTGTGTGTTGTCTGTGTGTGTGTGTGTGTGTTGTCGGTGTGTGTGTGTGTGTGTGTTGTCGGTGTGTGTGTGTGTGTGTGTTGTCGGTGTGTGTGTGTGTGTGTGTGTTGTCGGTGTGTGTGTGTGTGTGTTGTCGGTGTGTGTGTGTGTGTGTGTGTTGTCGGTGTGTGTGTGTGTGTGTGTGTGTGTGTTGTCGGTGTGTGTGTTGTCGGTTTGTGTGTGTGTGTGTGTGTTGTCGGTTTGTGTGTGTGTGTGTGTGTTGTCGGTGTGTGTGTGTGTTGTCTGTGTGTGTGTGTGTGTTGTCGGTGTGTGTGTGTGTTGTCGGTGTGTGTGTATGAGTGTGTGTGTGTGTTGTCGGTGTGTGTGTGTGTTGTCGGTGTGTGTGTGTGTGTGTTGTCGGTGTGTGTGTGTGTGTGTTGTCTGTTGGTGTGTGTGTGTGTGTGTTGTCGGTGTGTGTGTGTGTTGTCGGTGTGTGTGTGTGTGTGTGTGTGTGTTGTCGGTGTGTGTGTGTTGTCGGTGTGTGTGTGTGTGTTGTCGGTGTGTGTGTGTGTGTGTTGTCGGTTTGTGTGTGTGTGTGTGTGTTGTCGGTGTGTGTGTGTGTGTTGTCGGTGTGTGTTTGTGTTGTCGGTGTGTGTGTGTGAGTGTGTGTGTGTGTTGTCGGTATGTGTGTGTTGTCGGTGTGTGTGTGTGTGTGTGTTGTCGGTGTGTGTGTGTGTGTGTGTGTTGTCGGTGTGTGTGTGTGTGTTGTCGGTGTGTGTGTGTGTGTGTGTTGTCGGTGTGTATGTGTGTGTGTTGTCAGTGTGTGTGTGTGTGTGTTGTCGGTGTGTGTGTGTTTATGTGTTGTCGGTGTGTGTGTGTGTGTGTTGTCGGTGTGTGTGTGTGTTGTCGGTGTGTGTGTGTGTGTGTGTGTGTGTGTGTGTGTTGTGTGTGTGTGTGTGTGTGTTGTCGGTGTGTGTGTGTGTGTGTTGTCGGTGTGTGTGTGTGTGTGTGTTGTCGGTGTGTGTGTGTGTGTGTGTTGTCGGTGTGTGTGTGTGTGTGTTGTCGGTGTGTGTGTGTGTGTGTCGGTGTGTGTGTTGTCGGTTTGTGTGTGTGTGTGTGTGTTGTCGGTGTGTGTGTGTGTGTTGTCGTGTGTGTGTGTGTGTTGTCGTGTGTGTGTGTGTGTGTTGTCGGTGTGTGTGTGTGTTGTCGGTGTGTGTGTGTGAGTGTGTGTGTGTGTTGTCGGTGTGTGTGTGTGTGTTGTCGGTGTGTGTGTGTGTGTGTTGTCGGTGTGTGTGTGTGTGTGTTGTCGGTGTGTGTGTGTGTGTGTGTGTCGGTGTGTGTGTGTGTGTTGTCGGTGTGTGTGTGTGTGTGTGTGTGTTGTCGGTGTGTGTGTGTTGTCGGTGTGTGTGTGTGTGTGTTGTCGGTGTGTGTGTGTGTGTGTGTTGTCGGTGTGTGTGTGTGTGTGTGTTGTCGGTGTGTGTGTGTGTGTTGTCGGTGTGTGTGTGTGTGTGTTGTCGGTGTGTGTGTGTGTGTGTTGTCGGTTTGTGTGTGTGTGTGTGTGTTGTCGGTGTGTGTGTGTGTGTTGTCGGTGTGTGTGTGTGTGTGTGTGTGTGTGTTGTCGGTGTGTGTGTGTGTGTCGGTGTGTGTGTGTGTGTGTGTTGTCGGTGTGTGTGTGTGTGTGTGTGTGTTGTCGGTGTGTGTGTGTGTGTTGTCGGTGTGTGTGTGTGTGTTGTCGGTGTGTGTGTGTGTGTTGTCGGTGTGTGTGTGTGTGTGTTGTCGGTGTGTGTGTGTTTGTGTGTTGTCGGTGTGTGTGTGTGTGTGTGTTGTCGGTGTGTGTGTGTGTGTGTGTTGTCGGTGTGTGTGTGTGTGTTGTCGTGTGTGTGTGTGTGTGTGTTGTCGGTGTGTGTGTGTGTGTCGGTGTGTGTGGTGTGTGTGTGTGTGTGTGTTGTCGGTGTGTGTGTGTGTGTTGTCGGTGTGTGTGTGTTGTGTGTGTGTGTTGTCGGTGTGTGTGTGTGTGTGTGTCGGTGTGTGGTGTGTGTGTTGTCTGTGTGTGTGTGTGTGTTGTCGGTGTGTGTGTGTGTGTGTTGTCGGTGTGTGTGTGTGTGTTGTCGGTGTTGTGTGTGTGTGTGTTGTCGGTGTGTGTGTGTGTGTTGTCGGTGTGTGTGTGTGTGTGTGTGTGTGTGTTGTCGGTGTGTGTGTGTGTGTTGTCGGTGTGTGTGTGTGTGTGTGTTGTCGGTGTGTGTGTGTTGTCGGTGTGTGTGTGTTGTCGGTGTGTGTGTGTGTGTTGTCGGTGTGTGTGTGTGTGTTGTCGGTGTGTGTGTGTGTGTGTGTGTGTGTTGTCGGTGTGTGTGTGTGTGTGTGTTGTCAGTGTGTGTGTGTGTGTGTTGTCGGTGTGTGTGTGTGTGTGTTGTCGGTGTGTGTGTGTGTGTGTGTGTTGGCGGTGTGTGTGTGTGTGTGTGTGTGTGTGTTGTCGGTGTGTGTGGGTGTGTTGTCAGTGTATGTGTGTTGTCGGTGTGTGTGTGTGTGTGTGTTGTCGGTGTGTTTGTGTGTGTGTGTGTTGTCGGTGTGTGTGTGTGTTTTGTCGGTGTGTGTGTTGTCGGTGTGTGTGTGTGTGTGTTGTCGGTGTGTGTGTGTGTGTGTTGTCGGTGTGTGTGTGTGTGTGTTGTCGGTGTGTGTGTGTGTGTGTTGTCGGTGTGTGTGTGTGTGTTGTCGGTTTGTGTGTGTGTGTTGTGTGTGTGTGTGTTGTCGGTGTGTGTGTGTGTGTTGTCGGTGTGTGTGTGTGTGTGTGTTGTCTGTGTGTGTGTGTGTGTGTGTTGTCTGTGTGTGTGTGTGTGTTGTCGGTGTGTGTGTGTGTGTGTTGTCGGTGTGTGTGTGTGTGTGTGTGTGTGTTGTCGGTGTGTGTGTTGTCGGTTTGTGTGTGTGTGTGTGTGTTGTCGGTGTGTGTGTGTGTGTGTTGTCGGTGTGTGTGTGTGTTGTCTGTGTGTGTGTGTGTGTTGTCGGTGTGTGTGTGTGTTGTCTGTGTGTGTGTATGAGTGTGTGTGTGTGTTGTCGGTGTGTGTGTGTGTTGTCGGTGTGTGTGTATGAGTGTGTGTGTGTGTTGTCGGTGTGTGTGTGTGTTGTCGGTGTGTGTGTGTGTGTGTTGTCGGTGTGTGTGTGTGTGTGTGTGTGTGTTGTCGGTGTGTGTGTGTGTGTGTTGTCGGTGTGTGTGTGTGTGTGTGTCGGTGTGTGTGTGTGTGTGTGTTGTCGGTGTGTGTGTGTGTGTGTGTGTGTGTTGTCGGTGTGTGTGTTGTCGGTTTGTGTGTGTGTGTGTGTGTTGTCGGTGTGTGTGTGTGTGTTGTCGGTGTGTGTGTGTGTTGTCTGTGTGTGTGTGTGTGTTGTCGGTGTGTGTGTGTGTTGTCGGTGTGTGTGTATGAGTGTGTGTGTGTGTTGTCGGTGTGTGTGTGTGTTGTCGGTGTGTGTGTGTGTGTGTGTTGTCGGTGTGTGTGTGTGTGTGCTGTCGGTGTGTGTGTGTGTTGTCGGTGTGTGTGTGTGTTGTCGGTGTGTGTGTGTGTGTGTGTGTGTGTTGTCGGTGTGTGTGTGTTGTCGGTGTGTGTGTGTGTGTTGTCGGTGTGTGTGTGTGTGTTGTCAGTGTGTGTGTGTGTGTCTGTGTTGTCAGTGTGTGTGTGTGTGTGTTGTCGGTGTGTGTGTGTGTGTGTTGTCGGTGTGTGTGTGTGTGTGTGTGTTGGCGGTGTGTGTGTGTGTGTGTGTGTGTGTGTGTGTTGTCGGTGTGTGTGGGTGTGTTGTCAGTGTGTGTGTGTTGTCGGTGTGTGTGTGTGTGTGTGTCGGTGTGTTTGTGTGTGTGTGTGTTGTCGGTGTGTGTGTGTGTTTTGTCGGTGTGTGTGTGTGTGTTGTGTGTGTGTGTGTTGTCGGTGTGTGTGTGTGTGTGTTGTCGGTGTGTGTGTGTGTGTGTTGTCGGTGTGTGTGTGTGTGTGTTGTCGGTGTGTGTGTGTGTGTGTTGTCGGTGTGTGTGTGTGTGTTGTCGGTGTGTGTGTGTGTGTTGTGTGTGTGTGTTGTCGGTGTGTGTGTGTGTGTTGTCGGTGTGTGTGTGTGTGTGTGTTGTCGGTGTGTGTGTGTGTGTGTGTTGTCTGTGTGTGTGTGTGTGTTGTCGGTGTGTGTGTGTGTGTGTGTTGTCGGTGTGTGTGTGTGTGTGTTGTCGGTGTGTGTGTGTGTGTGTTGTCGGTGTGTGTGTGTGTGTGTGTGTGTGTTGTCGGTGTGTGTGTGTGTGTGTTGTCGGTGTGTGTGTGTGTTGTCTGTCTGTGTGTGTGTGTTGTCGGTGTGTGTGTGTGTTGTCGGTGTGTGTGTATGAGTGTGTGTGTGTGTTGTCGGTGTGTGTGTGTGTTGTCGGTGTGTGTGTGTGTGTTGTCGGTGTGTGTGTGTGTGTGTTGTCGGTGTGTGTGTGTGTGTGTTGTCGGTGTGTGTGTGTGTTGTCGGTGTGTGTGTGTGTGTGTGTGTGTGTTGTCGGTGTGTGTGTGTGTGTGTGTGTGTTGTCGGTGTGTGTGTGTGTGTGTTGTCGGTGTGTGTGTGTGTGTGTGTGTTGTCGGTGTGTGTGTGTGTGTGTGTGTGTTGTCGGTGTGTGTGTTGTCGGTTTGTGTGTGTGTGTGTGTGTTGTCGGTGTGTGTGTGTGTGTTGTCGGTGTGTGTGTGTGTTGTCTGTGTGTGTGTGTGTGTTGTCGGTGTGTGTGTGTGTTGTCGGTGTGTGTGTATGAGTGTGTGTGTGTGTTGTCGGTGTGTGTGTGTGTTGTCGGTGTGTGTGTGTGTGTGTGTTGTCGGTGTGTGTGTGTGTGTGTTGTCGGTGTGTGTGTGTGTGTGTTGTCGGTGTGTGTGTGTGTTGTCGGTGTGTGTGTGTGTGTGTGTGTGTTGTCGGTGTGTGTGTGTTGTCGGTGTGTGTGTGTGTGTTGTCGGTGTGTGTGTGTTTATGTGTTGTCGGTGTGTGTGTGTGTGTGTTGTCGGTGTGTGTGTGTGTGTTGTCGGTGTGTGTGTGTGTGTGTTGTCGGTGTGTGTGTGTGTGTGTTGTCGGTTTGTGTGTGTGTGTGTGTGTTGTCGGTGTGTGTGTGTGTTGTCGGTGTGTGTGTGTGGTGTGTGTGTGTGTTGTCGGTGTGTGTGTGTTGTCGGTGTGTGTGTGTTGTCGGTGTGTGTGTGTGTGTGTGTGTTGTCGGTGTGTGTGTGTGTGTGTGTTGTCGGTGTGTGTGTGTGTGTGTGTTGTCGGTGTGTGTGTGTGTGTGTGTTGTCGGTGTGTATGTGTGTGTGTGTTGTCGGTGTGTGTGTGTTTATGTGTTGTCGGTGTGTGTGTGTGTGTGTGTGTTGTCGTGTGTGTGTGTGTGTGTTGTCGGTGTGTGTGTGTGTGTGTTGTCGGTGTGTGTGTGTTGTTGGTGTGTGTGTGTGTTGTCGGTGTGTTGCTGGTGTTTGTGTGTGTGTGTGTGTTGTCGGTGTGTGTGTGTGTGTTGTCGGTGTGTGTGTGTGTGTGTGTGTGTGTGTTGTCGGTGTGTGTGTGTGTGTTGTCGGTGTGTGTGTGTGTGTTGTCGGTGTGTGTGTGTGTGTGTGTGTGTGTGTGTGTTGTCGGTGTGTGTGTGTGTGTTGTCGGTGTTGTTTGTGTGTGTGTTGTCGGTGTGTGTGTGTGTGTTGTCGGTGTGTGTGTGTGTGTGTGTTGTCGGTGTGTGTGTGTTGTCGGTGTGTGTGTGTGTGTTGTCGGTGTGTGTGTGTGTGTTGTCGGTGTGTGTGTGTGTGTTGTCAGTGTGTGTGTGTGTGTGTGTGTTGTCGGTGTGTGTGTGTGTGTGTTGTCGGTGTGTGTGTGGTGTGTGTGGTGTGTGTGTGTGTGTGTGTGTGTTGGCGGTGTGTGTGTGTGTGTGTGTGTGTGTTGTCGGTGTGTGTGGGTGTGTTGTCGGTGTGTGTGTGTTGTCGGTGTGTGTGTGTGTGTGTGTTGTCGGTGTGTTTGTGTGTGTGTGTGTTGTCGGTGTGTGTGTGTGTTTTGTCAGTGTGTGTGTGTGTGTTGTGTGTGTGTGTGTTGTCGGTGTGTGTGTGTGTGTGTTGTCGGTGTGTGTGTGTGTGTGTTGTCGGTGTGTGTGTGTGTGTGTTGTCGGTGTGTGTGTGTGTGTTGTCGATGTGTGTGTGTGTGTTGTGTGTGTGTGTGTTGTCGGTGTGTGTGTGTGTGTTGTCGGTGTGTGTGTGTGTGTTGTCGGTGTGTGTGTGTGTGTGTGTTGTCTGTGTGTGTGTGTGTGTGTGTTGTCGGTGTGTGTGTGTGTGTGTGTTGTCGGTGTGTGTGTGTGTGTGTGTTGTCGGTGTGTGTGTGTGTGTGTGTGTTGTCGGTGTGTGTGTGTGTGTGTTGTCGGTGTGTGTGTGTGTGTGTGTGTTGTCGGTGTGTGTGTGTGTGTGTGTGTGTGTGTTGTCGGTGTGTGTGTTGTCGGTTTGTGGTGTGTGTGTGTGTGTGTTGTCGGTTGTGTGTGTGTGTGTGTGTTGTCGGTGTGTGTGTGTGTTGTCTGTGTGTGTGTGTGTGTTGTCGGTGTGTGTGTGTGTTGTCGGTGTGTGTGTATGAGTGTGTGTGTGTGTTGTCGGTGTGTGTGTGTGTTGTCGGTGTGTGTGTGTGTGTGTTGTCGGTGTGTGTGTGTGTTGTCGGTGTGTGTGTGTGTGTTGTCGGTGTGTGTGTGTGTGTGGTGTGTGTGTGTGTGTGTGTGTGTGGTGGTGTGTGTGTGTTGTCGGTGTGTGTGTGTGTGTGTCGGTGTGTGTGTGTGTGTGTTGTCGGTGTGTGTGTGTGTGTTGTCGGTGTGTGTGTGTGTGTGTGGTGTGTGTGTGTGTCGGTGTGTGTGTGTGTGTGTCGGTGTGTGTGTGTGTGTGTGTTGTCGGTGTGTGTGTGTGTGTGTGTGTTGTCGGTGTGTGTGTGTGTGTTGTCGGTGTGTGTGTGTGTGTGTGTTGTCGGTGTGTATGTGTGTGTGTTGTCAGTGTGTGTGTGTGTGTGTTGTCGGTGTGTGTGTGTTTATGTGTTGTCGGTGTGTGTGTGTGTGTGTTGTCGGTGTGTGTGTGTGTGTTGTCGGTGTGTGTGTGTGTGTGTGTGTGTGTGTTGTCGGTGTGTGTGTGTGTGTTGTCGGTGTGTGTGTGTGTGTGTGTGTGTGTGTGTGTGTTGTCGGTGTGTGTGTGTGTGTTGTCGGTGTTGTTTGTATGTGTGTTGTCGGTGTGTGTGTGTGTGTTGTCGGTGTGTGTGTGTGTGTGTGTTGTCGGTGTGTGTGTGTTGTCGGTGTGTGTGTGTGTGTTGTCGGTGTGTGTGTGTGTGTTGTCGGTGTGTGTGTGTGTGTTGTCAGTGTGTGTGTGTGTGTGTGTGTGTTGTCAGTGTGTGTGTGTGTGTGTTGTCGGTGTGTGTGTGTGTGTGTTGTCGGTGTGTGTGTGTGTGTTGTCGGTGTGTGTGTGTGTGTGTGTGTTGGCGGTGTGTGTGTGTGTGTGTGTGTGTGTGTGTGTGTGTGTCGGTGTGTGTGGGTGTGTTGTCGGTGTGTGTGTGTTGTCGGTGTGTGTGTGTGTGTGTGTTGTCGGTGTGTTTGTGTGTGTGTGTGTTGTCGGTGTGTGTGTGTGTGTGTGTGTGTGTGTGTGTGTGTGTGTTGTCGGTGTGTGTGTGTGTGTGTTGTCGGTGTGTGTGTGTGTGTGTTGTCGGTGTGTGTGTGTGTGTTGTCGGTGTGTGTGTGTGTGTTGTGTGTGTGTGTGTTGTCGGTGTGTGTGTGTGTGTTGTCGGTGTGTGTGTGTGTGTTGTCGGTGTGTGTGTGTGTGTGTGTTGTCTGTGTGTGTGTGTGTGTGTTGTCGGTGTGTGTGTGTGTGTGTGTTGTCGGTGTGTGTGTGTGTGTGTGTTGTCGGTGTGTGTGTGTGTGTGTTGTCGGTGTGTGTGTGTGTGTGTTGTCGGTGTGTGTGTGTGTGTGTGTGTTGTCGGTGTGTGTGTGTGTGTGTGTGTGTGTGTTGTCGGTGTGTGTGTTGTCGGTTTGTGTGTGTGTGTGTGTGTTGTCGGTTTGTGTGTGTGTGTGTGTGTTGTCGGTGTGTGTGTGTGTTGTCTGTGTGTGTGTGTGTGTTGTCGGTGTGTGTGTGTGTTGTCGGTGTGTGTGTATGAGTGTGTGTGTGTGTTGTCGGTGTGTGTGTGTGTTGTCGGTGTGTGTGTGTGTGTGTTGTCGGTGTGTGTGTGTGTGTGTTGTCGGTGTGTGTGTGTGTGTTGTCGGTGTGTGTGTGTGTTGTCGGTGTGTGTGTGTGTGTGTGTGTGTGTTGTCGGTGTGTGTGTGTTGTCGGTGTGTGTGTGTGTGTTGTCGGTGTGTGTGTGTGTGTGTTGTCGGTTTGTGTGTGTGTGTGTGTGTTGTCGGTGTGTGTGTGTGTGTTGTCGGTGTGTGTTTGTGTTGTCGGTGTGTGTGTGTGAGTGTGTGTGTGTGTTGTCGGTATGTGTGTGTTGTCGGTGTGTGTGTGTGTGTGTGTTGTCGGTGTGTGTGTGTGTGTGTGTGTTGTCGGTGTGTGTGTGTGTGTTGTCGGTGTGTGTGTGTGTGTGTGTTGTCGGTGTGTATGTGTGTGTGTTGTCAGTGTGTGTGTGTGTGTGTTGTCGGTGTGTGTGTGTTTATGTGTTGTCGGTGTGTGTGTGTGTGTGTTGTCGGTGTGTGTGTGTGTGTTGTCGGTGTGTGTGTGTGTGTGTGTGTGTGTGTGTGTGTGTGTGTGTGTGTGTGTGTGTGTTGTCGGTGTGTGTGTGTGTGTGTTGTCGGTGTGTGTGTGTGTGTGTGTTGTCGGTGTGTGTGTGTGTGTGTGTTGTCGGTGTGTGTGTGTGTGTGTTGTCGGTGTGTGTGTGTGTTGTCGGTGTGTGTGTTGTCGGTTTGTGTGTGTGTGTGTGTGTTGTCGGTGTGTGTGTGTGTGTTGTCGGTGTGTGTGTGTGTTGTCTGTGTGTGTGTGTGTGTTGTCGGTGTGTGTGTGTGTTGTCGGTGTGTGTGTATGAGTGTGTGTGTGTGTTGTCGGTGTGTGTGTGTGTGTTGTCGGTGTGTGTGTGTGTGTGTTGTCGGTGTGTGTGTGTGTGTGTTGTCGGTGTGTGTGTGTGTGTGTTGTCGGTGTGTGTGTGTGTTGTCGGTGTGTGTGTGTGTGTGTGTGTGTTGTCGGTGTGTGTGTGTTGTCGGTGTGTGTGTGTGTGTTGTCGGTGTGTGTGTGTTTATGTGTTGTCGGTGTGTGTGTGTGTGTGTTGTCGGTGTGTGTGTGTGTGTTGTCGGTGTGTGTGTGTGTGTGTTGTCGGTGTGTGTGTGTGTGTGTTGCCGGTTTGTGTGTGTGTGTGTGTGTTGTCGGTGTGTGTGTGTGTGTTGTCGGTGTGTGTGTGTGAGTGTGTGTGTGTGTTGTCGGTGTGTGTGTGTTGTCGGTGTGTGTGTGTGTGTGTGTTGTCGGTGTGTGTGTGTGTGTGTGTGTGTTGTCGGTGTGTGTGTGTGTGTTGTCGGTGTGTGTGTGTGTGTTGTCGGTGTGTAAGTGTGTGTGTTGTCAGTGTGTGTGTGTGTGTGTTGTCGGTGTGTGTGTGTTTATGTGTTGTCGGTGTGTGTGTGTGTGTGTGTTGTCGGTGTGTCTGTGTGTGTGTGTTGTCGGTGTGTGTGTGTGTTGTCGGTGTGTGTGTGTTGTCGGTGTGTGTGTGTGTTGTCGGTGTGTTGCTGGTGTTTGTGTGTGTTGTCGGTGTGTGTGTGTGTGTTGTCGGTGTGTGTGTGTGTGTGTGTGTGTGTGTTGTCGGTGTGTGTGTGTGTGTTGTCGGTGTGTGTGTGTGTGTTGTCGGTGTGTGTGTGTGTGTGTGTGTGTGTGTGTTGTCGGTGTGTGTGTGTGTGTTGTCGGTGTTGTTTGTGTGTGTGTTGTCGGTGTGTGTGTGTGTGTTGTCGGTGTGTGTGTGTGTGTTTCTGTGTGTTGTCGGTGTGTGTGTGTGTGTTGTCGGTGTGTGTGTGTGTGTGTGTTGTCGGTGTGTGTGTGTTGTCGGTGTGTGTGTGTTGTCGGTGTGTGTGTGTGTGTTGTCGGTGTGTGTGTGTGTGTTGTCGGTGTGTGTGTGTTGTGTGTGTGTGTTGTCGGTGTGTGTGTGTGTGTGTGTTGTCGTTGTGTGTGTGTTGTCGGTGTGTGTGTTGTCGGTGTGTGTGTGTGTGTGTTGTCGGTGTGTGTGTGTGTGTGTTGTCGGTGTGTGTGTGTGTGTGTTGCTGGTGTTTGTGTGTGTGTGTGTTGTCGGTGTGTGTGTGTGTGTGTGTGTGTTGTCGGTGTGTGTGTGTGTGTTGTCGGTGTGTGTGTGTGTGTTGTCGGTGTGTGGTGTGTGTGTGTGTGTGTGTTGTCGGTGTGTGTGTGTGTGTTGTCGGTGTTGTTTGTGTGTGTGTTGTCGGTGTGTGTGTGTGTGTTGTCGGTGTGTGTGTGTGTGGGTTGTCGGTGTGTGTGTGTTGTCGGTGTGTGTGTGTGTGTGTGTTGTCGGTGTGTGTGTGTGTGTTGTTGGTGTGTGTTTGTGTGTTGTCAGTGTGTGTGTGTGTGTGTGTGTTGTCAGTGTGTGTGTGTGTGTGTTGTCGGTGTGTGTGTGTGTGTGTTGTCGGTGTGTGTGTGTGTGTGTGTGTTGGCGGTGTGTGTGTGTGTGTGTGTGTGTGTGTGTTGTCGGTGTGTGTGGGTGTGTTGTCAGTGTATGTGTGTTGTCGGTGTGTGTGTGTGTGTGTGTTGTCGGTGTGTTTGTGTGTGTGTGTGTTGTCGGTGTGTGTGTGTGTTTTGTCGGTGTGTGTGTTGTCGGTGTGTGTGTGTGTGTGTTGTCGGTGTGTGTGTGTGTGTGTTGTCGGTGTGTGTGTGTGTGTGTTGTCGGTGTGTGTGTGTGTGTGTTGTCGGTGTGTGTGTGTGTGTTGTCGGTTTGTGTGTGTGTGTTGTGTGTGTGTGTGTTGTCGGTGTGTGTGTGTGTGTTGTCGGTGTGTGTGTGTGTGTGTGTTGTCTGTGTGTGTGTGTGTGTGTGTTGTCTGTGTGTGTGTGTGTGTTGTCGGTGTGTGTGTGTGTGTGTGTGTTGTCGGTGTGTGTGTGTGTGTGTTGTCGGTGTGTGTGTGTGTGTGTTGTCGGTGTGTGTGTGTGTGTGTGTGTGTGTTGTCGGTGTGTGTGTTGTCGGTTTGTGTGTGTGTGTGTGTGTTGTCGGTGTGTGTGTGTGTGTGTGTTGTCGGTGTGTGTGTGTGTTGTCTGTGTGTGTGTGTGTGTTGTCGGTGTGTGTGTGTGTTGTCTGTGTGTGTGTATGAGTGTGTGTGTGTGTTGTCGGTGTGTGTGTGTGTTGTCGGTGTGTGTGTATGAGTGTGTGTGTGTGTTGTCGGTGTGTGTGTGTGTTGTCGGTGTGTGTGTGTGTGTGTTGTCGGTGTGTGTGTGTGTTGTCGGTGTGTGTGTTGTCGGTTTGTGTGTGTGTGTGTGTGTTGTCGGTGTGTGTGTGTGTGTTGTCGGTGTGTGTGTGTGTTGTCTGTGTGTGTGTGTGTGTTGTCGGTGTGTGTGTGTGTTGTCGGTGTGTGTGTATGAGTGTGTGTGTGTGTTGTCGGTGTGTGTGTGTGTGTTGTCGGTGTGTGTGTGTGTGTGTTGTCGGTGTGTGTGTGTGTGTGTTGTCGGTGTGTGTGTGTGTGTGTTGTCGGTGTGTGTGTGTGTGTGTTGTCGGTGTGTGTGTGTGTGTGTGTGTTGTCGGTGTGTGTGTGTGTGTTGTCGGTGTGTGTGTGTGTGTTGTCGGTGTGTGTGTGTTTATGTGTTGTCGGTGTGTGTGTGTGTGTGTTGTCGGTGTGTGTGTGTGTGTTGTCGGTGTGTGTGTGTGTGTGTTGTCGGTGTGTGTGTGTGTGTGTTGTCGGTTTGTGTGTGTGTGTGTGTGTTGTCGGTGTGTGTGTGTGTGTTGTCGGTGTGTGTGTGTGAGTGTGTGTGTGTGTTGTCGGTGTGTGTGTGTTGTCGGTGTGTGTGTGTGTGTGTGTTGTCGGTGTGTGTGTGTGTGTGTGTGTTGTCGGTGTGTGTGTGTGTGTTGTCGGTGTGTGTGTGTGTGTTGTCGGTGTGTGTGTGTGTGTTGTCAGTGTGTGTGTGTGTGTGTTGTCGGTGTGTGTGTGTTATGTGTTGTCGGTGTGTGTGTGTGTGTGTGTTGTCGGTGTGTTGTGTGTGTGTGTTGTCGGTGTGTGTGTGTGTGTGTTGTCGGTGTGTGTGTGTGTGTGTTGTCGGTGTGTGTGTGTGTTGTCGGTGTGTGTGTGTGTGTGTGTGTGTTGTCGGTGTGTGTGTGTGTGTTGTCGGTGTGTGTGTGTGTGGTGTGTGTGTGTGTGTTGTCGTGTGTGTGTGTGTGTGTTGTCGGTGTGTGTGTGTGTGTTGTCGGTGTGTGTGTGTGTGTGTGTGTGTGTGTGTGTGTTGTCGGTGTGTGTGTGTGTGTTGTCGGTGTGTGTGTGTGTGTGTTGTCGGTGTGTGTGTGTGTGTTGTCGGTGTGTGTGTGTGTGTGTGTGTGTGTTGTCGTGTGTGTGTGTGTTGTCGGTGTGTGTGTGTGTGTGTGTTGTCGGTGTGTGTGTGTGGTGTGTGTGTGTTGTCGGTGTGTGTGTGTGTGTTGTCGGTGTGTGTGTGTGTGTTGTCGGTGTGTGTGTGTGTGTGTGTGTGTTGTCGGTGTGTGTGTGTGTGTGTGTTGTCGTGTGTGTGTGTGTGTGTGTGTGTTGTCGGTGTGTGTGTGTGTGTGTTGTCGGTGTGTGTGTGTGTGTGTTGTCGGTGTGTGTGTGTGTGTGTTGCTGGTGTTTGTGTGTGTGTGTGTTGTCGGTGTGTGTGTGTGTGTGTGTGTGTTGTCGGTGTGTGTGTGTGTGTTGTCGGTGTGTGTGTGTGTGTTGTCGGTGTGTGTGTGTGTGTGTGTGTGTGTGTTGTCGGTGTGTGTGTGTGTGTTGTCGGTGTTGTTGTGTGTGTGTTGTCGGTGTGTGTGTGTGTGTTGTCGGTGTGTGTGTGTGTGGGTTGTCGGTGTGTGTGTGTTGTCGGTGTGTGTGTGTGTGTGTGTTGTCGGTGTGTGTGTGTGTGTTGTCGGTGTGTGTGTGTGTGTTGTCGGTGTGTGTGTGTGTGTGTGTGTGTTGTCGTGTGTGTGTGTGTGTGTTGTCGGTGTGTGTGTGTGTGTGTTGTCGGTGTGTGTGTGTGTGTGTGTGTTGTCGGTGTGTGTGTGTGTGTGTGTGTGTGTTGTCGGTGTGTGTGTGTGTGTTGTCGGTGTGTGTGTGTGTGGTGTGTGTGTGTGTGTGTGTTGTCGGTGTGTGTGTGTGTGTGTGTTGTCGGTGTGTGTGTGTGTGTTGTCGGTGTGTGTGTTGTCGGTGTGTGTGTGTGTGTGTTGTCGGTGTGTGTGTGTGTGTGTTGTCGGTGTGTGTGTGTGTGTGTTGTCGGTGTGTGTGTGTGTGTGTTGTCGGTGTGTGTGTGTGTGTTGTCGGTTTGTGTGTGTGTGTTGTGTGTGTGTGTGTTGTCGGTGTGTGTGTGTGTGTTGTCGGTGTGTGTGTGTGTGTTGTCGTGTGTGTGTGTGTGTGTGTGTGTTGTCGGTGTGTGTGTGTGTGTTGTCGGTGTGTGTGTGTGTGTGTGTGTTGTCGGTGTGTGTGTGTGTGTTGTCGGTGTGTGTGTGTGTGTGTTGTCGGTGTGTGTGTGTGTGTGTGTGTGTGTGTGTGGTGTGTGTGTTGTCGGTGTGTGTGTGTGTGTTGTTGTCGTGTGTGTGTGTGTGTGTTGTCGGTGTGTGTGTGTGTTGTCGTGTGTGTGTGTGTGTGTTGTCGGTGTGTGTGTGTGTGTTGTGTGTGTGTGTGTGTGTGTGTGTTGTCGGTGTGTGTGTGTGTGTGTGTGTGTGTGTGTGTGTGTGTGTGTTGTCGGTGTGTGTGTGTGTGTTGTCGTGTGTGTGTGTGTTGTCGGTGTGTGTGTGTGTGTGTGTTGTCGGTGTGTTTGTGTGTGTGTGTGTTGTCGGTGTGTGTGTGTGTTTTGTCGGTGTGTGTGTTGTCGGTGTGTGTGTGTGTGTGTTGTCGGTGTGTGTGTGTGTGTGTTGTCGGTGTGTGTGTGTGTGTGTTGTCGGTGTGTGTGTGTGTGTGTTGTCGGTGTGTGTGTGTGTGTTGTCGGTTTGTGTGTGTGTGTTGTGTGTGTGTGTGTTGTCGGTGTGTGTGTGTGTGTTGTCGGTGTGTGTGTGTGTGTGTGTTGTCTGTGTGTGTGTGTGTGTGTGTTGTCTGTGTGTGTGTGTGTGTTGTCGGTGTGTGTGTGTGTGTGTGTGTTGTCGGTGTGTGTGTGTGTGTGTTGTCGGTGTGTGTGTGTGTGTGTTGTCGGTGTGTGTGTGTGTGTGTGTGTGTGTTGTCGGTGTGTGTGTTGTCGGTTTGTGTGTGTGTGTGTGTGTTGTCGGTGTGTGTGTGTGTGTGTTGTCGGTGTGTGTGTGTGTTGTCTGTGTGTGTGTGTGTGTTGTCGGTGTGTGTGTGTGTTGTCTGTGTGTGTGTATGAGTGTGTGTGTGTGTTGTCGGTGTGTGTGTGTGTTGTCGGTGTGTGTGTATGAGTGTGTGTGTGTGTTGTCGGTGTGTGTGTGTGTTGTCGGTGTGTGTGTGTGTGTGTTGTCGGTGTGTGTGTGTGTGTGTGTGTGTGTTGTCGGTGTGTGTGTGTGTGTGTTGTCGGTGTGTGTGTGTGTGTGTGTTGTCGGTGTGTGTGTGTGTGTGTGTTGTCGGTGTGTGTGTGTGTGTGTGTGTGTGTTGTCGGTGTGTGTGTTGTCGGTTTGTGTGTGTGTGTGTGTGTTGTCGGTGTGTGTGTGTGTGTTGTCGGTGTGTGTGTGTGTTGTCTGTGTGTGTGTGTGTGTTGTCGGTGTGTGTGTGTGTTGTCGGTGTGTGTGTATGAGTGTGTGTGTGTGTTGTCGGTGTGTGTGTGTGTTGTCGGTGTGTGTGTGTGTGTGTGTTGTCGGTGTGTGTGTGTGTGTGCTGTCGGTGTGTGTGTGTGTTGTCGGTGTGTGTGTGTGTTGTCGGTGTGTGTGTGTGTGTGTGTGTGTTGTCGGTGTGTGTGTGTTGTCGGTGTGTGTGTGTGTGTTGTCGGTGTGTGTGTGTTTATGTGTTGTCGGTGTGTGTGTGTGTGTATTGTCGGTGTGTGTGTGTGTGTTGTCGGTGTGTGTGTGTGTGTGTTGTCGGTGTGTGTGTGTGTGTGTGTTGTCGGTTGTGTGTGTGTGTGTGTGTTGTCGGTGTGTGTGTGTGTGTTGTCGGTGTGTGTGTGTGTTGTCGGTGTGTGTGTGTGAGTGTGTGTGTGTGTTGTCGGTGTGTGTGTGTTGTCGGTGTGTGTGTGTGTGTGTGTGTTGTCGGTGTGTGTGTGTGTGTGTGTTGTCGGTGTGTATGTGTGTGTGTTGTCAGTGTGTGTGTGTGTGTGTTGTCGGTGTGTGTGTGTTTATGTGTTGTCGGTGTGTGTGTGTGTGTGTTGTCGGTGTGTGTGTGTGTGTTGTCGGTGTGTGTGTGTGTGTGTGTGTGTGTGTGTGTGTTGTGTGTGTGTGTGTGTGTGTTGTCGGTGTGTGTGTGTGTGTGTTGTCGGTGTGTGTGTGTGTGTGTGTTGTCGGTGTGTGTGTGTGTGTGTGTTGTCGGTGTGTGTGTGTGTGTGTTGTCGGTGTGTGTGTGTGTTGTCGGTGTGTGTGTTGTCGGTTTGTGTGTGTGTGTGTGTGTTGTCGGTGTGTGTGTGTGTGTTGTCGGTGTGTGTGTGTGTTGTCTGTGTGTGTGTGTGTGTTGTCGGTGTGTGTGTGTGTTGTCGGTGTGTGTGTATGAGTGTGTGTGTGTGTTGTCGGTGTGTGTGTGTGTGTGTTGTCGGTGTGTGTGTGTGTGTGTTGTCGGTGTGTGTGTGTGTGTGTGTCGGTGTGTGTGTGTGTGTTGTCGGTGTGTGTGTGTGTTGTCGGTGTGTGTGTGTGTGTGTGTGTGTTGTCGGTGTGTGTGTGTGTGCTGTCGGTGTGTGTGTGTTTATGTGTTGTCGGTGTGTGTGTGTGTGTGTTGTCGGTGTGTGTGTGTGTGTTGTCGGTGTGTGTGTGTGTGTGTTGTCGGTGTGTGTGTGTGTGTGTTGCCGGTTTGTGTGTGTGTGTGTGTGTTGTCGGTGTGTGTGTGTGTGTTGTCGGTGTGTGTGTGTGAGTGTGTGTGTGTGTTGTCGGTGTGTGTGTGTTGTCGGTGTGTGTGTGTGTGTGTGTTGTCGGTGTGTGTGTGTGTGTGTGTGTGTTGTCGGTGTGTGTGTGTGTGTTGTCGGTGTGTGTGTGTGTGTGTGTTGTCGGTGTGTAAGTGTGTGTGTTGTCAGTGTGTGTGTGTGTGTGTTGTCGGTGTGTGTGTGTTTATGTGTTGTCGGTGTGTGTGTGTGTGTGTGTTGTCGGTGTGTGTGTGTGTGTGTGTTGTCGGTGTGTGTGTGTGTGTGTTGTCGGTGTGTGTGTGTTGTCGGTGTGTGTGTGTGTTGTCGGTGTGTTGCTGGTGTTTGTGTGTGTGTGTGTTGTCGGTGTGTGTGTGTGTGTTGTCGGTGTGTGTGTGTGTGTGTGTGTGTGTGTGTGTGTTGTCGGTGTGTGTGTGTGTGTTGTCGGTGTGTGTGTGTGTGTTGTCGGTGTGTGTGTGTGTGTGTGTGTGTGTGTGTGTGTTGTCGGTGTGTGTGTGTGTGTTGTCGGTGTTGTTTGTGTGTGTGTTGTCGGTGTGTGTGTGTGTGTTGTCGGTGTGTGTGTGTGTGTTTCTGTGTGTTGTCGGTGTGTGTGTGTGTGTGTGTTGTCGGTGTGTGTGTGTTGTCGGTGTGTGTGTGTGTGTTGTCGGTGTGTGTGTGTGTGTTGTCGGTGTGTGTGTGTGTGTTGTGTGTGTGTGTGTTGTGTGTGTGTGTTGTCGGTGTGTGTGTGTGTGTGTGTTGTCGTTGTGTGTGTGTTGTCGGTGTGTGTGTGTGTGTTGTCGGTGTGTGTGTGTGTGTGTTGTCGGTGTGTGTGTGTGTGTGTTGTCGGTGTGTGTGTGTGTGTGTTGCTGGTGTTTGTGTGTGTGTGTGTTGTCGGTGTGTGTGTGTGTGTGTGTGTTGTCGGTGTGTGTGTGTGTGTTGTCGGTGTGTGTGTGTGTGTTGTCGGTGTGTGTGTGTGTGTGTGTGTGTGTGTTGTCGGTGTGTGTGTGTGTGTTGTCGGTGTTGTTTGTGTGTGTGTTGTCGGTGTGTGTGTGTGTGTGTTGTCGGTGTGTGTGTGTGTGGGTTGTCGGTGTGTGTGTGTTGTCGGTGTGTGTGTGTGTGTGTGTGTTGTCGGTGTGTGTGTGTGTGTTGTCGGTGTGTGTGTGTGTGTTGTCAGTGTGTGTGTGTGTGTGTGTGTTGTCAGTGTGTGTGTGTGTGTGTTGTCGGTGTGTGTGTGTGTGTGTTGTCGGTGTGTGTGTGTGTGTGTGTGTTGGCGGTGTGTGTGTGTGTGTGTGTGTGTGTGTGTGTTGTCGGTGTGTGTGGGTGTGTTGTCAGTGTGTGTGTGTTGTCGGTGTGTGTGTGTGTGTGTGTTGTCGGTGTGTTTGTGTGTGTGTGTGTTGTCGGTGTGTGTGTGTGTTTTGTCGGTGTGTGTGTTGTCGGTGTGTGTGTGTGTGTGTTGTCGGTGTGTGTGTGTGTGTGTTGTCGGTGTGTGTGTGTGTGTGTTGTCGGTGTGTGTGTGTGTGTGTTGTCGGTGTGTGTGTGTGTGTTGTCGGTGTGTGTGTGTGTGTTGTGTGTGTGTGTGTTGTCGGTGTGTGTGTGTGTGTTGTCGGTGTGTGTGTGTGTGTGTGTTGTCTGTGTGTGTGTGTGTGTGTGTTGTCTGTGTGTGTGTGTGTGTTGTCGGTGTGTGTGTGTGTGTGTGTTGTCGGTGTGTGTGTGTGTGTGTTGTCGGTGTGTGTGTGTGTGTGTGTGTTGTCGGTGTGTGTGTTGTCGGTTTGTGTGTGTGTGTGTGTGTTGTCGGTGTGTGTGTGTGTGTGTTGTCGGTTTGTGTGTGTGTTGTCTGTGTGTGTGTGTGTGTTGTCGGTGTGTGTGTGTGTTGTCGGTGTGTGTGTATGAGTGTGTGTGTGTGTTGTCGGTGTGTGTGTGTGTTGTCGGTGTGTGTGTGTGTGTGTTGTCGGTGTGTGTGTGTGTGTGTTGTCGGTGTGTGTGTGTGTTGTCGGTGTGTGTGTGTGTGTGTGTGTGTGTTGTCGGTGTGTGTGTGTGTGTGTGTGTGTGTTGTCGGTGTGTGTGTGTGTGTGTTGTCGGTGTGTGTGTGTGTGTGTGTGTGTTGTCGGTGTGTGTGTGTGTGTGTGTGTGTGTTGTCGGTGTGTGTGTTGTCGGTTTGTGTGTGTGTGTGTGTGTTGTCGGTGTGTGTGTGTGTGTTGTCGGTGTGTGTCTGTGTGTGTGTGTGTGTTGTCGGTGTGTGTGTGTGTTGTCGGTGTGTGTGTATGAGTGTGTGTGTGTGTTGTCGGTGTGTGTGTGTGTTGTCGGTGTGTGTGTGTGTGTGTGTTGTCGGTGTGTGTGTGTGTGTGTTGTCGGTGTGTGTGTGTGTGTGTTGTCGGTGTGTGTGTGTGTTGTCGGTGTGTGTGTGTGTGTGTGTGTGTTGTCGGTGTGTGTGTGTTGTCGGTGTGTGTGTGTGTGTTGTCGGTGTGTGTGTGTTTATGTGTTGTCGGTGTGTGTGTGTGTGTATTGTCGGTGTGTGTGTGTGTGTTGTCGGTGTGTGTGTGTGTGTGTTGTCGGTGTGTGTGTGTGTGTGTTGTCGGTTTGTGTGTGTGTGTGTGTGTTGTCGGTGTGTGTGTGTGTGTTGTCGGTGTGTGTGTGTGTTGTCGGTGTGTGTGTGTGAGTGTGTGTGTGTGTTGTCGGTGTGTGTGTGTTGTCGGTGTGTGTGTGTGTGTGTGTGTTGTCGGTGTGTGTGTGTGTGTGTGTGTGTTGTCGGTTTGTGTGTGTGTGTGTGTGTTGTCGGTGTGTGTGTGTGTGTTGTCGGTGTGTGTGTGTGTTGTCGGTGTGTGTGTGTGTGTTGTCAGTGTGTGTGTGTGTGTGTGTGTTGTCAGTGTGTGTGTGTGTGTGTTGTCGGTGTGTGTGTGTGTGTGTTGTCGGTGTGTGTGTGTGTGTGTGTGTTGGCGGTGTGTGTGTGTGTGTGTGTGTGTGTGTGTGTTGTCGGTGTGTGTGGGTGTGTTGTCAGTGTGTGTGTGTTGTCGGTGTGTGTGTGTGTGTGTGTTGTCGGTGTGTTTGTGTGTGTGTGTGTTGTCGGTGTGTGTGTGTGTTTTGTCGGTGTGTGTGTGTGTGTTGTGTGTGTGTGTGTTGTCGGTGTGTGTGTGTGTGTGTTGTCGGTGTGTGTGTGTGTGTGTTGTCGGTGTGTGTGTGTGTGTGTTGTCGGTGTGTGTGTGTGTGTTGTCGGTGTGTGTGTGTGTGTTGTGTGTGTGTGTGTGTCGGTGTGTGTGTGTGTGTTGTCGGTGTGTGTGTGTGTGTGTGTTGTCGGTGTGTGTGTGTGTGTGTGTTGTCTGTGTGTGTGTGTGTGTTGTCGGTGTGTGTGTGTGTGTGTGTTGTCGGTGTGTGTGTGTGTGTGTTGTCGGTGTGTGTGTGTGTGTGTTGTCGGTGTGTGTGTGTGTGTGTGTGTTGTCGGTGTGTGTGTTGTCGGTTTGTGTGTGTGTGTGTGTGTTGTCGGTGTGTGTGTGTGTGTGTTGTCGGTGTGTGTGTGTGTTGTCTGTGTGTGTGTGTGTGTTGTCGGTGTGTGTGTGTGTTGTCGGTGTGTGTGTATGAGTGTGTGTGTGTGTTGTCGGTGTGTGTGTGTGTTGTCGGTGTGTGTGTGTGTGTGTTGTCGGTGTGTGTGTGTGTGTGTTGTCGGTGTGTGTGTGTGTGTGTTGTCGGTGTGTGTGTGTGTTGTCGGTGTGTGTGTGTGTGTGTGTGTGTGTGTTGTCGGTGTGTGTGTGTGTGTGTGTGTGTTGTCGGTGTGTGTGTGTGTGTGTTGTCGGTGTGTGTGTGTGTGTGTGTGTTGTCGGTGTGTGTGTGTGTGTGTGTGTGTGTTGTCGGTGTGTGTGTTGTCGGTTTGTGTGTGTGTGTGTGTGTTGTCGGTGTGTGTGTGTGTGTTGTCGGTGTGTGTGTGTGTTGTCTGTGTGTGTGTGTGTGTTGTCGGTGTGTGTGTGTGTTGTCGGTGTGTGTGTATGAGTGTGTGTGTGTGTTGTCGGTGTGTGTGTGTGTTGTCGGTGTGTGTGTGTGTGTGTGTTGTCGGTGTGTGTGTGTGTGTGTTGTCGGTGTGTGTGTGTGTGTGTTGTCGGTGTGTGTGTGTGTTGTCGGTGTGTGTGTGTGTGTGTGTGTGTGTGTTGTCGGTGTGTGTGTGTTGTCGGTGTGTGTGTGTGTGTTGTCGGTGTGTGTGTGTTTATGTGTTGTCGGTGTGTGTGTGTGTGTGTTGTCGGTGTGTGTGTGTGTGTTGTCGGTGTGTGTGTGTGTGTGTTGTCGGTGTGTGTGTGTGTGTGTGTTGTCGGTTTGTGTGTGTGTGTGTGTGTTGTCGGTGTGTGGTGTGTGTGTGTTGTCGGTGTGTGTGTGGTGTGTTGTCGGTGTGTGTGTGTTGTCGGTGTGTGTGTGTGTTGTCGGTGTGTTGCTGGTGTTTGTGTGTGTGTGTGTTGTCGGTGTGTGTGTGTGTGTTGTCGGTGTGTGTGTGTGTGTTGTCGGTGTGTGTGTGTGTGTGTGTTGTCGGTGTGTATGTGTGTGTGTTGTCAGTGTGTGTGTGTGTGTGTTGTCGGTGTGTGTGTGTTTATGTGTTGTCGGTGTGTGTGTGTGTGTGTGTTGTCGGTGTGTGTGTGTGTGTGTGTTGTCGGTGTGTGTGTGTGTGTGTTGTCGGTGTGTGTGTGTTGTCGGTGTGTGTGTGTGTTGTCGGTGTGTTGCTGGTGTTTGTGTGTGTGTGTGTTGTCGGTGTGTGTGTGTGTGTTGTCGGTGTGTGTGTGTGTGTGTGTGTGTGTGTTGTCGGTGTGTGTGTGTGTGTTGTCGGTGTGTGTGTGTGTGTTGTCTGTGTGTGTGTGTGTGTGTGTGTGTGTGTGTGTGTTGTCGGTGTGTGTGTGTGTGTTGTCGGTGTTGTTTGTGTGTGTGTTGTCGGTGTGTGTGTGTGTGTTGTCGGTGTGTGTGTGTGTGTGTGTGTTGTCGGTGTGTGTGTGTTGTCGGTGTGTGTGTGTGTGTTGTCGGTGTGTGTGTGTGTGTTGTCGGTGTGTGTGTGTGTGTTGTCAGTGTGTGTGTGTGTGTGTGTGCTGTCAGTGTGTGTGTGTGTGTGTTGTCGGTGTGTGTGTGTGTGTGTTGTCGGTGTGTGTGTGTGTGTTGTCGGTGTGTGTGTGTGTGTGTGTGTTGGCGGTGTGTGTGTGTGTGTGTATGTGTTGTCGGTGTGTGTGGGTGTGTTGTCAGTGTGTGTGTGTTGTCGGTGTGTGTGTGTGTGTGTGTTGTCGGTGTGTTTGTGTGTGTGTGTGTTGTCGGTGTGTGTGTGTGTTTTGTCGGTGTGTGTGTGTGTGTTGTGTGTGTGTGTGTTGTCGGTGTGTGTGTGTGTTGTCGGTGTGTGTGTGTGTGTGTTGTCGGTGTGTGTGTGTGTGTGTTGTCGGTGTGTGTGTGTGTGTTGTAGGTGTGTGTGTGTGTGTTGTGTGTGTGTGTTGTCGGTGTGTGTGTGTGTGTTGTCGGTGTGTGTGTGTTTGTTGTCGGTGTGTGTGTGTTGTCGGTGTGTGTGTGTGTGTGTGTTGTCTGTGTGTGTGTGTGTGTGTTGTCGGTGTGTGTGTGTGTGTGTGTTGTCGGTGTGTGTGTGTGTGTGTTGTTGGTGTGTGTGTGTGTGTGTGTGTTGTCGGTGTGTGTGTGTGTGTGTTGTCGGTGTGTGTGTGTGTGTGTGTGTTGTCGGTGTGTGTGTGTGTGTGTGTGTGTGTTGTCGGTGTGTGTGTTGTCGGTTGTGTGTGTGTGTGTGTGTTGTCGGTGTGTGTGTGTGTTGTCTGTGTGTGTGTGTGTGTTGTCGGTGTGTGTGTGTGTTGTCGGTGTGTGTGTATGAGTGTGTGTGTGTGTTGTCGGTGTGTGTGTGTGTTGTCGGTGTGTGTGTGTGTGTGTTGTCGGTGTGTGTGTGTGTGTGTTGTCGGTGTGTGTGTGTGTGTTGTCGGTGTGTGTGTGTGTTGTCGGTGTGTGTGTGTGTGTGTGTGTGTGTGTGTTGTCGGTGTGTGTGTGTTGTCGGTGTGTGTGTGTGTGTTGTCGGTGTGTGTGTGTGTGTGTTGTCGGTTTGTGTGTGTGTGTGTGTGTCGTCGGTGTGTGTGTGTGTGTTGTCGGTGTGTGTTTGTGTTGTCGGTGTGTGTGTGTGAGTGTGTGTGTGTGTTGTCGGTGTGTGTGTGTTGTCGGTGTGTGTGTGTGTGTGTTGTCGGTGTGTGTGTGTGTGTGTGTGTTGTCGGTGTGTGTGTGTGTGTTGTCGGTGTGTGTGTGTGTGTGTGTTGTCGGTGTGTATGTGTGTGTGTTGTCAGTGTGTGTGTGTGTGTGTTGTCGGTGTGTGTGTGTTTATGTGTTGTCGGTGTGTGTGTGTGTGTGTTGTCGGTGTGTGTGTGTGTGTTGTCGGTGTGTGTGTGTGTGTGTGTGTGTGTGTGTTGTGTGTGTGTGTGTGTGTGTTGTCGGTGTGTGTGTGTGTGTGTTGTCGGTGTGTGTGTGTGTGTGTGTTGTCGGTGTGTGTGTGTGTGTGTGTTGTCGGTGTGTGTGTGTGTGTGTTGTCGGTGTGTGTGTGTGTTGTCGGTGTGTGTGTTGTCGGTTTGTGTGTGTGTTTTGTCGGTGTGTGTGTGTGTGTTGTGTGTGTGTGTGTTGTCGGTGTGTGTGTGTGTGTGTTGTCGGTGTGTGTGTGTGTGTGTTGTCGGTGTGTGTGTGTGTGTGTTGTCGGTGTGTGTGTGTGTGTTGTCGGTGTGTGTGTGTGTGTTGTGTGTGTGTGTGTTGTCGGTGTGTGTGTGTGTGTTGTCGGTGTGTGTGTGTTTGTTGTCGGTGTGTGTGTGTTTGTTGTCGGTGTGTGTGTGTGTGTGTGTTGTCTGTGTGTGTGTGTGTGTGTTGTCGGTGTGTGTGTGTGTGTGTGTTGTCGGTGTGTGTGTGTGTGTGTTGTCGGTGTGTGTGTGTGTGTGTGTGTTGTCGGTGTGTGTGTGTGTGTTGTCGGTGTGTGTGTGTGTGTGTGTGTTGTCGGTGTGTGTGTGTGTGTGTGTGTGTGTTGTCGGTGTGTGTGTTGTCGGTTTGTGTGTGTGTGTGTGTGTTGTCGGTGTGTGTGTGTGTTGTCTGTGTGTGTGTGTGTGTTGTCGGTGTGTGTGTGTGTTGTCGGTGTGTGTGTATGAGTGTGTGTGTGTGTTGTCGGTGTGTGTGTGTGTTGTCGGTGTGTGTGTGTGTGTGTTGTCGGTGTGTGTGTGTGTGTGTTGTCGGTGTGTGTGTGTGTGTTGTCGGTGTGTGTGTGTGTTGTCGGTGTGTGTGTGTGTGGTGTGTGTGTGTGTTGTCGGTGTGTGTGTGTTGTCGGTGTGTGTGTGTGTGTTGTCGGTGTGTGTGTGTGTGTGTTGTCGGTTTGTGTGTGTGTGTGTGTGTTGTCGGTGTGTGTGTGTGTGTTGTCGGTGTGTGTTTGTGTTGTCGGTGTGTGTGTGTGAGTGTGTGTGTGTGTTGTCGGTGTGTGTGTGTTGTTGGTGTGTGTGTGTGTGTGTGTTGTCGGTGTGTGTGTGTGTGTGTGTGTTGTCGGTGTGTGTGTGTGTGTTGTCGGTGTGTGTGTGTGTGTGTGTTGTCGGTGTGTATGTGTGTGTGTTGTCAGTGTGTGTGTGTGTGTGTTGTCGGTGTGTGTGTGTTTATGTGTTGTCGGTGTGTGTGTGTGTGTGTTGTCGGTGTGTGTGTGTGTGTTGTCGGTGTGTGTGTGTGTGTGTGTGTGTGTGTGTGTGTGTGTTGTGTGTGTGTGTGTGTGTGTTGTCGGTGTGTGTGTGTGTGTGTTGTCGGTGTGTGTGTGTGTGTGTGTTGTCGGTGTGTGTGTGTGTGTGTGTTGTCGGTGTGTGTGTGTGTGTGTTGTCGGTGTGTGTGTGTGTTGTCGGTGTGTGTGTTGTCGGTTTGTGTGTGTGTGTGTGTGTTGTCGGTGTGTGTGTGTGTGTTGTCGGTGTGTGTGTGTGTTGTCTGTGTGTGTGTGTGTGTTGTCGGTGTGTGTGTGTGTTGTCGGTGTGTGTGTATGAGTGTGTGTGTGTGTTGTCGGTGTGTGTGTGTGTGTGTTGTCGGTGTGTGTGTGTGTGTGTTGTCGGTGTGTGTGTGTGTGTGTGTCGGTGTGTGTGTGTGTGTGTTGTCGGTGTGTGTGTGTGTGTGTTGTCGGTGTGTGTGTGTGTGTGTGTGTTGTCGGTGTGTGTGTGTTGTCGGTGTGTGTGTGTGTGTTGTCGGTGTGTGTGTGTTTATGTGTTGTCGGTGTGTGTGTGTGTGTGTTGTCGGTGTGTGTGTGTGTGTTGTCGGTGTGTGTGTGTGTGTGTTGCCGGTTTGTGTGTGTGTTTGTGTGTGTTGTCGGTGTGTGTGTGTGTGTTGTCGGTGTGTGTGTGTGTTGTCGGTGTGTGTGTGTGAGTGTGTGTGTGTGTTGTCGGTGTGTGTGTGTTGTCGTGTGTGTGTGTGTGTGTGTTGTCGGTGTGTGTGTGTGTGTGTGTTGTCGGTGTGTGTGTGTGTGTTGTCGGTGTGTGTGTGTGTGTGTGTTGTCGGTGTGTGTGTGTGTGTTGTCAGTGTGTGTGTGTGTGTGTTGTCGGTGTGTGTGTGTTTGTGTGTTGTCGGTGTGTGTGTGTGTGTGTTGTCGGTGTGTGTGTGTGTGTGTGTGTTGTCGGTGTGTGTGTGTGTGTGTTGTCGGTGTGTGTGTGTTGTCGGTGTGTGTGTGTGTTGTCGGTGTGTTGCTGGTGTTTGTGTGTGTGTGTGTTGTCGGTGTGTGTGTGTGTGTTGTCGGTGTGTGTGTGTGTGTGTGTGTTGTCGGTGTGTGTGTGTGTGTTGTCGGTGTGTGTGTGTGTGTTGTCGGTGTGTGTGTTTGTGTGTGTGTGTGTGTGTTGTCGGTGTGTGTGTGTGTGTTGTCGGTGTTGTTTGTGTGTGTGTTGTCGGTGTGTGTGTGTGTGTTGTCGGTGTGTGTGTGTGTGTTGTCGGTGTGTGTGTGTTGTCGGTGTGTGTGTGTGTGTTGTCGGTGTGTGTGTGTGTGTTGTCGGTGTGTGTGTGTGTGTTGTCAGTGTGTGTGTGTGTGTGTGTTGTCAGTGTGTGTGTGTGTGTGTTGTCGGTGTGTGTGTGTGTGTGTTGTCGGTGTGTGTGTGTGTGTTGTCGGTGTGTGTGTGTGTGTGTGTGTTGTCGGTGTGTGTGTGTGTGTGTGTGTGTGTGTGTGTGTGTGTTGTCGGTGTGTGTGGGTGTGTTGTCAGTGTGTGTGTGTTGTCGGTGTGTGTGTGTGTGTGTTTGTGTGTTGTCGGTGTGTGTGTGTGTTTTGTCGGTGTGTGTGTGTGTGTTGTGTGTGTGTGTGTTGTCGGTGTATGTGTGTGTGTGTTGTCGGTGTGTGTGTGTGTTGTCGGTGTGTGTGTGTGTGTGTTGTCGGTGTGTGTGTGTGTGTTGTCGGTGTGTGTGTGTGTGTTGTGTGTGTGTGTGTTTTCGGTGTGTGTGTGTGTGTTTTCGGTGTGTGTGTGTGTGTTGTCGGTGTGTGTGTGTGTGTGTGTTGTCTGTGTGTGTGTGTGTGTGTTGTCGGTGTGTGTGTGTGTGTGTGTTGTCGGTGTGTGTGTGTGTGTGTTGTCGGTGTGTGTGTGTGTGTGTGTGTTGTCGGTGTGTGTGTGTGTGTGTTGTCGGTGTGTGTGTGTGTGTGTGTGTTGTCGGTGTGTGTGTGTGTGTGTGTGTGTGTTGTCGGTGTGTGTGTTGTCGGTTGTGTGTGTGTGTGTGTGTTGTCGGTGTGTGTGTGTGTGTGTTGTCGGTGTGTGTGTGTGTTGTCTGTGTGTGTGTGTGTGTTGTCGGTGTGTGTGTGTGTTGTCGGTGTGTGTGTATGAGTGTGTGTGTGTGTTGTCGGTGTGTGTGTGTGTTGTCGGTGTGTGTGTGTGTGTGTTGTCGGTGTGTGTGTGTGTGTGTTGTCGGTGTGTGTGTGTTGTCGGTGTGTGTGTGTGTTGTCGGTGTGTGTGTTGTCGGTTTGTGTGTGTGTGTGTGTTGTCGGTTGTGTGTGTGTGTGTGTGTTGTCGGTGTGTGTGTGTGTTGTCTGTGTGTGTGTGTGTGTTGTCGGTGTGTGTTTGTGTTGTCGGTGTGTGTGTATGAGTGTGTGTGTGTGTTGTCGGTGTGTGTGTGTGTTGTCGGTGTGTGTGTGTGTGTGTTGTCGGTGTGTGTGTGTGTGTGTTGTCGGTGTGTGTGTGTGTGTTGTCGGTGTGTGTGTGTGTTGTCGGTGTGTGTGTGTGTGTGTGTGTGTGTGTGTTGTCGGTGTGTGTGTGTTGTCGGTGTGTGTGTGTGTGTTGTCGGTGTGTGTGTGTGTGTGTTGTCGGTTTGTGTGTGTGTGTGTGTGTTGTCGGTGTGTGTGTGTGTGTGTGTCGGTGTGTGTTTGTGTTGTCGGTGTGTGTGTGTGTGTGTGTGTGTGTGTTGTCGGTGTGTGTGTGTGTGTTGTCGGTGTGTGTGTGTGTGTGTGTGTTGTCGGTGTGTGTGTGTGTGTTGTCGGTGTGTGTGTGTGTGTGTGTTGTCGGTGTGTATGTGTGTGTGTTGTCAGTGTGTGTGTGTGTGTGTTGTCGGTGTGTGTGTGTTTTGTGTTGTCGGTGTGTGTGTGTGTGTGTTGTCGGTGTGTGTGTGTGTGTTGTCGGTGTGTGTGTGTGTGTGTGTGTGTGTGTGTGTGTGTGTGTGTGTGTGTGTGTGTGTGTTGTCGGTGTGTGTGTGTGTGTGTTGTCGGTGTGTGTGTGTGTGTGTGTTGTCGGTGTGTGTGTGTGTGTGTGTGTTGTCGGGTGTGTGTGTGTGTGTGTTGTCGGTGTGTGTGTGTGTTGTCGGTGTGTGTGTGTGTCGGTTTGTGTGTGTGTGTGTGTGTGTTGTCGGTGTGTGTGTGTGTGTTGTCGGTGTGTGTGTGTGTTGTCTGTGTGTGTGTGTGTGTTGTCGGTGTGTTGTGTGTTGTCGGTGTGTGTGTATGAGTGTGTGTGTGTGTTGTCGGTGTGTGTGTGTGTGTGTTGTCGGTGTGTGTGTGTGTGTGTTGTCGGTGTGTGTGTGTGTGTGTTGTCGGTGTGTGTGTGTGTGTGTTGTCGGTGTGTGTGTGTGTGTGTTGTCGGTGTGTGTGTGTGTTGTCGGTGTGTGTGTGTGTGTGTGTTGTCGGTGTGTGTGTGTTGTCGGTGTGTGTGTGTGTGTTGTCGGTGTGTGTGTGTTTGTGTGTTGTCGGTGTGTGTGTGTGTGTGTTGTCGGTGTGTGTGTGTGTGTTGTCGGTGTGTGTGTGTGTGTGTTGTCGGTGTGTGTGTGTGTGTGTGTGTTGGCGGTGTGTGTGTGTGTGTGTGTGTGTGTTGTCGGTGTGTGTGTGTGTGTTGTCGGTGTGTGTGTGTGTGTCGGTGTGTGTGTGTGTGTGTGTGTCGGTGTGTGTGTGTGTGTGTTGTCGGTGTGTGTGTGTGTGTTGTCGGTGTGTGTGTGTGTGTGTTGTCGGTGTGTGTGTGTGTGTTGTCGGTGTGTGTGTGTGTGTGTTGTCGGTGTGTGTGTGTGTGTGTTGTCGGTGTGTGTGTGTGTGTGTTGTCGGTGTGTGTGTGTGTGTTGTCGGTGTGTGTGTGTGTGTGTGTGTGTGTGTTGTCGGTGTGTGTGTGTGTGTTGTCGGTGTGTGTGTGTGTGTTGTCGGTGTGTGTGTGTTGTCGGTGTGTGTGTGTGTGTGTGTTGTCGTGTGTGTGTGTGTGTGTGTTGTCGGTGTGTGTGTGTGTGTTGTCGGTGTGTGTGTGTGTGTGTTGTCGGTGTGTGTGTGTGTGTGTGTGTTGTCGGTGTGTGTGTGTGTGTGTTGTCGTGTGTGTGTGGTGTGTGTGTTGTCGGTTGTGTGTGTGTGTGTGTGTTGTCGGTGTGTGTGTGTGTGTGTGTGTGTGTGTCGGTGTGTGTGTGTGTTGTCTGTGTGTGTGTGTGTGTTGTCGGTGTGTGTGTGTGTTGTCGGTGTGTGTGTGTGAGTGTGTGTGTGTGTTGTCGGTGTGTGTGTGTGTTGTCGGTGTGTGTGTGTGTGTGTTGTCGGTGTGTGTGTGTGTGTGTTGTCGGTGTGTGTGTGTGTGTTGTCGGTGTGTGTGTGTGTTGTCGGTGTGTGTGTGTGTGTGTGTGTGTGTGTGTGTTGTCGGTGTGTGTGTGTTGTCGGTGTGTGTGTGTGTGTTGTCGGTGTGTGTGTGTGTGTGTTGTCGGTTGTGTGTGTGTGTGTGTGTTGTCGGTGTGTGTGTGTGTGTTGTCGGTGTGTGTGTGTGTTGTCGGTGTGTGTGTGTGTGTGTGTGTGTGTGTTGTCGGTGTGTGTGTGTTGTCGGTGTGTGTGTGTGTGTGTTGTCGGTGTGTGTGTGTGTGTGTGTTGTCGGTGTGTGTGTGTGTGTTGTCGGTGTGTGTGTGTGTGTGTGTTGTCGGTGTGTGTGTGTGTGTGTTGTCGTGTGTGTGTGTGTGTGTTGTCGGTGTGTGTGTGTGTGTGTGTTGTCGGTGTGTGTGTGTGTGTGTTGTCGGTGTGTGTGTGTGTGTTGTCGGTGTGTGTGTGTGTGTGTGTGTGTGTGTGTGTGTGTGTGTGTGTGTGTGTGTTGTCGGTGTGTGTGTGTGTGTGTTGTCGGTGTGTGTGTGTGTGTGTGTTGTCGGTGTGTGTGTGTGTGTGTGTTGTCGGTGTGTGTGTGTGTGTGTTGTCGGTGTGTGTGTGTGTTGTCGGTGTGTGTGTGTGTGTGTGTTGTCGGTGTGTGTGTGTGTGTGTGTGTGTGTGTGTGTGTGTGTGTGTGTTGTCGTGTGTGTGTGTGTGTGTTGTCGGTGTGTGTGTGTGTGTGTTGTCGTGTGTGTGTGTGTGTGTGTGTTGTCGGTGTGTGTGTGTGTGTTGTCGGTGTGTGTGTGTGTGTGTGTGTGTGTGTGTGTTGTCGGTGTGTGTGTGTGTGTTGTCGGTGTGTGTGTGTGTGTGTTGTCGGTGTGTGTGTGTGTGTGTGTGTGTGTGTGTGTGTGTGTTGTCGGTGTGTGTGTGTGTGTGTGTTGTCGGTGTGTGTGTGTGTGTGTTGTCGGTGTGTGTGTGTGTGTGTTGTCGGTGTGTGTGTGTGTGTGTGTGTCGGTGTGTGTGTGTGTGTGTTGTCGGTGTGTGTGTGTGTGTGTGTTGTCGGTGTGTGTGTGTGTGTGTGTGTGTGTGTGTGTGTGTGTGTGTTGTCGGTGTGTGTGTGTGTGTGTGTTGTCGGTGTGTGTGTGTGTGTTGTCGTGTGTGTGTGTGTGTGTTGTCGGTGTGTGTGTGTGTTGTCGGTGTGTGTGTGTGTGTGTGTGTGTGTGTTGTCGGTGTGTGTGTGTGTTGTCGGTGTGTGTGTGTGTGTTGTCGGTGTGTGTGTGTGTGTGTTGTCGGTGTGTGTGTGTGTGTTGTCGGTGTGTGTGTGTGTGTGTGTTGTCGGTGTGTGTGTGTGTGTGTGTGTGTGTGTGTGTGTGTGTCGTGTGTGTGTGTGTTGTCGGTGTGTGTGTGTGTGTTGTCGGTGTGTGTGTGTGTGTGTTGTCGGTGTGTGTGTGTGTGTGTGTGTTGTCGTGTGTGTGTGTGTGTGTTGTCGGTGTGTGTGTGTGTGTGTTGTCGGTGTGTGTGTGTGTGTGTGTGTGTGTGTGTGTGTGTGTGTGTGTGTTGTCGGTGTGTGTGTGTGTGTGTGTTGTCGGTGTGTGTGTGTGTGTTGTCGGTGTGTGTGTGTGTGTGTGTTGTCGGTGTGTGTGTGTGTGTGTTGTCGTGTGTGTGTGTGTGTGTGTTGTCGGTGTGTGTGTGTGTGTTGTCGGTGTGTGTGTGTGTGTGTTGTCGGTGTGTGTGTGTGTGTGTGTGTCGTGTGTGTGTGTGTGTGTGTGTGTGTGTGTGTTGTCGGTGTGTGTGTGTGTGTTGTCGGTGTGTGTGTGTGTGTGTTGTCGTGTGTGTGTGTGTGTGTGTTGTCGGTGTGTGTGTGTGTGTGTTGTCGGTGTGTGTGTGTGTGTGTCGGTGTGTGTGTGTGTGTGTGTGTGTGTGTGTGTGTGTGTTGTCGGTGTGTGTGTGTGTGTTGTCGGTGTGTGTGTGTGTGTGTGTGTGTGTGTGTGTTGTGTGTGTGTGTGTTGTCGGTGTGTGTGTGTGTGTGTGTGTGTGTGTGTGTTGTCGGTGTGTGTGTGTGTGTTGTCGGTGTGTGTGTGTGTGTTGTCGGTGTGTGTGTGTGTGTTTGTCGGTGTGTGTGTGTGTGTTGTCGGTGTGTGTGTGTGTGTGTCGGTGTGTGTGTGTGTGTTGTCGTGTGTGTGTGTGTGTGTGTTGTCGGTGTGTGTGTGTGTGTTGTCGGTGTGTGTGTGTGTGTGTTGTCGGTGTGTGTGTGTGTGTGTTGTCGTGTGTGTGTGTGTGTTGTCGGTGTGTGTGTGTGTGTTGTCGGTGTGTGTGTGTGTGTGTTGTCGGTGTGTGTGTGTGTGTTGTCGGTGTGTGTGTGTGTGTGTTGTCGGTGTGTGTGTGTGTGTGTGTGTGTGTGTCGTGTGTGTGTGTGTGTTGTCGGTGTGTGTGTGTGTGTGTGTTGTCGGTGTGTGTGTGTGTGTGTGTTGTCGGTGTGTGTGTGTGTGTTGTCGGTGTGTGTGTGTGTGTTGTCGGTGTGTGTGTGTGTGTTGTCGGTGTGTGTGTGTGTGTGTTGTCGGTGTGTGTGTGTGTGTGTTGTCGGTGTGTGTGTGTGTGTGTTGTCGGTGTGTGTGTGTGTGTGTTGTCGGTGTGTGTGTGTGTGTGTTGTCGTGTGTGTGTGTGTTGTCGGTGTGTGTGTGTGTGTGTGTTGTGGTGTGTGTGTGTGTGTTGTCGGTGTGTGTGTGTGTGTTGTCGGTGTGTGTGTGTGTGTGTGTGTTGTCGTGTGTGTGTGTGTGTGTTGTCGGTGTGTGTGTGTGTGTTGTCGGTGTGTGTGTGTGTGTGTGTGTGTGTGTGTTGTCGGTGTGTGTGTGTGTGTGTTGTCGGTGTTGTGTGTGTGTGTGTTGTCGGTGTGTGTGTGTGTGTGTGTCGGTGTGTGTGTGTGTGTTGTCGGTGTGTGTGTGTGTGTTGTCGGTGTGTGTGTGTGTGTTGTCGGTGTGTGTGTGTGTGTTGTCGGTGTGTGTGTGTGTGTTGTCGGTGTGTGTGTGTGTGTGTCGGTGTGTGTGTGTGTGTGTTGTCGGTGTGTGTGTGTGTGTGTTGTCGGTGTGTGTGTGTGTGTGTTGTCGGTGTGTGTGTGTGTGTGTGTGTGTGTGTGTGTGTGTGTGTGTGTTGTCGTGTGTGTGTGTGTGTGTTGTCGGTGTGTGTGTGTGTGTTGTCGGTGTGTGTGTGTGTGTCGTGTGTGTGTGTGTGTGTGTGTGTTGTCGGTGTGTGTGTGTGTGTTGTCGGTGTGTGTGTGTGTGGTGTGTGTGTGTGTGTTGTCGGTGTGTGTGTGTGTGTGTTGTCGGTGTGTGTGTGTGTGTGTTGTCGGTGTGTGTGTGTGTGTGTGTGTGTGTGTGTGTGTGTGTGTGTGTGTGTGTGTGTGTGTTGTCGGTGTGTGTGTGTGTGTGTTGTCGGTGTGTGTGTGTGTGTTGTCGTGTGTGTGTGTGTGTGTGTTGTCGGTGTGTGTGTGTGTGTTGTCGGTGTGTGTGTGTGTGTGTGTTGTCGGTGTGTGTGTGTGTGTTGTCGGTGTGTGTGTGTGTGTGTGTGTCGGTGTGTGTGTGTGTGTGTTGTCGGTGTGTGTGTGTGTGTGTTGTCGGTGTGTGTGTGTGTGTGTGTGTGTGTGTGTGTGTGTGTTGTCGGTGTGTGTGTGTGTGTGTGTTGTCGGTGTGTGTGTGTGTGTGTTGTCGGTGTGTGTGTGTGTGTGTCGTGTGTGTGTGTGTGTGTTGTCGGTGTGTGTGTGTGTGTGTGTGTGTGTGTGTGTGTGTGTGTGTGTTGTCGGTGTGTGTGTGTGTGTTGTCGGTGTGTGTGTGTGTGTGTTGTCGGTGTGTGTGTGTGTGTTGTCGTGTGTGTGTGTGTTGTCGGTGTGTGTGTGTGTGTGTTGTCGGTGTGTGTGTGTGTGTTGTCGGTGTGTGTGTGTGTGTGTGTGTTGTCGGTGTGTGTGTGTGTGTTGTCGGTGTGTGTGTGTGTGTTGTCGGTGTGTGTGTGTGTGTTGTCGGTGTGTGTGTGTGTGTGTGTGTGTGTGTTGTCGGTGTGTGTGTGTGTGTCGTGTGTGTGTGTGTGTGTGTTGTCGGTGTGTGTGTGTGTGTGTTGTCGGTGTGTGTGTGTGTGTGTTGTCGGTGTGTGTGTGTGTTGTCGGTGTGTGTGTGTGTGTGTGTGTGTGTGTGTGTGTGTGTGTTGTCGGTGTGTGTGTGTGTGTTGTCGGTGTGTGTGTGTGTGTGTTGTCGGTGTGTGTGTGTGTGTGTGTTGTCGGTGTGTGTGTGTGTGTTGTCGGTGTGTGTGTGTGTGTTGTCGGTGTGTGTGTGTGTGTGTGTGTGTGTGTGTGTGTGTGTGTGTTGTCGGTGTGTGTGTGTGTGTTGTCGGTGTGTGTGTGTGTGTGTGTGTTGTCGGTGTGTGTGTGTGTGTTGTCGGTGTGTGTGTGTGTGTGTGTTGTCGGTGTGTGTGTGTGTGTTGTCGGTGTGTGTGTGTGTGTGTTGTCGGTGTGTGTGTGTGTGTGTTGTCGGTGTGTGTGTGTGTGTGTTGTCGGTGTGTGTGTGTGTGTTGTCGGTGTGTGTGTGTGTGTTGTCGTGTGTGTGTGTGTGTTGTCGGTGTGTGTGTGTGTGTGTTGTCGGTGTGTGTGTGTGTGTTGTCGGTGTGTGGTGTGTGTGTGTTGTCGGTGTGTGTGTGTGTGTGTGTTGTCGGTGTGTGTGTGTGTGTGTTGTCGGTGTGTGTGTGTGTTGTCGGTGTGTGTGTGTGTGTTGTCGGTGTGTGTGTGTGTGTGTTGTCGGTGTGTGTGTGTGTGTTGTCGGTGTGTGTGTGTGTTGTCGTGTGTGTGTGTGTGTGTTGTCGGTGTGTGTGTGTGTTGTCGTGTGTGTGTGTGTGTGTGTGTGTTGTCGGTGTGTGTGTGTGTGTGTTGTCGGTGTGTGTGTGTGTGTGTTGTCGGTGTGTGTGTGTGTGTGTTGTCGGTGTGTGTGTGTGTGTTGTCGGTGTGTGTGTGTGTGTGTTGTCGGTGTGTGTGTGTGTGTGTGTCGTGTGTGTGTGTGTGTGTGTGTGTTGTCGGTGTGTGTGTGTGTGTTGTCGGTGTGTGTGTGTGTGTGTTGTCGGTGTGTGTGTGTGTGTGTTGTCGGTGTGTGTGTGTGTGTGTGTCGGTGTGTGTGTGTGTGTGTTGTCGGTGTGTGTGTGTGTGTGTTGTCGGTGTGTGTGTGTGTGTGTGTTGTCGGTGTGTGTGTGTGTGTGTTGTCGGTGTGTGTGTGTGTGTTGTCGGTGTGTGTGTGTGTGTGTGTGTGTGTGTTGTCGGTGTGTGTGTGTGTTGTCGGTGTGTGTGTGTGTGTGTTGTCGGTGTGTGTGTGTGTGTGTTGTCGGTGTGTGTGTGTGTGTTGTCGTGTGTGTGTGTGTGTGTGTGTTGTCGGTGTGTGTGTGTGTGTTGTCGGTGTGTGTGTGTGTGTGTTGTCGGTGTGTGTGTGTGTGTGTTGTCGGTGTGTGTGTGTGTGTGTGTTGTCGGTGTGTGTGTGTGTGTGTTGTCGGTGTGTGTGTGTGTGTGTTGTCGGTGTGTGTGTGTGTGTGTCGTGTGTGTGTGTGTTGTCGGTGTGTGTGTGTCGTGTGTGTGTGTGTGTGTTGTCGGTGTGTGTGTGTGTGTTGTCGGTGTGTGTGTGTGTGTGTTGTCGGTGTGTGTGTGTGTGTTGTCGGTGTGTGTGTGTGTGTGTTGTCGGTGTGTGTGTGTGTGTGTGTTGTCGGTGTGTGTGTGTGTGTTGTCGGTGTGTGTGTGTGTGTGTTGTCGGTGTGTGTGTGTGTGTTGTCGGTGTGTGTGTGTGTGTTGTCGGTGTGTGTGTGTGTGTCGTGTGTGTGTGTGTGTGTTGTCGGTGTGTGTGTGTGTGTTGTCGGTGTGTGTGTGTGTGTTGTCGGTGTGTGTGTGTGTGTGTGTTGTCGGTGTGTGTGTGTGTGTTGTCGGTGTGTGTGTGTGTGTGTTGTCGTGTGTGTGTGTGTTGTCGGTGTGTGTGTGTGTGTGTGTTGTCGGTGTGTGTGTGTGTGTGTGTGTGTGTGTGTGTGTGTGTTGTCGGTGTGTGTGTGTGTGTTGTCGGTGTGTGTGTGTGTGTGTGTGTGTGTGTGTGTGTGTGTGTGTGTGTTGTCGGTGTGTGTGTGTGTGTGTCGTGTGTGTGTGTGTGTGTTGTCGGTGTGTGTGTGTGTGTGTTGTCGGTGTGTGTGTGTGTGTGTTGTCGGTGTGTGTGTGTGTGTTGTCGGTGTGTGTGTGTGTGTGTGTGTGTCGGTGTGTGTGTGTGTGTTGTCGGTGTGTGTGTGTGTGTTGTCGGTGTGTGTGTGTGTGTGTTGTCGGTGTGTGTGTGTGTGTGTTGTCGGTGTGTGTGTGTGTGTGTGTTGTCGGTGTGTGTGTGTGTGTGTTGTCGGTGTGTGTGTGTGTGTGTGTGTGTGTGTGTGTGTGTGTGTGTGTTGTCGTGTGTGTGTGTGTGTGTTGTCGGTGTGTGTGTGTGTGTTGTCGGTGTGTGTGTGTGTGTGTTGTCGGTGTGTGTGTGTGTGTGTGTGTTGTCGGTGTGTGTGTGTGTGTGTGTGTGTGTGTGTCGTGTGTGTGTGTTGTCGTGTGTGTGTGTGTGTGTGTTGTCGGTGTGTGTGTGTGTGTGTTGTCGGTGTGTGTGTGTGTTGTCGTGTGTGTGTGTGTGTGTTGTCGGTGTGTGTGTGTGTGTGGTGTCGTGTGTGTGTGTGTGTGTGTTGTCGGTGTGTGTGTGTGTTGTCGGTGTGTGTGTGTGTTGTCGGTGTGTGTGTGTGTGTGTTGTCGGTGTGTGTGTGTGTGTTGTCGGTGTGTGTGTGTGTTGTCGGTGTGTGTGTGTGTGTGTGTGTGTGTGTGTTGTCGGTGTGTGTGTGTTGTCGGTGTGTGTGTGTGTGTTGTCGGTGTGTGTGTGTGTGTGTTGTCGGTGTGTGTGTGTGTGTGTGTTGTCGGTGTGTGTGTGTGTGTTGTCGGTGTGTGTGTGTGTTGTCGGTGTGTGTGTGTGTGTGTGTGTGTGTGTGTGTGGTGTGTGTGTGTTGTCGGTGTGTGTGTGTGTGTGTGTTGTCGTGTGTGTGTGTGTGTGTGTGTTGTCGGTGTGTGTGTGTGTGTTGTCGGTGTGTGTGTGTGTGTGTGTTGTCGGTGTGTGTGTGTGTGTGTTGTCGTGTGTGTGTGTGTGTGTTGTCGGTGTGTGTGTGTGTGTGTTGTCGGTGTGTGTGTGTGTGTGTTGTCGGTGTGTGTGTGTGTGTGTTGTCGGTGTGTGTGTGTGTGTGTCGGTGTGTGTGTGTGTTGTCGGTGTGTGTGTGTGTGTTGTCGGTGTGTGTGTGTGTGTGTTGTCGGTGTGTGTGTGTGTGTGTGTTGTCGGTGTGTGTGTGTGTGTGTGTGTGTGTGTGTGTGTGTGTGTGTGTGTTGTCGGTGTGTGTGTGTGTGTTGTCGGTGTGTGTGTGTGTGTGTGTGTGTGTGTGTGTGTGTGTGTTGTCGGTGTGTGTGTGTGTGTGTTGTCGGTGTGTGTGTGTGTGTTGTCGGTGTGTGTGTGTGTGTGTTGTCGGTGTGTGTGTGTGTGTGTGTGTGTGGTGTGTGTGTGTGTGTGTGTGTGTGTGTTGTCGGTGTGTGTGTGTGTGTTGTCGGTGTGTGTGTGTGTGTGTGTGTCGGTGTGTGTGTGTGTGTGTGTTGTCGGTGTGTGTGTGTGTGTTGTCGGTGTGTGTGTGTGTGTGTGTGTCGGTGTGTGTGTGTGTGTGTGGTGTGTGTGTGTGTGTTGTCGGTGTGTGTGTGTGTGTTGTCGGTGTGTGTGTGTTGTCGTGTGTGTGTGTGTGTGTTGTCGGTGTGTGTGTGTGTGTGTTGTCGGTGTGTGTGTGTGTGTGTGTTGTCGGTGTGTGTGTGTGTGTGTCGGTGTGTGTGTGTGTGTGTGTGTGTGTGTGTGTGTGTGTGTTGTCGTGTGTGTGTGTGTGTGTTGTCGGTGTGTGTGTGTGTGTGTTGTCGGTGTGTGTGTGTGTGTGTGTGTTGTCGGTGTGTGTGTGTGTGTGTGGTGTGTGTGTGTGTGTGTTGTCGTGTGTGTGTGTGTGTGTTGTCGGTGTGTGTGTGTGTGTTGTCGGTGTGTGTGTGTGTGTGTGTGTGTGTGTGTGTGTGTGTTGTCGGTGTGTGTGTGTGTGTGTGTGTGTGTGGTGTGTGTCGGTGTGTGTGTGTGTGTGTGTTGTCGGTGTGTGTGTGTGTGTTGTCGGTGTGTGTGTGTGTGTGTGTGTCGGTGTGTGTGTGTGTGTGTTGTCGGTGTGTGTGTGTGTGTGTTGTCGGTGTGTGTGTGTGTGTGTGTGTCGTGTGTGTGTGTGTGTGTGTTGTCGGTGTGTGTGTGTGTGTGTGTGTGTGTGTGTGTGTGTGTGTGTGTGTGTTGTCGGTGTGTGTGTGTGTGTGTGTGTCGGTGTGTGTGTGTGTGTGTGTTGTCGGTGTGTGTGTGTGTGTGTTGTCGTGTGTGTGTGTGTGTGTTGTCGGTGTGTGTGTGTGTGTGTGTCGGTGTGTGTGTGTGTGTGTTGTCGGTGTGTGTGTGTGTGTGTGTCGGTGTGTGTGTGTGTGTTGTCGGTGTGTGTGTGTGTGTGTGTGTGTGTGTGTTGTCGGTGTGTGTGTGTGTGTTGTCGTGTGTGTGTGTGTGTGTTGTCGGTGTGTGTGTGTGTGTGTTGTCGTGTGTGTGTGTGTGTGTGTTGTCGGTGTGTGTGTGTGTGTGTGTGTGTGTGTGTGTGTGTGTGTTGTCGTGTGTGTGTGTGTGTGTTGTCGGTGTGTGTGTGTGTGTGTTGTCGGTGTGTGTGTGTGTGTTGTCGGTGTGTGTGTGTGTGTGTGTCGTGTGTGTGTGTGTGTGTGTGTTGTCGGTGTGTGTGTGTGTGTGTTGTCGGTGTGTGTGTGTGTGTGTGTGTGTGTGTGTGTGTGTGTGTTGTCGGTGTGTGTGTGTGTTGTCGGTGTGTGTGTGTGTGTGTTGTCGGTGTGTGTGTGTGTGTTGTCGGTGTGTGTGTGTGTGTGTGTGTGTGTGTGTGTGTGTGTGTGTGTGTGTGTGTGTGTGTTGTCGGTGTGTGTGTGTGTGTTGTCGGTGTGTGTGTGTGTGTTGTGTGTGTGTGTGTTGTCGGTGTGTGTGTGTGTGTGTCGGTGTGTGTGTGTGTGTGTGTGTGTGTGTGTGTGTGTGTGTTGTCGGTGTGTGTGTGTGTGTGTGTTGTCGGTGTGTGTGTGTGTGTTGTCGGTGTGTGTGTGTGTGTGTGTTGTCGGTGTGTGTGTGTGTGTGTTGTCGTGTGTGTGTGTGTGTTGTCGGTGTGTGTGTGTGTGTGTTGTCGGTGTGTGTGTGTGTGTGTTGTCGTGTGTGTGTGTGTGTGTTGTCGGTGTGTGTGTGTGTGTTGTCGGTGTGTGTGTGTGTGTTGTCGGTGTGTGTGTGTGTGTGTCGTGTGTGTGTGTGTGTGTTGTCGGTGTGTGTGTGTGTGTGTTGTCGGTGTGTGTGTGTGTGTGTTGTCGGTGTGTGTGTGTGTGTTGTCGGTGTGTGTGTGTGTGTGGTGTGTGTGTGTGTGTGTTGTCGGTGTGTGTGTGTGTGTTGTCGGTGTGTGTGTGTGTGTGTTGTCGGTGTGTGTGTGTGTGTTGTCGGTGTGTGTGTGTGTGTGTTGTCGGTGTGTGTGTGTGTGTTGTCGGTGTGTGTGTGTGTGTGTGTGTGTGTTGTCGGTGTGTGTGTGTGTGTTGTCGGTGTGTGTGTGTGTGTGTTGTCGGTGTGTGTGTGTGTGTGTTGTCGGTGTGTGTGTGTGTGTGTTGTCGGTTGTGTGTGTGTGTGTTGTCGGTGTGTGTGTGTGTGTGTGTGTGTGTGTGTGTGTGTGTTGTCGGTGTGTGTGTGTGTGTGTTGTCGGTGTGTGTGTGTGTGTTGTCGGTGTGTGTGTGTGTGTGTTGTCGTGTGTGTGTGTGTGTGTTGTCGGTGTGTGTGTGTGTGTGTTGTCGGTGTGTGTGTGTGTGTTGTCGTGTGTGTGTGTGTGTGTGTGTGTGTTGTCGGTGTGTGTGTGTGTGTGTTGTCGGTGTGTGTGTGTGTGTTGTCGGTGTGTGTGTGTGTGTGTGTGTGTGTGTGTGTCGTGTGTGTGTGTGTGTTGTCGGTGTGTGTGTGTGTGTTGTCGGTGTGTGTGTGTGTGTGTGTTGTCGGTGTGTGTGTGTGTGTTGTCGGTGTGTGTGTGTGTGTGTTGTCGGTGTGTGTGTGTGTGTGTTGTCGGTGTGTGTGTGTGTGTGTTGTCGGTGTGTGTGTGTGTGTGTTGTCGGTGTGTGTGTGTGTGTGTGTGTGTGTGTGTGTGTGTGTGTGTGTGTGTGTTGTCGGTGTGTGTGTGTGTGTGTTGTCGGTGTGTGTGTGTGTGTTGTGTGTGTGTGTGTGTGTGTGTGTGTGTTGTCGGTGTGTGTGTGTGTGTTGTCGGTGTGTGTGTGTGTGTGTTGTCGGTTGTGTGTGTGTGTGTTGTCGGTGTGTGTGTGTGTGTGTGTGTCGGTGTGTGTGTGTGTTGTCGGTGTGTGTGTGTGTGTGTGTGTGTGTGTGTGTCGTGTGTGTGTGTGTGTGTTGTCGGTGTGTGTGTGTGTGTGTTGTCGGGTGTGTGTGTGTGTGTGTTGTCGGTGTGTGTGTGTGTGTTGTCGGTGTGTGTGTGTGTGTGTGTCGGTGTGTGTGTGTGTGTTGTCGGTGTGTGTGTGTGTGTTGTCGGTGTGTGTGTGTGTGTGTGTCGTGTGTGTGTGTGTGTGTGTTGTCGGTGTGTGTGTGTGTGGTGTCGGTGTGTGTGTGTGTGTTGTCGGTGTGTGTGTGTGTGTGTTGTCGTGTGTGTGTGTGTGTGTGTCGTGTGTGTGTGTGTGTGTGTTGTCGGTGTGTGTGTGTGTGTTGTCGGTGTGTGTGTGTGTGTGTTGTCGGTGTGTGTGTGTGTGTGTTGTCGGTGTGTGTGTGTGTGTGTTGTCGGTGTGTGTGTGTGTGTGTGTGTGTGTGTGTGTTGTCGGTGTGTGTGTGTGTGTTGTCGGTGTGTGTGTGTGTGTGTTGTCGGTGTGTGTGTGTGTGTTGTCGGTGTGTGTGTGTGTGTGTCGGTGTGTGTGTGTTGTCGTGTGTGTGTGTGTGTGTGTTGTCGGTGTGTGTGTGTGTGTTGTCGTGTGTGTGTGTGTGTGTGTTGTCGGTGTGTGTGTGTGTGTTGTCGGTGTGTGTGTGTGTGTGTTGTCGGTGTGTGTGTGTGTGTGTTGTCGGTGTGTGTGTGTGTGTGTGTTGTCGGTGTGTGTGTGTGTGTGGTGTGTGTGTGTGTGTTGTCGGTGTGTGTGTGTGTGTGTTGTCGGTGTGTGTGTGTGTGTGTTGTCGGTGTGTGTGTGTGTGTTGTCGGTGTGTGTGTGTGTGTGTTGTCGGTGTGTGTGTGTGTGTGTGTTGTCGGTGTGTGTGTGTGTGTTGTCGGTGTGTGTGTGTGTGTGTGTTGTCGGTGTGTGTGTGTGTGTTGTCGGTGTGTGTGTGTGTGTGTTGTCGGTGTGTGTGTGTTGTGTGTGTGTGTGTGTGTGTGTGTGTGTGTTGTCGGTGTGTGTGTGTGTGTGTTGTCGGTGTGTGTGTGTGTGTGTTGTCGGTGTGTGTGTGTGTGTGTTGTCGGTGTGTGTGTGTGTGTTGTGTGTGTGTGTGTGTGTTGTCGGTGTGTGTGTGTGTGTTGTCGGTGTGTGTGTGTGTGTGTGTCGGTGTGTGTGTGTGTGTTGTCGGTGTGTGTGTGTGTGTGTTGTCGGTGTGTGTGTGTGTGTTGTCGGTGTGTGTGTGTGTGTTGTCGGTGTGTGTGTGTGTGTTGTCGGTGTGTGTGTGTGTGTGGTGTCGGTGTGTGTGTGTGTGTGTGTCGTGTGTGTGTGTGTGTGTTGTCGGTGTGTGTGTGTGTGTGTTGTCGGTGTGTGTGTGTGTGTGTGTGTGTCGTGTGTGTGTGTGTGTTGTCGGTGTGTGTGTGTGTGTTGTCGGTGTGTGTGTGTGTGTGTTGTCGGTGTGTGTGTGTGTGTGTGTGTGTGTGTGTGTGTGTGTGTGTTGTCGGTGTGTGTGTGTGTGTGTTGTCGGTGTGTGTGTGTGTGTGTTGTCGGTGTGTGTGTGTGTGTGTTGTCGGTGTGTGTGTGTGTGTTGTCGTGTGTGTGTGTGTGTGTTGTCGGTGTGTGTGTGTGTGTGTTGTCGGTGTGTGTGTGTGTGTGTGTGTGTGTGTGGTGTGTGTGTGTGTTGTCGGTGTGTGTGTGTGTGTGTGTGTGTCGGTGTGTGTGTGTGTTGTCGGTGTGTGTGTGTGTGTGTGTGTGTGTGTGTGTTGTCGGTGTGTGTGTGTGTGTTGTCGTGTGTGTGTGTGTGTGTTGTCGGTGTGTGTGTGTGTGTTGTCGGTGTGTGTGTGTGTGTGTGTGTGGGTGTGTGTGTGTGTGTGTGTGTTGTCGGTGTGTGTGTGTGTGTGTGTCGGTGTGTGTGTGTGTGTGTGTCGGTGTGTGTGTGTGTGTGTTGTCGGTGTGTGTGTGTGTGTGTTGTCGGTGTGTGTGTGTGGTGTTGTCGGTGTGTGTGTGTGTGTGTGTCGTGTGTGTGTGTGTGTGTGTTGTCGGTGTGTGTGTGTGTGTGTTGTCGTGTGTGTGTGTGTGTGTGTTGTCGGTGTGTGTGTGTGTTGTGTCGGTGTGTGTGTGTGTGTGTTGTCGGTGTGTGTGTGTGTGTTGTCGGTGTGTGTGTGTGTGTTGTCGGTGTGTGTGTGTGTGTTGTCGGTGTGTGTGTGTGTGTGTTGTCGGTGTGTGGTGTGTGTGTTGTCGGTGTGTGTGTGTGTGTTGTCGGTGTGTGTGTGTGTGTGTGTGTGTGTGTGTGTGTGTGTGTGTGTGTTGTCGGTGTGTGTGTGTGTGTGTTGTCGGTGTGTGTGTGTGTGTTGTCGGTGTGTGTGTGTGTGTGTGTCGGTGTGGTGTGTGTGTGTGTGTTGTCGGTGTGTGTGTGTGTGTGTTGTCGGTGTGTGTGTGTGTGTGTGTCGGTGTGTGTGTGTGTGTGTGTGTGTCGGTGTGTGTGTGTGTGTGTTGTCGGTGTGTGTGTGTGTGTTGTCGGTGTGTGTGTGTGTGTGTGTGTGTGTGTGTGTGTGTGTGTGTGTGTGTGTTGTCGGTGTGTGTGTGTGTGTGTGTTGTCGGTGTGTGTGTGTGTGTTGTCGGTGTGTGTGTGTGTGTGTTGTCGGTGTGTGTGTGTGTGTGTTGTCGGTGTGTGTGTGTGTGTGTGTGTGTGTGTGTGTGTGTGTGTGGTGTGTGTCGGTGTGTGTGTGTGTGTTGTCGGTGTGTGTGTGTGTGTGTTGTCGGTGTGTGTGTGTGTGTGTGTGTCGGTGGTGTGTGTGTGTGTGTTGTCGGTGTGTGTGTGTGTGTCGGTGTGTGTGTGTGTGTTGTCGGTGTGTGTGTGTGTGTTGTCGGTGTGTGTGTGTGTGTGTGTCTGTGTGTGTGTGTGTGTGTGTGTGTTGTCGGTGTGTGTGTGTGTGTGTTGTCGGTGTGTGTGTGTGTGTGGTCGGTGTGTGTGTGTGTGTTGTCGGTGTGTGTGTGTGTGTGTTGTCGGTGTGTGTGTGTGTGTGTGTGTCGGTGTGTGTGTGTGTGTTGTCGGTGTGTGTGTGTGTGTTGTCGGTGTGTGTGTGTGTGTGTTGTCGTGTGTGTGTGTGTGTGTGTTGTCGGTGTGTGTGTGTGTGTGTGTTGTCGGTGTGTGTGTGTGTTGTCGGTGGTGTGTGTGTGTGTGTTGTCGGTGTGTGTGTGTGTGTTGTCGGTGTGTGTGTGTGTTGTCGGTGTGTGTGTGTGTGTGTTGTCGGTGTGTGTGTGTGTGTGTTGTCGTGTGTGTGTGTGTGTGTTGTCGGTGTGTGTGTGTGTGTTGTCGGTGTGTGTGTGTGTGTTGTCGGTGTGTGTGTGTGTGTGTTGTCGGTGTGTGTGTGTGTGTTGTCGGTGTGTGTGTGTGTGTTGTCGGGTGTGTGTGTGTGTGTGGTGGTGTGTTTGTGTGTGTGTGTTGTCGTGTGTGTGTGTGTGTGTTGTCGGGTGTGTGTGTGTGTGTTGTCGGTGTGTGTGTGTGTGTTGTCGGTGTGTGTGTGTGTGTTGTCGGTGTGTTGTGTGTGTGTGTGTTGTCGGTGTGTGTGTGTGTGTTGTCGGTGTGTGTGTGTGTGTGTGTTGTCGGTGTGTGTGTGTGTGTGTTGTCGGTGTGTGTGTGTGTGTGTGTGTCGTGTTGTCGGTGTGTGTGTGTGTGTTGTCGGTGTGTGTGTGTGTGTGTTGTCGGTGTGTGTGTGTGTGTGTGTGTGTCGGTGTGTGTGTGTGTGTTGTCGGTGTGTGTGTGTGTGTTGTCGGTGTGTGTGTGTGTGTGTTGTCGGTGTGTGTGTGTGTGTTGTCGGTGTGTGTGTGTGTGTGTTGTCGGTGTGTGTGTGTGTGTGTGTGTCGTGTGTGTGTGTGTGTGTGTTGTCGGTGTGTGTGTGTGTGTGTGTTGTCGGTGTGTGTGTGTGTGTGTTGTCGGTGTGTGTGTGTGTGTGTGTGTTGTCGGTGTGTGTGTGTGTGTTGCTCGGTGTTGTGTGTGTGTGTGTTGTCGGTGTGTGTGTGTGTGTGTTGTCGGTGTGTGTGTGTGTGTGTTGTCGGTGTGTGTGTGTGTGTGTTGTCGGTGTGTGTGTGTGTGTGTTGTCGGTGTGTGTGTGTGTGTGTGTTGTCGGTGTGTGTGTGTGTGTGTGTGGTCGGTGTGTGTGTGTGTGTGTGTTGTCGGTGTGTGTGTGTTGTGTGTGTGTGTGTTGTCGGTGTGTGTGTGTGTGTCGTGTTGTCGTGTGTGTGTGTGTGTGTTGTCGGTGTTGTGTGTGTGTGTGTTGTCGGTGTGTGTGTGTGTGTGTGTTGTCGGTGTGTGCGTGTGTTGTCGGTGTGTGTGTGTGTGTGTGTCGGTGTGTGTGTGTGTGTGTTGTCGGTGTGTGTGTGTGTGTGTCGGTGTGTGTGTGTGTGTTGTCGGTGTGTGTGTGTGTGTGTGTGTGTGTGTGTGTGTGTGTGTGTGTGTTGTCGGTGTGTGTGTGTGTGTTGTCGGTGTGTGTGTGTGTGTTGTCGGTGTGTGTGTGTTGTGTTGTCGGTGTGTGTGTGTGTGTGTGTCGGTGTGTGTGTGTGTGTGTTGTCGGTGTGTGTGTGTGTGTTGTCGGTGTGTGTGTGTGTGTGTGTCGGTGTGTGTGTGTGTGTGTTGTCGGTGTGTGTGTGTGTGTGTTGTCGGTGTGTGTGTGTGTGTGTGTCGGTGTGTGTGTGTGTGTGTGTGTTGTCGGTGTGTGTGTGTGTTGTCGGTGTGTGTGTGTGTGTGTTGTCGGTGTGTGTGTGTGTGTGTTGTCGGTGTGTGTGTGTGTGTGTGTGTCGGTGTGGTGTGTGTGTGTGTGTGTCGGTGTGTGTGTGTGTGTGTTGTCGTGTGTTGTGGTGTGTGTGTGTGTGTGTTGTCGGTGTGTGTGTGTGTGTGTTGTCGGTGTGTGTGTGTGTGTTGTCGGTGTGTGTGTGTGTGTGTGTGTGTGTGTGTGTGCGGTGTGTGTGTGTGTGTGTTGTCGGTGTGTGTGTGTGTGTTGTCGTGTGTTGTGGTGTGTGTGTGTGTGTTGTCGGTGTGTGTGTGTGTGTGTTGTCGGTGTGTGTGTGTGTGTGTTGTCGGTGTGTGTGTGTGTGTGTCGGTGTGTGTGTGTGTGTGTGTGTGTGTGTGTGTGTGTGTGTTGTCGTGTGTGTGTGTGTGTGTGTTGTCGGTGTGTGTGTGTGTGTGTCGGTGTGTGTGTGTGTGTGTGTCGTGTGTGTGTGTGTGTGTTGTCGGTGTGTGTGTGTGTGTTGTCGGTGTGTGTGTGTGTGTGTGTTGTCGGTGTGTGTGTGTGTGTGTTGTCGGTGTGTGTGTGTGTGTTGTCGGTGTGTGTGTGTGTGTGTGTTGTCGTGTGTGTGTGTGTGTGTTGTCGGTGTGTGTGTGTGTGTTGTCGGTGTGTGTGTGTGTGTCGGTGTGTGTGTGTGTGTGTTGTCGGTGTGTGTGTGTGTTGTCGGTGTGTGTGTGTGTGTTGTCGGTGTGTGTGTGTGTGTGTGTGTGTGTCGGTGTGTGTGTGTGTGTGTGTGTCGTGTGTGTGTGTGTGTTGTCGTGTGTGTGTGGTGTGTGTGTGTGTCGGTGTGTGTGTGTGTGTGTTGTCGGTGTGTGTGTGTGTGTGTGTCGGTGTGTGTGTGTGTGTTGTCGGTGTGTGTGTGTGTGTGTGTTGTCGGTGTGTGTGTGTGTGTGTGGTGTGGTGTGTGTGTGTGTGTGTCGTGTGTGTGTGTGTGTTGTCGGTGTGTGTGTGTGTGTGTGTCGGTGTGTGTGTGTGTGTGTGTGTGTCGGTGTGTGTGTGTGTGTGTTGTCGGTGTGTGTGTGTGTGTGTTGTCGGTGTGTGTGTGTGTGTGTTGTCGGTGTGTGTGTGTGTGTTGTCGGTGTGTGTGTGTGTGTGTTGTCGGTGTGTGTGTGTGTGTGTGTGTGTGTGTGTGTGTGTGTTGTCGGTGTGTGTGTGTGTGTTGTCGGTGTGTGTGTGTGTGTTGTCGTGTGTGTGTGTGTGTCGGTGTGTGTGTGTGTGTGTGTGTGTGTGTGTGTGTGTGTTGTCGGTTGTGTGTGTGTGTGTTGTCGGTGTGTGTGTGTGTGTGTTGTCGGTGTGTGTGTGTGTGTTGTCGGTGTGTGTGTGTGTGTTGTCGGTGTGTGTGTGTGTGTTGTCGTGTGTGTGTGTGTGTTGTCGGTGTGTGTGTGTGTGTGTTGTCGGTGTGTGTGTGTGTGTGTTGTCGGTGTGTGTGTGTGTGTTGTCGGTGTGTGTGTGTGTGTTGTCGGTGTGTGTGTGTGTGTGTGTCGGTGTGTGTGTGTGTGTGTTGTCGGTGTGTGTGTGTGTGTTGTCGGTGTGTGTGTGTGTGTTGTTGTCGGTGTGTGTGTGTGTGTTGTCGGTGTGTGTGTGTGTGTGTTGTCGGTGTGTGTGTGTGTGTGTGTGTTGTCGGTGTGTGTGTGTGTGTGTGTTGTCGGTGTGTGTGTGTGTGTTGTCGGTGTGTGTGTGTGTTGTCGGTGTGTGTGTGTGTGTGTTGTCGGTGTGTGTGTGTGTGTTGTCGGTGTGTGTGTGTGTGTGTGTTGTGTGTGTGTGTGTGTGTGTTGTCGGTGTGTGTGTGTGTGTGTGTGTGTGTGTGTGTGTGTGTGTGTTGTCGTGTGTGTGTGTGTGTTGTGGTGTGTGTGTGTGTGTGTTGTCGGTGTGTGTGTGTGTGTGTTGTCGTGTGTGTGTGTGTGTGTGTTGTCGGTGTGTGTGTGTGTGTTGTCGGTGTGTGTGTGTGTGTGTGTGTGTGTGTGTGTTGTCGGTGTGTGTGTGTGTGTTGTCGTGTGTGTGTGTGTGTGTTGTCGTGTGTGTGTGTGTGTGTTGTCGGTGTGTGTGTGTGTGTGTGGTGTGTGTGTGTGTGTGTGTGGTGTGTGTGTGTGTGTGTGTGTGTGTGTGTGTGTTGTCGGTGTGTGTGTGTGTGTTGTCGGTGTGTGTGTGTGTGTGTTGTCGGTGTGTGTGTGTGTGTGTGTTGTCGGTGTGTGTGTGTGTGTTGTCGGTGTGTGTGTGTGTGTGTTGTCGGTGTGTGTGTGTGTGTTGTCGGTGTGTGTGTGTGTGTGTTGTGTGTGTGTGTGTGTGTTGTCGGTGTGTGTGTGTGTGTGTTGTCGGTGTGTGTGTGTGTGTGTTGTCGGTGTGTGTGTGTGTGTTGTCGGTGTGTGTGTGTGTGTGTGTGTGTGTGTGTGTGTGTTGTCGTGTGTGTGTGTGTGTTGTCGGTGTGTGTGTGTGTGTTGTCGGTGTGTGTGTGTGTGTGTGTGTCGGTGTGTGTGTGTGTGTGTTGTCGGTGTGTGTGTGTGTGTGTGTGTGTGTGTGTGTGTGTGTGTGTGTGTGTGTGTGTGTTGTCGTGTGTGTGTGTGTGTGTTGTCGGTGTGTGTGTGTGTGTGTTGTCGGTGTGTGTGTGTGTGTGTTGTCGGTGTGTGTGTGTGTGTTGTCGGTGTGTGTGTGTTGTCGTGTGTGTGTGTGTGTGTCGTGTGTGTGTGTTGTCGGTGTGTGTGTGTGTGTGTGTGTGTTGTCGTGTGTGTGTGTGTGTGTTGTCGGTGTGTGTGTGTGTGTGTGTCGGTGTGTGTGTGTGTTGTCGGTGTGTGTGTGTGTGTGTTGTCGGTGTGTGTGTGTGTGTGTGTTGTCGGTGTGTGTGTGTGTGTGTTGTCGGTGTGTGTGTGTGTGTTGTCGGTGTGTGTGTGTGTGTGTTGTCGGTGTGTGTGTGTGTGTTGTGTGTGTGTGTGTGTGTGTTGTCGGTGTGTGTGTGTGTGTTGTCGGTGTGTGTGTGTGTGTTGTCGGTGTGGTGTGTGTGTGTGTGTTGTCGGTGTGTGTGTGTGTTGTCGTGTGTGTGTGTGTGTGTTGTCGGTGTGTGTGTGTGTGTGTGTTGTCGGTGTGTGTGTGTGTGTGTTGTCGGTGTGTGTGTGTGTGTTGTCGTGTGTGTGTGTGTTGTCGGTGTGTGTGTGTGTGTGTCGTGTGTGTGTGTGTGTGTGTTGTCGGTGTGTGTGTGTGTGTTGTCGGTGTGTGTGTGTGTGTGTTGTCGGTGTGTGTGTGTGTGTGTTGTCGGTGTGTGTGTGTGTGTGTGTGTGTGTGTGTGTGTGTGTTGTCGTGTGTGTGTGTGTGTGTTGTCGGTGTGTGTGTGTGTGTGTGTGTGTCGTGTGTGTGTGTGTGTGTTGTCGGTGTGTGTGTGTGTGTTGTCGGTGTGTGTGTGTGTGTGTTGTCGGTGTGTGTGTGTGTGTTGTCGGTGTGTGTGTGTGTGTGTGTCGGTGTGTGTGTGTGTGTGTGTGTGTGTGTGTGTGTGTGTGTGTGTGTGGTGTGTGTGTGTGTGTGTTGTCGGTGTGTGTGTGTGTGTGTGTTGTCGTGTGTGTGTGTGTGTGTTGTCGGTGTGTGTGTGTGTGTGTGTGTCGGTGTGTGTGTGTGTGTTGTCGGTGTGTGTGTGTGTGTGTGTGTGTGTGTGTGTTGTCGGTGTGTGTGTGTGTGTTGTCGGTGTGTGTGTGTGTGTGTTGTCGGTGTGTGTGTGTGTGTGTCGGTGTGTGTGTGTGTGTGTGTGTGTGTGTGTGTGTCGGTGTGTGTGTGTGTGTCGTGTGTGTGTGTGTGTGTTGTCGGTGTGTGTGTGTGTGTTGTCGGTGTGTGTGTGTGTGTGTGTGTGTGGTGTGTGTGTGTGTGTGTGTTGTCGTGTGTGTGTGTGTGTTGTCGGTGTGTGTGTGTGTGTGTTGTCGTGTGTGTGTGTGTGTTGTCGGTGTGTGTGTGTGTGTGTTGTCGGTGTGTGTGTGTGTGTTGTCGGTGTGTGTGTGTGTGTTGTCGGTGTGTGTGTGTGTGTTGTCGGTGTGTGTGTGTGTGTGTGTTGTCGGTGTGTGTGTGTGTTGTCGGTGTGTGTGTGTGTGTGTTGTCGGTGTGTGTGTGTTGTCGGTGTGTGTGTGTGTGTGTTGTCGGTGTGTGTGTGTGTGTGTTGTCGGTGTGTGTGTGTGTGTGTTGTCTGTGTGTGTGTGTGTGTTGTCGGTGTGTGTGTGTGTGTTGTCGGTGTGTGTGTGTGTGTTGTCGTGTGTGTGTGTGTGTGTTGTCGGTGTGTGTGTGTGTGTGTTGTCGGTGTGTGTGTGTGTGTGTTGTCGGTGTGTGTGTGTGTGTGTTGTCGGTGTGTGTGTGTGTGTTGTCGGTGTGTGTGTGTGTGTGTTGTCGGTGTGTGTGTGTGTGTTGTCGGTGTGTGTGTGTGTGTGTGTGTGTGTTGTGTGTGTGTGTGTGTTGTCGGTGTGTGTGTGTGTGTGTGTGTGTGTGTGTGTGTGTGTGTTGTCGGTGTGTGTGTGTGTGTTGTCGGTGTGTGTGTGTGTGTGTGTGTCGGTGTGTGTGTGTGTGTGTTGTCGGTGTGTGTGTGTGTGTGTGTGTGTGTGTGTTGTCGGTGTGTGTGTGTGTGTTGTCGTGTGTGTGTGTGTGTGTTGTCGGTGTGTGTGTGTGTGTGTTGTCGTGTGTGTGTGTGTGTGTTGTCGGTGTGTGTGTGTGTGTGTTGTCGGTGTGTGTGTGTTGTCGGTGTGTGTGTGTGTGTGTGTCGTGTGTGTGTGTGTGTGTTGTCGGTGTGTGTGTGTGTGTTGTCGTGTGTGTGTGTGTGTGTTGTCGGTGTGTGTGTGTGTGTTGTCGTGTGTGTGTGTGTGTGTCGGTGTGTGTGTGTGTGTTGTCGGTGTGTGTGTGTGTGTGTTGTCGTGTGTGTGTGTGTGTTGTCGGTGTGTGTGTGTGTGTGTGTGTGTGTGTGTGTGTGTGTGTTGTCGGTGTGTGTGTGTGTGTTGTCGTGTGTGTGTGTGTGTGTTGTCGTGTGTGTGTGTGTGTGTTGTCGTGTGTGTGTGTGTGTGTTGTCGGTGTGTGTGTGTGTGTTGTCGGTGTGTGTGTGTGTGTGTCGTGTGTGTGTGTGTGTGTGTGTTGTCGGTGTGTGTGTGTGTGTTGTGGTGTGTGTGTGTGTGTGTGTGTGTGTGTGTGTGTGTTGTCGGTGTGTGTGTGTGTGTTGTCGGTGTGTGTGTGTGTGTTGTCGGTGTGTGTGTGTGTGTTGTCGTGTGTGTGTGTTGTCGGTGTGTGTGTGTGTGTTGTCGGTGTGTGTGTGTGTGTGTTGTCGGTGTGTGTGTGTGTGTGTTGTCGGTGTGTGTGTGTGTGTGTGTGTGTGTGTGTGTGTTGTCGGTGTGTGTGTGTGTGTGTGTCGTGTGTGTGTGTTGTCGGTGTGTGTGTGTGTGTGTTGTCGGTGTGTGTGTGTGTGTGTGTGTGTGTGTGTGTGTGTGTTGTCGGTGTGTGTGTGTGTGTGTGTGTGTGTGTGTGTGTGTGTGTGTGTGTGTGTGTGTGTGTGTGTGTGTGTTGTCGTGTGTGTGTGTGTGTGTTGTCGGTGTGTGTGTGTGTGTTGTCGGTGTGTGTGTGTGTGTGTTGTCGGTGTGTGTGTGTGTGTGTCGGTGTGTGTGTGTGTGTGTTGTCGGTGTGTGTGTGTGTGTTGTCGGTGTGTGTGTGTGTGTGTTGTCGGTGTGTGTGTGTGTGTTGTCGGTGTGTGTGTGTGTGTTGTCGTGTGTGTGTGTGTTGTCGGTGTGTGTGTGTGTGTGTGTTGTCGGTGTGTGTGTGTGTGTGTTGTCGGGTGTGTGTGTGTGTGTTGTCGGTGTGTGTGTGTGTGTGTGTGTGTGTGTGTGTGTGTGTGTGTTGTCGGTGTGTGTGTGTGTGTTGTCGGTGTGTGTGTGTGTGTGTGTGTGTGTGTTGTCGGTGTGTGTGTGTGTGTTGTCGGTGTGTGTGTGTGTGTTGTCGGTGTGTGTGTGTGTGTGTTGTCGGTGTGTGTGTGTGTGTTGTCGGTGTGTGTGTGTGTGTGTTGTCGGTGTGTGTGTGTGTGTTGTCGGTGTGTGTGTGTGTGTGTTGTCGGTGTGTGTGTGTGTGTGTGTGTGTGTGTGTGTGTGTTGTCGGTGTGTGTGTGTGTGTGTTGTCGGTGTGTGTGTGTGTGTTGTCGTGTGTGTGTGTGTGTGTTGTCGGTGTGTGTGTGTGTGTGTTGTCGGTGTGTGTGTGTGTGTGTCGTGTGTGTGTGTGTGTGTGTGTGTGTTGTCGGTGTGTGTGTGTGTGTTGTCGGTGTGTGTGTGTGTGTTGTCGGTGTGTGTGTGTGTGTGTTGTCGGTGTGTGTGTGTGTGTGTGTGTGTGTGTGTGTGTGTGTTGTCGTGTGTGTGTGTGTGTGTTGTCGGTGTGTGTGTGTGTGTTGTCGGTGTGTGTGTGTGTGTGTTGTCGGTGTGTGTGTGTGTGTGTCGGTGTGTGTGTGTGTGTGTGTCGGTGTGTGTGTGTGTGTGTTGTCGGTGTGTGTGTGTGTGTGTTGTCGTGTGTGTGTGTGTGTGTTGTCGGTGTGTGTGTGTGTGTTGTCGGTGTGTGTGTGTGTGTGTTGTCGGTGTGTGTGTGTGTGTGTTGTCGGTGTGTGTGTGTGTGTTGTCGTGTGTGTGTGTGTGTTGTCGGTGTGTGTGTGTGTGTGTGTTGTCGGTGTGTGTGTGTGTGTTGTCGGTGTGTGTGTGTGTGTGTGTCGGTGTGTGTGTGTGTGTGTGTGTCGTGTGTGTGTGTGTGTGTTGTCGGTGTGTGTGTGTGTGTGTGTCGGTGTGTGTGTGTGTGTGTGTTGTCGGTGTGTGTGTGTGTGTGTTGTCGGTGTGTGTGTGTGTGTGTTGTCGGTGTGTGTGTGTGTGTTGTCGGTGTGTGTGTGTGTGTGTTGTCGGTGTGTGTGTGTGTGTTGTCGGTGTGTGTGTGTGTGTGTGTGTCGGTGTGTGTGTGTGTGTGTGTGTGTGTGTGTCGGTGTGTGTGTGTGTGTGTTGTCGGTGTGTGTGTGTGTGTGTGTTGTCGTGTGTGTGTGTGTTGTCGGTGTGTGTGTGTGTGTGTGTGTGTGTGTGTCGGTGTGTGTGTGTGTGTGTTGTCGGTGTGTGTGTGTGTGTGTGTGTCGTGTGTGTGTGTGTGTGTGTGTGTGTTGTCGGTGTGTGTGTGTGTTGTCGGTGTGTGTGTGTGTGTGTGTGTGTGTTGTCGTGTGTGTGTGTGTGTGTTGTCGGTGTGTGTGTGTGTGTGTTGTCGGTGTGTGTGTGTGTGTGTTGTCGGTGTGTGTGTGTGTGTTGTCGGTGTGTGTGTGTGTGTGTGTCGTGTGTGTGTGTGTGTGTGTGTGTGTGTGTGTGTTGTCGGTGTGTGTGTGTGTGTTGTCGGTGTGTGTGTGTGTGTGTGTCGGTGTGTGTGTGTGTGTTGTCGGTGTGTGTGTGTGTGTGTTGTCGGTGTGTGTGTGTGTGTTGTCGGTGTGTGTGTGTGTGTTGTCGGTGTGTGTGTGTGTGTGTGTGTGTGTGTGGTGTGTGTGTGTGTGTTGTCGGTGTGTGTGTGTGTGTGTTGTCGGTGTGTGTGTGTGTGTGTGTGTGTCGGTGTGTGTGTGTGTTGTCGTGTGTGTGTGTGTGTGTGTTGTCGGTGTGTGTGTGTGTGTGTCGGTGGTGTGTGTGTGTGTGTTGTCGGTGTGTGTGTGTGTGTTGTCGGTGTGTGTGTGTGTGTGTGTCGTGTGTGTGTGTGTGTGTGTTGTCGGTGTGTGTGTGTGTGTGTTGTCGGTGTGTGTGTGTGTGTGTTGTCGGTGTGTGTGTGTGTGTGTTGTCGGTGTGTGTGTGTGTGTTGTCGGTGTGTGTGTGTGTGTGTTGTCGGTGTGTGTGTGTGTGTGTTGTCGGTGTGTGTGTGTGTGTTGTCGGTGTGTGTGTGTGTGTGTGTCGTGTGTGTGTGTGTGTGTGTGTTGTCGGTGTGTGTGTGTGTGTGTGTGTGTGTGTGTGTGTGTGTGTGTGTGTTGTCGGTGTGTGTGTGTGTGTGTGTGTGTGTGTGTGTGTGTTGTCGGTGTGTGTGTGTGTGTTGTCGTGTGTGTGTGTGTGTGTGTTGTCGGTGTGTGTGTGTGTGTGTTGTCGGTGTGTGTGTGTGTGTTGTCGTGTGTGTGTGTGTGTGTGTGTGTGTGTGTGTGTGTGTGTGTGTGTTGTCGGTGTGTGTGTGTGTGTTGTCGTGTGTGTGTGTGTGTGTTGTCGGTGTGTGTGTGTGTGTGTGTCGGTGTGTGTGTGTGTGTGTTGTCGGTGTGTGTGTGTGTGTGTTGTCGGTGTGTGTGTGTGTGTTGTCGGTGTGTGTGTGTGTGTTGTCGGTGTGTGTGTGTGTGTGTTGTCGGTGTGTGTGTGTGTGTGTTGTCGGTGTGTGTGTGTGTGTGTTGTCGGTGTGTGTGTGTTGTCGGTGTGTGTGTGTTGTCGTGTGTGTGTGTGTGTTGTCGGTGTGTGTGTGTGTGTGTTGTCGTGTGTGTGTGTGTGTGTGTGTGTGTGTGTGTTGTCGGTGTGTGTGTGTTGTCGGTGTGTGTGTGTGTGTGTTGTCGGTGTGTGTGTGTGTGTTGTCGGTGTGTGTGTGTGTGTGTTGTCGTGTGTGTGTGTGTGTGTTGTCGGTGTGTGTGTGTGTGTTGTCGGTGTGTGTGTGTGTGTGTTGTCGGTGTGTGTGTGTGTGTGTGTGTGTGTGTGTGTCGTGTGTGTGTGTGTGTGTTGTCGGTGTGTGTGTGTGTGTGTGTGTCGTGTGTGTGTGTGTGTTGTCGGTGTGTGTGTGTGTGTTGTCGGTGTGTGTGTGTGTGTGTTGTCGGTGTGTGTGTGTGTGTTGTCGGTGTGTGTGTGTGTGTGTTGTCGTGTGTGTGTGTGTGTTGTCGGTGTGTGTGTGTGTGTTGTCGGTGTGTGTGTGTGTGTGTGTCGTGTGTGTGTGTGTGTGTGTGTGTGTGTGTGTGTGTGTTGTCGTGTGTGTGTGTGTGTGTTGTCGGTGTGTGTGTGTGTGTTGTCGGTGTGTGTGTGTGTGTGTGTTGTCGGTGTGTGTGTGTGTGTGTTGTCGGTGTGTGTGTGTGTGTGTGTTGTCGGTGTGTGTGTGTGTGTGTGTGTGTGTGTGTGTGTTGTCGGTGTGTGTGTGTGTTGTCGTGTGTGTGTGTGTGTGTTGTCGGTGTGTGTGTGTGTGTGTGTTGTCGGTGTGTGTGTGTGTTGTCGTGTGTGTGTGTGTGTGTGTGTGTGTGTGTGTGTTGTCGTGTGTGTGTGTGTGTTGTCGGTGTGTGTGTGTGTGTTGTCGGTGTGTGTGTGTGTGTGTTGTCGGTGTGTGTGTGTGTGTGTTGTCGGTGTGTGTGTGTGTGTGTTGTCGGTGTGTGTGTGTGTGTTGTCGGTGTGTGTGTGTGTTGTCGGTGTGTGTGTGTGTGTTGTCGGTGTGTGTGTGTGTGTTGTCGGTGTGTGTGTGTGTGTGTGTCGGTGTGTGTGTGTGTGTGTTGTCGGTGTGTGTGTGTGTGTTGTCGGTGTGTGTGTGTGTGTGTTGTCGGTGTGTGTGTGTGTGTTGTCGGTGTGTGTGTGTGTGTGTGTGTGTCGGTGTGTGTGTGTGTGTGTGTGTGTGTGTGTGTGTGTGTGTGTTGTCGGTGTGTGTGTGTGTGTGTTGTCGGTGTGTGTGTGTGTGTGTTGTCGGTGTGTGTGTGTGTGTTGTCGGTGTGTGTGTGTGTGTGTTGTCGGTGTGTGTGTGTGTGTTGTCGGTGTGTGTGTGTGTGTGTTGTCGGTGTGTGTGTGTGTGTGTTGTCGGTGTGTGTGTGTGTGTTGTCGGTGTGTGTGTGTGTGTGTTGTCGGTGTGTGTGTGTGTTGTCGGTGTGTGTGTGTGTGTGTGTGTGTGTGTGTGTGTGTGTGTGTGTGTTGTCGGTGTGTGTGTGTGTGTGTTGTCGGTGTGTGTGTGTGTGTTGTCGGTGTGTGTGTGTGTGTTGTCGGTGTGTGTGTGTGTGTGTGTCGGTGTGTGTGTGTGTGTGTTGTCGTGTGTGTGTGTGTGTGTGTTGTCGGTGTGTGTGTGTGTGTTGTCGGTGTGTGTGTGTGTTGTCGGTGTGTGTGTGTGTGTGTGTTGTCGGTGTGTGTGTGTGTGTGTTGTCGTGTGTGTGTGTGTGTGTGTGTGTGTGTTGTCGGTGTGTGTGTGTGTGTGTTGTCGTGTGTGTGTGTGTGTTGTCGGTGTGTGTGTGTGTGTTGTCGGTGTGTGTGTGTGTGTGTGTTGTCGGTGTGTGTGTGTGTGTGTGTTGTCGGTGTGTGTGTGTGTGTTGTCGGTGTGTGTGTGTGTGTGTGTGTGTGTTGTCGGTGTGTGTGTGTGTGTTGTCGGTGTGTGTGTGTGTGTGTGTCGTGTGTGTGTGTGTGTTGTCGGTGTGTGTGTGTGTGTGTTGTCGGTGTGTGTGTGTGTGTGTTGTCGGTGTGTGTGTGTGTGTGTGTTGTCGGTGTGTGTGTGTGTGTGTTGTCGGTGTGTGTGTGTGTGTGTTGTCGGTGTGTGTGTGTGTGTTGTCGGTGTGTGTGTGTGTGTGTTGTCGGTGTGTGTGTGTGTGTGTGTGTGTTGTCGGTGTGTGTGTGTGTGTTGTCGGTGTGTGTGTGTGTGTGTTGTCGGTGTGTGTGTGTGTGTGTTGTCGGTGTGTGTGTGTGTGTGTTGTCGGTGTGTGTGTGTGTGTGTTGTCGGTGTGTGTGTGTGTGTTGTCGGTGTGTGTGTGTGTGTGTTGTCGGTGTGTGTGTGTGTGTGTCGGTGTGTGTGTGTGTGTGTGTGTGTGTGTGTGTGTGTGTGTGTTGTCGGTGTGTGTGTGTGTGTTGTCGGTGTGTGTGTGTGTGTGTTGTCGGTGTGTGTGTGTGTGTTGTCGGTGTGTGTGTGTGTGTTGTCGGTGTGTGTGTGTGTGTGTTGTCGGTGTGTGTGTGTGTGTGTTGTCGTGTGTGTGTGTGTGTGTGTGTGTGTGTGTGTGTGTTGTCGGTGTGTGTGTGTGTGTTGTCGGTGTGTGTGTGTGTGTGTGTGTTGTCGGTGTGTGTGTGTGTGTGTTGTCGGTGTGTGTGTGTGTGTGTGTTGTCGTGTGTGTGTGTGTGTGTGTGTGTGTGTGTGTGTGTGTGTGTGTGTGTGTTGTCGGTGTGTGTGTGTGTGTTGTCGGTGTGTGTGTGTGTGTGTGTTGTCGGTGTGTGTGTGTGTGTTGTCGGTGTGTGTGTGTGTGTGTGTGTGTGTGTGTTGTCGGTGTGTGTGTGTGTGTGTTGTCGGTGTGTGTGTGTGTGTGTGTCGGTGTGTGTGTGTGTGTGTTGTCGGTGTGTGTGTGTGTGTGTGTCGGTGTGTGTGTGTGTGTGTTGTCGGTGTGTGTGTGTGTGTGTGTGTGTGTGTGTGTGTGTGTGTGTGTGTGTGTTGTCGGTGTGTGTGTGTGTGTTGTCGGTGTGTGTGTGTGTGTGTTGTCGGTGTGTGTGTGTGTGTGTCGTGTGTGTGTGTGTGTTGTCGGTGTGTGTGTGTGTGTTGTCGGTGTGTGTGTGTGTGTGTTGTCGGTGTGTGTGTGTGTGTGTTGTCGGTGTGTGTGTGTGTGTGTGTGTTGTCGGTGTGTGTGTGTGTGTGTGTGTGTCGGTGTGTGTGTGTGTGTGTTGTCGTGTGTGTGTGTGTGTTGTCGGTGTGTGTGTGTGTGTGTTGTCGTGTGTGTGTGTGTGTGTGTTGTCGGTGTGTGTGTGTGTGTTGTCGGTGTGTGTGTGTGTGTGTGTGTGTGTGTGTGTGTGTGTGTTGTCGGTGTGTGTGTGTGTGTGTGTGTCGGTGTGTGTGTGTGTGTGTTGTCGGTGTGTGTGTGTGTGTTGTCGTGTGTGTGTGTGTGTGTGTTGTCGTGTGTGTGTGTGTGTGTTGTCGGTGTGTGTGTGTGTGTGTTGTCGGTGTGTGTGTGTGTGTTGTCGTGTGTGTGTGTGTGTGTTGTCGGTGTGTGTGTGTGTGTTGTCGGTGTGTGTGTGTGTGTGTTGTCGGTGTGTGTGTGTGTGTGTGTGTGTGTGTGTGTGTGTTGTCGTGTGTGTGTGTGTGTGTTGTCGGTGTGTGTGTGTGTGTTGTCGGTGTGTGTGTGTGTGTGTTGTCGGTGTGTGTGTGTGTGTGTGTGTCGTGTGTGTGTGTGTGTGTGTGTGTGTGTGTGTGTGTGTGTGTGTGTGTGTGTGTTGTCGGTGTGTGTGTGTGTGTGTCGGTGTGTGTGTGTGTGTGTTGTCGGTGTGTGTGTGTGTGTGTTGTCGGTGTGTGTGTGTGTGTTGTCGGTGTGTGTGTGTGTGGTGTGTGTGTGTGTGTGTTGTCGGTGTGTGTGTGTGTGTTGTCGGTGTGTGTGTGTGTGTGTTGTCGGTGTGTGTGTGTGTGTGTTGTCGGTGTGTGTGTGTGTGTGTGTCGGTGTGTGTGTGTGTGTGTGTGTCGGTGTGTGTGTGTGTGTGTTGTCGGTGTGTGTGTGTGTGTGTTGTCGGTGTGTGTGTGTGTGTTGTCGGTGTGTGTGTGTGTGTGTCGTGTGTGTGTGTGTGTGTTGTCGGTGTGTGTGTGTGTGTGTGTGTGTGTGTGTGTGTGTGTGTGTGTGTGTGTTGTCGGTGTGTGTGTGTGTGTGTGTTGTCGGTGTGTGTGTGTGTGTTGTCGGTGTGTGTGTGTGTGTGTGTGTGTGTGTGTGTGTGTGTGTGTTGTCGGTGTGTGTGTGTGTGTTGTCGGTGTGTGTGTGTGTGTGTTGTCGGTGTGTGTGTGTGTGTTGTCGTGTGTGTGTGTGTGTGTGTTGTCGGTGTGTGTGTGTGTGTTGTCGGTGTGTGTGTGTGTGTGTTGTCGGTGTGTGTGTGTGTGTGTTGTCGGTGTGTGTGTGTGTGTGTGTGTGGTGTGTGTGTGTGTGTGTTGTCGGTGTGTGTGTGTGTGTGTGTCGGTGTGTGTGTGTGTGTGTTGTCGGTGTGTGTGTGTGTTGTCGGTGTGTGTGTGTGTGTGTTGTCGTGTGTGTGTGTGTGTGTTGTCGGTGTGTGTGTGTGTGTGTTGTCGGTGTGTGTGTGTGTGTGTGTGTGTGTGTGTGTGTGTGTGTGTTGTCGGTGTGTGTGTGTGTGTTGTCGGTGTGTGTGTGTGTGTGTTGTCGTGTGTGTGTGTGTGTGTGTTGTCGGTGTGTGTGTGTGTGTGTGTCGGTGTGTGTGTGTGTGTGTTGTCGGTGTGTGTGTGTGTGTTGTCGGTGTGTGTGTGTGTGTTGTCGTGTGTGTGTGTGTGTGTGTTGTCGGTGTGTGTGTGTGTGTGTTGTCGGTGTGTGTGTGTGTGTTGTCGGTGTGTGTGTGTGTGTGTGTGTGTGTGTGTGTGTGTGTGTGTGTTGTCGGTGTGTGTGTGTGTGTTGTCGGTGTGTGTGTGTGTGTTGTCGGTGTGTGTGTGTGTGTGTGTTGTCGGTGTGTGTGTGTGTGTGTTGTCGTGTGTGTGTGTGTGTGTTGTCGGTGTGTGTGTGTGTGTGTTGTCGGTGTGTGTGTGTGTGTGTGTTGTCGGTGTGTGTGTGTGTGTTGTCGGTGTGTGTGTGTGTGTTGTCGGTGTGTGTGTGTGTGTGTTGTCGGTGTGTGTGTGTGTGTGTGTGTGTGTGTCGGTGTGTGTGTGTGTGTGTTGTCGGTGTGTGTGTGTGTGTGTTGTCGGTGTGTGTGTGTGTGTTGTCGGTGTGTGTGTGTGTGTGTTGTCGGTGTGTGTGTGTGTGTTGTCGGTGTGTGTGTGTGTGTGTTGTCGGTGTGTGTGTGTGTGTGTGTGTGTGTGTGTGTTGTCGGTGTGTGTGTGTGTGTGTTGTCGGTGTGTGTGTGTGTGTTGTCGGTGTGTGTGTGTGTGTGTGTCGTGTGTGTGTGTGTGTGTTGTCGGTGTGTGTGTGTGTGTGTGTGTGTGTGTGTGTGTGTGTTGTCGGTGTGTGTGTGTGTGTTGTCGGTGTGTGTGTGTGTGTGTGTTGTCGGTGTGTGTGTGTGTGTTGTCGGTGTGTGTGTGTGTGTTGTCGGTGTGTGTGTGTGTGTTGTCGGTGTGTGTGTGTGTGTTGTCGGTGTGTGTGTGTGTGTGTTGTCGGTGTGTGTGTGTGTGTGTTGTCGGTGTGTGTGTGTGTGTGTTGTCGGTGTGTGTGTGTGTGTGTGTGTGTGTGTGTGTGTGTGTTGTCGGTGTGTGTGTGTGTGTTGTCGTGTGTGTGTGTGTGTGTGTTGTCGGTGTGTGTGTGTGTGTGTGTGTGTGTGTGTGTGTGTGTTGTCGGTGTGTGTGTGTGTGTTGTCGGTGTGTGTGTGTGTGTGTTGTCGGTGTGTGTGTGTGTGTGTGTCGTGTGTGTGTGTGTGTGTTGTCGGTGTGTGTGTGTGTGTGTGTCGGTGTGTGTGTGTGTGTGTGTGTGTGTGTGTGTGTGTGTGTGTGTGTGTGTGTGTGTGTGTGTGTGTGTGTGTGTGTGTGTGTGTTGTCGGTGTGTGTGTGTGTGTGTTGTCGGTGTGTGTGTGTGTGTGTTGTCGGTGTGTGTGTGTGTGTTGTCGGTGTGTGTGTGTGTGTGTTGTCGGTGTGTGTGTGTGTGTTGTCGGTGTGTGTGTGTGTGTTGTCGGTGTGTGTGTGTGTGTGTTGTCGGTGTGTGTGTGTGTGTTGTCGGTGTGTGTGTGTGTGTGTTGTCGGTGTGTGTGTGTGTGTGTGTCGGTGTGTGTGTGTGTGTGTGTGGTGTGTGTGTGTGTGTGTTGTCGGTGTGTGTGTGTGTGTTGTCGGTGTGTGTGTGTGTGTGTTGTCGGTGTGTGTGTGTGTGTGTTGTCGGTGTGTGTGTGTGTGTGTGTGTCGGTGTGTGTGTGTGTGTGTTGTCGGTGTGTGTGTGTGTGTGTGTCGTGTGTGTGTGTGTTGTCGGTGTGTGTGTGTGTGTGTTGTCGGTGTGTGTGTGTGTGTGTTGTCGGTGTGTGTGTGTGTGTTGTCGTGTGTGTGTGTGTGTGTTGTCGGTGTGTGTGTGTGTGTGTGTGTGTGTGTGTGTGTGTTGTCGGTGTGTGTGTGTGTGTTGTCGGTGTGTGTGTGTGTGTGTTGTCGGTGTGTGTGTGTGTGTGTTGTCGGTGTGTGTGTGTGTGTTGTCGGTGTGTGTGTGTGTGTGTGTTGTCGGTGTGTGTGTGTGTGTGTGTCGGTGTGTGTGTGTGTGTGTGTGTGTGTTGTCGGTGTGTGTGTGTGTGTGTTGTCGGTGTGTGTGTGTGTGTGTTGTCGGTGTGTGTGTGTGTGTGTGTGTGTGTGTGTGTGTGTGTGTGTTGTCGGTGTGTGTGTGTGTGTGTTGTCGGTGTGTGTGTGTGTGTGTTGTCGGTGTGTGTGTGTGTGTGTGTGTGTGTGTGTGTGTGTTGTCGTGTGTGTGTGTGTGTTGTCGTGTGTGTGTGTGTGTGTTGTCGGTGTGTGTGTGTGTGTTGTCGGTGTGTGTGTGTGTGTGTTGTCGTGTGTGTGTGTGTGTGTTGTCGGTGTGTGTGTGTGTGTGTTGTCGGTGTGTGTGTGTGTGTGTTGTCGGTGTGTGTGTGTGTGTGTTGTCGGTGTGTGTGTGTGTGTGTGTGTGTGTGTCGTGTGTGTGTGTGTGTTGTCGGTGTGTGTGTGTGTGTGTGTTGTCGGTGTGTGTGTGTGTGTGTTGTCGGTGTGTGTGTGTGTGTGTGTGTGTGTGTGTGTGTGTGTTGTCGTGTGTGTGTGTGTGTGTGTGTGTGTGTGTGTGGTGTGTGTGTGTGTGTTGTCGGTGTGTGTGTGTGTGTTGTCGTGTGTGTGTGTGTGTGTTGTCGGTGTGTGTGTGTGTGTTGTCGGTGTGTGTGTGTGTGTGTTGTCGTGTGTGTGTGTGTGTTGTCGGTGTGTGTGTGTGTGTTGTCGGTGTGTGTGTGTGTGTGTTGTCGGTGTGTGTGTGTGTGTGTTGTCGTGTGTGTGTGTGTGTGTTGTCGGTGTGTGTGTGTGTTGTCGGTGTGTGTGTGTGTGTTGTCGGTGTGTGTGTGTGTGTGTGTGTGTGTGTGTGTGTGTGTGTGTGTGTTGTCGGTGTGTGTGTGTGTGTGTTGTCGGTGTGTGTGTGTGTGTGTCGGTGTGTGTGTGTGTGTTGTCGGTGTGTGTGTGTGTGTGTTGTCGGTGTGTGTGTGTGTGTTGTCGGTGTGTGTGTGTGTGTTGTCGTGTGTGTGTGTGTGTGTTGTCGGTGTGTGTGTGTGTGTGTGTGTGTGTGTGTGTGTGTGTGTGTGTGTGTGTGTGTGTGTGTGTTGTCGGTGTGTGTGTGTGTGTTGTCGTGTGTGTGTGTGTGTGTTGTCGGTGTGTGTGTGTGTGTGTTGTCGGTGTGTGTGTGTGTGTGTTGTCGGTGTGTGTGTGTGTGTGTTGTCGGTGTGTGTGTGTGTGTGTGTCGTGTGTGTGTGTGTGTGTGTTGTCGGTGTGTGTGTGTGTGTTGTCGGTGTGTGTGTGTGTGTGTTGTCGTGTGTGTGTGTGTGTTGTCGGTGTGTGTGTGTGTGTGTGTGTCGGTGTGTGTGTGTGTGTTGTCGGTGTGTGTGTGTGTGTGGTGTGTGTGTGTGTGTGTCGGTGTGTGTGTGTGTGTTGTCGGTGTGTGTGTGTGTGTGTGTTGTCGGTGTGTGTGTGTGTGTGTTGTCGGTGTGTGTGTGTGTGTGTGTTGTCGGTGTGTGTGTGTGTGTTGTCGGTGTGTGTGTGTGTGTGTGTGTGTGGTGTGTGTGTGTGTGTGTGTGTGTTGTCGGTGTGTGTGTGTGTGTTGTCGGTGTGTGTGTGTGTGTTGTCGTGTGTGTGTGTGTGTTGTCGGTGTGTGTGTGTGTGTGTTGTCGGTGTGTGTGTGTGTGTGTGTTGTCGGTGTGTGTGTGTGTGTGTTGTCGTGTGTGTGTGTGTGTGTTGTCGGTGTGTGTGTGTGTGTTGTCGGTGTGTGTGTGTGTGTGTTGTCGGTGTGTGTGTGTGTTGTCGGTGTGTGTGTGTGTGTGTTGTCGGTGTGTGTGTGTGTGTTGTCGGTGTGTGTGTGTGTGTGTTGTCGTGTGTGTGTGTGTGTGTGTTGTCGGTGTGTGTGTGTGTGTGTTGTCGGTGTGTGTGTGTGTGTGTGTTGTCGGTGTGTGTGTGTGTGTGTGTGTGTGTGTGTGTGTGTGTGTGTGTTGTCGGTGTGTGTGTGTGTGTGTGTGTGTGTGTGTGTGTTGTCGGTGTGTGTGTGTGTGTGTGTGTGTGTGTGTGTGTGTGTTGTCGGTGTGTGTGTGTGTGTGTTGTCGGTGTGTGTGTGTGTGTGTTGTCGGTGTGTGTGTGTGTGTGTCGGTGTGTGTGTGTGTGTGTGTGTGTGTGTGTGTGTGTGTGTGTGTTGTCGGTGTGTGTGTGTGTGTGTGTGTGTGTGTGTGTGTGTGTGTTGTCGGTGTGTGTGTGTGTGTGTTGTCGTGTGTGTGTGTGTGTGTGTGTGTGTGTGTGTGTGTGTGTGTGTTGTCGGTGTGTGTGTGTGTGTTGTCGGTGTGTGTGTGTGTGTTGTCGGTGTGTGTGTGTGTGTGTTGTCGGTGTGTGTGTGTGTGTTGTCGGTGTGTGTGTGTGTGTGTGTTGTCGGTGTGTGTGTGTGTGTTGTCGGTGTGTGTGTGTGTGTGTCGGTGTGTGTGTGTGTTGTCGGTGTGTGTGTGTGTGTTGTCGGTGTGTGTGTGTGTGTGTTGTCGGTGTGTGTGTGTGTGTTGTCGGTGTGTGTGTGTGTGTTGTCGGTGTGTGTGTGTGTGTGTTGTCGTGTGTGTGTGTGTGTGTTGTCGGTGTGTGTGTGTGTGTGTTGTCGGTGTGTGTGTGTGTGTTGTCGGTGTGTGTGTGTGTGTGTTGTCGTGTGTGTGTGTGTGTGTTGTCGGTGTGTGTGTGTGTGTTGTCGGTGTGTGTGTGTGTGTGTGTGTGTGTGTGTGTGTGTGTGTTGTCGGTGTGTGTGTGTGTGTGTGTTGTCGGTGTGTGTGTGTGTGTTGTCGGTGTGTGTGTGTGTGTGTGTCGTGTGTGTGTGTGTGTGTTGTCGGTGTGTGTGTGTGTGTTGTCGGTGTGTGTGTGTGTGTGTTGTCGGTGTGTGTGTGTGTGGTGTGTGTGTGTGTGTGTGTGTGTGTGTGTGTGTTGTCGGTGTGTGTGTGTGTGTTGTCGGTGTGTGTGTGTGTGTGTTGTCGGTGTGTGTGTGTGTGTGTGTGTGTTGTCGGTGTGTGTGTGTGTGTTGTCGGTGTGTGTGTGTGTTGTCGGTGTGTGTGTGTGTGTGTTGTCGGTGTGTGTGTGTGTGTGTTGTCGGTGTGTGTGTGTGTGTGTTGTCGGTGTGTGTGTGTGTGTGTGTGTCGTGTGTGTGTGTGTGTGTGTGTTGTCGGTGTGTGTGTGTGTGTTGTCGTGTGTGTGTGTGTGTGTTGTCGGTGTGTGTGTGTGTGTTGTCGGTGTGTGTGTGTGTGTTGTCGTGTGTGTGTGTGTGTGTGTTGTCGGTGTGTGTGTGTGTGTTGTCGTGTGTGTGTGTGTGTTGTCGGTGTGTGTGTGTGTGTGTTGTCGGTGTGTGTGTGTGTGTGTGTGTCGTGTGTGTGTGTGTGTGTGTTGTCGGTGTGTGTGTGTGTTGTCGTGTGTGTGTGTGTGTGTGTGTTGTCGTGTGTGTGTGTGTGTGTTGTCGGTGTGTGTGTGTGTGTTGTCGGTGTGTGTGTGTGTGTTGTCGGTGTGTGTGTGTGTGTGTTGTCGGTGTGTGTGTGTGTGTGTGTGTGTGTGTGTGTGTGTGTGTGTGTGTTGTCGGTGTGTGGTGTGTGTGTGTGTGTGTTGTCGGTGTGTGTGTGTGTGTGTGTCGTGTGTGTGTGTGTGTTGTCGGTGTGTGTGTGTGTGTGTTGTCGGTGTGTGTGTGTGTGTGTTGTCGTGTGTGTGTGTGTGTGTTGTCGTGTGTGTGTGTGTGTGTGTGTGTGTGTGTGTGTGTGTGTGTGTGTTGTCGGTGTGTGTGTGTGTGTGTGTGTCGGTGTGTGTGTGTGTGTGTTGTCGTGTGTGTGTGTGTGTGTGTTGTCGGTGTGTGTGTGTGTGTGTTGTCGGTGTGTGTGTGTGTGTGTTGTCGTGTGTGTGTGTGTGTTGTCGGTGTGTGTGTGTGTGTGTTGTCGGTGTGTGTGTGTGTGTGTTGTCGGTGTGTGTGTGTGTTGTCGGTGTGTGTGTGTGTGTGTGTCGTGTGTGTGTGTGTGTTGTCGGTGTGTGTGTGTGTGTTGTCGGTGTGTGTGTGTGTGTGTGGTGTGTGTGTGTGTGTTGTCGGTGTGTGTGTGTGTGTGTGTGTGTTGTCGGTGTGTGTGTGTGTGTGTTGTCGGTGTGTGTGTGTGTGTGTGTGTGTGTGTGTGTGTGTGTGTGTGTGTGTGTTGTCGGTGTGTGTGTGTGTGTGTTGTCGTGTGTGTGTGTGTGTTGTCGGTGTGTGTGTGTGTTGTCGGTGTGTGTGTGTGTGTGTTGTCGGTGTGTGTGTGTGTGTTGTCGGTGTGTGTGTGTGTGTTGTCGGTGTGTGTGTGTGTGTGTGTGTGTGTGTGTGTGTGTGTTGTCGGTGTGTGTGTGTGTGTGTGTGTGTGTGTGTGTGTGTGTCGTGTGTGTGTGTGTGTGTGTTGTCGGTGTGTGTGTGTGTGTTGTCGGTGTGTGTGTGTGTGTGTGTCGTGTGTGTGTGTGTGTGTGTTGTCGGTGTGTGTGTGTGTGTTGTCGGTGTGTGTGTGTGTGTGTTGTCGGTGTGTGTGTGTGTGTGTGTCGGTGTGTGTGTGTGTGTGTGTGTGTCGGTGTGTGTGTGTGTTGTCGTGTGTGTGTGTGTGTGTTGTCGTGTGTGTGTGTGTGTTGTCGGTGTGTGTGTGTGTGTGTGTTGTCGGTGTGTGTGTGTGTGTGTGTGTGTCGGTGTGTGTGTGTGTGTTGTCGGTGTGTGTGTGTGTGTTGTCGTGTGTGTGTGTGTGTTGTCGGTGTGTGTGTGTGTGTGTTGTCGGTGTGTGTGTGTGTGTTGTCGGTGTGTGTGTGTGTGTGTGTGTCGGTGTGTGTGTGTGTGTGTTGTCGGTGTGTGTGTGTGTGTGTTGTCGGTGTGTGTGTGTGTGTGTGTCGGTGTGTGTGTGTGTGTGTGTGTCGTGTGTGTGTGTGTGTGTGTTGTCGGTGTGTGTGTGTGTGTGTGTGTGTGTGTGTGTGTGTGTGTGTGTGTGTGTGTGTGTGTGTGTGTGTGTTGTCGGTGTGTGTGTGTGTGTGTTGTCGGTGTGTGTGTGTGTGTGTGTTGTCGGTGTGTGTGTGTGTGTGTTGTCGGTGTGTGTGTGTGTTGTCGGTGTGTGTGTGTGTGTGTGTCGGTGTGTGTGTGTGTGTGTTGTCGGTGTGTGTGTGTGTGTGTGTTGTCGGTGTGTGTGTGTGTGTGTTGTCGGTGTGTGTGTGTGTGTTGTCGGTGTGTGTGTGTGTGTGTTGTCGTGTGTGTGTGTGTGTGTGTGTGTGTGTGTGTGTGTGTGTTGTCGGTGTGTGTGTGTGTGTTGTCGGTGTGTGTGTGTGTGTGTTGTCGGTGTGTGTGTGTGTGTTGTCGGTGTGTGTGTGTGTGTGTGTGTCGGTGTGTGTGTGTGTGTGTTGTCGGTGTGTGTGTGTGTGTGTGTGTGTGTGTGTGTGTGTGTGTGTGTTGTCGTGTGTGTGTGTGTGTTGTCGGTGTGTGTGTGTGTGTGTTGTCGGTGTGTGTGTGTGTGTGTGTGTGTGTGTGTGTGTGTGTGTTGTCGTGTGTGTGTGTGTGTTGTCGGTGTGTGTGTGTGTGTGTTGTCGGTGTGTGTGTGTGTGTGTCGGTGTGTGTGTGTGTGTGTGTCGGTGTGTGTGTGTGTGTGTGTTGTCGGTGTGTGTGTGTGTGTTGTCGGTGTGTGTGTGTGTGTGTTGTCGTGTGTGTGTGTGTGTGTGTTGTCGGTGTGTGTGTGTGTGTGTTGTCGGTGTGTGTGTGTGTGTGTTGTCGTGTGTGTGTGTGTGTGTTGTCGGTGTGTGTGTGTGTTGTCGGTGTGTGTGTGTGTGTTGTCGGTGTGTGTGTGTTGTCGGTGTGTGTGTGTGTGTGTTGTCGGTGTGTGTGTGTGTGTGTTGTCGGTGTGTGTGTGTGTGTTGTCGGTGTGTGTGTGTGTGTGTTGTCGGTGTGTGTGTGTGTGTTGTCGGTGTGTGTGTGTGTGTGTGTGTGTGTGTGTGTGTGTTGTCGTGTGTGTGTGTGTGTGTGTTGTCGGTGTGTGTGTGTGTGTTGTCGGTGTGTGTGTGTGTGTGTTGTCGGTGTGTGTGTGTGTGTTGTCGGTGTGTGTGTGTGTGTGTTGTCGGTGTGTGTGTGTGTGTTGTCGGTGTGTGTGTGTGTGTGTGTGTGTGTGTGTGTGTGTGTGTGTGTGTTGTCGGTGTGTGTGTGTGTGTGTGTTGTCGTGTGTGTGTGTGTGTTGTCGTGTGTGTGTGTGTGTGTTGTCGGTGTGTGTGTGTGTGTGTGTCGGTGTGTGTGTGTGTGTTGTCGGTGTGTGTGTGTGTGTGTTGTCGGTGTGTGTGTGTGTGTGTTGTCGGTGTGTGTGTGTGTGTTGTCGGTGTGTGTGTGTGTGTTGTCGGTGTGTGTGTGTGTGTGTCGTGTGTGTGTGTGTGTTGTCGTGTGTGTGTGTGTGTGTTGTCGGTGTGTGTGTGTGTGTGTCGGTGTGTGTGTGTGTGTTGTCGGTGTGTGTGTGTGTGTGTTGTCGGTGTGTGTGTGTGTGTTGTCGTGTGTGTGTGTGTGTTGTCGGTGTGTGTGTGTGTGTTGTCGGTGTGTGTGTGTGTGTGGTGTGTGTGTGTGTGTGTGTTGTCGGTGTGTGTGTGTGTGTGTTGTCGGTGTGTGTGTGTGTGTGTTGTCGGTGTGTGTGTGTGTGTGTTGTCGGTGTGTGTGTGTGTGTTGTCGTGTGTGTGTGTGTGTGTGTCGTGTGTGTGTGTGTGTGTTGTCGTGTGTGTGTGTGTGTGTTGTCGGTGTGTGTGTGTGTGTTGTCGGTGTGTGTGTGTGTGTGTTGTCGGTGTGTGTGTGTGTGTGTGTGTGTGTGTGTGTGTGTGTTGTCGGTGTGTGTGTGTGTGTTGTCGGTGTGTGTGTGTGTGTGTTGTCGGTGTGTGTGTGTGTGTGTGTGTGTGTGTGTGTTGTCGGTGTGTGTGTGTGTGTGTTGTCGGTGTGTGTGTGTGTGTGTTGTCGGTGTGTGTGTGTGTGTGTGTGTTGTCGGTGTGTGTGTGTGTGTTGTCGGTGTGTGTGTGTGTGTGTGTGTGTGTGTGTGTGTGTGTGTTGTCGGTGTGTGTGTGTGTGTGTGTCGTGTGTGTGTGTGTGTTGTCGGTGTGTGTGTGTGTGTTGTCGGTGTGTGTGTGTGTGTTGTCGGTGTGTGTGTGTGTGTGTTGTCGGTGTGTGTGTGTGTGTTGTCGGTGTGTGTGTGTGTGTGTTGTCGGTGTGTGTGTGTGTGTTGTCGGTGTGTGTGTGTGTGTGTTGTCGGTGTGTGTGTGTGTGTGTGTCGGTGTGTGTGTGTGTGTTGTCGGTGTGTGTGTGTGTGTGTGTGTGTGTGTGTGTGTGTGTTGTCGGTGTGTGTGTGTGTGTTGTCGTGTGTGTGTGTGTGTGTGTGTGTGTGTGTGTGTGTGTGTGTGTGTGTGTGTTGTCGGTGTGTGTGTGTGTGTGTTGTCGGTGTGTGTGTGTGTGTGTCGTGTGTGTGTGTGTGTTGTCGTGTGTGTGTGTGTGTGTTGTCGGTGTGTGTGTGTGTGTGTGTGTCGTGTGTGTGTGTGTGTGTGTTGTCGGTGTGTGTGTGTGTGTTGTCGTGTGTGTGTGTGTGTGTCGTGTGTGTGTGTGTGTGTTGTCGTGTGTGTGTGTGTGTTGTCGGTGTGTGTGTGTGTGTGTTGTCGGTGTGTGTGTGTGTGTGTGTGTGTGTGTGTGTGTGTGTGTGTGTGTGTGTGTGTTGTCGGTGTGTGTGTGTGTGTTGTCGGTGTGTGTGTGTGTGTGTTGTCGTGTGTGTGTGTGTGTGTTGTCGGTGTGTGTGTGTGTGTGTGTCGGTGTGTGTGTGTGTGTGTTGTCGGTGTGTGTGTGTGTGTGTTGTCGTGTGTGTGTGTGTGTGTTGTCGGTGTGTGTGTGTGTGTGTGTCGGTGTGTGTGTGTGTGTTGTCGGTGTGTGTGTGTGTGTGTGTCGGTGTGTGTGTGTGTGTGTTGTCGGTGTGTGTGTGTGTGTGTGTGTGTGTGTGTGTGTCGGTGTGTGTGTGTGTGTTGTCGGTGTGTGTGTGTGTGTTGTCGTGTGTGTGTGTGTGTGTGTTGTCGGTGTGTGTGTGTGTGTTGTCGGTGTGTGTGTGTGTGTGTGTGTGTGTGTGTCGTGTGTGTGTGTGTGTGTTGTCGGTGTGTGTGGTGTGTGTTGTCGGTGTGTGTGTGTGTGTGTTGTCGGTGTGTGTGTGTGTGTTGTCGGTGTGTGTGTGTGTGTGTGTGTGTGTGTGTGTTGTCGGTGTGTGTGTGTGTGTTGTCGGTGTGTGTGTGTGTGTGTGTGTGTGTGTGTGTGTGTGTGTGTGTGTGTGTTGTCGGTGTGTGTGTGTGTGTTGTCGGTGTGTGTGTGTGTGTGTGTTGTCGGTGTGTGTGTGTGTGTTGTCGGTGTGTGTGTGTGTGTGTGTGTGTCGTGTGTGTGTGTGTGTGTGTTGTCGGTGTGTGTGTGTGTGTTGTCGGTGTGTGTGTGTGTGTTGTCGGTGTGTGTGTGTGTGTTGTCGTGTGTGTGTGTGTGTGTGTGTGTGTGTGTTGTCGGTGTGTGTGTGTGTGTTGTCGGTGTGTGTGTGTGTGTTGTCGGTGTGTGTGTGTGTGTGTTGTCGGTGTGTGTGTGTGTGTGTTGTCGGTGTGTGTGTGTGTGTTGTCGGTGTGTGTGTGTGTGTTGTCGGTGTGTGTGTGTGTGTGTTGTCGGTGTGTGTGTGTGTGTGTTGTCGGTGTGTGTGTGTGTGTGTTGTCGGTGTGTGTGTGTGTGTGTGTCGGTGTGGTGTGTGTGTGTTGTCGGTGTGTGTGTGTGTGTTGTCGGTGTGTGTGTGTGTGTGTGTGTGTGTGTGTGTGTGTGTTGTCGGTGTGTGTGTGTGTGTGTTGTCGGTGTGTGTGTGTGTGTTGTCGGTGTGTGTGTGTGTGTGTGTGTGTGTGTGTTGTCGTGTGTGTGTGTGTGTTGTCGTGTGTGTGTGTGTGTGTTGTCGGTGTGTGTGTGTGTGTGTTGTCGGTGTGTGTGTGTGTGTGTGTGTCGTGTGTGTGTGTGTGTGTGTTGTCGGTGTGTGTGTGTGTGTTGTCGGTGTGTGTGTGTGTGTTGTCGGTGTGTGTGTGTGTGTGTTGTCGGTGTGTGTGTGTGTGTGTTGTCGGTGTGTGTGTGTGTGTGTGTTGTCGGTGTGTGTGTGTGTGTGTTGTCGGTGTGTGTGTGTGTGGTGTGTGTGTGTGTTGTCGGTGTGTGTGTGTGTGTGTTGTCGGTGTGTGTGTGTGTGTGTTGTCGGTGTGTGTGTGTGTGTTGTCGGTGTGTGTGTGTGTGTGTGGTGTGTGTGTGTGTGTGTTGTCGGTGTGTGTGTGTGTGTGTGTTGTCGGTGTGTGTGTGTGTGTTGTCGGTGTGTGTGTGTGTGTGTGTCGGTGTGTGTGTGTGTGTGTTGTCGGTGTGTGTGTGTGTGTTGTCGGTGTGTGTGTGTGTGTGTTGTCGGTGTGTGTGTGTGTGTGTGTCGGTGTGTGTGTGTGTGTTGTCGGTGTGTGTGTGTGTGTGTTGTCGGTGTGTGTGTGTGTGTTGTCGGTGTGTGTGTGTGTGTGTGTGTGTGTGTGTGTGTGTGTGTTGTCGGTGTGTGTGTGTGTGTGTTGTCGGTGTGTGTGTGTGTGTTGTCGGTGTGTGTGTGTGTGTGTTGTCGGTGTGTGTGTGTGTGTTGTCGGTGTGTGTGTGTGTGTGTTGTCGGTGTGTGTGTGTGTGTTGTCGGTGTGTGTGTGTGTGTTGTCGTGTGTGTGTGTGTGTTGTCGGTGTGTGTGTGTGTGTCGGTGTGTGTGTGTTGTCGGTGTGTGTGTGTGTGTGTTGTCGGTGTGTGTGTGTGTGTGTGTGTCGGTGTGTGTGTGTGTGTTGTCGGTGTGTGTGTGTGTGTGTGGTGTGTGTGTGTGTGTGTGTGTGTGTGTGTGTGTGTGTTGTCGTGTGTGTGTGTGTGTTGTCGGTGTGTGTGTGTGTGTGTTGTCGGTGTGTGTGTGTGTGTGTTGTCGGTGTGTGTGTGTGTGTGTTGTCGGTGTGTGTGTGTGTGTGTGTGTGTGGTGTGTGTGTGTGTGTGTTGTCGGTGTGTGTGTGTGTGTGTTGTCGGTGTGTGTGTGTGTGTGTGTCGGTGTGTGTGTGTGTGTTGTCGGTGTGTGTGTGTGTGTTGTCGGTGTGTGTGTGTGTGTGTTGTCGGTGTGTGTGTGTGTGTGTTGTCGTGTGTGTGTGTGTGTGTGTTGTCGGTGTGTGTGTGTGTGTGTTGTCGGTGTGTGTGTGTGTGTGTGTGTGTGTGTGTGTGTGTGTGTTGTCGGTGTGTGTGTGTGTGTGTTGTCGGTGTGTGTGTGTGTGTTGTCGGTGTGTGTGTGTGTGTTGTCGGTGTGTGTGTGTGTGTGTTGTCGGTGTGTGTGTGTGTGTGTGTGTGTGTGTGTGTGTGTGTGTGTGTGTGTGTGTGTGTGTGTGTGTGTGTTGTCGGTGTGTGTGTGTGTGTGTGTCGTGTGTGTGTGTGTGTGTGTTGTCGGTGTGTGTGTGTGTGTGTGTCGGTGTGTGTGTGTGTGTGTTGTCGGTGTGTGTGTGTGTGTGTTGTCGGTGTGTGGTGTGTGTGTTGTCGGTGTGTGTGTGTTGTGTGTGTGTGTGTGTGTCGGTGTGTGTGTGTGTTGTCGGTGTGTGTGTGTGTGTGTGTGTGTGTCGTGTGTGTGTGTGTGTGTGTGTGTTGTCGGTGTGTGTGTGTGTGTTGTCGGTGTGTGTGTGTGTGTGTTGTCGGTGTGTGTGTGTGTGTTGTCGGTGTGTGTGTGTGTGTGTGTTGTCGGTGTGTGTGTGTGTGTTGTCGGTGTGTGTGTGTGTGTGTGTCGGTGTGTGTGTGTGTGTGTTGTCGGTGTGTGTGTGTGTGTTGTCGGTGTGTGTGTGTGTGTGTTGTCGGTGTGTGTGTGTGTGTGTTGTCGGTGTGTGTGTGTGTGTGTTGTCGGTGTGTGTGTGTGTGTGTTGTCGGTGTGTGTGTGTGTGTGTTGTCGGTGTGTGTGTGTGTGTGTTGTCGGTGTGTGTGTGTGTGTTGTCGTGTGTGTGTGTGTGTGTTGTCGGTGTGTGTGTGTGTGTGTTGTCGTGTGTGTGTGTGTGTGTGTGTGTGTGTGTTGTCGGTGTGTGTGTGTGTGTGTGTCGGTGTGTGTGTGTGTGTGTGTGTGTGTGTGTGTGTGTGTGTGTGTTGTCGGTGTGTGTGTGTGTGTGTGTGGTGTGTGTGTGTGTGTGTGTGTTGTCGGTGTGTGTGTGTGTGTTGTCGTGTGTGTGTGTGTGTGTGTTGTCGGTGTGTGTGTGTGTGTTGTCGGTGTGTGTGTGTGTGTGTGTGTGTGTGTGTGTGTGTGTGTGTGTGTGTGTGTTGTCGGTGTGTGTGTGTGTGTTGTCGGTGTGTGTGTGTGTGTGTTGTCGGTGTGTGTGTGTGTGTTGTCGGTGTGTGTGTGTGTGTGTTGTCGGTGTGTGTGTGTGTGTGTGTGTCGGTGTGTGTGTGTGTGTTGTCGGTGTGTGTGTGTGTGTTGTCGTGTGTGTGTGTGTGTGTTGTCGGTGTGTGTGTGTGTGTTGTCGGTGTGTGTGTGTGTGTGTTGTCGGTGTGTGTGTGTGTGTTGTCGGTGTGTGTGTGTGTGTCGGTGTGTGTGTGTGTGTTGTCGGTGTGTGTGTGTGTGTTGTCGGTGTGTGTGTGTGTGTTGTCGGTGTGTGTGTGTGTGTGTTGTCGGTGTGTGTGTGTGTGTTGTCGGTGTGTGTGTGTGTGTTGTCGGTGTGTGTGTGTGTGTGTGTTGTCGGTGTGTGTGTGTGTGTTGTCGGTGTGTGTGTGTGTGTGTGTTGTCGGTGTGTGTGTGTGTGTTGTCGGTGTGTGTGTGTGTGTGTGTGTGTGTGTGTGTGTGTGTGTGTTGTCGGTGTGTGTGTGTGTGTGTTGTCGGTGTGTGTGTGTGTGTGTCGGTGTGTGTGTGTGTGTGTTGTCGGTGTGTGTGTGTGTGTTGTCGGTGTGTGTGTGTGTGTTGTCGGTGTGTGTGTGTGTGTTGTCGGTGTGTGTGTGTGTGTGTGTTGTCGGTGTGTGTGTGTGTGTGTGTGTGTGTGTGTGTGTTGTCGTGTGTGTGTGTGTGTGTTGTCGGTGTGTGTGTGTGTTGTCGGTGTGTGTGTGTGTGTTGTCGGTGTGTGTGTGTGTGTGTTGTCGGTGTGTGTGTGTGTGTGTTGTCGGTGTGTGTGTGTGTGTTGTCGTGTGTGTGTGTGTGTGTTGTCGGTGTGTGTGTGTGTGTTGTCGGTGTGTGTGTGTGTGTGTTGTCGGTGTGTGTGTGTGTGTGTGTGTGTGTGTGTGTGTGTGTGTTGTCGGTGTGTGTGTGTGTGTGTTGTCGGTGTGTGTGTGTGTGTTGTCGTGTGTGTGTGTGTGTGTTGTCGTGTGTGTGTGTGTGTGTTGTCGGTGTGTGTGTGTGTGTTGTCGGTGTGTGTGTGTGTGTGTGTGTCGGTGTGTGTGTGTGTGTGTTGTCGGTGTGTGTGTGTGTGTGTGTGTGTGTGTGTGTTGTCGGTGTGTGTGTGTGTGTTGTCGGTGTGTGTGTGTGTGTGTTGTCGGTGTGTGTGTGTGTGTGTGTGTGTGTGTGTGTGTGTGTGTGTCGTGTGTGTGTGTGTGTGTGTTGTCGGTGTGTGTGTGTGTGTTGTCGGTGTGTGTGTGTGTGTGTGTGTCGGTGTGTGTGTGTGTGTGTGTGTGTGTGTGTGTGTGTGTTGTCGGTGTGTGTGTGTGTGTGTGTGTGTGTGTGTGTGTGTGTGTGTGTGTGTGTGTGTGTGTGTGTTGTCGTGTGTGTGTGTGTGTGTGTGTGTGTGTGTGTGTGTGTGTTGTCGGTGTGTGTGTGTGTGTGTTGTCGGTGTGTGTGTGTGTGTGTTGTCGGTGTGTGTGTGTGTGTTGTCGGTGTGTGTGTGTGTGTGTTGTCGGTGTGTGTGTGTGTGTGTTGTCGGTGTGTGTGTGTGTGGTGTGTGTGTGTTGTCGGTGTGTGTGTGTGTGTTGTCGGTGTGTGTGTGTGTGTTGTCGGTGTGTGTGTGTGTGTGTTGTCGGTGTGTGTGTGTGTGTGTTGTCGGTGTGTGTGTGTGTGTCGGTGTGTGTGTGTGTGTTGTCGGTGTGTGTGTGTGTGTTGTCGGTGTGTGTGTGTGTGTGTTGTCGGTGTGTGTGTGTGTGTGTGTGTGTGTGTGTGTGTGTGTGTGTGTGTTGTCGTGTGTGTGTGTGTGTGTTGTCGGTGTGTGTGTGTGTGTGTGTTGTCGGTGTGTGTGTGTGTGTGTTGTCGGTGTGTGTGTGTGTGTGTTGTCGGTGTGTGTGTGTGTGTTGTCGGTGTGTGTGTGTGTGTGTGTGTGTGTGTGTGTGTGTGTGTGTGTGTGTGTGTGTGTTGTCGGTGTGTGTGTGTGTGTGTTGTCGGTGTGTGTGTGTGTGTTGTCGGTGTGTGTGTGTGTGTGTGTGTGTGTGTGTGTGTGTGTTGTCGGTGTGTGTGTGTGTGTGTTGTCGGTGTGTGTGTGTGTGTTGTCGGTGTGTGTGTGTGTGTTGTCGGTGTGTGTGTGTGTGTGTGTGTGTGTGTGTGTGTGTGTGTTGTCGGTGTGTGTGTGTGTGTGTGTGGTGTGTGTGTGTGTGTGTGTTGTCGGTGTGTGTGTGTGTGTGTGTTGTCGGTGTGTGTGTGTGTGTGTGTGTGTGTCGGTGTGTGTGTGTGTGTGTGTGTCGTGTGTGTGTGTGTGTGTGTTGTCGGTGTGTGTGTGTGTGTGTTGTCGTGTGTGTGTGTGTGTGTTGTCGGTGTGTGTGTGTGTGTTGTCGGTGTGTGTGTGTGTGTTGTCGGTGTGTGTGTGTGTGTGTGGTGTGTGTGTGTGTGTGTGTGTGTGTGTGTGTGTTGTCGGTGTGTGTGTGTGTGTTGTCGGTGTGTGTGTGTGTGTGTGTCGTGTGTGTGTGTGTGTGTGTTGTCGGTGTGTGTGTGTGTGTGTTGTCGGTGTGTGTGTGTGTGTTGTCGGTGTGTGTGTGTGTGTGTTGTCGGTGTGTGTGTGTGTGTTGTCGGTGTGTGTGTGTGTGTGTTGTCGGTGTGTGTGTGTGTGTGTTGTCGGTGTGTGTGTGTGTGTGTGTCGTGTGTGTGTGTGTGTTGTCGGTGTGTGTGTGTGTGTTGTCGGTGTGTGTGTGTGTTGTCGTGTGTGTGTGTGTGTGTGTGTGTGTGTTGTCGGTGTGTGTGTGTGTGTGTTGTCGGTGTGTGTGTGTGTGTTGTCGGTGTGTGTGTGTGTGTGTTGTCGGTGTGTGTGTGTGTGTGTGTGTGTGTGTGTGTGTGTGTGTGTGTGTGTGTGTTGTCGGTGTGTGTGTGTGTGTGTCGTGTGTGTGTGTGTGTGTGTTGTCGGTGTGTGTGTGTGTGTTGTCGGTGTGTGTGTGTGTGTTGTCGTGTGTGTGTGTGTGTGTGTTGTCGGTGTGTGTGTGTGTGTGTTGTCGGTGTGTGTGTGTGTGTGTGTGTGTGTGTGTGTGTGTCGGTGTGTGTGTGTGTGTTGTCGGTGTGTGTGTGTGTTGTCGGTGTGTGTGTGTGTGTTGTCGGTGTGTGTGTGTGTGTGTGTGTCGTGTGTGTGTGTGTGTTGTCGGTGTGTGTGTGTGTGTGTGTCGTGTGTGTGTGTGTGTGTGTGTTGTCGGTGTGTGTGTGTGTGTTGTCGTGTGTGTGTGTGTGTTGTCGGTGTGTGTGTGTGTGTGTTGTCGGTGTGTGTGTGTGTGTTGTCGGTGTGTGTGTGTGTGTGTTGTCGTGTGTGTGTGTGTGTGTGTGTCGGTGTGTGTGTGTGTGTGTGTGTGTGTGTGTGTGTGTGTTGTCGGTGTGTGTGTGTGTGTGTGTTGTCGGTGTGTGTGTGTGTGTGTTGTCGGTGTGTGTGTGTGTGTGTGTCGTGTGTGTGTGTGTTGTCGGTGTGTGTGTGTGTGTTGTCGGTGTGTGTGTGTGTGTCGTGTGTGTTGTGTGTGTGTGTGTGTGTTGTCGGTGTGTGTGTGTGTGTTGTCGGTGTGTGTGTGTGTGTGTGTGTGTGTGTGTCGTGTGTGTGTGTGTGTTGTCGGTGTGTGTGTGTGTGTGTGTGTGTGTGTGTGTGTGTTGTCGGTGTGTGTGTGTGTGTTGTCGGTGTGTGTGTGTGTGTGTTGTCGGTGTGTGTGTGTGTGTGTTGTCGGTGTGTGTGTGTGTGTGTTGTCGGTGTGTGTGTGTGTGTGTTGTCGGTGTGTGTGTGTGTGTTGTCGGTGTGTGTGTGTGTGTTGTCGGTGTGTGTGTGTGTGTGTGTCGTGTGTGTGTGTGTGTGTTGTCGGTGTGTGTGTGTGTGTGTGTGTCGTGTGTGTGTGTGTGTGTTGTCGGTGTGTGTGTGTGTGTGTGTGTGTGTGTGTGTGTGTTGTCGGTGTGTGTGTGTGTGTGTGTGTCGGTGTGTGTGTGTGTGTGTTGTCGGTGTGTGTGTGTGTGTGTTGTCGGTGTGTGTGTGTGTGTGTGTGTGTGTGTGTGTGTGTGTGTGTGTGTGTGTTGTCGGTGTGTGTGTGTGTGTGTGTTGTCGTGTGTGTGTGTGTGTTGTCGGTGTGTGTGTGTGTGTGTGTCGTGTGTGTGTGTGTGTGTTGTCGGTGTGTGTGTGTGTGTTGTCGTGTGTGTGTGTGTGTTGTCGGTGTGTGTGTGTGTGTGTGTGTGTGTGTGTGTGTGTGTTGTCGGTGTGTGTGTGTGTGTGTGTGTGTGTGTGTGTGTGTGTGTTGTCGGTGTGTGTGTGTGTGTGTGTCGTGTGTGTGTGTGTGTTGTCGGTGTGTGTGTGTGTGTGTTGTCGGTGTGTGTGTGTGTGTGTTGTCGGTGTGTGTGTGTGTGTGTTGTCGGTGTGTGTGTGTGTGTGTTGTCGGTGTGTGTGTGTGTGTGTTGTCGTGTGTGTGTGTGTGTGTTGTCGGTGTGTGTGTGTGTGTGTGTTGTCGTGTGTGTGTGTGTGTGTTGTCGGTGTGTGTGTGTGTGTTGTCGGTGTGTGTGTGTGTGTTGTCGGTGTGTGTGTGTGTGTGTTGTCGGTGTGTGTGTGTGTGTGTTGTCGGTGTGTGTGTGTGTGTGTGTGTGTGTGTGTGTGTGTGTGTTGTCGGTGTGTGTGTGTGTGTGTTGTCGGTGTGTGTGTGTGTGTTGTCGGTGTGTGTGTGTGTGTTGTCGTGTGTGTGTGTGTGTGTTGTCGGTGTGTGTGTGTGTGTTGTCGGTGTGTGTGTGTGTGTGTGTGTGTGTGTGTGTGTGTGTGTGTGTGTGTGTTGTCGGTGTGTGTGTGTGTGTGTTGTCGGTGTGTGTGTGTGTGTGTTGTCGGTGTGTGTGTGTGTGTTGTCGGTGTGTGTGTGTGTGTGTTGTCGGTGTGTGTGTGTGTGTTGTCGGTGTGTGTGTGTGTGTTGTCGGTGTGTGTGTGTGTGTGTTGTCGGTGTGTGTGTGTGTGTTGTCGGTGTGTGTGTGTGTGTGTGTGTGTGTGTGTGTGTGTGTGTTGTGGTGTGTGTGTGTGTGTGTGTTGTCGGTGTGTGTGTGTGTGTTGTCGTGTGTGTGTGTGTGTGTGTGTGTGTGTGTGTGTGTGTGTGTTGTCGGTGTGTGTGTGTGTGTTGTCGGTGTGTGTGTGTGTGTGTTGTCGGTGTGTGTGTGTGTGTGTTGTCGGTGTGTGTGTGTGTGTGTGTGTGTGTTGTCGGTGTGTGTGTGTGTGTTGTCGTGTGTGTGTGTGTGTTGTCGGTGTGTGTGTGTGTGTTGTCGGTGTGTGTGTGTGTGTGTTGTCGGTGTGTGTGTGTGTGTTGTCGGTGTGTGTGTGTGTGTTGTCGGTGTGTGTGTGTGTGTGTGTGTGTGTGTGTGTGTGTGTGTGTGTTGTCGGTGTGTGTGTGTGTGTGTTGTCGGTGTGTGTGTGTGTGTTGTCGGTGTGTGTGTGTGTGTGTTGTCGGTGTGTGTGTGTGTGTGTGTTGTCGGTGTGTGTGTGTGTGTGTTGTCGGTGTGTGTGTGTGTGTTGTCGTGTGTGTGTGTGTGTTGTCGGTGTGTGTGTGTGTGTGTGTCGGTGTGTGTGTGTGTGTTGTCGTGTGTGTGTGTGTGTGTGTGTTGTCGGTGTGTGTGTGTGTGTTGTCGGTGTGTGTGTGTGTGTGTGTGTGTGTGTGTGTGTGTCGTGTGTGTGTGTGTGTTGTCGGTGTGTGTGTGTGTGTGTGTGTCGGTGTGTGTGTGTGTGTGTTGTCGGTGTGTGTGTGTGTGTTGTCGGTGTGTGTGTGTGTGTTGTCGGTGTGTGTGTGTGTGTGTTGTCGGTGTGTGTGTGTGTGTGTTGTCGGTGTGTGTGTGTGTGTTGTCGTGTGTGTGTGTGTGTGTGTGTTGTCGGTGTGTGTGTGTGTGTTGTCGGTGTGTGTGTGTGTGTGTTGTCGGTGTGTGTGTGTGTGTTGTCGGTGTGTGTGTGTGTGTGTGTCGGTGTGTGTGTGTGTGTGTTGTCGGTGTGTGTGTGTGTGTGTGTTGTCGGTGTGTGTGTGTGTGTGTGTGTGTGTGTGTGTTGTCGGTGTGTGTGTGTGTGTTGTCGGTGTGTGTGTGTGTGTTGTCGGTGTGTGTGTGTGTGTGTGTGTCGGTGTGTGTGTGTGTGTGTTGTCGGTGTGTGTGTGTGTGTGTGTGTGTGTGTGTTGTCGGTGTGTGTGTGTGTGTTGTCGGTGTGTGTGTGTGTGTGTGTTGTCGGTGTGTGTGTGTGTGTGTGTGTGTTGTCGTGTGTGTGTGTGTGTGTTGTCGGTGTGTGTGTGTGTGTGTTGTCGGTGTGTGTGTGTGTGTTGTCGGTGTGTGTGTGTGTGTGTGTTGTCGGTGTGTGTGTGTGTGTGTTGTCGGTGTGTGTGTGTGTGTTGTCGGTGTGTGTGTGTGTGTGTGTTGTCGGTGTGTGTGTGTGTTGTCGGTGTGTGTGTGTGTGTTGTCGGTGTGTGTGTGTGTGTGTTGTCGGTGTGTGTGTGTGTGTGTGTGTGTGTGTGTGTGTGTGTGTGTTGTCGGTGTGTGTGTGTGTGTTGTCGGTGTGTGTGTGTGTGTGTGTGTGTGTGTGTGTGTGTGTGTGTGTGTGTCGTGTGTGTGTGTGTGTTGTCGGTGTGTGTGTGTGTGTGTGTGTCGGTGTGTGTGTGTGTGTGTTGTCGGTGTGTGTGTGTGTGTGTGTCGGTGTGTGTGTGTGTGTTGTCGGTGTGTGTGTGTGTGTTGTCGGTGTGTGTGTGTGTGTGTTGTCGGTGTGTGTGTGTGTGTGTGTGTGTGTGTGTGTGTGTGTGTGTGTGTGTGTGTCGTGTGTGTGTGTGTGTGTTGTCGGTGTGTGTGTGTGTGTTGTCGGTGTGTGTGTGTGTGTGTGTCGGTGTGTGTGTGTGTGTGTTGTCGGTGTGTGTGTGTGTGTGTGTGTGTGTGTGTGTGTGTGTGTGTGTGTTGTCGGTGTGTGTGTGTGTGTTGTCGGTGTGTGTGTGTGTGTTGTCGGTGTGTGTGTGTGTGTGTGTGTCGGTGTGTGTGTGTGTGTTGTCGGTGTGTGTGTGTGTGTGTTGTCGGTGTGTGTGTGTGTGTGTTGTCGGTGTGTGTGTGTGTGTGTTGTCGGTGTGTGTGTGTGTGTGTGTCGGTGTGTGTGTGTGTGTGTTGTCGGTGTGTGTGTGTGTGTGTTGTCGGTGTGTGTGTGTGTGTTGTCGGTGTGTGTGTGTGTGTGTTGTCGGTGTGTGTGTGTGTGTTGTCGGTGTGTGTGTGTGTGTGTTGTCGGTGTGTGTGTGTGTGTGTGTGTGTGTGTGTGTGTGTGTGTGTGTTGTCGGTGTGTGTGTGTGTTGTCGGTGTGTGTGTGTGTGTGTTGTCGGTGTGTGTGTGTGTGTTGTCGGTGTGTGTGTGTGTGTTGTCGGTGTGTGTGTGTGTGTGTCGGTGTGTGTGTGTGTGTGTTGTCGTGTGTGTGTGTGTGTGTGTTGTCGGTGTGTGTGTGTGTGTGTGTTGTCGGTGTGTGTGTGTGTGTGTTGTCGGTGTGTGTGTGTGTGTTGTCGGTGTGTGTGTGTGTGTGTTGTCGGTGTGTGTGTGTGTGTGTTGTCGGTGTGTGTGTGTGTGTGTTGTCGGTGTGTGTGTGTGTGTTGTCGGTGTGTGTGTGTGTGTGTGTGTGTGTGTGTGTGTTGTCGGTGTGTGTGTGTGTGTGTTGTCGGTGTGTGTGTGTGTGTGTTGTCGGTGTGTGTGTGTGTGTGTGTGTGTGTGTGTGTGTGTGTGTGTTGTCGGTGTGTGTGTGTGTGTGTTGTCGGTGTGTGTGTGTGTGTTGTCGGTGTGTGTGTGTGTGTGTTGTCGGTGTGTGTGTGTGTGTTGTCGGTGTGTGTGTGTGTGTGTTGTCGGTGTGTGTGTGTGTGTGTGTGTCGTGTGTGTGTGTGTGTGTGTGTGTGTGTGTGTGTGTGTTGTCGGTGTGTGTGTGTGTGTGTGTGTGTGTTGTCGGTGTGTGTGTGTGTGTGTTGTCGGTGTGTGTGTGTGTGTGTGTCGTGTGTGTGTGTGTGTTGTCGGTGTGTGTGTGTGTGTGTTGTCGGTGTGTGTGTGTGTGTGTGTCGTGTGTGTGTGTGTGTGTGTGTCGTGTGTGTGTGTGTGTGTGTGTTGTCGGTGTGTGTGTGTGTGTTGTCGGTGTGTGTGTGTGTGTTGTCGGTGTGTGTGTGTGTGTGTGTCGTGTGTGTGTGTGTTGTCGGTGTGTGTGTGTGTGTTGTCGGTGTGTGTGTGTGTGTGTGTCGTGTGTGTGTGTGTGTGTTGTCGGTGTGTGTGTGTGTGTTGTCGGTGTGTGTGTGTGTGTGTTGTCGGTGTGTGTGTGTGTGTGTGTGTGTGTGTGTGTGTGTTGTCGGTGTGTGTGTGTGTGTGTTGTCGGTGTGTGTGTGTGTGTGTTGTCGGTGTGTGTGTGTGTGTGTTGTCGGTGTGTGTGTGTGTGTGTTGTCGGTGTGTGTGTGTGTGTTGTCGGTGTGTGTGTGTGTGTGTTGTCGGTGTGTGTGTGTGTGTGTGTTGTCGGTGTGTGTGTGTGTGTTGTCGGTGTGTGTGTGTGTGTGTGTGTCGTGTGTGTGTGTGTTGTCGGTGTGTGTGTGTGTGTGTTGTCGGTGTGTGTGTGTGTGTGTGTGTGTGTGTGTGTGTGTGTGTGTGTGTGTGTGTGTGTGTGTTGTCGGTGTGTGTGTGTGTGTTGTCGGTGTGTGTGTGTGTGTGTTGTCGGTGTGTGTGTGTGTGTGTTGTCGGTGTGTGTGTGTGTGTGTTGTCGGTGTGTGTGTGTGTGTTGTCGGTGTGTGTGTGTGTGTGTTGTCGGTGTGTGTGTGTGTGTTGTCGGTGTGTGTGTGTGTGTTGTCGGTGTGTGTGTGTGTGTGTGTGTGTGTGTGTGTTGTCGGTGTGTGTGTGTGTGTTGTCGGTGTGTGTGTGTGTGTGTTGTCGGTGTGTGTGTGTGTGTTGTCGGTGTGTGTGTGTGTGTGTTGTCGGTGTGTGTGTGTGTGTTGTCGGTGTGTGTGTGTGTGTTGTCGGTGTGTGTGTGTGTGTGTGTGTGTGTGTGTGTGTGTGTGTGTTGTCGGTGTGTGTGTGTGTGTGTGTTGTCGGTGTGTGTGTGTGTGTGTGTTGTCGGTGTGTGTGTGTGTGTTGTGTGTGTGTGTGTGTGTGTTGTCGGTGTGTGTGTGTGTGTGTGTCGGTGTGTGTGTGTGTGTGTTGTCGGTGTGTGTGTGTGTTGTCGGTGTGTGTGTGTGTGTTGTCGGTGTGTGTGTGTGTGTTGTCGGTGTGTGTGTGTGTGTGTGTGTGTGTGTGTGTGTGTGTGTGTTGTCGGTGTGTGTGTGTGTGTTGTCGGTGTGTGTGTGTGTGTGTGTCGGTGTGTGTGTGTGTGTGTCGTGTGTGTGTGTGTGTGTTGTCGGTGTGTGTGTGTGTGTGTTGTCGGTGTGTGTGTGTGTGTGTTGTCGGTGTGTGTGTGTGTGTGTTGTCGGTGTGTGTGTGTGTGTGTTGTCGTGTGTGTGTGTGTGTTGTCGGTGTGTGTGTGTGTGTTGTCGGTGTGTGTGTGTGTGTGTGTGTCGGTGTGTGTGTGTGTGTTGTCGGTGTGTGTGTGTGTGTGTGTGTGTGTGTGTGTGTGTGTGTGTGTGTTGTCGGTGTGTGTGTGTGTGTTGTCGTGTGTGTGTGTGTGTGTTGTCGGTGTGTGTGTGTGTGTGGTGTGTGTGTGTGTGTGTGTTGTCGTGTGTGTGTGTGTGTGTTGTCGGTGTGTGTGTGTGTGTTGTCGTGTGTGTGTGTGTGTTGTCGGTGTGTGTGTGTGTGTTGTCGGTGTGTGTGTGTGTGTGTGTTGTCGGTGTGTGTGTGTGTGTGTTGTCGGTGTGTGTGTGTGTGTGTTGTCGGTGTGTGTGTGTGTGTGTGTGTGTGTGTGTGTGTGTGTGTGTGTGTGTTGTCGGTGTGTGTGTGTGTGTGTGTTGTCGGTGTGTGTGTGTGTGTGTTGTCGGTGTGTGTGTGTGTGTGTTGTCGGTGTGTGTGTGTGTGTTGTCGGTGTGTGTGTGTGTGTGTGTGTGTGTGTGTGTGTTGTCGGTGTGTGTGTGTGTGTTGTCGGTGTGTGTGTGTGTGTGTGTGTGTGTGTGTGTGTGTGTGTTGTCGGTGTGTGTGTGTGTGTGTGTCGGTGTGTGTGTGTGTGTGTTGTCGGTGTGTGTGTGTGTGTGTGTGTGTGTGTTGTCGGTGTGTGTGTGTGTGTTGTCGGTGTGTGTGTGTGTGTGTTGTCGGTGTGTGTGTGTGTGTTGTCGGTGTGTGTGTGTGTGTGTGTGTGTGTGTGTGTGTGTTGTCGGTGTGTGTGTGTGTGTGTTGTCGGTGTGTGTGTGTGTGTGTGTGTGTGTGTGTGTGTGTGTCGGTGTGTGTGTGTGTGTGTTGTCGTGTGTGTGTGTGTGTGTTGTCGGTGTGTGTGTGTGTGTGTGTCGGTGTGTGTGTGTGTGTTGTCGTGTGTGTGTGTGTGTGTTGTCGGTGTGTGTGTGTGTGTGTGTCGGTGTGTGTGTGTGTGTGTTGTCGGTGTGTGTGTGTGTTGTCGGTGTGTGTGTGTGTGTGTGTGTGTGTGTGTGTGTGTGTTGTCGGTGTGTGTGTGTGTGTGTGTCGGTGTGTGTGTGTGTGTTGTCGGTGTGTGTGTGTGTGTTGTCGGTGTGTGTGTGTGTGTTGTCGGTGTGTGTGTGTGTGTGTTGTCGGTGTGTGTGTGTGTGTGTTGTCGGTGTGTGTGTGTGTGTGTGTGGTGTGTGTGTGTGTGTTGTCGGTGTGTGTGTGTGTGTTGTCGGTGTGTGTGTGTGTGTGTGTTGTCGGTGTGTGTGTGTGTGTGTTGTCGGTGTGTGTGTGTGTGTGTGTGTCGGTGTGTGTGTGTGTGTGTGTGTGTGTGTGTGTGTGTTGTCGGTGTGTGTGTGTGTGTGTCGTGTGTGTGTGTGTGTGTTGTCGGTGTGTGTGTGTGTGTGTTGTCGGTGTGTGTGTGTGTGTTGTCGGTGTGTGTGTGTGTGTGTTGTCGGTGTGTGTGTGTGTGTTGTCGGTGTGTGTGTGTGTGTTGTCGGTGTGTGTGTGTGTGTTGTCGGTGTGTGTGTGTGTGTGTGTGTGTGTGTGTGTGTGTGTTGTCGGTGTGTGTGTGTGTGTTGTCGGTGTGTGTGTGTGTGTTGTCGGTGTGTGTGTGTGTTGTCGGTGTGTGTGTGTGTGTGTTGTCGGTGTGTGTGTGTGTGTGTGTGTCGGTGTGTGTGTGTGTGTGTTGTCGGTGTGTGTGTGTGTGTGTGTCGGTGTGTGTGTGTGTGTGTGTGTGTGTGTGTGTGTGTTGTCGGTGTGTGTGTGTGTGTTGTCGGTGTGTGTGTGTGTGTGTGTGTGTTGTCGTGTGTGTGTGTGTGTGTTGTCGGTGTGTGTGTGTGTGTGTGTGTGTGTCGTGTGTGTGTGTGTGTGTGTTGTCGGTGTGTGTGTGTGTGTGTTGTCGGTGTGTGTGTGTGTGTGTGGTGTGTGTGTGTGTGTGTGTGTGTGTGTTGTCGGTGTGTGTGTGTGTGTTGTCGGTGTGTGTGTGTGTGTGTGTGTGTGTGTGTGTGTGTGTGTGTGTGTTGTCGGTGTGTGTGTGTGTGTGTTGTCGGTGTGTGTGTGTGTGTGTTGTCGGTGTGTGTGTGTGTGTTGTCGGTGTGTGTGTGTGTGTGTGTGTGTGTGTGTGTGTGTGTTGTCGGTGTGTGTGTGTGTGTGTGTCGTGTGTGTGTGTGTGTTGTCGGTGTGTGTGTGTGTGTTGTCGGTGTGTGTGTGTGTGTGTGTCGGTGTGTGTGTGTGTGTGTGTGTGTGTGTGTGTGTGTGTGTGTGTGTGTCGTGTGTGTGTGTGTGTGTGTGTGTGTGTGTGTTGTCGGTGTGTGTGTGTGTGTTGTCGGTGTGTGTGTGTGTGTGTTGTCGGTGTGTGTGTGTGTGTGTGTCGTGTGTGTGTGTGTGTGTGTTGTCGGTGTGTGTGTGTGTGTTGTCGGTGTGTGTGTGTGTGTGTGTGTGTGTGTGTGTTGTCGTGTGTGTGTGTGTGTGTTGTCGGTGTGTGTGTGTGTGTGTGTCGGTGTGTGTGTGTGTGTGTGTTGTCGGTGTGTGTGTGTGTGTGTGTCGTGTGTGTGTGTGTGTGTGTTGTCGGTGTGTGTGTGTGTGTGTTGTCGGTGTGTGTGTGTGTGTTGTCGGTGTGTGTGTGTGTGTGTTGTCGGTGTGTGTGTGTGTGTGTTGTCGGTGTGTGTGTGTGTTGTCGGTGTGTGTGTGTGTGTGTGTGTGTGTGTGTGTGTGTGTTGTCGGTGTGTGTGTGTGTGTGTGTGTGGTGTGTGTGTGTGTTGTCGGTGTGTGTGTGTGTGTTGTCGGTGTGTGTGTGTGTGTGTGTTGTCGGTGTGTGTGTGTGTGTGTTGTCGGTGTGTGTGTGTGTGTTGTCGTGTGTGTGTGTGTGTTGTCGGTGTGTGTGTGTGTGTTGTCGGTGTGTGTGTGTGTGTTGTCGGTGTGTGTGTGTGTGTGTGTTGTCGGTGTGTGTGTGTGTGTGTGTGTGTGTGTGTGTGTGTGTGTGTGTGTGTGTTGTCGGTGTGTGTGTGTGTGTTGTCGGTGTGTGTGTGTGTGTGTTGTCGGTGTGTGTGTGTGTGTGTGTTGTCGGTGTGTGTGTGTGTGTGTGTGTGTGTGTGTGTGTGTGTGTTGTCGGTGTGTGTGTGTGTGTGTTGTCGGTGTGTGTGTGTGTGTGTTGTCGGTGTGTGTGTGTGTGTGTTGTCGGTGTGTGTGTGTGTGTTGTCGGTGTGTGTGTGTGTGTGTTGTCGGTGTGTGTGTGTGTGTTGTCGGTGTGTGTGTGTGTGGTGTTGTCGGTGTGTGTGTGTGTGTGTTGTCGGTGTGTGTGTGTGTGTTGTCGGTGTGTGTGTGTGTGTCGTGTGTGTGTGTGTGTGTGTTGTCGGTGTGTGTGTGTGTGTGTCGGTGTGTGTGTGTGTGTGTGTGTGTGTGTGTGTGTTGTCGGTGTGTGTGTGTGTGTTGTCGGTGTGTGTGTGTGTGTGTGTGTCGGTGTGTGTGTGTGTGTGTTGTCGTGTGTGTGTGTGTGTGTGTGTGTGTGTGTTGTCGGTGTGTGTGTGTGTGTTGTCGGTGTGTGTGTGTGTGTGTTGTCGTGTGTGTGTGTGTGTGTGTTGTCGGTGTGTGTGTGTGTGTGTGTGTCGTGTGTGTGTGTGTGTGTTGTCGTGTGTGTGTGTGTGTGTGTTGTCGGTGTGTGTGTGTGTGTGTTGTCGGTGTGTGTGTGTGTGTGTTGTCGGTGTGTGTGTGTGTGTGTTGTCGGTGTGTGTGTGTGTGTTGTCGTGTGTGTGTGTGTGTGTGTTGTCGGTGTGTGTGTGTGTGTGTGTGGTGTGTGTGTGTGTGTGTTGTCGGTGTGTGTGTGTGTGTGTTGTCGGTGTGTGTGTGTGTGTTGTCGGTGTGTGTGTGTGTGTTGTCGGTGTGTGTGTGTGTGTGTGTCGGTGTGTGTGTGTGTTGTCGGTGTGTGTGTGTGTGTTGTCGGTGTGTGTGTGTGTGTGTGTCGGTGTGTGTGTGTGTGTTGTCGTGTGTGTGTGTGTGTGTGTGTGTGTCGGTGTGTGTGTGTGTGTTGTCGGTGTGTGTGTGTGTGTGTTGTCGGTGTGTGTGTGTGTGTGTGTGTTGTCGGTGTGTGTGTGTGTGTTGTCGGTGTGTGTGTGTGTGTGTTGTCGGTGTGTGTGTGTGTGTGTTGTCGGTGTGTGTGTGTGTGTTGTCGGTGTGTGTGTGTGTGTTGTCGTGTGTGTGTGTGTGTGTGTGTTGTCGGTGTGTGTGTGTGTGTGTGTGTGTGTGTGTGTGTGTGTGTGTGTGTGTGTGTTGTCGGTGTGTGTGTGTGTGTTGTCGGTGTGTGTGTGTGTGTGTGTGTGTGTGTGTGTGTGTGTGTTGTCGGTGTGTGTGTGTGTGTGTCGTGTGTGTGTGTGTGTTGTCGGTGTGTGTGTGTGTGTTGTCGGTGTGTGTGTGTGTGTGTTGTCGGTGTGTGTGTGTGTGTGTGTTGTCGGTGTGTGTGTGTGTGTGTTGTCGGTGTGTGTGTGTGTGTGTGTGTGTGTGTGTGTGTGTGTGTTGTCGGTGTGTGTGTGTGTGTTGTCGGTGTGTGTGTGTGTGTGTTGTCGGTGTGTGTGTGTGTTGTCGGTGTGTGTGTGTGTGTGTGTGTGTGTGTGTTGTCGGTGTGTGTGTGTGTGTTGTCGGTGTGTGTGTGTGTGTGTGTCGTGTGTGTGTGTGTGTGTGTTGTCGGTGTGTGTGTGTGTGTGTGTGTCGTGTGTGTGTGTGTGTGTTGTCGGTGTGTGTGTGTGTGTGTCGGTGTGTGTGTGTGTGTGTTGTCGGTGTGTGTGTGTGTGTTGTCGTGTGTGTGTGTGTGTGTTGTCGGTGTGTGTGTGTGTGTGTTGTCGGTGTGTGTGTGTGTGTTGTCGGTGTGTGTGTGTGTGTGTTGTCGGTGTGTGTGTGTGTGTGTTGTCGGTGTGTGTGTGTGTTGTCGGTGTGTGTGTGTGTGTGTGTGTGTGTGTGTGTTGTCGGTGTGTGTGTGTGTGTGTGTGTTGTCGGTGTGTGTGTGTGTGTTGTCGGTGTGTGTGTGTGTGTGTTGTCGGTGTGTGTGTGTGTGTGTGTTGTCGGTGTGTGTGTGTGTGTTGTCGGTGTGTGTGTGTGTGTGTGTCGGTGTGTGTGTGTGTGTTGTCGGTGTGTGTGTGTGTGTGTGTCGTGTGTGTGTGTGTGTGTTGTCGGTGTGTGTGTGTGTGTGTGTCGTGTGTGTGTGTGTGTTGTCGGTGTGTGTGTGTGTGTGTGTCGGTGTGTGTGTGTGTGTGTTGTCGGTGTGTGTGTGTGTGTTGTCGGTGTGTGTGTGTGTGTGTTGTCGGTGTGTGTGTGTGTGTTGTCGGTGTGTGTGTGTGTGTGTGTGTGTGTGTGTGTGTGTGTGTGTGTGTGTTGTCGGTGTGTGTGTGTGTGTTGTCGGTGTGTGTGTGTGTGTGTGTCGGTGTGTGTGTGTGTGTGTTGTCGGTGTGTGTGTGTGTGTTGTCGGTGTGTGTGTGTGTGTGTGTCGGTGTGTGTGTGTGTGTGTGTGTGTGTGTGTGTGTGTGTGTGTTGTCGGTGTGTGTGTGTGTGTGTGTGTGTGTGTGTGTGTGTGTGTGTTGTCGGTGTGTGTGTGTGTGTGTGTGTGTGTGTGTGTGTGTGTGTTGTCGGTGTGTGTGTGTGTGTGTGTGTGTGTGTGTGTGTGTGTGTGTGTGTGTGTTGTCGGTGTGTGTGTGTGTGTTGTCGTGTGTGTGTGTGTGTGTGTGTTGTCGGTGTGTGTGTGTGTGTGTTGTCGGTGTGTGTGTGTGTGTTGTCGGTGTGTGTGTGTGTGTGTGTCGTGTGTGTGTGTGTGTGTTGTCGGTGTGTGTGTGTGTGTGTTGTCGGTGTGTGTGTGTGTGTGTGTGTGTTGTCGGTGTGTGTGTGTGTGTGTGTCGGTGTGTGTGTGTGTGTGTGTCGGTGTGTGTGTGTGTGTGTTGTCGGTGTGTGTGTGTGTGTTGTCGGTGTGTGTGTGTGTGTGTGTGTCGTGTGTGTGTGTGTGTGTTGTCGGTGTGTGTGTGTGTGTGTTGTCGGTGTGTGTGTGTGTGTGTGTCGGTGTGTGTGTGTGTGTGTGTCGGTGTGTGTGTGTGTGTGTTGTCGGTGTGTGTGTGTGTGTGTTGTCGGTGTGTGTGTGTGTGTGTGTGTCGTGTGTGTGTGTGTGTGTGTTGTCGGTGTGTGTGTGTGTGTGTTGTCGGTGTGTGTGTGTGTGTGTGTCGGTGTGTGTGTGTGTGTGTTGTCGGTGTGTGTGTGTGTGTTGTCGGTGTGTGTGTGTGTGTGTGTGTCGTGTGTGTGTGTGTGTGTGTGTTGTCGGTGTGTGTGTGTGTGTTGTCGGTGTGTGTGTGTGTGTGTGTCGTGTGTGTGTGTGTGTGTTGTCGGTGTGTGTGTGTGTGTGTTGTCGGTGTGTGTGTGTGTGTGTTGTCGGTGTGTGTGTGTGTGTGTGTCGTGTGTGTGTGTGTGTGTGTGTCGGTGTGTGTGTGTGTGTGTTGTCGGTGTGTGTGTGTGTGTGTGTCGGTGTGTGTGTGTGTGTGTTGTCGGTGTGTGTGTTGTCGGTGTGTGTGTGTGTGTCGGTGTGTGTGTGTGTGTGTGGTGTGTGTGTGTGTGTGTGTGTTGTCGGTGTGTGTGTGTGTGTTGTCGGTGTGTGTGTGTGTGTGTGTGTGTGTGTGTGTGTGTGTGTGTTGTCGGTGTGTGTGTGTGTGTTGTCGGTGTGTGTGTGTGTGTGTTGTCGGTGTGTGTGTGTGTGTGTGTCGGTGTGTGTGTGTGTGTTGTCGGTGTGTGTGTGTGTGTTGTCGGTGTGTGTGTGTGTGTGTGTGTGTGTCGGTGTGTGTGTGTGTGTTGTCGGTGTGTGTGTGTGTGTGTTGTCGGTGTGTGTGTGTGTGTGTGGTCGGTGTGTGTGTGTGTGTGTTGTCGGTGTGTGTGTGTGTGTGTTGTCGTGTGTGTGTGTGTGTGTTGTCGGTGTGTGTGTGTGTGTGTTGTCGGTGTGTGTGTGTGTGTGTGTCGGTGTGTGTGTGTGTGTGTGTGTGTGTGTGTGTGTGTGTGTGTGTGTTGTCGGTGTGTGTGTGTGTGTGTCGTGTGTGTGTGTGTGTTGTCGGTGTGTGTGTGTGTGTGTTGTCGGTGTGTGTGTGTGTTGTCGTGTGTGTGTGTGTGTGTGTGTGTGTGTTGTCGTGTGTGTGTGTGTGTGTTGTCGGTGTGTGTGTGTGTGTGTTGTCGGTGTGTGTGTGTGTGTGTTGTCGGTGTGTGTGTGTGTGTTGTCGGTGTGTGTGTGTGTGTGTGTTGTCGGTGTGTGTGTGTGTGTGTCGTGTGTGTGTGTGTGTGTGTTGTCGGTGTGTGTGTGTGTGTTGTCGGTGTGTGTGTGTGTGTGTTGTCGGTGTGTGTGTGTGTGTGTTGTCGGTGTGTGTGTGTGTGTGTGTGTGTGTGTGTGTGTGTGTGTGTGTGTGTTGTCGTGTGTGTGTGTGTGTGTTGTCGGTGTGTGTGTGTGTGTGTTGTCGGTGTGTGTGTGTGTGTGTGTGTCGGTGTGTGTGTGTGTGTTGTCGGTGTGTGTGTGTGTGTGTTGTCGGTGTGTGTGTGTGTGTGTGTGGTGTGTGTGTGTGTGTTGTCGGTGTGTGTGTGTGTGTTGTCGGTGTGTGTGTGTGTGTGTGTCGGTGTGTGTGTGTGTGTTGTCGTGTGTGTGTGTGTGTGTTGTCGGTGTGTGTGTGTGTGTGTTGTCGGTGTGTGTGTGTGTGTGTTGTCGGTGTGTGTGTGTGTTGTCGTGTGTGTGTGTGTTGTCGGTGTGTGTGTGTGTGTGTGTCGGTGTGTGTGTGTGTGTGTTGTCGGTGTGTGTGTGTGTGTGTGTGTGTCGGTGTGTGTGTGTGTGTTGTCGTGTGTGTGTGTGTGTGTTGTCGGTGTGTGTGTGTGTGTGTTGTCGGTGTGTGTGTGTGTGTGTTGTCGGTGTGTGTGTGTGTGTGTGTGTCGGTGTGTGTGTGTGTGTTGTCGTGTGTGTGTGTGTGTGTTGTCGGTGTGTGTGTGTGTGTGTGTCGGTGTGTGTGTGTGTGTTGTCGGTGTGTGTGTGTGTGTGTGTTGTCGTGTGTGTGTGTGTGTGTTGTCGGTGTGTGTGTGTGTGTGTCGGTGTGTGTGTGTGTGTGTTGTCGGTGTGTGTGTGTGTGTGTGTCGGTGTGTGTGTGTGTGTGTTGTCGGTGTGTGTGTGTGTGTGTTGTCGGTGTGTGTGTGTGTGTGTTGTCGGTGTGTGTGTGTGTGTGTGTCGTGTGTGTGTGTGTGTGTTGTCGGTGTGTGTGTGTGTGTCGTGTGTGTGTGTGTGTGTTGTCGGTGTGTGTGTGTGTGTTGTCGGTGTGTGTGTGTGTGTTGTCGGTGTGTGTGTGTGTGTGTTGTCGTGTGTGTGTGTGTGTGTGTTGTCGGTGTGTGTGTGTGTGTGTGTCGGTGTGTGTGTGTGTGTGTTGTCGGTGTGTGTGTGTGTGTTGTCGGTGTGTGTGTGTGTGTGTGTCGGTGTGTGTGTGTGTGTGTTGTCGGTGTGTGTGTGTGTGTTGTCGGTGTGTGTGTGTGTGTGTGTCGGTGTGTGTGTGTGTTGTCGGTGTGTGTGTGTGTGTTGTCGGTGTGTGTGTGTGTGTGTTGTCGGTGTGTGTGTGTGTGTGTGTCGTGTGTGTGTGTGTGTGTTGTCGGTGTGTGTGTGTGTGTGTTGTCGGTGTGTGTGTGTGTGTGTGTGTGTGTGTGTGTGTGTGTGTGTCGGTGTGTGTGTGTGTGTGTGTCGTGTGTGTGTGTGTGTGTTGTCGGTGTGTGTGTGTGTGTGTTGTCGGTGTGTGTGTGTGTTGTCGGTGTGTGTGTGTGTGTGTGTCGTGTGTGTGTGTGTGTGTTGTCGGTGTGTGTGTGTGTGTGTTGTCGTGTGTGTGTGTGTGTTGTCGGTGTGTGTGTGTGTGTGTGTCGTGTGTGTGTGTGTGTGTGTTGTCGGTGTGTGTGTGTGTGTTGTCGGTGTGTGTGTGTGTGTGTGTCGGTGTGTGTGTGTGTGTGTTGTCGGTGTGTGTGTGTGTGTTGTCGGTGTGTGTGTGTGTGTGTGTGCGGTGTGTGTGTGTGTGTGTTGTCGGTGTGTGTGTGTGTGTGTTGTCGGTGTGTGTGTGTGTGTGTTGTCGGTGTGTGTGTGTGTGTTGTCGGTGTGTGTGTGTGTGTTGTCGGTGTGTGTGTGTGTGTTGTCGGTGTGTGTGTGTGTGTGTTGTCGGTGTGTGTGTGTGTGTGTGTCGGTGTGTGTGTGTGTGTGTGTCGGTGTGTGTGTGTGTGTGTTGTCGGTGTGTGTGTGTGTGTGTGTGTGTGTGTGTGTGTGTGTTGTCGGTGTGTGTGTGTGTGTGTTGTCGGTGTGTGTGTGTGTGTGTTGTCGGTGTGTGTGTGTGTGTTGTCGGTGTGTGTGTGTGTGTGTGTGTGTGTGTGTGTGTGTGTGTGTGTGTTGTCGGTGTGTGTGTGTGTGTGTCGGTGTGTGTGTGTGTGTGTCGGTGTGTGTGTGTGTGTGTTGTCGGTGTGTGTGTGTGTGTTGTCGTGTGTGTGTGTGTGTGTTGTCGGTGTGTGTGTGTGTGTGTGTCGGTGTGTGTGTGTGTGTGTTGTCGGTGTGTGTGTGTGTGGTGTGTTGTCGGTGTGTGTGTGTGTGTGTGTGTGTGTGTGTGTGTGGTGTGTGTGTGTGTGTGTTGTCGGTGTGTGTGTGTGTGTGTTGTCGGTGTGTGTGTGTGTGTGTTGTCGGTGTGTGTGTGTGTGTGTCGTGTGTGTGTGTGTGTGTTGTCGGTGTGTGTGTGTGTGTTGTCGGTGTGTGTGTGTGTGTGTTGTCGGTGTGTGTGTGTGTGTGTGTCGGTGTGTGTGTGTGTGTTGTCGGTGTGTGTGTGTGTGTGTCGGTGTGTGTGTGTGTGTTGTCGGTGTGTGTGTGTGTGTGTGTCGGTGTGTGTGTGTGTGTGTGTGTGGTGTGTGTGTGTGTGTGTGTTGTCGGTGTGTGTGTGTGTGTTGTCGGTGTGTGTGTGTGTGTGTTGTCGTGTGTGTGTGTGTGTGTGTTGTCGTGTGTGTGTGTGTGTGTGTGTTGTCGGTGTGTGTGTGTGTGTGTTGTCGGTGTGTGTGTGTGTGTTGTCGGTGTGTGTGTGTGTGTGTCGTGTGTGTGTGTGTGTGTGTTGTCGGTGTGTGTGTGTGTGTGTTGTCGGTGTGTGTGTGTGTGTTGTCGGTGTGTGTGTGTGTGTTGTCGGTGTGTGTGTGTGTGTGTTGTCGGTGTGTGTGTGTGTGTGTGTCGGTGTGTGTGTGTGTGTGTTGTCGGTGTGTGTGTGTGTGTTGTCGGTGTGTGTGTGTGTGTGTTGTCGGTGTGTGTGTGTGTGTGTTGTCGGTGTGTGTGTGTGTGTTGTCGGTGTGTGTGTGTGTGTGTTGTCGTGTGTGTGTGTGTGTTGTCGGTGTGTGTGTGTGTGTTGTCGGTGTGTGTGTGTGTGTGTTGTCGGTGTGTGTGTGTGTGTGTGTCGTGTGTGTGTGTGTGTGTTGTCGGTGTGTGTGTGTGTGTGTTGTCGGTGTGTGTGTGTGTGTGTGTGTGTGTGTGTGTGTGTGTGTGTGTGTGTTGTCGGTGTGTGTGTGTGTGTTGTCGGTGTGTGTGTGTGTGTGTTGTCGGTGTGTGTGTGTGTGTGTTGTCGGTGTGTGTGTGTGTGTGTTGTCGGTGTGTGTGTGTGTGTGTTGTCGTGTGTGGTGTGTGTGTGTTGTCGGTGTGTGTGTGTGTGTTGTCGGTGTGTGTGTGTGTGTGTGTGTGGTGTGTGTGTGGTGTGTTGTCGGTGTGTGTGTGTGTGTTGTCGGTGTGTGTGTGTGTGTTGTCGGTGTGTGTGTGTGTGTGTTGTCGGTGTGTGTGTGTGTGTTGTCGGTGTGTGTGTGTGTGTGTGTCGGTGTGTGTGTGTGTGTGTTGTCGGTGTGTGTGTGTGTGTTGTCGGTGTGTGTGTGTGTGTGTGTTGTCGGTGTGTGTGTGTGTGTTGTCGGTGTGTGTGTGTGTGTGTTGTCGGTGTGTGTGTGTGTGTGTGTGTCGGTGTGTGTGTGTGTGTTGTGTGTGTGTGTGTGTGTGTGTTGTCGGTGTGTGTGTGTGTGTTGTCGGTGTGTGTGTGTGTGTGTTGTCGGTGTGTGTGTGTGTGTGTGTGTGTCGGTGTGTGTGTGTGTGTTGTCGGTGTGTGTGTGTGTGTGTGTGTGTGTGTGTGTGTGTGTGTGTGTGTTGTCGGTGTGTGTGTGTGTGTTGTCGGTGTGTGTGTGTGTGTTGTCGGTGTGTGTGTGTGTGTGTTGTCGGTGTGTGTGTGTGTGTGTGTGGTGTGTGTGTGTGTGTGTTGTCGGTGTGTGTGTGTGTGTGTTGTCGGTGTGTGTGTGTGTTGTCGTGGTGTGTGTGTGTGTTGTCGGTGTGTGTGTGTGTGTGTTGTCGGTGTGTGTGTGTGTGTGTTGTCGTGTGTGTGTGTGTGTTGTCGGTGTGTGTGTGTGTGTGTTGTCGGTGTGTGTGTGTGTGTGTTGTCGGTGTGTGTGTGTGTGTGTTGTCGGTGTGTGTGTGTGTGTTGTCGGTGTGTGTGTGTGTGTGTTGTCGGTGTGTGTGTGTGTGTTGTCGGTGTGTGTGTGTGTGTGTTGTCGGTGTGTGTGTGTGTGTGTTGTCGGTGTGTGTGTGTGTTGTCGTGTGTGTGTGTGTGTGTTGTCGGTGTGTGTGTGTGTGTTGTCGTGTGTGTGTGTGTGTCGGTGTGTGTGTGTGTGTGTTGTCGGTGTGTGTGTGTGTGTGTTGTCGTGTGTGTGTGTGTGTGTGTTGTCGGTGTGTGTGTGTGTGTGTGTCGGTGTGTGTGTGTGTGTGTGTTGTCGGTGTGTGTGTGTGTGTGTTGTCGGTGTGTGTGTGTGTGTTGTCGGTGTGTGTGTGTGTGTGTTGTGTGTGTGTGTGTGTGTTGTCGGTGTGTGTGTGTGTGTTGTCGGTGTGTGTGTGTGTGTTGTCGTGTGTGTGTGTGTGTGTTGTCGGTGTGTGTGTGTGTGTGTTGTCGTGTGTGTGTGTGTGTTGTCGGTGTGTGTGTGTGTGTTGTCGGTGTGTGTGTGTGTGTGTGTGTTGTCGGTGTGTGTGTGTGTGTGTGTGTGTGTGTGTGTGTGTGTGTTGTCGGTGTGTGTGTGTGTGTGTTGTCGGTGTGTGTGTGTGTGTGTTGTCGGTGTGTGTGTGTGTGTTGTCGGTGTGTGTGTGTGTGTGTGTCGGTGTGTGTGTGTGTGTGTTGTCGGTGTGTGTGTGTGTGTGTGTGGTGTGTGTGTGTGTGTGTGTGTTGTCGGTGTGTGTGTGTGTGTTGTCGGTGTGTGTGTGTGTGTGTTGTCGGTGTGTGTGTGTGTGTGTGTCGGTGTGTGTGTGTGTGTTGTCGGTGTGTGTGTGTGTGTGTTGTCGGTGTGTGTGTGGTGTGTTGTCGGTGTGTGTGTGTGTGTGTGTCGTGTGTGTGTGTGTGTGTTGTCGGTGTGTGTGTGTGTGTTGTCGGTGTGTGTGTGTGTTGTCGGTGTGTGTGTGTGTGTTGTCGGTGTGTGTGTGTGTGTGTTGTCGGTGTGTGTGTGTGTGTTGTCGGTGTGTGTGTGTGTGTGTTGTCGGTGTGTGTGTGTGTGTGTTGTCGGTGTGTGTGTGTGTGTGTTGTCGGTGTGTGTGTGTGTGTTGTCGGTGTGTGTGTGTGTGTTGTCGGTGTGTGTGTGTGTGTGTCGGTGTGTGTGTGTGTCGTGTGTGTGTGTGTGGTGTGTGTGTGTGTTGTCGGTGTGTGTGTGTGTGTGTTGTCGGTGTGTGTGTGTGTGTGTGTGTGTCGGTGTGTGTGTGTGTGTGTGTGTGTGTGTGTGTGTGTGTTGTCGGTGTGTGTGTGTGTGTGTGTTGTCGTGTGTGTGTGTGTGTGTGTGTTGTCGGTGTGTGTGTGTGTGTGTGTCGTGTGTGTGTGTGTGTGTTGTCGGTGTGTGTGTGTGTGTTGTCGGTGTGTGTGTGTGTGTTGTCGGTGTGTGTGTGTGTGTTGTCGGTGTGTGTGTGTGTGTGTGTGTCGGTGTGTGTGTGTGTGTTGTCGGTGTGTGTGTGTGTGTGTTGTCGGTGTGTGTGTGTGTGTGTGTCGGTGTGTGTGTGTGTGTTGTCGGTGTGTGTGTGTGTGTGTTGTCGGTGTGTGTGTGTGTGTTGTCGGTGTGTGTGTGTGTGTGTTGTCGTGTGTGTGTGTGTGTTGTCGGTGTGTGTGTGTGTGTGTGTTGTCGGTGTGTGTGTGTGTGTGTGTGTGTGTGTGTCGTGTGTGTGTGTGTGTGTGTGTGTGTGTGTGTGTGTGTGTGTGTGTGTTGTCGGTGTGTGTGTGTGTGTGTGTGTGTGTGTGTGTGTGTGGTGTGTGTGTGTCGGTGTGTGTGTGTGTGTGTGTGTGTGTGTGTGTGTGTGTGTGTGTGTGTGTGTGTGTGTGTGTGTGTTGTCGGTGTGTGTGTGTGTGTTGTCGGTGTGTGTGTGTGTGTGTCGGTGTGTGTGTGTGTGTGTGTGTCGTGTGTGTGTGTGTGTGTGTTGTCGGTGTGTGTGTGTGTGTTGTCGGTGTGTGTGTGTGTGTGGTGTGTGTGTGTGTGTGTGTGTGTGTGTGTGTGTCGGTGTGTGTGTGTGTGTGTTGTCGTGTGTGTGTGTGTGTGTTGTCGGTGTGTGTGTGTGTGTGTTGTCGGTGTGTGTGTGTGTGTGTTGTCGGTGTGTGTGTGTGTGTTGTCGGTGTGTGTGTGTGTGTGTGTGTGTGTGTGTGTGTGTGTGTTGTCGGTGTGTGTGTGTGTGTTGTCGGTGTGTTGTGTGTGTGTGTTGTCGGTGTGTGTGTGTGTGTGTGTCGGTGTGTGTGTGTGTGTTGTCGGTGTGTGTGTGTGTGTGTTGTCGGTGTGTGTGTGTGTGTCGTGTGTGTGTGTGTGTGTGTTGTCGGTGTGTGTGTGTGTGTGTTGTCGGTGTGTGTGTGTGTGTGTTGTCGGTGTGTGTGTGTGTGTTGTCGGTGTGTGTGTGTGTGTGTTGTCGGTGTGTGTGTGTGTGTGTGTGTGTGTGTGTGTGTGTGTGTGTGTGTGTGTTGTCGGTGTGTGTGGTGTGTTGTCGGTGTGTGTGTGTGTGTGTCGGTGTGTGTGTGTGTGTGTTGTCGGTGTGTGTGTGTGTGTGTGTGTGTGTGTGTTGTGTGTGTGTGTGTGTCGTGTGTGTCGTGTGTGTGTGTTGTCGGTGTGTGTGTGTGTGTGTTGTCGGTGTGTGTGTGTGTGTGTGTCGTGTGTGTGTGTGTTGTCGGTGTGTGTGTGTGTGTGTTGTCGGTGTGTGTGTGTGTGTGTTGTCGGTGTGTGTGTGTGTGTGTTGTCGGTGTGTGTGTGTGTGTTGTCGTGTGTGTGTGTGTGTGTGTGTGTGTGTGTGTGGTGTGTGTGTGTGTGTGTGTCGGTGTGTGTGTGTGTGTGTTGTCGGTGTGTGTGTGTGTGTGTTGTCGGTGTGTGTGTGTGTGTGTTGTCGGTGTGTGTGTGTGTGTGTTGTCGGTGTGTGTGTGTGTGTGTTGTCGGTGTGTGTGTGTGTGTGTGTGGTGTGTGTGTGTGTGTGTTGTCGGTGTGTGTGTGTGTGTGTTGTCGTGTGTGTGTGTGTGTGTTGTCGGTGTGTGTGTGTGTGTGTGTTGTCGGTGTGTGTGTGTGTGTGTGTCGGTGTGTGTGTGTGTGTGTTGTCGGTGTGTGTGTGTGTGTGTGTCGGTGTGTGTGTGTGTGTGTTGTCGGTGTGTGTGTGTGTGTGTGTCGTGTGTGTGTGTGTGTGTTGTGGTGTGTGTGTGTGTGTTGTCGGTGTGTGTGTGTGTGTCGTGTGTGTGTGTGTGTGTGTGTCGTGTGGTGTGTGTGTGTGTTGTCGGTGTGTGTGTGTGTGTGTTGTCGGTTGGTGTGTGTGTGTGTGTTGTCGGTGTGTGTGTGTGTGTGTTGTCGGTGTGTGTGTGTGTGTGTTGTCGGTGTGTGTGTGTGTGTTGTCGGTGTGTGTGTGTGTGTTGTCGGTGTGTGTCGTGTGTGTGTGTTGTCGGTGTGTGTGTGTGTGTTGTCGGTGTGTGTGTGTGTGTGTGTCGGTGTGTGTGTGTGTGTTGTCGGTGTGTGTGTGTGTGTTGTCGGTGTGTGTGTGTGTTGTCGGTGTGTGTGTGTGTGTGTCGTGTGGTGTGTGTGTGGTGTGTGTCGGTGTGTGTGTGTGTGTTGTCGGTGTGTGTGTGTGTGTGTTGTCGTGTGTGTGTGTGTGTGTTGTCGGTGTGTGTGTGTGTGTGTTGTCGGTGTGTGTGTGTGTGTTGTGTGTCGGTGTGTGTGTGTTGTCGTGTGTGTGTGTGTGTGTTGTCGGTGTGTGTGTGTGTGTGTTGTCGGTGTGTGTGTGTGTGTGTGTCGGTGTGTGTGTGTGTGTGTTGTGTGTGTGTGTGTTGTCGTGTGTGTGTGTGTGTTGTCGGTGTGTGTGTGTGTGTTGTCGGTGTGTGTGTGTGTGTGTGTGGTCGGTGTGTGTGTGTGTGTGTTGTCGGTGTGTGTGTGTGTGTGTGTTGTGTCGGTGTGTGTGTGTGTGTTGTCGGTGTGTGTGTGTGTGTGTTGTCGGTGTGTGTGTGTTGTCGTGTGTGTGTGTGTGTGTTGTCGGTGTGTGTGTGTGTGTGTTGTGTGTGTGTGTGTTGTCGTGTGTGTGTGTGTGTGTTGTCGTGTGTGTGTGTGTGTGTGTTGTCGGTGTGTGTGTGTGTGTGTGTGTGTTGTCGGTGTGTGTGTGTGTGTGTGTGTGTGTGTGTGTGTTGTCGGTGTGTGTGTGTGTTGTCGTGTGTGTGTGTGTGTTGTCGGTGTGTGTGTGTGTGTGTCGTGTGTGTGTGTGTGTGTTGTCGGTGTGTGTGTGTGTGTGTTGTCGGTGTGTGTGTGTGTGTGTTGTCGGTGTGTGTGTGTGTGTGTTGTCGTGTGTGTGTGTGTGTGTTGTCGGTGTGTGTGTGTGTGTGTGTGTCGTGTGTGTGTGTGTGTGTGTGTGTGTGTGTGTGTGTGTGTGTGTGTGTGTGTGTGTGTGTGTGTGTGTTGTCGGTGTGTGTGTGTGTGTTGTCGGTGTGTGTGTGTGTGTTGTCGGTGTGTGTGTGTGGTGTGTGTGTGTGTGTGTGTGTGTGTGTCGGTGTGTGTGTGTGTTGTCGGTGTGTGTGTGTGTGTGTTGTCGGTGTGTGTGTGTGTGTGTTGTCGGTGTGTGTGTGTGTGTTGTCGGTGTGTGTGTGTGTGTTGTCGGTGTGTGTGTGTGTGTTGTCGGTGTGTGTGTGTGTGTGTCGTGTGTGTGTGTGTGTGTTGTCGGTGTGTGTGTGTGTGTGTGTGTCGGTGTGTGTGTGTGTGTGTGTCGGTGTGTGTGTGTGTGTGTTGTCGGTGTGTGTGTGTGTGTGTGTTGTCGGTGTGTGTGTGTGTGTGTTGTCGGTGTGTGTGTGTGTGTGTGTGTGTGTGTGTGTGTGTGTGTTGTCGGTGTGTGTGTGTGTGTGTTGTCGTGTGTGTGTGTGTGTGTTGTCGGTGTGTGTGTGTGTGTTGTCGGTGTGTGTGTGTGTGTGGTGTCGTGTGTGTGTGTGTGTGTTGTCGGTGTGTGTGTGTGTGTGTTGTCGGTGTGTGTGTGTGTGTTGTCGGTGTGTGTGTGTGTGTGTTGTCGGTGTGTGTGTGTGTGTGTTGTCGTGTGTGTGTGTGTGTTGTCGGTGTGTGTGTGTGTGTTGTCGGTGTGTGTGTGTGTGTGTTGTCGTGTGTGTGTGTGTGTGTTGTCGGTGTGTGTGTGTGTGTGTCGGTGTGGTGTGTGTGTGTGTGTGTCGGTGGTGTGTGTGTGTGTGTTGTCGGTGTGTGTGTGTGTGTGTCGGTGTGTGTGTGTGTGTTGTCGGTGTGTGTGTGTGTGTGTGTGTGTGTGTTGTCGGTGTGTGTGTGTGTGTTGTCGGTGTGTGTGTGTGTGTTTGTCGGTGTGTGTGTGTGTGTGTTGTCGGTGTGTGTGTGTTGTCGGTGTGTGTGTGTGTGTGTGTCGTGTGTGGTGTGTGTGTGTTGTCGGTGTGTGTGTGTGTGTGTTGTCGGTGTGTGTGTGTGTGTGTGTTGTCGTGTGTGTGTGTGTGTGTTGTCGGTGTGTGTGTGTGTGTGTGTGTCGTGTGTGTGTGTGTGTGTTGTCGGTGTGTGTGTGTGTGTTGTCGGTGTGTGTGTGTTGTGTTGTCGGTGTGTGTGTGTGTGTGTTGTCGGTGTGTGTGTGTGTGTGTTGTCGGTGTGTGTGTGTGTTGTCGGTGTGTGTGTGTGTTGTCGGTGTGTGTGTGTGTGTTGTCGGTGTGTGTGTGTGTGTTGTCGGTGTGTGTGTGTGTGTGTTGTCGGTGTGTGTGTGTGTGTGTGTGTGTGTGTGTGTGTGTGTTGTCGGTGTGTGTGTGTGTGTGTGTGTGTGTGTGTGTGTGTGTGTGTTGTCGGTGTGTGTGTGTGTGTGTGGGTGTGTGTGTGTGTGTGTGTTGTCGGTGTGTGTGTGTGTGTGTTGTCGGTGTGTGTGTGTGTGTCGTGTGTGTGTGTGTGTTGTCGGTGTGTGTGTGTGTGTGTTGTCGGTGTGTGTGTGTGTGTGTTGTCGGTGTGTGTGGTGTTGTCGGTGTGTGTGTGTGTGTTGTCGGTGTGTGTGTGTGTGTGTGTGTCGTGTCGGTGTGTGTGTGTGTGTGTTGTCGGTGTGTGTGTGTGTGTGTGTTGTCGGTGTGTGTGTGTTGTCGGTGCGTGTGTGTGTGTGTGTGTTGTCGGTGTGTGTGTGTGTGTGTGTTGTCGGTGTGTGGTGTGTGTGTTGTCGGTGTCGTGTGTGTGTGTGTGTGTGTCGTGTGTGTTGTCGGTGTGTGTGTGTGTTGTCGGTGTGTGTGTGTGTGTGTTGTCGGTGTGTGTGTGTGTGTGTTGTCGGTGTGTGTGTGTGTGTGTGTGTGTGTGTGTGTGTGTTGTCGGTGTGTGTGTGTGTGTTGTCGGTGTGTGTGTGTGTGTCGGTGTCGTGTGTGTGTGTGTGTGTGTGTTGTCGGTGTGTGTGTGGTGTGTGTGTTGTCGGTGTGTGTGTGTGTGTGTTGTCGGTGTGTGTGTGTGTGTGTGTGTGCGTGTGTTGTGTGTGTGTGTGTTGTCGGTGTGTGTGTGTGTGTGTGTGTGTTGTCGGTGTGTGTGTGTGTGTGTGTTGTCGGTGTGTGTGTGTGTGTGGTGTGTTGTCGGTGTGTGTGTGTGTGTGTTGTCGGTGTGTGTGTGTGTGTGTTGTCGGTGTGTGTGTGTGTCGGTGTGTGTCGTGTGTGTGTGTGTGTGTTGTCGGTGTGTGTGTGTGTGTTGTCGGTGTGTGTGTGTGTGTGTGTGCGTGTTGTCGGTGTGTTGTGTGTGTGTTGTCGGTGTGTGTGTGTGTGTGTTGTCGGTGTGTGTGTGTGTGTGTTGTCGGTGTGTGTGTGTGTGTCGGTGTCGGTGTGTGTGTGTGTGTGTTGTCGGTGTGTGTGTGTGTGTGTTGTCGGTGTGTGTGTGTGTGTGTGTCGGTCGTGTGTGTGTGTGTGTTGTCGGTGTGTGTGTGTGTGTCGGTCGTGTGTGTGTGTGTCGGTGTCGGTGTGTGTGTGTGTGTGTTGTCGGTGTGTGTGTGTGTGTGTGTGTGTGCGTGTGTGTGTTGTCGGTGTGTGTGTGTGTGTGTTGTCGGTGTGTGTGTGTGTGTGTTGTCGGTGTGTGTGTGTGTGTGTTGTCGGTGTGTGTGTGTGTGTGTGTGTTGTCGGTGTGTGTGTGTGTGTGTGTGTGTGTGTGTGTGTGTGTGTCGGTGTGTGTGTGTGTGTGTGTCGGTGTTGTCGGTGTGTGTGTGTGTCGTGTGTGTGTGTGTTGTCGGTGTGTGTGTGTGTGTGTTGTCGGTGTGTGTGTGTGTGTGTGTCGTGCGTGTGTGTGTGTGTTGTCGTGTGTGTGTGTGTGTTGTGGGTGTGTTGTCGGTGTGTGTGTGTGTGTGTTGTCGGTGTGTGCGTGTGTGTGTTGTCGGTGTGTGTGTGTGTGTGTGTTGTCGGTGTGTGTGTGTGTGTGTTGTCGGTGTGTGTGTGTGTGTTGTCGGTGTGTGTGTGTGTGTGTTGTCGGTGTGTGTGTGTGTTGTCGGTGTGTGTGTGTGTGTGTGTGGTGTGTGTGTGTGTGTTGTCGGTGTGTGTGTGTTGTCGGTGTGTGTGCGTGTGTGTGTGTGTGTGTGTTGTCGGTGTGTGTGTGTGTTGTCGGTGTGTGTGTGTGTGTGTTGTCGGTGTGTGTGTGTGTGTGTTGTCGGTGTGTGTGTGTGTGTGTTGTCGGTGTGTGTGTGTGTGTGTTGTCGGTGTGTGTGTGTGTTGTCGGTGTGTGTGTCGTGTGTGTGTTGTCGGTGTGTGTGTGTGTGTTGTCGGTGTGTGTGTGTGTGTTGTCGGTGTGTGTGTGTGTGTGTTGTCGGTGTGCGTGTGTGTGTGTTGTCGGTGTGTGTGTGTGCGTTGTCGGTGTGTGTGTGTGTGTGTGTTGTCGGTGTGTGTGTGTGTGTGTTGTCGGTGTGTGTGTGTGTGTGTGTTGTCGGTGTGTGTGTGTGTTGTCGGTGTGTGTGTGTGTGTGTTGTCGGTGTGTGTGTGTGTGTGCGTGTGTGTTGTCGGTGTGTGTGTGTGTTGTCGGTGTGTGTGTGTGTGTTGTCGGTGTGTGTGTGTGTGTGTTGTCGGTGTCGTGTGTGTGTGTGTGTTGTCGGTGTGTGTGTGTGTGTGTGTTGTCGGTGTGTGTGTGTGTGTGTTGTCGGTGTGTGTGTGTGTGTTGTCGGTGTGTGTGTGTGTGTGTGTTGTCGGTGTGTGTGTGTGTGTTGTCGGTGTGTGTGTGTGTGTGTGTGTCGTGTGTGTGTGTGTTGTCGGTGTGTGTGTGTGTGTGTTGTCGGTGTGTGTGTGTGTGTGTTGTCGGTGTGTGTGTGTGTGTGTTGTCGGTGTGTGTGTGTGTGTCGGTGTCCGTGTGTGTGTGTGTTGTGGTGTGTTGTCGTGTGGTGTGTGTGTGTGTTGTCGGTGTGTGTGTGTGTGTGTTGTCGGTGTGTGTGTGTGTGTGTTGTCGGTGTGTGTGTGTGTGTGTGTGTGTGTGTTGTCGGTGTGTGTGTGTGTGTGTGTGTTGTCGGTGTGTGTGTGTGTGTGTGTTGTCGGTGTGTGTGTGTGTGTGTTGTCGGTGTGTGTGTGTGTGTTGTCGGTGTGTGTGTGTGTGTCGGTGTGTGTGTGTGTGTGTTGTCGGTGTGTGTGTGTGTGTGTGTGTCGGTGTGTGTGTGTGTGTGTTGTCGGTGTGTGTGTGTGTGTGTTGTCGGTGTGTGTGTGTTGTCGGTGTGTGTGTGTCGTGTTGTCGGTGTGTGTGTGTGTTGTCGGTGTGTGTGTGGTGTGTTGTCGGTGTGTGTGTGTGTGTGTTGTCGGTGTGTGTGTGTGTGTGTGGTGTGTCGGTGGTGTGTGTGTGTTGTCGGTGTGTGTGTGTGTCGTGTGTGTGTGTGTGTGTGTGTGTGTGTGTGTTGTCGGTGTGTGTGTGTGTGTTGTCGGTGTGTGTGTGTGTGTGTTGTCGGTGTGTGTGTGTGTGTGTGTGTGTGTGTGTGTGTGTGTGTGTGTGTGTCGGTGTGTGTGTGTGTGTGTGTCGTGTGTGTGTGTGTGTGTTGTCGGTGTGTGTGTGTGTGTGTGTGTGTGTCGGTGTGTGTGTGTGTGTGTGTGTCGGTGTGTGTGTGTGTGTTGTCGGTGTGTGTGTGTGTGTGTTGTCGGTGTGTGTGTGTGTGTGTGTTGTCGGTGTGTGTGTGTTGTGTGTGTGTGTGGTGTGTGTTGTCGTGTGTGTGTGTGTTGTCGGTGTGTGTGTGTGTTGTTGTCGGTGTGTGTGTGTGTGTTGTTGTCGGTGTGTGTGTGTGTGTTGTCGTGTGTGTGTGTGTGTGTGTGTGTGTGTGTGTGGTGTGTGGTGTGTGTGTGTGTGTGTGTGTGTGTGTGTGTGTGTTGTCGGTGTGTGTGTGTGTGTGTGTGTGTGTGTGTGTGTGTGTGTGTGTGTGTGTGTGTGTTGTCGGTGTGTGTGTGTGTGTGTTGTCGGTGTGTGTGTGTGTGTGTTGTCGGTGTGTGTGTGTGTGTGTTGTCGGTGTGTGTGTGTGTGTGTGTGTGTGTGTGTGTGTGTTGTGGTGTCGTGTGTGTGTGTGTGTTGTCGGTGTGTGTGTGTGTGTTGTCGGTGTGTGTGTGTGTGTGTTGTCGGTGTGTGTGTGTGTGTTGTCGGTGTGTGTGTGTGTGTGTTGTCGGTGTGTGTGTGTGTGTGTGTGTGTGTGTGTGTGTGTGTGTGTGTGTGTGTTGTCGTGTGTGTGTGTGTGTGTTGTCGGTGTGTGTGTGTGTGTGTTGTCGGTGTGTGTGTGTGTGTTGTCGGTGTGTGTGTGTGTGTTGTCGGTGTGTGTGTGTGTGTGTGTGTCTGTGTGTGTGTGTGTGTGTGTGTCGGTGTGTTGTGGTGTGTGTGTGTGTGTGTGTTGTCGTGTGTGTGTGTGTGTGTGTGTGTGTGGTGTGTGTGTGTGTGTGTGTTGTCGGTGTGTGTGTGTGTGTTGTCGGTGTGTGTGTGTGTGTGTTGTCGGTGTGTGTGTGTGTTGTCGGTGTGTGTGTGTGTGTCGTGTGTGTGTGTGTGTGTTGTCGGTGTGTGTGTGTGTGTGTTGTCGGTGTGTGTGTGTGTGTGTGTTGTCGGTGTGTGTGTGTGTGTGTGTGTGTGTGTGTGTGTGTGTGTGTTGTCGGTGTGTGTGTGTGTGTGTTGTCGGTGTGTGTGTGTGTGTGTTGTCGGTGTGTGTGTGTGTGTGTGTGTGTGGTCGTGTGTGTGTGTGTGTTGTCGGTGTGTGTGTGTGTGTGTGTTGTCGGTGTGTGGTGTGTGTGTGTGTTGTCGGTGTGTGTGTGTTGTCGGTGTGTGTGTGTGTGTGTCGTGTGTGTGTGTGTGTGTTGTCGTGTGTGTGTGTGTGTGTGTGTGTGTGTGTGTGTGTCGTGTGTGTGTGTGTGTGTTGTCGGTGTGTGTGTGTGTGTGTGTGTGTGTGTGTTGTCGGTGTGTGTGTGTGTGTGTTGTCGTGTGTGTGTGTGTGTGTTGTCGGTGTGTGTGTGTGTGTTGTCGGTGTGTGTGTGTGTGTGTGTGTGTGTGGTGTGTGTGTGTTGTCGGTGTGTGTGTGTGTGTGTGGTGTGTGTGTGTGTGTGTGTGTTGTCGGTGTGTGTGTGTGTGGTGTGTGTGTGTGTTGTCGGTGTGTGTGTGTGTGTTGTCGGTGTGTGTGTGTGTGTTGTCGTGTGTGTGTGTGTGTGTTGTCGGTGTGTGTGTGTGTGTTGTCGGTGTGTGTGTGTGTGTGTGTGTGTCGTGTGTGTGTGTGTGTGTGTGTGTCGGTGTGTGTGTGTGTGTGTTGTCGGTGTGTGTGTGTGTGTGTTGTCGTGTGTGTGTGTGGTGTGTGTGTGTGTGTGTGTGTGGTGTGTGTGTGTTGTCGGTGTGTGTGTGTGTGTGTGTTGTCGTGTGTGTGTGTGTGTGTTGTCGTGTGTGTGTGTGTGTGTGTTGTCGGTGTGTGTGTGTGTGTGTTGTCGGTGTGTGTGTGTGTGTGTGTGGTGTGTGTGTGTGTGTGTGTGTGTGTGTGTGTGTGTGTGTGTGTTGTCGGTGTGTGTGTGTGTGTGTTGTCGGTGTGTGTGTGTGTGTGTTGTCGGTGTGTGTGTGTGTTGTCGGTGTGTGTGTGTGTGTGTGTCGGTGTGTGTGTGTGTGTGTTGTCGGTGTGTGTGTGTGTGTGTTGTCGGTGTGTGTGTGTGTGTTGTCGGTGTGTGTGTGTGTGTTGTCGGTGTGTGTGTGTGTGTTGTCGGTGTGTGTGTGTGTGTGTGTTGTCGGTGTGTGTGTGTGTGTGTTGTCGGTGTGTGTGTGTGTGTTGTCGGTGTGTGTGTGTGTGTGTTGTCGGTGTGTGTGTGTGTGTTGTCGGTGTGTGTGTGTGTGTTGTCGGTGTGTGTGTGTGTTGTCGGTGTCGGTGTGTGTGTGTGTGTTGTCGGTGTGTGTGTGTGTGTGTTGTCGGTGTGTGTGTGTGTGTGTTGTCGGTGTGTGTGTGTGTGTTGTCGTGTGTGTGTGTGTGTTGTCGGTGTGTGTGTGTGTGTGTTGTCGGTGTGTGTGTGTGTGTGTTGTCGGTGTGTGTGTGTGTTGTGTGTGTCGGTGTGTGTGTGTGTGTTGTCGGTGTGTGTGTGTGTGTGTTGTCGGTGTGTGTGTGTGTGTTGTCGGTGTGTGTGTGTGTGTGTGTTGTCGTGTGTGTGTGTGTGTTGTCGGTGTGTGTGTGTGTGTGTTGTCGTGTGTGTGTGTGTGTGTGTGTGTGTGTGTGTGTGTGTGTGTGTGTGTCGTGTGTGTGTGTGTGTGTGTTGTCGGTGTGTGTGTGTGTGTCGTGTGTGTGTGTGTGTGTGTGTGTGTGTGTGTGTG